>NC_138207.1:84988951-85588951 GCF_964194415.1 Vipera berus | reverse complement strand
TTAATTCCATTTATATCCCGCCCTTCTCCGAAGACTCAGGGCGGCTTACAAGCTTAGCAGTAGCCTTCATTCTATGTATATGCCTGCTTATTAGGGCTTTCACACACACACACCCAAGCGGCATTATTACAAAGTCAGCTTAATTGCCCCCAACAATCTGGGTCCTCATTTTACCTACCTGGGAAGGATGGAAGGCTGAGTCAACCTTGAGCCTGGTGGGATGCGAACCTGCACTAATTGCAGGCAGCTGGTGTTACTTAAGGAGGCATTAGCCCACTGCTCCACCAAGGCTCTTGCTATGGTAGCTATGTGATTGCTGAAGGCAGAGGCTTAACAGGCAAGTCAGTCAAGCATTTTTTGCAGATGACTGAATGGAAGATAAGATGAGGAGGGACTACATTTTGGGGAAAGAACAAATATAATGCTGGCTAGGGAATTCTGGGAGTAATTAGGAGTTCTGGGTATTGTAGTCTTAAAGTTGCCATGTTTGAAAAACACTGTCTTAAGCTACTCTCTCTTCCACATTCTTAATTTTGCATTTCTGACAAAGGATTGTGAACTTTCTTCACACTGATTGGTGATGTTTTGTCTAAGTGTCCATTCAGTTTATGGTGTTCGTTCAGATGGTTGTGCAAGTCTACTCACTTAAGTTAATTTAATAAACAATGATTCATTAAGTATGTGTATATCTCTTCCTCTCTCTCGCTCTCTCTGGCCTATCATTCACTTTTCATGTACGAGATATGACTTTAAACATGCCAAAGGCACACCCAATAATTGCAGTACCATGATTTGCCACTTTGATTTAAGGCAGGAAATATATTAGGCCAACCTTTTCTGGTTTGATAGTTCTATCCTATCTCCACAAAAGTCTGTCTTTTCTGAAATCAGAAAAGTCTTTTCCTTATTTTATTCACAGTATTTTTCTTTCTTTCTTTCTTTCTTTCTTTCTTTCTTTCTTTCTTTCTTTCTTTCTTTCTTTCTTTCTTTCTTTCTTTCTTTCTTTCTTTCTTTCTTTCTTTCTTTCTTTCTTTCTTTCTTTCTTTCTTTCTTTCTTTCTTTCTTTCTTTCTTTCTTCTTTCTATAACAACAACAACAACAATAATGATGATGCTGATGCTGGAAGGAACTGTTGTGATTCAGGGTCAGCCTGTGGGTTCGGCAGTTGGGTCGGACGATTCAGAGGAGGAGGAGGAGGGGGTTGTTGGAGAGGTTGCTGAGGGGGTTGGAGAGCTTGCTGATGAGAGCCCTCAGCCAGGCCCCTCCCACCTGGTCATGACGCAGACCCAGCTGTGTGAGCCTGACAGCGTGGATGAAGATGACCCACAGCTGGCCCTGTTCAAGGACGCCCGACGCAGGAGGCAGTCAATCAGGACTAAACAGACGAAGGCAATGGGGCACCTCGGAAGGAGGCAGAGAGAAGCCATGCCCTGAACTGTATAAAAGGGGTATGCGTGGGAGGGCTGGTTTGCTGAAGGCAACCGCTTGAATAGCTCCTGTTTCATGGTTCGTGTCTTGTTCTGTTTGCTTTTGTATCCATAAATTTGGCAGGCTTAGTTCCAGCCTCTTGCCTTCTTGTAAAAGGGGTTGTCCCTGCCTTTTCTGCAGGGCCGGTAGCAGGCTGGTACAGAACAGGAACCTTGGAGATCATCTAGTCCAACCCCCTGCTCAGACAGAAAAACCTATACCATTTCAGACAAATAGCTGGCCAGTCTCTTCTTAAAACTTCCAGTGTTGGAGCATTCACAGCTTCTGGAGGCAGGTTGTTCCACTGATTAATTGTTCTAACTGTCAGAAAATTTCTCCTTAGTTCTAGGTTGCTTCTCTCTTTGGTTAGTTTCCATCAGTTTCTTCTTATTCTGCTTTCAGGTGCTTTGGAGAATAGCTTGACTCCCTCTTCTTTGTGGCAACCCCTGAGATGTTGGAACACTGCTATCATGTCCCCCCTTGCCCTTCTATTCATTAAACTAGACCAGGGGTAGGCAACCTTGGCTCTTTTATGACTTGTGGACTTCAATACCCAGAATTCCTGAACCAGCAATGCTGACTCAGGAATTCTGGGAGCTGAAGTCCACAAGTCATAAAAGAGCCAAAGTTGCCTACCCCTGAACTGGACATACCCAATTCCAGCAACCGTTCCTTAGCCTCCAATCCCCTGATCTTCCTTCCTTCCTTCCTTCCTTCCTTCCTTCCTTCCTTCCTTCCTTCCTTCCTTCCTTCCTCCCTCCCTCCCTCCCTCCCTCCCTCCCTCCCTCCTTCCTTCCTTCCTTTCCTGATCTAGTTCTGGAACCAGGGTAGAGGCATTGCTCCAAAATATTTGCCTAGCACATTTA
Organism: Vipera berus; assembly: GCF_964194415.1. Classification (NCBI taxonomy): domain Eukaryota; kingdom Metazoa; phylum Chordata; class Lepidosauria; order Squamata; family Viperidae; genus Vipera; species Vipera berus. Next base: position 85,586,618 of record NC_138207.1, on the reverse strand, counting down.
AAGCCAGGCTGAAAAGAAATGGTTTGAGTACGATTGGTAATCCACATTATTTATAGGAATTAGACAGAGATTCAGGCCGTTAATGTAAACTTATAAATCAACATTGAGATGCAGCTAGTGGTCATTGTGCAATATGCATCACTTACTATCTTCCTTAATGTTTAGGCATGTTTAATTTCCTACTGACTTTTTCTCATTTTGATTAAATAGTAAATCTAAGAGTTTCCAGAAGATATGGTATGAGCGATATAATGAGTGATATAAAGGAATGGACCTGTTTGTTTTACTCGGTAGAGAGAAGTTTAGAAACCGCATCTTCACCCTTACTCCCCCTCTTTCTGCCATTAAAGCATTTGAGTTTGCAATACCGTGGGGTAGGAAGGCATTCTAGAATGCTATATGCAAGTATATCAAGCAGGACTAACCCTATTATTAGGTAGAAGGAGGAGTTCATTTCAAACAATGGATGCTGGGTGCATGGGTGGTGACCTTTCAACTATTTCTGTTTGATGGGACATGGGTGACAACTTTCCAAGTACCTCTGCTGGGTGGGACATGGATGGCAACTTTCCTAATACTTTTGTTGATAGCTTGACTGTTCTTTTGTGCTGGAAAAAAGATGCAAGTAGTCCCCAAACCCATCTGTTGGCCTCCTTAATGCGTTGGCTACACTGGATTTTGTAGAAGATACCGGACTGCCAACAACATTGAACTAAGTTTTGTCTCCAATCCAACCAGTGTCCTATTGTCTTTTTGAAGGAAGTCCATCACTTCCATCACTTGAAGGAAGTGAGGGCCTCCTTCCTCCCAGACCCCTGAGGTTAGGCTGAAAACATTGGACCCAGTTTCTCAAGAGAAGCCTTCTGTTTTAGCTTAAGCAGTGAAAAAATGTTGGCTGAGTCTTTACAAAGCGCTTGGGTTATTGTGTAAGGGCAACAAGCATCACAACTGTCTTCTCAAAACTGATAATGCAGAGTGTTGCAGTGCTGGATCCTCAGGGGAACACACACACACACACACACCCAGGTTCTATTGAAGCTTGCCGGCAGGCAAAATTCTCTTCCTGAAGCTCCAAGGTGCTTCATCACTGGAGGTTTTCAAAAAGAGATTGGATAGCCATTTGTCTAGAATGGTACTATAGGATCTGCTGCTATGTGCAGAGAGTTGGACTTTAATACCTCCAAGGTCCCTTAAAAGGTAAAGGTTCCCCCGCACATGCGTGCTAGTCGTTTTCGACTCTAGGGGCCGGTGCTCATCTCCGTTTCAAAGCCAAAGAGCCAGCGCTTGTCCGAGGACATCTCCGTAGTCATGTGGCCGGCATGACTAGACGCCAAAGGCGCACGGAGCGCTGTTACCTTCCCACTGTAGTGGTCCCTATTTTTCTACTTGCATTTTTACGTGCTTTCGAACTGCTAGGTTGGCAGAAGCTGGGACAAGTAACAGGCGCTCACTCTGCTACGCGGCACTTGGGATTCGACCCGCCAAACTGCCGACCTTCTGATCGACAAGCTCAGCGTCCTAACCCACTGAGCCACTGCGTCCCTCCAAGGTCCCTTACAACACTATTATTGTACGTTTTATGTTCCCAACCTATTTTTTTTCTTTAAAGAAAAAGTATTCATGTTTAATATTTTTTTTTAAAAAAGCTGATGTCACAGCAGAAGATCTTTTTGAACCATGGACTCAGAAGTTAATTTTAAGAGTGTACGTCTCTATAGATAGGACTGTATTTAAAAGAGATTATGAAAGTGGAAGAAGTTTTAACCGACAGGATTAAGACGGATCTAAATGTGGTTTTAAAAAAACAGGTTACGAGAATGATATGGAATATGGTGTTACATTGGACATACAAAACAAACTGTCTGATGTCTTAAATAATGAAACACAATTCACAAATAATAAACTGAAAGAACGACATGGATAATTTTTCTTTATTGGATTTGCAAAAGAGGCTTGTTAAACCTTTGAAGAATTTTGTGAGAAGGGATGAAGAAAAAAAAAGGAAAAAAAGAAAGAAAAATGAAAAGAAATCAAGTTCATTATTCAAGAGGACGAAAATCAAGATTGTTAAAAATAAATGGAGAGAAATATAAAGTTAGCTTTATGTTGTTATCTCTGGTAACCTTTAATGGTTTCCCCCCCCCCCCCCATCAGGACTAAAAGGATTTGTTTATAGTTAAGAGAAGGGATATGGGAAGGAGAGATCATTTGTTGTATTTTAAGGGAATAGCATGAGTTTGTAAAATTCTTTATACATGAAAGTGGGAAATTGTTTCTTTATGTATGTATTTGGTTTTTCTTTTTTTTCTTTTATATTTTTTATTTATTTATTTTTATTGAAAAGTTTTATAAAAAGTTACAATATTATCCCCTTCCCAAACCCGCCCCTAAACCCCCCCTCCTCCACTTCCCAAAAGCTGATTCCAGGGTTACAAATATATAGTAATCATAATCTAACTAACATTAATCAACTATATAAAAAACCAAATACATAATACACTTTAACCCGCCTTTAACATAATTACCAACACTCTAAAATACCCAACTTCTAGGAAAAATGAGTTTTTAAGGATTTGTTTATAGTTAAGAGAAGGGATATGGGAAGGAGAGATCATTTGTTGTATTTTAAGGGAATAGCATGAGTTTGTAAAATTCTTTATACTGTATATGAAAGTGGGAAATTGTTTCTTTATGTATGTATTTGATTTTTCTTTTTTTTCTTTTATATTTTTTATTTATTTATTTTTATTGGAAAAGTTTTATAAAAAGTTACAATATTATCCCCTTCCCAAACCCGCCCTAACCCCCCCTCCCCCACTTCCCAAAAGCTGATTCCAGGGTTACAAATACTGTATATAGTAATCATAATCTAACATTAATCAACTATATAAAAAACCAAATACATAATACACTTTAACCCGCCTTTAACATAATTACCAACACTCTAAAATACCCAACTTCTAGGAAAAATTTAAATTATAACAATAACAATCTAAAATTTACTCATAAGCTAAATGGAACTTTTTAGTCCCATATTTTTTCTTTTTTTCTTTGACATATTATTTTTTCTTTCTTTTTTCTTTTTCTTTTTCTTTTCAGCACTTTCTATTTTTTCTTTTCCATTCTTACTTTTTTGGTTTGTATTAGTTTTGATTGTTGTAATAGTTATTTTTTAACAAAATTGCTATTAAAAAAGAAATTGCAGTAAAAGGGAACACACCTAGTACACAGTACAGAATGCAATGTTTCCAGAAAAATGTGCCAGTCATAATTCATCTTCATTTTATTCATTCATTTCCCCCTAATAGAAGACTATCATTCTTGCATCTCTTTAGCCTTATTACAGAATATATGGCATTTGGATTTAGTAAATCACTGCATGGAATTCTACGTTCACAAAATAATTTATGTACTCGTATTTCAACATTTCAACATGCAAACACAGGCATCAACATTTTATTTTAATTAAATTCCTCATTTCCATGAAGCTAAATTGTTTCAATCCTTTTGGTTAGATCAGGGTATATATAAATCATCTTTCCCTTAAAAACTTAGAAGATATTTTTCCCAGAGTTTTTGTTCTACTGTGGAGTTTCCTGAATTAATGTATTGTTTTGGGATATAACTGTCCAAGATTTGCCAATTCACTGTGTGTGTGTATATTTATACTATTTCTCTAACTTGGCCTCATTTTGCAATCCAGGATATCTAAAATCTTTTGCTGCATAGTGCATAAGGTGTAGGACAAGGACTGGCAGAACCAGGGGGAGGAGTGAAAAGAGAGATCAGCCTAGAATCCCTACATAGTCCAATCCCCCTTGAATGCTGTTGACTCTTATCTGGTTCTGACCAGGTGCTGACGATTAGTTGAGAAGATTTCTGTTCATGGGCTTTTAGCAATACGTCAGTTAATTTGAATCTTCCCATCTCTACTTAGCTTGTTGTGTCTAACACAAGGTGAAAAACTCTCTTATTAACACCTGAGGCAGAAAATGGCACAAGTACATTTTGCTGCCAAGTGCTGGGGAAATCAGGAGATTCAGGCAGTTCAAATGAGTATAAAGATTTATTGCAAGCATAAGCTTTTTACAAAAATCTGAGCTACTAACAGTCAAAGGAAATGAGCGGGAATAAGAAGGCATTCAAGATGGGAATGACTGAGATCTCTTGTGGACGTGCAGGGACTCATGACTGATGATGTGTTTGATCCCCTCCCTCAGGCTCAGCCTGGTCATCTCCTATAGATACTTTTGCTGAGATTATAAATAAATTTAATTAAATTAATTAAACTAAATTAAATAATTAAATTTAATTTCTGACGTTCTGAAATGTTCAGTTATACTGAAACAGTATTAAGTGTACCATAGGAGAGACTCTGGGAAAATCACTCTAAGTATGGTTAAACCTTTAAAATTGACCATAAATGATAAACATAATATAGCAGAACCTCATTTTAACTAATATATGTGCTTTTTGTTCCCCAAAATCTAATAAATCAAAGAATATATCTCACGGTTGTGCCAGTGATGTCAGTTACATCATTTACATCCTTCATGTAGTGACATCAAACAACACAAATTGCATCATTTTGGTCCATTGTTTATGAACCTGTTTGTATCACTTTCTGGTAAACTGGAGTCCGCTATAACCAGTGGTGAGATTCAGCCTGTTCGCACCACTTGGGCAGAACTGGTAGCTAATGTTTTGTTGCCCAGGCCCAGAATGGACTTCTGGAAGTGGCATCCACACAGAGAACCGGTTGTTCGCATATTTGAATCCCACCACTGACTGTAACAATATAAACATATATGCACCCTTCTTGGAAAAAAAAGTTAGTCCTTGCCTCTGTCATGATTTGATTTAATGATTGGAGAGATCTAAGATGTAAAAGATAGAGACTTTTGTCTAAGCAGTTTTCCGAGGCAGCTGTTTTAAAAAGTTTAATGGTAGGAGCAGCCCACTTGGCAGTCTAGATCCAGATATAAGGCAATGGCAAACAATTTCTGATTGTTGCCGATCAAACTATGGATTGGTCATAAACACTTAGACACCTTTAGGCATGAGATGATGAGAATCCCTGGCCCTAAAGAAATGAATTAAAGTTTTCACTGTGTTGCATCCTTTGTGGATGTTGCATTTGTCACTCCTTGCAATTTGCCGTACGATTCCTTGGCACCTTCTATTTCAGTACTGCAGTTGAATGTTAGATTGTATCCCTGTATATGTTCACTGGAGAGCCACTAATAGAGATGATCCTGACATTTATTGGGTTACGGCCAATAAATTTTTAACAATGCTCGTGTTCCGTATCATTGACATGCCATCCCCTGAGTAGATCACATCATTTAAAGTGGCCCACCTAAACTTACTTTTTTCTAAAATATTGAATTTAACAGAGGACATGGTAGACCACTGTCTGGTGAATCCTGGGAGTTGAGATCCACTCATCTTAAAGTTGCCAAGTCTGATTTAGGATGTCTCCATACATAGGGGGGGGGGATAAGAGAAAAGCAACATCATGGGCACACAGCACAAAAAAAGACGTTGCTAAGGTATGTTTGTGTTGTGGTTAGATGTCAGTAAAGGGACGCGGTGGCTCAGTGGGTTAGGATGCTGAGCTTGTCGATCAGAAGGTCGGCAGTTTGGCGGGTCGAATCCCGAGTGCTGCGTAACAGAGTGAGCACCTGTTACTCATCCCAGCTTCTGCCAACCTAGCAGTTCGAAAGCACGTAAAAATGCAAGTAGAAAAATAGGGACCACTACGGTGGGAAGGTAACAGCGTTCCGTGTACCTTTGGCGTCTAGTCATGCCAGCCACATGACCACGGAGATGTCCTCAGACAAGCACTGGCTCTTTGGCTTTGAAACAGAGATGAGCACCGGCTCCTAGAGTCTGAAACGACTAGCACGCATGTGCGGGGGAACCTTTACCTTTACCTTTAGATGTCAGTAGGGCAAGGCCCTGAGATTACAGTAGCTGTTTTATGGCCACCAGGTGAATTCAGGTACAATGGGAAACTTCTCAGCTCAACTACTTATCCATAGTAGAATTTTATTGGAGTTTGTGCATACTGTACAGCTGAGTTTCACCTACACTTTATCAGAATAATGAAAAAATGACTTTGACCATTTGGCCTTTTCAAGAGACACTGCTTTTTTTGTAATAATTTAAATGGCCTCTTATGAGATCAGCCCATAGCTAAATTTTACTGGTTCCCTAGCCCTCCTCTACGTAATTTATTGGCTACAATCATTATGCAAATTGCCCTCACTCTGAACTGAACTTCATTTCTGTTATTACATTATATTGCAAAATCTGGCTAGAGAATTCCATGACCTGACTCCGTTCAAGTTGTGATTATTGGCTGGCTAAGATTACAAACTTAACTGAACCTGAGAAAGAGCCAGCGCAGTCATGCAAAGGGGAAAGAAAAATTTAAAGGCAATAACAGATAAGTAAAAAGTAACATTAAACTCTGGATCTAAGAAGAAAAGGTGGGGGGAAAAAAGACTTTTCCCCAAGAGCTCTCTTTTTCCTGACTTTAAAACCCAGTTTTCAAACCAGAATTGATACAGGTGGACCCTCAATGCAGTCCAAGCTTGATTATTATAATATTGTTGCTTTTATAAATTGCACTTTAATCTGTTTTGAACCATGATGGTAACTATGGATGGTAAGCTGCCTTGAGTACATTGATTTTGATTGACTGGCAAGGGAACAATTTTGAAAAAGGAAGATGTATTCGCTCCCACAGACAGTAATTTATAATCTTTCAGTTTATGAGGCATACTGTATTCAAAGGTTACTTTAGATTTGGTAAAGCAGACACTTGCACAAAGGTCATTCGTATTCATGCTGGTGCATTCAGAAGGCCACATCAGGTTTCATTATCCTGACAAGCTACTTTCTTGCTTTTTTCAGGCTGGGTTAATTTCATTCACAAGCCAACTTGTGTCACATGTATGAGAAAGACTGTGAAACTTCCTAGCTGTCCTCATCCCTCCACGTTATGGGATCTGTTTTAGTGTATTTTAAGGTGGAGAGACTTCACAGAAAAGAAGATGGTGGCTGTCTGCGTTGGTGTCAAAGTTCAGCAAGGCATCCCCTTGAGTCATCTGGATGACAGATGTGCTCAGCACCAGAATTGAGTGGGGGAAGGGAAGAGAAAAAGTGGGCTGGCATATAAGTTTCCTTTGGGCTGAAAAGGCCAAGCTGGACATTTCTATTTCCTGACATTCAAGATTAAGTTCACTAGATGCCTTTGGGAGTATGGACGAGGAGACATGGGAATCTTTGATTGACAGTGACTCCACCAACTGACAAGGACACAGGAACAGACTGTCAATAAAAGCATCTCACAATTGCAGAAAATCTCAGGATCCATGTTGCAGAATATGGAACCTCATGAGTGTTATTATTTTCTGACTGTATGGGACCGTCCATTAAAATATCTGGAAATTTCAATCTATTTATAAGGGTTGGGAGCACAGATGGCCCAAGGTATTTCTTAGGGGAAGGAAAGGATGGTGCTTACCACATTCTATGAAGAACAGAATCCAAAGGGACCTAGAGTTGAATCATACTGTTCTGTACCAGCCTGCTACCGGCCCTGCAGAAAAGGCAGGGACAACCCCTTTACAAACGGCAAGAGGCTGGAATTACGCCTGCCAAATTTATAGCTACAAAAACAAACAAGACACGAACCAAGAAACAGGAGCTTTAAGAAACACGAACTATCCAAGCGGTTGCCTTCAGCAAACCAGCCCTCCCCACACATTCCCCTTATATAGAGTTCAGGGCGTGGCTTCTCTCTGCCTCCTTCCGAGAAGCCCCATTGCCTTCCTCTGTTTACTCCTAATTGACTGCCTCCTGCGTCGGGCGTCCTTGAACAGGGCCAGCTGTGGGTCATCTTCATCCACACTGTCAGGCTCACACAGCTGGGTCTCCATGGTGACCAAGTGGGAGGGGCCTGGCTGAGGGCTCTCATCAGCAAGATCTTCAACCCCCTCAGCAAGGTCTTCAACACCCCCCTCCTCCTCCTCTGAGTCGTCCGACCCAACTGCCGAACCCACAGGCTGACCCTGAATCACAACACATACTTCAATACCAGCAATGATGCCTGAAGGCAGGAGGGCAACTTACAAGGCACAGGGCAAACTCAGAAAGCGCCTTCTGCAGTAGGTCCCAAAGATGCTTTTTCAAGAGGCAATAGGACTTACTTGCTGTTGTTTGAAGACTTTTCACTTCTTATCCAAGAAGCTTCTTCAGAGCTGAAGAACCTTCTTGGATGAGAAGTGAATTGTCTTCAAAGAAAAACAAAGAAATTCCAGTTGCCCCTTAAAAAAGCACCCTTGGGACAACCATGGCCTGGAGGACTGAGAATCTCTATAGGCATTTTTCTATGGGTTTTCTGCTGTTGTTCCCTTCTCTTCCCATTGTCTGCTCTTTGAGAAATGTGCTCCCAGTTCTACACAGGGTATAGGATTGGATTATTAAATTGATGGCGATCGCAGAAATGGGAATGTTGACCAGTTTGGTCAGGGAAACAAATGATAAAAACTTTTTTTTAAAAAAGTATCAAAGTTTTTTATGGACTTTTTGTTGAAAGAGAAAAAAAAGATTGAATAAGGAAAGAGTAAGTTAAGGTATTGGCCCAGAACAGAGGTCTTCAAACTTGAGCCTTTTATGACTTGTGGACTTCAACTCTCAGAATTTCTCTGCAAGCGTGCCTGGCTGAGGAATTCTAGGAGTTGAAGTCCACAAGTCGTAAAAGGGCCAAGTTTGAAGACCCGTGGCCTTGAAACTGGGAGACAGTGAGTTCTAGTGTCTCCTTAGCCATTAAATGCAGCTGGGCAACTTTAGGCCAGTCCCTCTCTCTTAGCCCAACTCACCTCAAAGATTTTATGGTGAAAATAGGAGGAGGAAGGAGTGTTAGGTATGTTCACTGCCTTGAATATTGCATAAAAAATTTAGGATAAAAATAATAATAAAAAAAATTACTTAATAGAAAGGACAGAAGTCAAAATTCTATGTTTCTTTTCCTTTCTTTTTTCTTCTTTTTGTTTTCACATTTATACTACTGGGCTGTAAATTTTTTAATAAAAATGTTTTTTTTAAAAAAGGGGTTTGGGTTCCCCACATGGCTTCTTTCACAATGAGTTGTGCTTAGAGGAGATTTTTTATTAAATAGATAAAACTGGATTTAAAACAAATGAACTTGATTTAATGAATCTGTAGAATTGGCAGGCAGGCACCAAGGTTTATTTAATAATCCTGGCTCTCTGGAGCTACCATAGCAGTAAAAACACTACAACTCCCTTATAACTCTTAACTGAAGATAAGTTGCCTCAAGTTTTCATTTTCTATTTCTTCTCTCCCAACCTCCCATTTAGACTTCAATGAATTTGTGCCAATAACATAATTAGGAAATATGGATTCCAGCTTCCAGTAGCCACAGTGTGTTGAAAGTAAAGAGAAAGTAAGAATTGAGATACAACGCAATCTGAAAAGCCACAGGCATCCAACTTCAATTTAAAAAGTCCCATTGAGGCAGAATTTCATTTCTGATTTATGAGTGTCCTGTTGTACAAATTTCATATTTCAGAGTCTGATAGATTTGGTGGTGAGAATACAAGGAAAACATATAGTTAGTTTATATGATGTGATCATATTATGATTACTACCTACTGTATATAGCTATGTTGTTAGGCATATGGTGTTAGCCTACAATGTTGGGTTGAAAATATATTAACCATAATGTTATGACTTTAAGAAGTTAATTGGCCAATGGGTGTGTAAGTGTTCTCATGGCCATAAGAGGGAGTTAGTAATGTAGCTTCTGAATTCACTGCTCTCTACTATTACTGTTTTTGCTCTGTTACCTGAACTGTGTATTGACCTTTGGACTGGTAAGAAGACTTTGTATTTTGGATTGCTACTTGGACTGTTTATTTTTGACTGTGCATTTTTGTTCTTACACCACCTCAAAAGTAAACTACTTTTTGCTTTTACAACTCAGTGTACTCTTGTGTTTACTGTGTGACTCTTGCTGCTCTCAGTACCCTTCCTTGTCTGTGCAACTCTTTGGTAGCACAAGGAGACCTCTGCACAACAAATTCCTTAACAAATGTGCTCTTTTAGAGATATCTATTAAACAGCATTTTGTGTCTTTTCTTTCTCTCCTCCCTACTCTGTTTTGGGTCAAGTGCTTCCTTCTCTGTCCCAAAAGTGCTTATTCAAAAGGCAACTGGACTTTATTTTTCCTTGAAGACGTTTCACTTCTCCTCCAAGAAGCTTCTTCTGTTCACCAGAAAGAAGGAACAAAGAAAAACAAAGTCCAGTTGCCATTTAAAATAGCATCTTTGGGACAACCATGACCTGGATGACTGAGAATCTCCATAGACATTTCTTCTCTGTCCCTTCTTTTAGAAGCTGCTAATGGAACATCTATAATGATAACTTTATTGTCCCTTTGAATGTACACCAATCGGCATACATCAAAATGAAATTTCGTTGCATACAGCTCTCAAAGGGTCACCACCTCCGATATATACTCCTTGTTCGGGGCCCGCTCAAATTTCACATTGTCCATTTTAGTCTCTAGGGAGTGAACGATGGCACACAGGACAGATGGAAATGGGGCTCCATGTGGATTAGCCCTCAAATTCGCTTGTATTCTGACAACCTTGCCTTCTTTCCTTTTTCTGATCCTGACTCTTCCACCTTTTCCTTAAAGAGGCCTTGCTTCTTTTCGCCCCTGGAGCACGCTGTCGCCGCCACCAACTCCTCCAAAAGCCTCTCTCTCTTCCTCTGGGCCTGCCGACAGCCTCATCCAGTTCCTTCACTCCATAAGCTCCAGGTCCTCTCCTCCTCTGGAAACAGCCCTGATTTGCAATAGAATCCATCACTGGGCCAGCAGTCAGATCTTGCTGCTGGTAGAACAAATTCAAACAGCGCCAACAACTTTTAACGGTCTCACCAGCAGTTCCAAAACAACTAGAAACTCGCCAGGCCAGCAAAGATTGTCGGTCGTATGTTACCTTAGTTCCACCATGTTGCTCAAACACATTAAAATATTCCTGATCATGTGGCCTATAGCCTTTACTATCCCTCCCAAAACTATTCGCCTTCAAGAGCCAATGCAGCCGCAGCCATTCCAGGCGCCGCCATCTTAGAACATAAAACATAAAAGGAAGGACATACTGTAGCATAGGAGTTGCCAAGGGCTTGAATTATGATCATGTGATCATGGGGATGCTGCAATGGTCATAAAGTGTGAGGACTGGTCGCGAGTCACTTTTTTCAATGCTATTGTAACTTTGAATGGTTGTAAGTTGTAAGCTGAGGGCTACCAATATTTCACAATTATATTTTACTTAGAGAAGCAACCTATTTAAGATCTAGTTAGTAGGAAAAAATGGAACTTAAATTGTTCTCAGTCCTGATAGCCTGTATCTTCAGAGAAAAACCTTACCGACTATTATCCATAAAGAAGCATTCAGAACTGAAATCTCCTTTTAACAGTTACCCAACTGAGATAGACAATTGTCATTGGAACTGTGGAACGAAGAGAATGTATTTTTTTCTTTCTTCTCAACTTCCATTAAGAGTCCCAATTCTAGTCTCCCCTATTATTGAAAATGACATCCACAAGACCAAGTTATTACATTTAACAAAGAGTGTTGTATGACCCTTAATAACAGGAGAATTACTCGGAAATTGCCCCCAGTTCCTCCTTTCTGAGGCATACCAGGAATGATCACTTTGCTTAACTTAATAATGCATTTTTCCCCACATTGATTGAAAATGACCCTCTCCCTAGGAAGCATGAGATCAAGGGCATTCAACTCTTTTCAGTTTACAAATGTAATAGTTCCTAAGGTTTATTTTAACCCACTGATGCTTGCCTATAAAAATAGGGTTAACTTTTTCTCCCTCAGTGCAATTTCAATTTAGAAGGAAGATGAAGACAATCCAGATGACTGCAGAGTTTGAATTGCTCCTTGGGTAAAATAAAATAAAACCTACGAGGTGCCAATTGTATTTTAATAAGCTCACTTTATACGATCTTCTGAAATTTTCCAGGGTCATCTAATTTTGGGGAATGAGGATAATTTCCTCAGAATTCTGTGCCAAAGTTAGCAGAAGAACAGTTTTTGAAAAACTGATCTGGAAAACAGCTGTTCTCCAAGGAGACTTTTAAAACCAAAACGTTCTTCAATGTGACATTTAGTTTTAGATTATGTTTTTGGCATCTAAATCCAGATTTAAAAACTCAACTGAGACGGTGTTGATGGAGGAAGGTGAGCAGGGGATGAATTAGGGAGATGGCTTTAAGGGAAATAGGAAAGAACACTTAGATAAGGAAAGAGGGATGAGCTTTCTTTAGCTTTTGGAAAACAAGGTGATATTCGGAAGAAACTAAGCAGGCTCAATGATTCAATGATATAATAGGAGACAGTGGAGGTAAAGCACAGTCTAGCTTGCAAGATTCTGTTATTATAGCCCATCTCAATAAAATACGGTCCTAGTGTTCCCATAGAGTTGATTCCCTAGTCTTCTCTGCCCTTAAGGGCTGACATTACTCTTGCAAGCCTGACTCTGCTTTATCTCCGCTTCTTCTTATATCCCAGTGAATCGTGGAGGATGCCACCTTGTTTCCCAAGACTTAAAAATGTTTTAGCCCTCTTTGCTAATATAATGGTCCTTGTCTGTTTCCATCAAGGCCATCTTCCTAGCTCTACAGTCAGATAGATAGACTGTAGATAGATAGATAGATAGATAGATAGATAGATAGATAGATAGACAGACAGATAGATATTGCTGTTACATATATTACTCCTGCAAGGCAAAAGCAATAGGCTAAAAGCAGTGACTTACACAATAATACAGAATAATACAGAGTTGGAAGGGAACTTGGAGATCTTCTAGTCCAACCCACTGATCAAGTAGGACAGGGGTGTCAAACTCAATTTCATTGAGGGCCGCATCAGCATTGCGGTTGCCCTCAGGGGGCCGGGTGGGTGTGGCCAGGGTGGGTGTGGCCTACTGGGTGGGCGTGGCTAGAGTGCATATGGCCTACTGGGTGGGCGTGGCCAGCTCTACATTGTTCGCATCAAGGGTGCCTATGTGGGCCTGGGCAGGAGTGGGACAGATCTGAGGGTCTCTGGCAGGAGGAGGGTCTCTGGGCCAGGGCCAAGGCAGTGGGGGCCGTTCCCTCACTGTTTCCAGGATGGCTTCATGGGCCGCATAAAACCACTTCACGGGCTGGATCTGGCCCCCGGGCCTTGTGTTTGACATGTCTGAAGTAGGAGATCCTATACCATTCGGCACAAATTGCTGTCCAATCTCTTCTTGAAAACCTCCAGTGATGGAGCCCCCACAACTTCTGGAGGCAAAAAAAATTCCACTAGTTACCGGTAATTGTTCTCACTATCAGGAAATTTCTTCTTAGTTCTAGGTTGGTTCTTTCTTTGATATGTTTCCACCCGTTATTTCTTCTCCTGCCCTCAGGAGAATCAACTAAAACATAACATTTTAAGAGATTTTTTTAAATAATATTCAGAGTGTGAGAAAAGGGAAGACAAAGAAGTTACTTTTCTCCATTATGAACTCATTGGGTTGACTTGACAGGTCCTCTTTAATCTAAAAGAATTTGCAGTCCTCCAAATGTTGTTGAATACCAGTGCTTAGCATCTTTCATGACTGGGTATCCTAGGAGACCCATAAATTCTTGGGTCTTTTTTTGGGAGACCTTCCTAAAGAGAGAGAGAGAGAGAGAGAGAGAGAGAGAGAGAGAGAGAGAGAGAGAGAGAGAGAGAGAGAGAGAGAGAGAGAGAGAGAGAGAGAGAGAGAGAGAGAGAGAGAGAGAGAGAGAGAGAGAGAAGCAGTGGGAGGACGAGGAGCTATGCAGGAAGAGATTTAAGGGGAGTAAACTGCAGGCCTGCAGGCCGGATGTGTCATGGCGAAACCGCACCCACCCCATTGCCAGCAATGGAGAAAAAGTCATGATACATCGCAACATGTCACGTGACATTGTGAGTTTGATACCCCTGCTTTAGATGACCACAACATATAGGCACCTCTGAAGATTATAAGAAGATGTAACAATCCAAATCGCTGCTTCAGAATGCCACATTGGGGAACTGAGAACCAAACCATCTGATTACTTGATCATTCTAACATGCCTTTTGTCATGAAGAACTAAACCTCAGCTATGGTGGGGAATCCAATCCAGCTTTGCTCATCTGGCTTTATGTGCAGCAACAAGCAATTCTAACTCTGGTTAGAATTTCTGACAAACATTTCCTCACATTGATTTCCCCCTCCAGCCCAACCTAGGTCACATGGATCTTTTTACTTTTCAGATGTGTGTAAAATTGTGTTTAAGCCATGATAAATGCAATAAGATAAACTCAGGTGACCCATATTTTCAAGCAGGATTTCTTTCTTTGTTATTAACTTAGTTGGAGGGAGAAATTATGGTCTTCTTCAATATAAGCTAGAAAAATTCGGTCCTCTTAAAATTATACTCAGATTCCAACAAATGAGTTATTTCAGCAGATGTTATAAAAAGGTGTTGAAGTTATGAGATGCTATATGGGGTAAACTGCACAGCCTTGGAGTCCCAGAGCTATCACTGTGCTAGAAATCACATGGTTTCTCCCCCCAGCCCCCCAAGTATTGACTTGTGCAAAGACAGTTTCTTTCAAATTTAATCAGTCTATCATCACCTATTTGTAAAGGTGCCGTAGCAAAGCTGTTTTCCAAGCAAGGAAACCCAGCCTCTAATAAAATGGCAACATTTCCCCATTTTTTAAAAAAACCTTTTTTAATGTTTTCAGAAAATTAAAAAAAGGGCTTCTTGCATTGTGATGGAAATTGAGAATGCAGGTGGAAGGCCCGACTTCAGCCATTTTGTGGTAGTTTGGGCCAAGTTGGAGCCTTGAAAAATCTAAGTTCTATGAAGGAATAAGTAGACATTGCAGACTGAACCAGAAAGAGTGTAGCATGAAAACAGGGAGGCTTACTGATCCCATACTAGTTGCAACATTTTATTATTATTATTAATTATTATTATTATTATTATTATTAAATTTTTATACCGCCCTTCTCCCGAAGGACTCAGGGCGGTGTACAGGGCAATAAATATCAAAGTGTAAATACAAAAGTTAAAAAGAGATTAAAAAGAATTAAATAAATTATGCCCAAAAATACAATACTAAAAATATGTTAAGAACTTATTTAAATCCTACCCCAAACCCATCAGACCAGGCCAGATTGTTCAAATAGATAAGTTTTTAAATCACGCCGGAAGGAGCGCAGGTCGGGGGCCATCCGGAGCTCAACCGGAAGGCGGTTAAAGAAGTCATGGCGTTGCCAAGAACAACATACTGTAATGCAAAATTATTTTAAAGGATAAGGAGACGTTTCTACTGTTGGTGTAAAGAAAAAAAAATGGAAATAGAACATGATTTTAGTAAACCTTGCTTAGCATAAATCATGTATTCACCCAGTGTAGGCAATATTGAGTTAGACGGACCAACGGTTTGATTCTGGATAAACCAGATTCCTATGTGATGGCGAACCATATACAGATAGTCCTCAACTTATGACCACAACTGAGCCAAAAAAAAATCTGTTGGTAAGGGAGAGATTTGTTAAGTGAGTTTTGCCTTTGCCTTTTACGACCTTTCTTACAACAGTTGTTAAGTGAATCATGGCAGTTGTTAAGTTAGTGACACGGTTAAGTGGATCTGGCTTCTCCATTGACTTTGCTTGTCAGAAGGTGGCAAATGGTGATCACATGACCCCGGGACACTGCAACCGTCATAAATACATGTCAGTTGCCAAGCATCTGAAGTTTGATCACATGACCATGGGGATACAGCAATGTTGCAATGTCTCCTGCAAAAAGCTGGTTGCTGTTTGAATAATTTTTATTCCATCTTTCCATCCATTACCCATTTTTACTTCCATCTGATATTTAATAGTCTCCTGTCTGGATCAGGTCTGACCAAGGCAGTGCACAAAAGGGAAAAATAAGAGTGAACATGCAATAACACAGAATTTTGAAATTTCAGAAGTAAAAGTCAAGAGTTCTTTAAGATTAAACCTGGATTATGTGTAATGAGCAGCATGCAGGCATATCAAGATTTGGAGAGGTGCAGCAATGCATACTGTAAGGAATAAAACGTATCAGTTAAAAGGCATTTAAAATTCTTTTCAAATTCCTTTTAACAATCTCTGCAAGGAGGCCAACAACTGAGAAAGTTCTGTTCTAACACACCTACTCTCCCCCACCCACACCACACTGTGGTGTGTGTGTGTGGGGGCAAGTGACATTCTCTTTGCGTGCATGATGCCGAACTGCATTGTAGGCACAATAGACAAACTGAAGCTTGCTGATGACTCTGGAAGTAAAGGTGATAGATAACAAAACCAGATTCACGTGGTATGAAGTGAGAATATATGAGTACAATAAATGATATTGTTTATGTTAGAAGCAGTAGGCGTGATCTTAAATGGACTCCAGAAGATGGTAGAGGACAGGAAGGCCTGGAGGAACGTTGTCCATGGGGTTGCGATGGGTCAGATACGACTTCGCAGCTAACAACATGTTAGAAGTTGCTAGTAACAATAGAAACTGTGAGCTGGGAGTCTCCTAAGAAGAGCAGAAAGTAGAGGCGCTTGACTAACCTATAGTAAGATTATCTTATATAGTTATTAGAATCACTATTCTTCCAACAAAGGTTGTGTTATGACTTACACTGGTTTTGTAAGTTCTATGTATCATTTCCAGAAGATATACAGTCTGCAATTTTGTGAGCCTTGGGGCTGTTCCTCTGGTGAGAAGCCCAGTTATCACTGTAGTTGTGCATACCAATAAATGATAGTCTGTTGCATCTAATGCTTGGTTCCCTATTTAAATAAGCACTTTGCCCACAACAGTTGCAAGATGAAAGATATACCAAAGCCTGGGACAGGGCCACATTCTTTCCTCAATCAAAGAGGTCCCCACCTGGGGGGAAACATAATTCATCCAGGGGTGGCCTAAGAACTTCATGCAGCTGATTGGCATCCACTTTAGGCTTTCAACTAAAATGAATAGAACCAAAAATCAAGGCTGTTTCTAGTATTTAGAAGATATGATTAGTCCGGAATGCAGCAGCACGGACAGTTTTGGAGGCTCCTAGGGTGGGACATGTAACACCACAGGTAAGTGAGCTGCACTGGCTGTCGATTTTGCTTTTGGGTCCAATTCATGTTGTTGGTCATTATCTTTATTTTTGAAGCCCTTTATGGCATATGTCTGGGATATCTGAAGAGCTGTCTTGCCCCTATGGAATTGAAACCCCCCCCACTGGTCCTGGAGGAGGAGCCTAATGTGGACCCCATCAACCAAGGAATTGTGGCTGGTGGGAACATCTGCCCATTGGGAACATCTTGTCACAGAAGGTTAGTTCTGTCTCCACCCCTCTGGTCTTCAGGAGATGCCTCGAAAGTTGGTTATACCAGTTGGTGGGGTGCCCTGAAGGAGAAGCTGTTGGCTGGAGATGGCTAGTGTTGTGACGGAAAAGTCACCACCATCTCTCTGCTCTAAACCTTTCCTGGTTTTAATCATTTGTAATTTTAACCTATTTTTATATTTATAATTGTTTTTTTATTTCCACGTCCTTACGTTGCAAGGCACTCAGAGTCGCCTCAAGCTGTGAGATGAGCAGCATATACATTTGATACATAAACTGATAAATAATAAATCCTGCGAGATCACAACACTGCCTGTGTTTTACATGCTTCCACTTTCTATAGGTGACTCTGCCTGCACTGCAGTCACTGAAGCTATTCACCTGGAGGCCACACTTAATCACCAGTGGATTGTCAGCCAGACAAGTCAATTTGTCAGTTAAGGGTAAAATATTCTTAACAGTTTGTAGACACAAGGATTTTTGTTTTTTTTTAATTTTTGGGAAAGCTTAAGGCAGAAGATGTCCCAACTTGCTTCTCATGACATCCAAAGCCAATTTATTTTTTCCCCATCGTTTTCTCTTGAAGTTAATAGGTCATTAAACGCGGTGGCTCAGTGGGTTAGGAGGCTGAGCTTGTCGATCAGAAGGCCGCCAGTTTGGTGGGTCGAATCCCGAGTGCCACGTAACAGAGTGAGCGCCTGTTACTCGTCCCAGCTTCTGCCAACCTAGCAGTTCGAAAGCACATAAAAATGCAAGTAGAAAAATAGGGACCACTACGGTGGGAAGGTAACAGCGTTCCGTGCACCTTTGGTGTCTAGTCATGCCGGCCACATGACCACGGAGACGTCCTCGGACAAGCGTTGGCTCTTCGGCTTTGAAACGGAGATGAGCACCAGCCCCTAGAGTCGGAAACGACTAGCACGCATGTGCGGGGGAACCTTTACCTTTACCTTTAAACATCTCTGTGTAGAGAAACTGCAAATACTGAAAGGGTTCTTTGACTCATATTTCAAATGATTATGATATTCCTTGGATGAATTAATTGAAAGTATTGATACATCTGATTATTTGTTCCATGGGTTAGATTCAGGCCAACTGGGGTCACTGAAAAGTTAAGGCATTCAGTTAAAGCAATTTCTCACCCTCAGAAACTTGTGAACAATTGCTGTGACAACTCATTAGCGACACAGCTAAGTAAAAATGTCCTTGCAAGCGCACATCATTTACTTATCCAGCTAATCATCCATCCTGTTGTGCTTTCCACTGAGAAATAGTTAATTTGGAAACTAAAGACATTGCTAGAAGCTGAAATGTGGTTTTGGTATCAACTGGCAAGCAACATTTTGTTCCAATGAAATTTGATGATGCTTGTAAGGTTCAGAGATGTTGATGTTGCTTAACATCTTGGCTCATTGAATCTTAATAAAGCATTGCCTAAAATTTTGGGGTGATAGTAGTGGTGGTGGTAAATTCTGGGAATCCTGAGTAGTTCTTCTCTTCCCACACATTTCTCTAAAGCAGGGTGCCCAACCTGGGCAACTTTAAGAATTGTGAACTTCAACTTCCTGAATTCCCCAATTAGTCATGCTGGCTAGGGAATTGTGGGAGTTGAAGTCCACGAGTCTTAAAGTGGCCCAAGTTGGACACCGCTGCTCTCAGGTTTTAGGGGTCTGTATTACAGTTTTTATTTTATTATAGTTTTTGTTAGGGATGCGGTGGCTCAGTGGGTTAAGACGCTGAGCTTGTCGATCAGAAGGTCAGAAGTTTGGCGGGTCGAATCCCGAGTGCCGCGTAGCAGAGTGAGCGCCTGTTACTGGTCCCAGCTTCTGCCAACCTAGCAGTTCAAAAGCACGTAAAAAATGGAAGTAGAAAAATAGGGACCACTCTGGTGGGAAGGTAACAGCATTCCGTGCGCCTTTGGCGTCTAGTCATGCCGGCCACATGACCATGGAGACGTCCCCGGACAAGCGCTGGCTCTTCGGCTTTGAAACAGAGATGAGCACCAGCCCCTAGAGTCGGAAACGACTAGCATGCATGTGCGGGGGAACTTTTACCTTTTTTTATTATAGTTTTGTGAATGTAGGTTGGGATTGTAGTTTCTGTTTTTCAAATGTTGTCTCTTCGCTATCTTAACACAGATTTCCACAGTCTATATCACAGATGAATTGGGATGATCAGAATTAATCTGGGAGTTTGAAATGGTGGGTGGACACAATATTAAACATAAACATAATTCAATGATGTTAGCAATGGAATACACCTCGATAGCCAAGTAGAAGCCATGGTTATTGAAGAGATAATGTCCTTTACAGCAGGGGTCTCCAACCTTGGCAACTTTGTAAGACTTGTGGACTTCAACTCCCAAAATTCCTCAGCGAGCTACAAGTCTCACAAAGTTGCCAAGGATGGAGACCCCTGCTTTACAGGATAGTAAAAAGGTAAAGGTAAAGGTTCCCCCGCACATGCGTGCTAGTCATTTCCGACTCTAGGAGCTGGTGCTCATCTCCATTTCAAAGCCGAAGAGCCAGCGCTTATCCGAGGACTCTCCGTGGTCATGTGGCCGGCATGACTAGACGCCAAAGGCACATGGAATGTTGTTAACTTTCCAGTGTAGTGGTCCCTATTTTTCTACTTGCATTTTTACGTGCTTTCAAACTGCTAGGTTGGCAGAAGCTGGGACAAGTAACAGGCACTCACTCTGTTACGCGGCACTCGGGATTCGACCCACCAAACTGCCAACCATTTGATCGACAGGATAGTAGTATGTTATAATATGAAAAGAACATACTGTACTATGCAAAATAACCCAAATTATTTTAATGATGGGTGGGCAATATCTTGCCCACATTCACATCAAAAACATTAAAACTGCTAACAAGTTCCTTTTGTGAAATTACTCCGTTGCCATAGGCTGCTGTCTCATTTTGTTTAAAAACAACATTGGCCACAATATAGAGTGAAGTTGAATGGAATTGATTACAGCTATAATGTTGTAAGAATGTTTACTTGTTAGATTCCCTTTTTCCATTGGGGAAACGACAAATGCCAAAATGCTAGGTACTGTATATGCCATACAGTTCAAAGAGAGGCTTTCCTACGGTGAAGTTCTTCCCAGTCAACACTTAGTTGACAGAAAATTACACCAGCAGGACATCTGGGGTGACATGATAGCAGTGCTCCAATATTGGAGAGGCTGCCACAAAGAAGAGGCAGTCAACCTATTCTCCAAAGCACCAGAAGGCAAGACAAGAAGCAATGGTGGAAACTAATCAAGATGAGAACCAACCTAGAACTAAGGAGAAATTTCTTGATAGTGAGAAAAATTAATTAGTGGAATGACTTGCTTCCAGAAATTGTGTGTGTTCCAGAACTGGAGGTTTCTAAGAAGAGATTGGACAACCATTTGTCTGGAATCGTATAGGGTCTTGAGCAGATGGTTGGACTAGAAGACCTCCAAGGTCCCTTCCAACTCCGCTATTTTGTTATTTGTATCCCCATTCCTAGCCCAACTCTGTTGCTTCTGTTCATAATCACTACATTTCCCTGATTTCTCTTTAAGGTGACAACATTTAATATCTTTTAGACACCTTGGGTCTGCCCTTAGACACTGCTAAAATAAAAGGGAAATCGTTGCTTCAACAGTAGTACCGTTAAGGATGACTTAAACACATCTCATTCACAGGCCGGGTAACAGATGAAGACAATGTCATGGAAATCCTGAAGATCTGGAAGGTGGAATTTGGGGAATTAAGGCAGCTAGTCTCAAACAGAAATTGTTGTCATATGCTGAGGAAATGGTATGCATTATTGATAATTATATTCTTCTTGTTGAGTTATGGTTCTTGGTAAAAGTGTTTTGATGAGGTTATTGAATGCATTTATTATATTTCCTGGAGGATATTAGGCATTTAGAGATATTTGCAATGTCTGTGGTCTTAAAGGTAGCTTGAATTCCTTTACATACCTTGTAATAATTATTCCAAGGAATTTAAAAATTTAACTTCCTTGCATTAAAATTTACAATACATATAAAGGTGTCAGAAGGAACCTTAAATCTGATCTCTTTTCCCTCAAGAAACCTAACACCATGGGATAATAATAATAATAATAATAATAATAATAATAATAATAATAATAATAATAATAATAATAATAATAATAATAATAATAATAATAATAAACCTTTATTGTCAAAGTACAACATGTGTACATTGAGATTAGCTGAGCCTCCCCCGTGCTCTCTCCCCCCAACACACAGTGACAACAAACCCTCCCTCCTACCACACCATGTGAACCAACAACACCACACACCGGCCTCCCAAGTCAATTCTGCATAAGATTATGTCCCATTTAGAAGCCTAACAGCCCACGGATAAAAGCTATTTTTCAGCCTGTTGGTACGGCTGGCTATATTCCTATATCTCCTACCGGATGGTAGGAGAGTAAAGAGATACCGTCCAGGGTGTGAGTCATCCCTGAGAATCTTCCTCACTCTTCCAAGACAACGAGCCCTGGCGATGTCATCCAGTGGTGTCAGGGAACAGCCCACAATGTCTTGTGCTGTGCTCACAACCCTCTGTAATACTTTCCTGTCCGCGGCTGTCAGACCAGCATACCAAACCACAATACCATACGAGAGGACGCTCTCTATAGTAGACTGGTAAAAGAGGGTCATTAGCTGTTGTTCTACCCTGTTCTTCCGCAAGACCCTAATAAAGTGAAGCCTCTGTTGGACCTTTCTAGCCACCTGAGTTGTGTTAACTTTCCAGGTCAGATCTTCACAGAGGTAGACTCCCAGAAATTTAAAGGAGGAAACTCTCTCTACACAGTCCTCCCCAATGTAAAGTGGGGCAGGTTCCTCCTTTTTTCTCCAGAGGTCTAACACCATCACTTTCGTCTTGCTGATGTTTAGGTGCAAGTTGTTGTTACTACACCATATGGATAGTTTTTGTACCTCCGCCCTATATGCTGTCTCATCCCCACCTGTAATAAGACCCACCACAGTTGTATCATCTGCGAACTTGATTATCGCAGTGGATGGGTCAGATGATACACAATCCCATTCCAAAATTATATAGCCTATGACTGGCATGGAGCACTGTTCAAAGTAAAAACAATGCCAGTTATTAGGACCTGCAAATCCTGAGGAAGTGAAGTGGAACTTATGTGGACCTCTAAAATGAGTTGGACTGCAACTCCCATCCCATGTTTTGTTTCTCAGATAGGATAGCAAGAGTTGATAGGCACCTACCCTGTTTTTAAAGGATGGCACTGTGCACCCTTATCTTTGCTTTCAAGAAGGCCAGTAAAAGGGATATTGGTAGATATATCTCTCTGATTGTCCCTGTCATCGTGGTGGGCCCATTAGCTGCAGTGGTTCTGTTGTAGCTTCACTATTCTATATTTGGCTTTTAAAAACTGGGTCAGGAGGGAAATACAGAAGCCAGTTTGCTGAATTATTTCCAGAGAGCTGTGAAAATCTCGCCTTCTAATTCTGATGCAGAACAGAGCAGGTCAACTAGTGTTCAATGAATACATTATTGGATGAGCAATGCTGAGATTTGTCAAATAATTTATTTGAAGGGGAGAGGAAGAGAGCGTTCACAGCATTCAAGGAGCTTGTAAAACAGTGCAAACTTTATTCACACAGCATGTCCCCTGAGGGGAAAAAAAAGATGACAACTCTTTATTGAATCATTTATGCAACTCTCCCTCCCCCACAGTGTTCTAGAAGATCCAAGACAGAATGAGACCTATGCCTAAAAATGGGGTCTCTGAAATGCAAAGTATGAGAAGGATCAGTGAGAGTACAGAACTATCATTAATTATTATTATTATTAATTTTATTTGTATACCGCCCTTCTCCCGAAGGACTCAGGGCGGTGAACAGGGCAGTACTTGTTAAAAGACAAAATACAAAATACAAAAATACAAAAATTAAAAGAGAATTAAACAAAATGCCCACAACTCTTACGATTAGTTAAAACACATTAAAAATAGGTTAAAACACATTAATAAAACCCAACCCCATCCCATCAGGCCAGGCCAGCTTGTTCGAAGAGGTAAGTCTTTAGTTCGCGCCGGAAGGAGCGGAGGTCGGGCGCCATCCGGAGCTCAACCGGAAGATGGTTCCATAAATCCGGCACGCCCACAGAGAACGCCCTCCCCCTGGGGGCCACCAGTCGGCATTCTTTGACTGGTGGCACCCTGAGGAGGCCCTCTCTGTGGGAGCGTACTGGGCGGAGGGAAGTTGACGCCGGCCGCAGGTGCTCCCTAAGGTATTCCGGACCCATGCCATGTAGGGCTTTGTAGGTCATTACCAGCACCTTGAATCTCACCCGGAAGACAACTGGAAGCCAATGCAGCTCGCGGAGCAGAGGTGTAACATGGGAGTATCGGGAAACTCCCAACACAACTCTCACGGCTGCATTCTGTACCAGTTGGAGCCTCCGAGTGGTCTTCAAGGGCAGCCCCATGTAGAGAGCATTGCAGTAGTCCAAATGAGAGGTCATGAGCGCGTGAGTGACCGTACGTAAGGCATCCCGGTCTAAATAGGGCCGCAACTGACGCACCAGGTGGACCTGGGCGAAGGCCCCCCTAGTCACAGCTACTATATGGTCTTCTAAAGAAAGCTGTGAATCTAGGAGGACTCCCAAGTTGCGAGCCCTATCTACGGGGGGTAATAACTCACCCCCCATAGAGAGAGATGGGATATCATGAATATCCCGAGATGCCGGTACGCACAGCCACTCAGTCTTGTCAGGGTTGAGTCGAAGCCTGTTCCTCCCCATCCAGACCCGAACCGCCTCCAGGCAGCAGGACATCACGTCGAGGGCATCACTGGGGTGGTTTGGGGTCGAAATGAAAAGCTGGGTATCATCAGCATACTGATGATACCCAACTCCAAAACCTAGAGCTCTCACCTCTAGGACAGTAACAGGTGGAAACTCTTAACCACTCTCCCACAGTGGTTATATTAATGTGGCATGTCTCCCAAACAATCAGCACTGAAATTATAAATATTTCCATTCATGCATGTTTATTTGGGAATTGTTCCTTCCCTTTTCCTTCCTTTTACATGGTTGCTCTCCAGTATGGGAAATAATCCACAGCTGTCAAAATACTCGATGTTGGAATTTGCCTAGACCAGGGGTGTTAAACTGCCGGCCCGTGGGCCAGATGCGTCATGCCGAAACCACGCCCACCCCCAGCTCCGGCAATGGGAAAAAGGTCACGATATGTCGCGGCATGTCACGTGATGTGGTGAGTTTGACACCCCTGGCCTAGACCATATTTCTCAAGGTCAACAACTTTAAAATGTGTGTACTTCAACTCCCATGATTCCTACCTGGCATGGTAGCTGGGGACTCTTGGAAGTTGAAGTAAACAGATCTTAAAGCTGTTGACCTTGGGAAATACCGTGTCTCCCCGAAAATAAGACCCAACTGGAAAATAACCCCCAGCATGATTTTTCAGGATGCTTGTAATATAAGGCTCACCCTAAAAATAAGCCCCAGTTAAGATCATCAGCCAGACAGAAGCATTTAGTACCGTATTTTCCCAAATATAAGCCCTAACTGGAAAATAAGTCCTAGTGCATCTTTTGAACCAAAAAAATTAATATAAGACCCAGTCTTATTTTCAGGGAAACACAGTACTGGCCTAGACAATGCAAGCAATGCTCGACGTATGACCATAATTGAGCCCAAAATTTCAGTTGCTAAGCAAGACAGTTAAGTGAGTTTTTCCCCATTTTATGACTTTTCTTTTCACAGTTGTTAAGTGAATCATGCAGTTGTTAAGTTAGTAACGCATTTGTTAAATGAATCTGGCTTCCCCATTGACTTTGCTTGTCAGGAGGGTGCAAAAGCTTACTGCTAAGCTTGTAAGCCGCCCTGAGTCTTCGGAGAAGGGCGGGATATAAATGGAATTTTTTTAAAAAAGGTGATCACATGACCCCAGGGCACTGCAACTGTCATAAATACAAGCCAGTTGCCAAGTGTCTGAATTTTGATCACAGGATCATGGGGATGCTGCAATGGTTGTACATGTGGAAAACTGTTATAAGTCACTTTTTCCGGGGCCACTGTAACTTTGAATGGTCACTAAACTAATGGTTGTAAGTGGAGATAACTCTCAGTTTTCTCCATGATCCTCATTTTGCTGCATCACAAACCACTGCAACCTTCAAAGCACATGGTCGCCTAGGATTTACACACTATTCTGTTTAAAGCAGATTAAGCCACTCCCCCAAGAAAAGAGGAGTCAATAACTTTAAAATACCTTTGAAAAACTATGCCAAGTTATCAGTTCTGCTCCCAAGGCAAATCGTGACCTTTATTTGCTTTTCTACTCTCTTTTCTTCCCCATTTTCAAATTCTCTTTGCTTTTTGTCCTATCTTTTTTGTCCTATAAACAAGTACCTAGTTAATTTTTTATTTGCTACAGTGGAATCGTATAATCTTTTAACACTAGAGAGTAAGAAAAAAAATGGTTTGTCATGGATACTTAGATGGT
Organism: Vipera berus; assembly: GCF_964194415.1. Lineage (NCBI taxonomy): Eukaryota > Metazoa > Chordata > Lepidosauria > Squamata > Viperidae > Vipera > Vipera berus. Next base: position 85,560,633 of record NC_138207.1, on the reverse strand, counting down.
TAGGCCTTGCCAGTTGATGTTTATCATCTATTGCTTCTTGTCTTGCCTTCTGGTGCTATTTTCCAAAGCACCAGAAGGCAGGACAAGAAACAATGGATGGAAAGTGAACAAAGAGAGAAGCAACTTAGAACTAAGGAGAAATTTTCTGTCAGTAAGAACAATCAACCAGTAGAACAACTTGCCTTCAAAGGTTGTGGGTGCTTCAACACTAGAGGCTTTTAAGAAGGGACTGGACAACCATTTGTCTAAAATGGTATAGGAGGATGGACTGGAAGACTCCCAAGGTCCCTTCCAACTTTGTTATTGTGTTCTGTTATGTACACACAGATAAACGGGAGGCTAGGAAGAAGGTACGTTTGTGTCCATCATGTCAAAATGATGAGGGAATATCAAATCAACTTCTACTTGCTGAGGAGCCAAAGAGGAAAGGGCTTTAGGCAAATAATCTTTGGGGACAATTGCCTCACTATTACTCAAGTGTGTCATGATTGTTGGCACACCACATGAAGAAATATCGTGAGTATGGAACATGCTGACATAAGGAAAGGGCAAAAGATGGATTTTAAGGAAGGCTTTTCTTCTGGATTCCAAAATTTCTCTTATTGTAGGTTGGGGATGTTGTCGAACTAGAATTCCTAGGTTGTGTCATCATTGGCCGTAATAGCTAGGATTGCTAGGAGTTTTAGCGTAGTAGCAACCAGAGGATGACAAATTCCTCTTCTCCATCTTACAGGATCTGGCATGGTATATGCTTTCCCATTTACAGCTTTGAAAGTTAGTATCTACAAGAGCAAATGAAAGTTACTTATAGCTCTTGATTCCCAGTCTACTTCATGTCATATTTCTTTAGAAAATCATTTAATTGTACTTATGATTACAGATAATCCTTGGCTTATGACGGTTGTTTAATGACATTTAAAGTGACGATGGCTTCAGAAAAAGTGCTTTGCAACCTGTACTTGCCCTTACAATCATCATACCAATCCTGCAGTCACATGATCCTAATTGAGGCATTTAGCAACTGGCTCACATTTATGACCAGTTGCAGCATTCTGTGGTCACGTGATTGCGATCTGAAATCTTTTTTTGCCACTATGATTTCTTTTTTTCCATGGTGGAGGCTGGATATGCTTAATAACTGCACTGATTCCCTTCACAACCATGGTGAAAATGATTGTAAGATGGGCTTGATCATGTGATGACTCACTTTACAACTTGCCTTGACTTAAGACCAAAGTCTCCTCCATCCCAATTGTGGTCATAAGTTGCAGACTACCTCTGCTTTGAAATCACAACTGGATGTGTTCATTGTCTTCTGTCAGTTTGAAATCCCTTCCCAACCTTTTCCGATCACTCTTCCCCTTCCCTTTCACAAGTAGCCGATAGTCAGAGATGTAGGCAATTACATCAAATAAATATGTGAAATTTGTCATCCTCCATTCTTGCAGCTTCTGACTATGTGGAAATCACTTCATTTCTCTGTATTTTTTTTAAATTTGACCTCTCTTTCCAGATTTCCTCATTTCATCTTGTATTCTTCACCTCTACGGAGCTTCCCTATTCAAACGTCTCTTGGTGTAATGGATTCTCAGCTTTTGTTAATTATTTATTCCTCCTTTCTTGGGTATTTTGGTTGCCTTTTTGTAGAATCAGAACAGCACAATTTGTGTAGCTAGAGTTCCCATGACCTCTCAGTCTATCTCCAATCCTCTGTGACCTCGTATTATTCGGGCAATTATTATTATTATTTTATAACAAATTTTATTGGTTTTCCAGTTTTACATTTAAGTATTCAGAAAGCAGCCTGGTGATTGGGTAGTCAATAGTTCAATAACAAAATCTTTAGTAGATCATCAAAAATTCCTTCTCTGTTTCCCTTAACATTTGTTACGTCACATTTAAGCTAGTAAATTTCTAATTATAACACACTTAGTTAAAACATTTATCAATAAATTTTTACTTATACATATCCATATCCTGTTTTTGTCTTTTACCTAATTTTCAATTTTCAATTACAGTATTCCAATTTAACCTTTAATATCCATAATATTTAAGTTTCGGGTAACCCAAATTTCCTTTATTTCACTGCATGAAAATTATCATATCTAAAATACACATATTACTTACTTAAATACATGCTTATATTATTTCATAAATATTTTCTATTTCTCATCCTAGTACCTCACCATTTACTAATAAAGTGTCCTTTATTGTCTCAAGTCCATCTTCTATATTATCTGGGCTAAGCAATAATTAAAAGCTATTTCCTAATAGTTAATTTTCATTTCCCTTATAAAATCTAAATATTAAATATTAAGCCAGTTAATCCCTTATTTTTTTATCATTTTCCACAATATTTAAATCTATATTCATATTTTCCTTCATCTCAAAATCTCCCTTTAGCCCATTAGTTGAGACTTTAGGATCTTCTGTCATAAATCAAAGGACCCCATTTTTTAAATCTAGCTTTCTTTTTGTGCCAGCCAGTCTTCCATACCAGTGCCTTTAAATCATCAGATAGATCTCCCTTCATTCTTGTACATGTTAGTTGAATCAAAGGAGACCATCTAGTTATCATTTTCCCAAAGGAACCGGCCCATTTATAACCATTAAATTGCTGCCCTGGTGGCTCAGATCTCCATATTTGCTCTAGTAATCTTCAATTCAGTCTGGTCTTCTTCTTCCTCAAGTTTCTTCTGGTTTAAGTAAAAAGTCATGTCCAATGTTATGGTTGTTGTTTGGTTGTCTAGGTTTTCAGTATGCTGTACTTGTTGATCTTTAACACCCTCCATCTTGGTATTAATTTCTTCTGCTTCTGTTGCTTTTTGGGTTGTAAGTTTTTTAGTTGCAGTCAGGGTTTGATTGTCAAAATTCTCAGTAGATTGTATTTGTTGTTCTTTAAAATCCTCTGTCTTGGTACTAATTTCTTCCGCTTCTGTTGTTTTTTGAATTGTAAGTTCTTTAGTTGAAGTCAAGGTTTCATTTTGTAGATTTAAGCTGGCGCCTTTGTCTTTCAATCTGGATTTAATTATCTCAGTAGCTTCAAGAATTTTTCAAGTATAAGTTTATAATTAATTAGCTGAGATTTGTTGTTGGTACTCCTCCATTTCTAGAATAGTTATGGATAGTCCTTTAGTGGAGGCTATTTTTGAAACAAGAGTCAGCAAGTGTTCACCTACACAGTTCCTAAAAGACAATTTCACCACCCAGCTGTTCTCTCAGCTTTTTATCTCTTTTATATAATACCAAGGACAGGTATTATCTCTTTTAGATAATACCAAGGACAGGCTGTAAGCAGGTCTCTCAGTCAGGAGTAATCACTTGCTGTACCAAGCTTCACCACAAGATGTCCCCAATAGCATTGAAAGTCTTTTTCAAAATCCAAGCTAGGTTTTTATCCAATTTGAATTCTTTTTTAACTTTTTAAAAAGTAGATATGGTAACAGGTCCCAGTAGAAATAAAAACTTTTTGGGTCCCCAAATATCAAGAAAATGCAAATCCAATTATTAGTTGTTCTTTTCAAGGCTTTTCAAGGCTTTATTTCCCCCAGGTAGTCAGACACCGCCATTTTAGAGAGTCGGGTGGGGGAAAAGAAATTTCAAGAAGCTTTTACAGGAAAATACTTGGGATGCAAAGAAGGTAGGATCTCACCCAATTCCTCTGCGGTGCTTTCGATGTGCTTGATAGTAATTTTGGCTTCGGCTGGTAGCAGCTTAGTGATGGGCCATGTTAATGGCCAATCTTTTCCCCATCTGTTCAAAGAGCTGCCCCGGATCAAATGGAAGGACTGCTGCCCTTCCAAGGTCAATTGGGGGGTCCTCTTCATGCTCTTCGCCCCTCCAGGGTGACTTCTGACCCTTTTCAGGGTCCCCCGGCGGGAGAAAAACCAGACGGCGGAGAGAGCGATTGCTCCGCTGTCCGCTGGCGCCGCAATCGCAAACTGGAAGCCAATTCAGGCAAATATTTATTAAACCTTATGCAGGCAGTCCTAGACATATGATCGTATTTGAACTCTAAAGTCCTGTTGCTAAACAAAGCAGTTGTTCAGTGAGTTTTGCCTCATTTTATGACCTTTCTTGCCACAGTTGTTATGTAAATCACTGCAATTGTAAAGTTAGTAAGACAGTTGTTGAGTGAATCTGGATTCCCTTTGATTTTGCTTGTCAAGAGGTCGCAAAAGTGGACCACATGAACGTGGGACACAGCAACCATCATAAACATGAACCAGTTGCCAAGCATCTGAATTTTGATCATGTGAGGGATGCTGCAACAATCATAAGTGTGAAAAATGGCCATAGGTCACTTTTTCCAGAGCTGTTGTAAATTCAATGGTCACTAAATGATTGGCTGTAAGTTGAGGACTAGTGATATCACTATCAACACACATTACAGTGCTGTATAGGCAACTTCTGTTTTATATACTGACCAAGTCACAAACTCTTACAATGCCAACCTCAAGTACCAGAATCCATCTCCTCTCCCACAGCCCCATACGATGTTTAAAAGGACAGTGTCAGAAAACAACATATTGGTCCTCAACCACTGGATAATACAGCTTTACTTCCTGCTGAGTTCATCTCATCTTTATAGAACCCTAGTAAGTCCACACCTGGAATACTGCTGCTAATTTTGGTCACCATATCACAAAAAAGATTTTGAGAGTTTGGAAAAAATTCAGAGAAGAGCAACTAAGATGATCAAAGGCCTGGAGACTAAAACATACGAGGAACAGCTGCAGGACTTGGGTTTGTCTAGTCTAAAGAAAAGAAGAAATAGGCGAGGCATGATAGCAGTGTTCCAGTATCTGAGGGGCTGCCACAAGGCAGAGGGGGACACCAAAGCACCAGAGGGCAGGACAAAAAAACAATGGTTGGAAACTGATCAAAGAGAGAAGCAACCTGGAACTAAGGAGAAACATCCTGGCAGTGAGGACAATCAACCAGTGGAACAGCTTGCCTTCAGAAATCGTGGGCGCTCCATCACTGGAGATGTTTAAGATGAGACTAGACATTCCCCTGTCTGAGATGGTATAGATTCTCCTGCTTGAGCAGGGGGTTGGACTAGAAGATCTCCAAGGTCCCATTCTATTCTATTCTATTCTATTCTATTCTATTCTATTCTATTCTATTCTATTCTATTCTATTCTATTCTATTCTATTCTATTCTATTCTATTCTATTCTATTCTATTCTATTCTATTATTTCATCTTGGTAATATTGTTCAATTTGTTCTGTTAATTGAAGGGGTTTTTTTTCCCCTGCAAACACTACCTCTAGATGGCAGCAAGCATCAGATCAATGTCAATTTCAGTTTTTTCAATCTGGAAAAACAGTGCCTGTCCAATATAGCAAGGAAGATCTACCCGCAGTTCTTCTGATCCGAAGCTGAAAAAGATCTGCAGTGGATATATTAGCTGCCATGTGTAATGAAGTAAATTATTCTTTTCAAATGGTGCTTTTATTGCCCCAAGTATCTGAACGGGATGAGTGAGAGCCTCCTTGCCTTCTGAGTTCATGGCTGGCATCCAGCAAAATCAAAGCAATTACAGGCATTTTTATTCCATCTTCTAGCGATTGCCATATGACCGTGGCCTGAGAGATGATGCTGAGGTCATTTTCTCATCTGAAATTGCCACCCAATAATTACTGTAAATAGATCCATAATAAAGATTGTATCACAGATGGATATACACAGACACACATAAGCCCTTCTAGATTTATGCAAAACACATTTTCCCGAATAAGAGGCAAGGTGGTAAACAAATTTAGAATGGTCGATTCCCCCCCAAATAGTTTTCGTAAAATATGGTGTTATTTTATTTAAAGTAAATAAAATAAGCATATGTGTATGTGATGGGATGCGCACCTGCAGTGTGGGATAGTTTTGACAACCGAGAGTTTTCCTGGCGAGGCTCAGATTAAGAGACTGTGCAGTCCCAAGTTGGATGAGGGGGAGAGGGGAAAGGTTCAAGATAGCCACACTTAGAATCTCTCAGGTTATACTTAGTGGGTTAGGAAGTTATAGCTTGAGTTTGGCAAGATTCTGTCTATTGGGTGTAAACAAATAAAGGATTGGACTTGACTGGATCTCACTGCCTTGCCTTTGGGCTTGAGTCTGACAGTACAGAAATATTTGGTTCAAAAAGATAAGATAACCTTTATTATCACTTTTTGGTGAACACAATGGCACACATTAAAATGAAATTCTGATGCTCACACTTAAAATAACCCTCCCCCAGGTACACACACATACACACACACACACACACACACACACACACACACACACAAACACACACACACACACGTAAATCACAGTCCATTTTCAATACATAGTGATAAAGAGTCTTGAGAGTTAACAAGGTTGATACTATATGGTACAAAGCTACTACGGAATCTAGTTGTTCTGCTTCGGATATTGTGAAACCTCCTCCCAGAAGGTAACAAAGAAAACTGGTCATGGAGAGGATGTGTAGGATCCATGGCAATACTGCAGACCCTGGTTAAGCAGCACTTATATGCCATGTCCTGGATAGAAGGAAGTGAACTTCCAATAATCTTTTCTGCCATCCTCACCACTCTACACAGACTTCCTATCTGAAATGGTCACACCTCCAAACCAAATAGTAATAAGATACAACTGTCAGAACCCATATTGATTAAGGGGCTCTTTCTAATTCTATTCTTTCTATTCTTCTGGGTTCTGCCATGCTCCTGGAAGGGAGGGGGGAAGACTCTTTGTTTTCTCTATTGCTACAATGTAACTCTTTTGCTGTCTCTGCATACATGCTCTTTGAACTGTCTTCCCCTTGATGTCAACTCAAAGGGGGTGGAGAAAGGAATGCACCTCTGGGCATCTGGCTTATCAAGGTGCGAAGACCCAACAAACACCGCTACAAGCCTGAGACAGACTGGCGTTATCAGCTCTTTCCCACAACGGACATAACACCTGGGGATTGGCCCATTTGAACTGACCCAATGAACTATTGGGGTGGGGTTTGCTTGGGACTCTTTTAACCTATTGATCTGAGTGGGAAACCCTCAGATCCTGTCTATTATACCTGCTATCAGCTTCTCCTAATAAAAGTTCCTTCTGCGCCCGCGTCATCAGTGTCTCACTGTTGAGCAACTAAGCTAATCTACTTGTTAGCTGCACACCCAGAAACTTAGCATTACTAACCACCTTCACAACTGAATCGTTAATACACAAGTGTATTAAAGTATGGCTGTGCCTGTGCCTACAAAAAGTAGAAAGTTCCGATTGAACACAGGAAAAAGTTATGAGGAACTAAATGTGTTCAGTAGAACTGTATGTATTAAGAAACTATGGAATTTACTAATGTGTTACTATGCATAGGCTTTAGCTGCATGGCTCAATCTTCACTTGAAAGTAAGTAATTAAAATCAGTGGGACTAATATAGCTGAATGGATGTAGGATTGACTTGCCCAGCAATCAATAACCAAGTCATAAATAACATTTAGCAAGTTGTCTCAGCTAGTTTCCTCCAACCTTGAGCCAAAGAAACAAATAGAATTAAAACTGAGTGAACAATTTGCACTGAATAATTTATTCAGCTATTTATGACTTAATTGGTCACAGGAATTTTGTGACTTTTTACAGCTAAATTTGACATTAAAATTATTAGTGAGCACTGGAAAAAAAAATCAGGCTGCGTGAATGAATCTCCCGTGTAATTTACCAAGCAGGGTTTTCCATGACTGCTGATCCATTGTAAAGAAATATTGAGGATCTCATTTATCCGTATGTCTTCATTGGCTAGATTAGCACAGGGGTCTTCAAACCCGGCCCTTTTATGACTTGTGAACTTCAATTCCCAGAATTCCTCAGCCAGGCACGCCCTTTGTCCTCTGACTTACAGATACCTTTACTCACCTTGGAGGGCTTTGATCAGGTGTCTTCAAACATGGCCCTTTTATGACTTGTAGACTTCAACTCCCAGAATTCCTCAGCCAGCATGCCTGGCTGAGGAATTCTGGGAGTTGAAGTCCACAAGTCATAAACAGGCCAAGTTTGAAGACCCCTGGCTTTGATGCACCTTGGCCTTGGCACAGCTTGGAAGCGTTTTTGCTTCTTCTTGCTCAGGAGCAGCTCCGCTTAGTGTTTTCCAGGAGCAGTAAAACCGAACTGCTTGCGTGAAAATGGTTGGATTGAAGAGTTAAATGTCTCCCTTTTACTTTTCCAGTGACGAGATTAATGAGACAGGCAGAGGAGAGGATAGAAATGTGCAATCCTTTTATCACCTTAGTGCCTTCGATGGGTTTTGTTTCTTGGAATATCTTTTAAGATTTTAATTAAATCAGAAGAAGTGTTTGCTGTCACCCAGAATTCTGCCTCTCAAGGCCTCGATTCATTATATGGTGTTACTTATTTTTTTCTAGCCCAGAGTCATTTTTAAAAGAGCTGCCGCTGAAAATGGCTAAATGTTTAGGGAAGAAAGAAGCAAATGTAGGCTGTGTTATTTCCACATGAGATGTTTTCTGCATCACGGTGGGTTATACCCGTGGTGACAGTTCAATCAGATGTAGCGTTGCTGTCCCAGCTCCTTTTGTAACCCCCCCTTCCCAGATCCTCTCTCACAATAAGGTCCTCAGCCTTCATCAGCAGAGCATCACTTGAACCATAAACATCACCTTAAAGACGTTGTGAGAACATCTGAAGATGTAGAACGCCAGTTTGGGTTTTACATGCTGCAGTTGTTCAAAAGAAGGAAGGCAACTGCTAGATTTAAAATGACTGTTTAGCATTAACTATGTTTGCTTCGTTGTTGGGGCTGGCACTCCTGATAAGTGAGAAATCTGAGTTAAAACAGTGTTTTACCCAAACATGTAGTCTGTTATAGCTTTATGTCAATCTTTTGTTGTTAGTTGCGAAGTCGTGTCCGACCCATCGCGACCCTATGGACAATGTTCCTCCAGGCCTTCCTGTCCTCTACCATCTTCTGGAGTCCATTTAAGCTCACGCCTACTGCTTCAGTGACTCCATCCAGCCACCTCATTCTCTGTCGTCCCCTTCTTCTATTGCCCTCAATCTTTCCCAGCATTAGGCTCTTCTCCAGTGAGTCCTTCCTTCTCATTAGATGGCCAAAGTATTTGAGTTTTAGCTTCAGGATCTGGCCTTCTAAAGAGCAGTCAGGGTTGATCTCCTCTAGGACTGACCGGTTTGATCGCCTTGCAGTCCAAGGGACTCGCAGGAGTCTTCTCCAGCACCATAGTTCAAAGGCTTCAATTCTTTGGCGCTCAGCCTTTCTTATGGTCCAGCTTTCACTGCCATACATTGCAACTGGGAAGACCATAGCCTTGACTATACACACTTTTGTTGACAGGGTGATGTCTCTGCTTTTTAGTGTGCTGTCTAGATTTGCCATGGCTTTCCTCCCGAGGAGCAAGCGTCTTTTAATTTCTTGGCTACAGTCCCCATCTGCAGTGATCTTGGAGCCCAGGAAAATAAAATCTGTCACTACCTAGATCTGTCAATCTAGTGTCCTCCAAATGTGTAGAAATTGAGAATATAATTTTGAAACGCGTGGGCTCTTATGTATACACTAACTTTAGAAACCCGTTCTTCTTAACTGGTACATTTTTTTGATCTAGTGTCATAGTCTACCGCTGAGGTGAATTGTAATATGGAATCCCAGAAGGGAGGGGCTGCCTCCCATTGGACATAGAAGCAATGGAGCTTGGATTGTCTGGTAGGCAGGAAAAGGGCAAAAGTAGCCCCTCCCTAGCAGTGCACAGAATATATCTCTAGTTATGCAGATAGTTGCTTTCTGTCTGTAGGTAAACAAGAATAATATAACTAGTCAGAAGTAATTCCACATGTCATTCTTGCTTCTTCTGCCTGACAATCACACTGAAAACAGCAAAGTGCAGCTTGAAGTAGAGGTTAAAGTATCAGCTGACTAGACAATCACCTGTCTGAGATATATGTAGGGCAGTGATGGCAAAACGTTTAGAGACCGAGTGCCCAAACCACAACCCAAAACCCATTTATCGCAAAGTGCCAGGGCCACATAAGCATTGTGGTGCCCTCAGGGGGCGGGGCGTGGGGGCGTGGCACACTGGGTGGGCATGGCTGCAGTTGTCATGGTGAACTGGGTGGGTGTGGCTGGCGTAGGCATGGCCACCTTGATGTTGTTCATGGGGGGGACACCTGTGGGAGCTGGGCAGGGTTGGGGGGAGATCCAGGGAGTCTCTGGTGGGTGGGGCAGGAGGCCCAGCATAGATGGGGGGGAGGCACGCAATCCTAGCTGGGACTGGGGGGGCCATGGCGCCAATGGGGATCTGGCTTTCCCTGCTCGAGGTGGCCTTTGGCTTTCTCGGTGTGGGCGCCCTCTATGTTCTGAACCAGCCTGCTACCGGCCTTGCAATAAGGCAAACCCCTGATCAAACAGTAGAGACTGGAGAGCGTCTGAGACTGGAAAGCGTCTGCCAAGATTTATTACAGGACAAGAAACAAAACACGGGAACTTGAAACCTCAAACGGAAGAGTTGCTTTCAGCAACCAGCCCCTCCCCAAACACTCCTTTTATTTAGAGTTCAGGGCGTGGTCTCCCTGTGCCTCCTCCCGAGGAGTCCCACAGCCTTTCTCTGCTTGGTCCTGCTCGACTGCCTCCTGCGTCGGGCGTCCTTGAACAGGGCCAGCTGTGGGTCATCATCCTCCGCACTATCGGGCTCACGCAGCTGAGAAGAGGGCCCCGGCTGGGGGCTCTGCGAAGCCTCCAAGCCGTCATCAGCCAGTTCGTCTTCCACACCCTCCTCCTCCCCCTCATCTGAGTCATCCGAGACATCTGAGCCGGCTGCCGGACCCACAGGCTGACCCCGAGTCACAACACTCTACTACCTCTACTTGAGCTTGCTAGCTGGCTGCTTCTCTTCCTTTGTGCTGGGTGGGGCTGCTGCTCCGGGTGGCAGCAGTGGCCTAATAGACCTGCACAAGGTGCTGGCAGCGGCGATGCGCGTGCCCACAGAGAGGGCTCTGAGTGCCGCCTCTGGCATGCGTGTCATAGGTTCGCCACCACTGGTGTAGGGGTTCTCCTGCTTAAGCAGTGGCGTGGACTAGAAGATCTCCAAGGTCCCTTTCAGCTCTATTCTATTCAAACATGGCCAGACCCATTCTAAGAAAAACACCTAGGAAGGTAGGAAAAGCTATTTTAGCTACCTTGAGTTTATTGGAAGGGATTTGGGCATATAGATAGGGGTTCTTAACCTTTTTTAGATTGACCCCCTTCTGAACCTCATCTCAACCTTTTTTGGCTTTTGTACGTATTTATTTATAGGTTGTCTACTTGCAGTTTATAAAAGAGGAAGTACATCCCTAATCTATCCAAACATGCTTATCCACTCCTTGCTTCATTCTCGCTGAGTCTTCGGAAGGGCTGCTCAAAACCTCTAAAGTGGAAGATCTTCTTTGCTTCCTCCTCTATCATATCTAATGCACTTCTTATAGCGGGAAGGAAGAAATATCTTTTTTCCACCTCACTAGGTTTAGTTACACATTAGCCGAACCTTCCAGATTTAATTGTATAATTTGGAAATGCAGCTGAATGGTTTTGACAGAAGATTCAGGGGAAAAAAAGGACTGTATCATCAACAGATTTATTTAGTGCTGGCTCTTCTTTCCTCCATTCATTCCCCACCCCCACCCCGTTGTGAAGGTTCATAGTTGAAATGCCTGGAGGGACCGCTTGGAGGCTTCAAAGGTGTTTTAACCATATCAAAAAAAATAATAATGGGAAAACTGCAAGCGCTGTGGTGGGCTGTGATTCATCCTCCTTCTCTCTTACATTCAAAGGCAAAAACTACCTGTAGTGTATCCCTCACAGGAATGACAGCTGTCAAAGGCCGCTCCACGTGGCCGCACTGACAGCTGTCAAAAGGCCGCCAGCCCCAACACGCATGCGCACCCCTCTGTTTGACACTGACAGCTGTCAAAAGCCGCGCATGCGCAGTAACAGCCGCGAGCTGTCAAAACGGCAGCAGCCACAAGCTGTCAAAGCGGCAGCAGCCGCGAGCTGTCAAAGTCGCGCAGACGCAGATTCACCAGCCAACTGACAGCCGCTAGCTGTCAAAACGCCGGCTAGGTTTACCCAAGTTCCCAGCTGAAGCATCAGCCAGCTGACAGGGTTCCCCAGCTCAGCGGCGCATGCGCTATCACTGGGGGAATGTCAAAAGCTGCCAGCTGATTATTGGGCACGGCCCCTCGGCGGGAAAACGCCCATCCCTGATTTGTTAACTCGTTTGACAGTTGCCTATATAAAGGCTTGTTGTACAGTTTTGCCCCGTCCGGGCTGAGTCAAATAAATGTTTGAGTTGAAGCCATCATCTCCCTCTTCATTACCGAGATAACACACTACCCACATCACAAGATGAACATCTTTTAAAATAAAATAACTTCAAAAGGCAGGCTGTCCTTTTAATTCAGCAGTGACGAGATGCAGCCGGTTCGTCTTCTTCTTTTTTCAAAAAGTATTTCTTTATTAAAATTAAGCATCCATCTTTCTTTAACATACAGGGATCTCTCTCTCTCTCTAATCTATCTATCATCTCCATTTCCCCTAATAACTGTGCTTTCTTGTCATACATTCTCAGAGAAAACCTTTTATGACAATAATTTCCCCAGTGGTCTGTGTTTGGTAATTTTCTTCCTACAGAGCTTTTTAAAACAAACAATGTTTGTTTTAAATATAAGCTTTTTAAAACAGACTTAGTTGCGTGTGATTGAATATTTTAAAAACATATGTTCCTTTTCAATTGCATAGCTCAGAATTTTTTTAAAAAGGGGGGCGGGGAGGGGGGGAAAGGAAGTATACATTTTGGACCAGAGAAGGAAGTCTGGGTGGTGCTTGATTCTGTACCATTATGTTGGTGTTGATTCTCCAGGACCACATAGATAGAATTTCTCCAGAAGGATCTATATCCAGTCTGGAGAATTGGGTCTTTCAAAGGTTGTGTCACAGTGCAGTCGGTTTAACAGAACATCCCCAAATGCTCTCTTAGTGACCTGTGGTCATTTTCTTTTGCATCTGTAGTAAGTGTGCTCCCAAGCTTTCAACATATTCTATGGAATTCATTTAACATCCAATTTTATCAATGAGGAAGTCCTGTCGTTGCTGCCCCTATGAGAGTTCTTATGGTCTCAAGAAAATCAAAGATGGAAGGAGTCAATAAATAATAGACAAGGATGCTGTCGGGTTTAAATTTAATGTCAGGCCCAAAGAATCAAGAACAATACGTAGAGTTACTTCAGAGTACTTTCTTTATTGTTGTCCACTTACAGATAGAAACTTGCCAGACAAAACAGTAAAGTCATGAATGCACCAGCCTTTTGTACATGTATTGTGATGCCATGCACATGGTCCAAAAAACAGAGTTTACAATGCAATTCCACAACTAAAGCAGCAAATCACTCTGGATGTTCACGGGCTGAGAATAGGTCAGGTTGTTCCTTAGAATACCATCTAGTCTAATGAATTCAGCCAGGGCTTTTGCCGTTCATTTTTCAGCACGGTCTGGCACAGATAAATGCAGTTATTCTCTCTCTATTACTATCAATAAACATTTGTTCATGGATGCTACTGTGTTCCATTGCCTGGCAGTGAGGGTGGAATATTTGCTGCCAGAAGTCATTTTTTTAAAAAAAACTTGTAAAATGAACTAGGAACTAGGCCTCACATCCTTTTTGCAGTTGCTACTGTGTGAGTTCATAACTGCTCTAAGTCACCGAGGGGGGGGGGAACTGATGCGTGCCAGCAGCTTCAGGGGAAACATATGCAGAAAGGTTTTATTTTTACCTGGATTCTAATAGAAGAGAGAGCACAGAACAGAAACAAGAAAGTTATTTTGATGTCTTGGAGGCATAAAACACTTTTCTGTTGTCTGTGCCTGTTACTGCACCAGGTCCTCCGAGCTCATATGCTGAATTTGTTAGCCTGTTGATGGTGCATTCTTGCCGAAAGCCATCAGTTGCCTTGTGAGGGTTTGAATTTTTAAAGAGGGATCAAAAGCAGATTTTTTTTTTCATTTCACCTCTGACACTTGGTCAAATTCTAGGAGTTTGGAGATTTTTTAGATAGCCTGCTTTGCGATTGTCTTATTCAGATGATGTACAAGGGACGCGGTGGCTCAGTGGATTAGGACGCTGAGCTTGTCGATCAGAAGGTCGGCAGTTTGGCGGGTCAAATCCTGAGTGCCGCGTAACAGAGTGAGCGCCTGTTACTCGTCCCAGCTTCTGCCAACCTAGCAGTACGAAAGCACGTAAAAATGCGAGTAGAAAAATAGGGACCACTACGGTGGGAAGGTAACAGCGTTCCGTGTGCCTTTGGCGTCTAGTCATGCTGGCCACGTGACCACGGAGACGTCCTCGGACAAGCGCTGGCTCTTCAGCTTTGAAACGGAGATGAGCACCGGCCCCTAGAGTCGGAAACGACTAGCACGCATGTGCGGGGGAACCTTTACCTTTTACCTTTACCTATTCAGATGATGTAGCCCAAAACTTAACTTTAAGATTGAAAAGGTAAATTGCAAAACTTTCCAATCATCAAGGAGATAATTTCAAAGGAGACATTGTTTGTAAAAAGTCTGAGGATGAGAAGTGAGTATTCTTCCAATGATTGACCGTCTGTCTGTGTTTGTTCAGAGTCTTCCATTTTGACTCTTTCCTTCTTTCTCAGCCAGCCAGTTGTTCTGTTATTACCTCTAGTGCTTGCTGCTTGCATTTTTAACCTTGCTTGATCTTTCCCCATGCTACCAACAGTCAGCTGGAATTAGGACACCGAAGCCCTGAGACTCTAAGTTCCAATTTATTGACAAGAAATCTAAATCAAGTGCCTTTAATGCATCCCCTGTTGGGAGGAGAGATCCTTAATTTAAAAAAAAAGTTTGGATTTAAGGACTGGTCAATAAAGGTTGTCCATCATTTCTGGCTATAAAGATAAGCTCCCAAAGAGAGGAGCAAGAACAAATGAACAGAAGGAGAAAATGTAAGAAGTGGAATTCAGGGGAAGCAACTCCACCTTATAAGTTCCTTATTTGCTGAGAAGTTTAATTAATTTTTAATTAATTAATAATCAATTATGTTGACTGTGCGTTTTGATGCTTCAGTTGTAGATGAAGACTGAGTTAGGTCATGAGGAAAAGCCCAACCTAAAATCATCCAGCAAATTTGTGGTTTTATTTTGATGAGCTTGACACCTACAAGAACTTCCATTTAATTCTGATTTCAAGAATTTCATGAGTTTAGAGATGCTTTTGCTGAAAAGGCACGCTTCAGTTGAAAACTTATTCAATCCAACTCTGATTAAAGATAAAAGTAAATACTTTTTTTCTGCTTTTCCCCCTATGATGTTGTCTTCACCTTGTCTCCATTTCATGTATGTCTTATACATACCCTGTGATCAGTGCTTTTTTTGTAAAAGAAAAAGGTGCCAGAACTCACACATGTCATACAACCTGCCTTGCCTACCCTACAAGGTTCCATCCAAAAAAGGTGCCGGAACTCCGTTCTGAGTGTTCTATGAGAAAAAAAGCCCTGCCTGTGATAATATGTTCCTTTCAACTCTGTAGGCATTCAGAACAGCCTCTAGGTACAAACAAAAGCTGATATAGGTGAGAGGACAGGTGACTGGCAGGATCTGGGAACAGCGTGATAAAGAGGGCACAGAACGTAGTAATTAGGGCAACCAATGTGACATTGAGGATGGGATTGGGGGCTGGAGCCTTTAGTAACAGATCTTGTGATAGTTAATTTCTTTCTTTCCATCACCAGCAAGTCATTCCCCTCTTCCAGCTTCATCTACATGGATATTAAATGATAAAGGAACATACTGTAATGGCCAGGAGAAGAATAAGGAAATCAATGACATTCTTCTAGTATCCTTTTCCTTTAAAACATGGTCTTCATCAACCCCCACCAGCCGTGGCTTCCCTCCGTACTCCACTTAAAAACTCACACTAATTAGCTTAATCAATCACCCAGAAAATCATCATTGCCATTTTAAACTCCTCTCACCTCCCTCTCTCTGCAGCCCCCCACACCCTCCAGGCAATCCATCCATCTTGTTTTGCCTCCTTGCCCATCTCAGCGGGAGGTTTGTGATTGCATTCAGCCTTGCCCTCCCCAGATGTACCATCAGGGACTAAAGAGACGAAAAGGCTGAAGGATCTTCACTGATGCAAGTTCCCTGGTAGTGTCCCATGTAAGCATCCTCAGAGGATGCATAAACAGCTTTTATACGTACAGTATAAAAGCTGAAGGGACCTTCCCTAGAGCTTTTACTGCAGGAGAGTTAGCATCCACCTGTGTGGCAAGGGAGCATAAAATAGACTTCTATATAGCGATCTGGATTTTTCAGTGTTATATTCAACATTGAGCAATTCAGTTCTCCCAGCATCTCTGTTCTCACCATTGCTATAAATGGAGTTGCTTCGCCAATCACTGAAGCCAATACATTGATTAAATAAATTTTGAATAGTCTTCTACAGGGCATTGGTCTCTGTCTTCCCCTTGGACTTTTAACTCCTTATTGTTCCCAGTCAGCATGCTCAGCAAAGATAATGAGAATGTATCCTAAGACATTGGGAGAACAGCACAAGGCATTTGAACAAGGAATTTGACAATGCATTTTTGTATGAGCCAAGTGCTCACCTCTGAACAATGGAGGCAGCTGAGACTTTTGTAAGGTTCACATGGCTCCTTTGAAAGCTGTTCCCCATTGATTGCACATGTGTGTACATGCAGAGTCATCTCGCTTTACTGATATTTAATTTAATAATAATTTAATTTGTATACCGCCCTTCTCCCGAAGGACTCAGGGCGGTGAACAGGGCAATACATAATAAAAAAAAACTGAATACAAAAATTAAAAAGTGATTAAACAACTATGCCCATAGTAATTAATACATATTAAAAATTAAAACTAATTATAAAAACCCCAACCCCATCCCGTCAGACCAGGCCAGCTTGTTCAAAAAAGAAGGTTTTGAGATCGCGCCGGAAGGAGCGAAGGTCGGGGGCCATCCGGAGCTCAACCGGTAAGCGGTTCCATAGGTCTGGCGTGCCCACAGAGAACGCTCTCCCCCTGGGGGCCACCAATTGGCATTCTTTGATCGGAGGCACCCTGAGGAGGCCCTCTCTGTGGGAGCGCACTGGACGGAGGGAAGTTGACGCCGGCCGCAGGTGTTGCCGTAGGTAACCGTAGATATGCCAATAGACATATTGGTGGCGCACACACAGTCGTGCTATGGGTTTGAGAGAAGTACAGAATAACAGAGTAACAGAATTGGAAGGGATCTTGGAGGTCTTCTAGTCCATCCCTGCTCAAGCAGGAGACTCTGTGTGATTCCAGACAAATGGCTATTCAATCTCTTCTTAGAAACTTCCAGTGATGGAGCACCCAAAACTCTTGAAGGCAAGCCGTTTCACTGATTGATTGTTCTGCCAGGAAAATTCTAGGTTGGACCTCTCCTTGATTAATTTCTATCCATTGCTTCTTGTCTTGACTTCAGATGCTTTGCAGTGCTTTATTCAAACTAATGTGCACAGTGAAGTGTACCTCCCCCCGCCCAATATTTTGAACAACATTTCTGGAGATTTGAGAAGGATGTTGCAGATCAGATCCCACCTCATCCATTTGTAACTCTGACAATAGATTTTACCTGCAACGGTAGGAAGAAATAAAGCTACAATTGGTTGGTGGAGTATCCTAGATTAAATGAGAATGTGTTTCCAGGTCTGTAATTGTACATGTGAAAAGTGAATTTTGTGCACTGATCACTTGCTAGACATAGGGATGGTGATGGTCAATATGATTTTATTTTACTTGAATGTCCTTATAAAGTGGTTTAAAATGAAATACAATAGTCAGGACCAATATCTTACTGAAAGGAGCCTTGGTGGAGCAGTGGGCTAATGCCTCCTTAAGTAACACCAGCTGCCTGCAATTAGTGCAGGTTCGCATCCCACCAGGCTCAAGGTTGACTCAGCCTTCCATCCTTCCGAGGTAGGTAAAATGAGGACCCAGATTGTTGGGGGCAATTAAGCTGACTTGGTAATAATGCAGCTTGGGGGGGGGGGCGAAAGCCCTAATAAGCAGGCATATACATAGAATGAAGGCTATTGCTAAGCACATTGGTTTGTGCTTAAATTGTAAGCCGCCCTGAGTCTTCGGAGAAGGGCGGGATATAAATGGGATTAAAAAAAAACAACCGATGTGTTACAGGTTTGATTTATATAGTTTAGTAGATAACCCATGACCCACTGGGTCATTGTTTGGCAGATATTTCATCAACTAACTGATAAACAGAATGGCCATGGGTGGACAAAAAATGCTGTGGGGACAGGAGTGAGTTCTGATTTCCTGCTGACTGCCCCATTGTCTTTGCTTGTAGGAAGCTGACAGGGAGTGTCATAAATCACAATCATGTGACCACAGCTGATTGTGGCAGTGTGGCAATGGCCACAACTTTGCCGATACATTGGTCTGAAGATCCTTGGAATTTCGATCCCACTGGAGTAATGGGTCCCAGATTTTGGACACATTATTTAAATTAGCCCACTTTGATTAAAAATGGATGCATTCTTTTGTTTAACTGAAGGTTATAAATGGACCAGAGAGTTTTTAGTAGTATATAGATGAAAATGGGCTGCATCAAAGATTATATTTGTCAAAGCTTTGTACCAGGTACAGCAATTAAACTCTCTTCATAGTCCATAGTCCATTGGCGTTGGGTGACCAATAAACAATTTAAACAAACAAACAAACAAATGGAAGGGATGTTGTTGTTGTTGTTGTTGTTGTTAGTTGCGAAGTCGTGTCCGACCCATCGCGACCCTATGGACAATGTTCCTCCAGGCCTTCCTGTCCTCTACCATCTTCTGGAGTCCATTTAAGCTCACGCCTACTGCTTCAGTGACTCCATCCAGCCACCTCATTCTCTGTCGTCCCCTTCTTCTATTGCCCTCAATCTTTCCCAGCATTAGGCTCTTCTCCAGTGAGTCCTTCCTTCTCATTAGGTGGCCAAAGTATTTGAGTTTCAGCTTCAGGATCTGGCCTTCTAAAGAGCAGTCAGGGTTGATCTCCTCTACGACTGACTGGTTTGATCGCCTTGCAGTCCAAGGAACTCGCAGGAGTCTTCTCCAGCACCATAGTTCAAAGGCTTCAATTCTTTGGCGCTCAGCCTTTCTTATGGTCCAGCTTTCACTGCCATACATTGCAACTGGGAAGACCATAGCCTTGACTATACGCACTTTTGTTGACAGGGTGATGTCTCTGCTTTTTAGTGTGCTGTCTAGATTTGCCATGGCTTTCCTCCCAAGGAGCAAGCGTCTTTTAATTTCTTGGCTACAGTCCCCATCTGCAGTGATCTTGGAGCCCAGGAAAATAAAATCTGTCACTACCTCCATTTCTTCCCCATCTATTTGCCAGGAATTGAGAGGGCCAGATGCCATGATCTTGGTTTTCTTAATGTTTAGTTTCAACCCAAGTTTTGCACTCTCCTTCTTCACCCGCAACAAGAGGCTCTTTAGTTCTTCTTCACTTTCTGCCATTAGAGTGGTATCATCTGCATATCTTAGGTTGTTGATGTTTCTTCCGGCAATCTTAATTCCAACTTTTGATTCATCTAGCCCTGCCTTTCTCATGATGTGCTCTGCATATAAGTTAAATAGGCAAGGCGACAGTATACAGCCTTGCCGGACTCCTTTCCCAATTTTGAACCAATCAGTGGTTCCGTGTCCAGTTCTCACTGTTGCTTCTTGGAATGGAAGGGATATTGTACCCCAAATGAAAATCTTCCCCAGTTATTCCAACTTTCCAGAACCTAAGCACAGGGAAGAAATTGATCTATTCTGCTTCTCGTGATCCTTGATATGGTAAAGCTCTGGCATTGGTTGATATTTCGCCCTAACCCTGGCACTGACAATATTTAACTGAATAGCCACCACTGGTATCCCTTCAGTATGTAATAGTTGGCTGTTAGGCTATTTTTCAAATATATCTTCCATGCTGAGAGGAAGATTTGGGTCAAGATACTTATATAGGCTTCTGCACCAACTAGCTATCAAAGCTAATAGCTGTTAAACGAGCTGCTCTCCATAATGGCTTTAAAAAAAATCTAATAAATAAAAATCAGACTCCAAACTGTCTGCTGCATTTAACTTTTAATCGTGCTAAATCTCTCTCTGTGTTTTAAGTCCTAAAACAAACTGCCTTTGTAATTATCACTTTGTTAATACCAACGTAAAACTTTCTTTAAGCTACAGTTTATTTGAATTGGTTTTAGTCTACAAAAATGAAGCCAAGAATATCTTAATAATGATGGTGGTTTTAATATGGGCTACAAAGCGCTGGGCTGACCAACCAGTTCAGATGTCAATATGGAGAGCAGCAAAGGGCAACCTCAGTGTGGAGGTATCCATGGTATGAAGAGCTGTCCAAGTGAAGAATCCATAAGAAACGAATCCAAAGCCCATCAGCACTATCTGATAGCAAATTGAGCTGGTCTACAGACTACTTAGCTGCAGTCCTTCCAACTCTGGGGAGATGTATTGTATGTCTATTAACCTGGCTGTAATCATCTGAAATGTGCATAGGATACATATAATTTAGCAAACGTTCATATCTGGATCTCCTGTTGCCCCTTTTCTTAGTGGATACAAGGCATGAATAGCTATGTGATGTGAAAGAATGAGACCCAAGTGTAATACACAATCTACAATCCGTAGCCAAATCAAGGCAGTTGGGTCCTTGCTGTTCTCTGAACTTGGTTGTTTTCTTGCAGACATTTCATTATCAGAGTAGGTTATATTATCAGTGCAAGGGAGAGTGAGGTTTGTTGACTTTTTAAATATAGAAGCTTGCTCTGCCAATCTTGATGGGAATTTTAGAAACAATGGTTTCTTCCCTCATTATCTGTATTGTTTCCTGTTTATCTGATTGCTAGCAGGGAAGTATTCTTGACTGTTTTTTTAGCTCCTAAACATTTGATTGTGCTTTGATTGTGTGAACTTAAATAGAGTTTATCTCTATGTGTCTATTGATGACTTATTTGTCTGAATGCCAAACTTGCAGGAATTTCCAAGCATTTTTAGATTTGGCTTGTTCTAAGACGCGGTGGCTCAGTGGGTTAGGACACTGAGCTTGTCAATCAGAAGGTCGGCAGTTTGGCGGGTCGAATCCCGAGTCCCGCTTAGCAGAGTGAGCGCCTGCTACTCATCCCAGCTTCTGCCAACCTAGCAGTTCAAAAGCACGTAAAAATGCAAGTAGAAAAATAGGGACCACTACGGTGGGAAGGTAACAGCGTTCTGTGCGCCTTTGGCATCTAGTCATGCCGGCCACATGACCACGGAGACGTTCTCGGACAAGCGCTGGCTCTTCGGCTTTGAAACGGAGATGAGCACCAGCCCCTAGAGTCGGAAACGACTAGCACACATGTGTGGGGGAGTCTTTACCTTTACCTTTTAAGACATTAACAATTTGCAGGTTGAAACTAGTTCAATCTGTTGATGGGATGCATGTTTAAGGACTTCATGTATTCTGACAGCCAGCTGGTGTTTGTGGATCCATCCTTTTCAAATTTGTATCTGCCTGTTCTACATAAGTGGTTGTTGCAGTCCTTACATTGGTTTGCATAAGATGTTAAGGAAGAATTTTGTTGGCTTATATGCGACAGTGACGCTTAGTAGTCTGTTGGGTTGTTTTAGAGATATTTTTGACATACAGGAGTGTTATCCTTTTGGTAGTTTACACTCATTGATTGTGGAAGGTTGTATAGACAGGCACATTTTGTTGAGGTTTTGTGGGTATTTATTATGTTGGAAGATGTATGGATGGTCAGTTTTCTTTTTGTTTTTTTGATATCTCAGATTACTACAGTGTGTTTGTGCTCATTTAACTAATGTTTTTATGCAAGTCCTCTTATGGGTGGTTGGATGGTTGCCCAAAACTGTCTGATAATGAAAGTCTACAACACAACAGTCAAACTTAGAGAGCACCAAGAATCAAACACTTCAGCAGCAAACCACAGATATTCTCTTCTATTAGCATCAAGACAGTGAGCAGAATCTTGCATGGTCCCGAGTGAAACTTGATTCTTCATGAACAATAGTTTCATTGTTGTCTTGCATCACCTTCTTTGCACTGTTATAGCAAATAGTAAGGTTCTAGGAGTCATTGTAGTTCCACTTTCTTGCTACTGATTCCCTCAGCTGGTTATTGCCAGCCACCCCTCACTGGACAGGCTACGGCTGCTTCTCTGAGTTCCAATTCCAATTCCACACTCTGGACATACCTCTGCTTCTATTGAGTTCCTCTATTTAAAAATGCACCGTGGATAAGTATTTACAAATTATCATTTTTCATTTGATAACTTATTAGTATGCAATGGTAAATAAACTCTTCAGGGGAAGGTAGAAAGATGGAGTTAGTCTGGATTTATAACCTTGGATTACAGATATGTGCTCACATTCCATTTATCAACTGGCAGTCTACTAATGCAATGGAAAGACTGATGAATATTTATGTGATCAGAGTAATATATTTGTTTTAAAATTAGGTCGAATATTGTCTGTAGGTAATAGGTGCGTTTTGTGTGTGTGTGTGTGTGTGTCTTCTCTTCCTTCTCTTTCTCCTTCTCCCTCTCCTCCTATCTCTTCACCTCCCCTCCTTCCCAAGGAAGACCTTATACCATCCCTTATACCAAATGGTTCTCCAGTCTATTTTTGAAAATTTCCAGTGAGAGAGAACCAACAATTTTAGGAGGCAAGCTATTCCATTGATTAATTGTTCTCACTGTTAGAAAATTTCTCCTTACTTTTCTAGAATGGACCTCTCTTTAACAAGCTTCCACCCATTACTTCTTCTCCTGCCCTCAGGTGCTTTGGAGAACAGGTTGATCCCCCTCTTCTCAGTGACAGCCCCTCAAATACTGGAAGATAGTTACCATGTCCCCCTTCCCCAATTTTTCTCTTCAATAGCTAGGACATACCTTGTTCCCCCAACCATTCATAATACAGTTTAGACCCTTTATCATCTTTGCTGCTCTTCGTTGCACACCTTGCTCTTATCTACAAGTGATTGGTCAGTGTTTCACTACCTTCAAATTCTCCTTTAAGAAAGCACAACTTGGTTCACAGTACATATTACTGCTTATTTTGCTGTCCCTTCCCCAGGGCTGCTATGAATAAACAGTTTGAGTTCACCACGCGGCCAAGGTGACAATCGAATGCTGCTAATCGCTGGCTTAATGGTTTTTAAAATTCTTTTAGCAGCATCTTGAGGAGGGTGCCAAAAGCTTATGGCTTAGAAAGAAGCCTGATTTCACTTTCTTGCAAGTGTTATGCAAACACACACACACCTTCCTCACCCCAGCTCTTTATGTGTCTGATCAAAAAGGACAGTGAGGAGGGATTCATTTAACAGGTTACCCAACTCAGAAATAATTCTACCCATCAGAAATGTTCTGCTGCTTTGCCTGTTCTTTTCTTGAAACTGGATTATTGTATCTCGTATCATTTTGTTGGAGGTTGGAAAGCAAATATTGAACATGAATACGTGGACAATTCTTCTAATAACCTGAAAAGTCATAGACACTTGGAATGCTTCTTTTATATTTTCCTCAAGTACAGATAATAATTTTCCTTGCTATTTTAATTCAGTACCTTTTTCAGGAAAGTGATCACCTACATCAGGGGTGTCAAACTCAATTTCACTGAGGGCCACATCAGCATTGCGGTTGCCCTCAAGGGGCCGGGTGGGTATGGCCAGGTTGGGCGTGGCCTACTGGGTAGGCGTGGCTAGAGTGTGTATGGCCTACTGGGTGGGCGTGGCCAGCTCTACATCGTTCGCATCAAGGGTGCCTATGGGGGCCTGGGCAGGAGTGGGACAGATCTGAGGGTCTCTGGCAGAAGGAGGGTCTCTGGGCCAGGGCCAAGGCAGTGAGGGCCGTTCCCTCACTGTTTCCAAGATGGCTTCGCGGGCCACATGAAACCACTTTGTGGGCTGGATCCGGCCCCCGGGCTTGTGTTTGACATGTCTGACCTACATGTTCTGCACAAAGGGGCATACACTATCAAATGGAGAGAGAATACACATCACAATAGGAAAATCTGTGATCAGGTTAGTTGTATGTCCAGTTTGCAGTTCAAGCTACTAGCGTCCTCTGACTTTTAATTTGAATAATTGTTGAGCTCTAAAATTAAGATTTTTACGGTAAAGGCTCTCAGATCAAGGCCTGTCCTCTGTAATGTCCTGGCGCTATTTTTTGTGTTCTTGGGCAGGCATTTAATAATAATAATAATAATAGAGTTGGAAGGGACCTTTGAGGTCTTCTAGTCAACCCACCTGCTCAGGCAGGAAACCCTATATCATTTCAGACAAATGGTTGTACAGTCTCTTCTTAAAAACTTCCAGTGTTGGAGCATTCATAACTTCTGGAAGGAGGTTGTTCCACTGATTAATTGTTCTAACTGTCAGGAAGTTTCTCCTTATTTCTAGGTTGCTTCTCTCCTTGATCAGTTTCCATCCATTGCTTCTTGTCCTGCCTTCAGGTGCTTTGGAGAATAGCTTGACCCCCTCTTCTTTGTGGCAACTCCTGAGATATTGGAACACTGCTATCATGTCACCCCTCATCCTTCTCTTCATTAAACTAGACATACCCAATTCCAGCAACCATTGCTTATATGTTTCAGCCTCCAGTCCCCTAATCATCTTTGTTGCTCTTCTCTGTACTCTTTGAATTTGAATATAAGGAAAAACTTCCTGAAATAGGATCTATACTGCAATGGAACAGTCCATTGGTGGAAGTTATGGCTTCTTCATTTCTGGAAAAGAGGGTGGATAGACACTTCTTAAGGATGGTTTAAGGATGATTTCCCTGTACTTTGCATATGGCTGGACTAGGTGATGCTTGTACAGATAGTTTTCAACTTACAACCATTCATTTCTTCAAAATTACACTAGCACTGAAAAAGGGGACTTACAACTGGTACTTACACTTAAAACCATCATGGCCAGGTGATCAAAATTCGGGTGCTTGGCAATTGGCATGCATCGACAATGGTTGCAGCATCCTGGGGTCACGTGATCAATATTATGCAGTGATTTGCTTAACAACTGTGGCAAAAAGATCATAAAATTGGGCACAATATAGTTAATAACTGCTTTGCTTAACAATGAGAATTCTGGTTCTATTTGTGGTTGTAAGTTGTGGGCTGTCAGTAATGCCTTGCAACTCCATCATTTTAGGATTCTATGTAATAGTCTGCATACAAACAAAAATTGGGGATTGTTATTTCAAGCTACTCAACACTATCTTCTTCTTCTTCTACCTTGTCCCTCTGAGGATTTTAATAGTTACTCTTCTAACAGCTATTACTTTTCATGACATCAACAGCAGCTCATAAAACAAGAAGTAATGGATGGAAACTTATCAGTGATAGAACCATCCTAGAACTAAGGAGAAATTTCCTGACAGTCAAAACAATTAATCAGTTGAATGGCTTGCCTCCAGATGTTTTGCACGCTCCATGTTGTGTACTGGGTTTCTTGCAAGCAGGAGGCAAGACGAGAGGGTTCAAACAGGAACATTGCTTTATTGTAGAACAGGAACAAAACTTTTAACCAAGGCTTCTTTGCAGCTACTTGTGCGGCTGGCCACTAGGTGGCAGCCAATAGGTTTGAAGGAACCTATTGCCACCCTAGAGCCAACCAATGATGGTCCTGGAGACTGCATGTCTGGGAAGCCAGCGACCGTTACACAGACTGCCTGATTAAGCAATCTCAAGCAGCATTCAAAGACACGTGGAAACAGTTCAAGTAAATAGGCCCAATACATTACACTTCATCACTGGAGGTTTTAACGAGGAGACTGGACAACCATTTGTCTGAAATGGTATAGGGTTTCCTGCTCAAGCAGGGGGTTGGACTAGAAGACCTCCAAGACTTTGCAACTCTCCTAATTCGGTTAGATCAGTAGGCATGTGATGAAACACAGTGATTCAACATCCGATTTGCTTCTTGCTTCAGTTTGCTCTCGACTGCTTTGAACATGTTTATACTGTCCTGCCTTCTGCAACTTTATCACCTGGAGCAAGGTGAAACTATTTAAGGCTTATACTTAAAAAAAATCTCCTTTAGAGGTCAGTCTGCTTTGAATGGCTGAGGAATTTTTTTTTGTAGGCTGAGATTTCCTCATATATTAATGAACAACCTAAACCATGTTTCTGGCACAGATTCCCTACAGAGGGCTGTCATCAAAGAAAGATGCACTCATTATTTTCCATGGTGGTGGTGTATGTGTGGGAGTAATGCGGAAACTACTGTTTCACCTCATGCACTAAATTAGCTTAATTAAATATCTGGGAAAGAGGGGGAGAAAAGTGTCCTACATGACAATATTAATTTGCCTGCACATTTGATTATGAGATGAATAAACTGTTTCTCCAGTTCTTCAATGAACAAGATGTCACCAAAAAGGGGTGGGGTTTTTTTGGGGGGGGGGTGAGCTGCCTTTCCTTTGCTTAGAAAAGCATGGGTCCAGTGCTTAGCTTTTAATTATAAATATAAGATTTAAAACTTGGAGTGATCTTAAAGCTAACAGAATTGTTACATGCAAATGAATTGAAAAAGAACCAGAGTAGGAGAAACCTCTGGTTAATGGCTGGCTCAGGAATTCTGGGAGTTGAAGTCCACGAGTCATAAAAGAGCCAAGGTTGCCTACCCCTGGTATAGGCTTACAAGAGGCTATTCAACAGATTTAGTAATCTAGGGATGTGGACAAAATGGACTCTCAAAATTCTCCATCCATTTGTGATATGGTTCCCACCACAGTTCTTCACCCTGTAGTGGGGGCCATGTCAGAAATTTCCTTCCACGAATGGAACAGTTTCAACATTTTATTTAAGATGAGGCTGAGTATTCTCTGAGACATTGGTAATTGATAGCAACTTAGAATAGAATTATTATTTAGTTTTCCTTCCTTTGTAACTGCAGCGGTAATAACTATGCCGGTATTTCCAGATCAGTATTCACCAATGTGTACCATATTATATCACCTACATGGGCAATGCACTAGGACAGGGTGGTCCACACAGAATACTATGGTCTCCGGCCTCAGTTCAGGACAAAATAACTAATTTTCAGAGCTATGATTCTGGGCTCTTTTTAGGACAAGCGAGGGTGGAAACAACTGCATTCTGCAAGGTAAAACATATCAGGTCCCATGCTGAAAACCTCACTTTGTCCCTTCTACAAAAGGCGAAAAAGGGCTTAAGATGTTCACTCATGTTAGCAGATGCACCATCTGGCAGCTTTCAGAAGCAAAAAAAGAACATCAAGGTGATGCATAGACCTGTATGCAATGAAGCAAATGGGATTTGGAGCATGCATCCATGTGGACTGAGCACCTGCTGGCAACACCTTAAAACATTAGCATGTTTTCCTGGCCTTGTATAGTTGCCTTTGACAGCTGGGCAGAGATGCTTGGATGGAGGTGTTCTCAAGACTTGTTATGCCTGTGCCCCAAATTACATTTCTTCATCCCTACCTTCATCTCATTAGTAAAGCTACCATGCCTGAGATGCAAAAAATAGTTAACTATCTAACAGTCCAATTTAACTCACAGGATTGTTGTTGTTGTGGCGAACATAGGAGGATGAAGGTGTGTTGGATATGTTTTCTGCCTTGAGGTATTTGTAAAAACAATAAAAGCAGGATAGATAGATAAAAACAAGCAAGCAAGCAAGCAAACAACAGTACAGGGAGTGTTCTATATTTCTGATACCCAGACTGATTGATTTATCTGATTAGATTTGAAGACTGTCTGACTTCCAGCTGATTTGATTCCAAATAGGCAACTACAGATTTTCTTAACTTCCCCTCTGTAGGGAAGACACGAGAGGGACAGGAAGTGGGAAAGTAGGACAAAAAAAGGCAGCTACATCTTTGGAGAAATGAATTTAAAATTAAAACATTCTGGTTTTAAAATTTGATGAATGAATGAATGCAATTATAAGTTTATTGACTTTGAACAGGTTATTTGTGCGGTGCAAATACAGCCAATCAGGATTTCACAAGGCTGTTTCTTGGAATCTGAACATCTGAACATATCTGATGATGTGTGCAGTACCTATGAAATATTAGGTGTGAGAAGTTAGTACTGGTAGTAGAATCATCTATTGAGCTCTGTACAGGCTCTAATATCCAAGAGGAATACATAGCTCAAATCCTGAACATAAATTAAAGAAGATGAGAAGAGACCGCAACATTTTGTTGAATCGTCTTAGGGTGTTGATTCATTGGTGAGGGTATTCATGGGTTAAGGCTGCAATGAGTTTGACAATTGCTCATCATATGTATCTCACATGTGACCAGATTCTGACACACCTTGGTACATGTGAACCATCCATATGAATTTGTGAGCAAACATGCTTGTATTTTCCTCACATAGAAATATATAGGCCAGTCACCCTCTCTCACTCCATGATGTCAGGTTTGGGTGACAAGCTGGTTAGCCAATTCCTCTTATAATAAATGGATTAAAATTTGGTTGATTGAAACCAAGCAAGCCCTGTGGGAAAACTTTAGGAAGAAAAAAAATCATTCATTATAAAGACACAAGGTCAAGTGACTCAGTAGGATCACACTGGCCCATGTAAGCTATCTGACAAATTCTGCTTCTCTGGGGCAGGCTTTGAGAGAAGTACCATTTCTACAAATTAGAGTTGCTGTACACGTAACATCCTCTCTGATGCCTGCCACCACAAAATAGATGTTAGCTTGGTTGCTTAATAAAAAAATTACTTATTTCTGAACTATAACAGCAGACTTTTTGAGGTATGACAGTAGTCAATAAATTCAATCTGGATTTGGGGCAAAATCAGCCTTGGTTCCTTGATTAAGTACTTTATCTGAGAAAGAGCTAGGGCAGATCTATCTCATTGGCCTTTGATGGTATTGACTTCGTCTAGACCAGGGTCTTCAAATTTGGCCCTTTTATGACTTGTGGACTTCAATTCCTCAGTCAGCATGCCTGGCTGAGGAATTCTGGGAGTTGAAGTCCACAAGTCATAAAAGGGCCAAGTTTGAAGACTCCTGTCGTAGACCATCTTCTTGAGTTGGGAATTCCAGATACTTTCTTGCAGTAGCTCTGTTTTAATTGCAGGGGCAGTTTCTGATAGACCTAAATCAGGTTGAACAGTGGCTGCTCTTGACTCATGTTTCGATGCAACAGTGATCTGTGGGTGAATAAGCTAATGTGGGTAAGTAGTTGTGAGGTTCCCAGTTCTTAACAACACTACACTCCTCTTTAGACCAATACACACTTGCATGTTTTTTTTAAATGTTACCATTTGTGAAGATCTAGGTAACTTCTCTGACAATAACTGTTTACATCCAGTTTTGTTTATTGGTGGTCTATCTGCAGAGAGAAAACCTTGTCAGTTGGATACATGCACTTGTAACCTCATGATTGGTTTTTTTTAGCATGGATTCTATGGTCTTCATCATGCAACCATTGAACTGGGTGAAAAGGATGGAGGGGGGGGAAAGGAGTTTTTATATATAAATAATACGATCAACAGTGGGGAAGTGATTTCATCCCAATCCTCCTCCCTCAGCCATGTCGTGCAAACAGGGATTACAGTAGACCAGACATGTCAAACTCGCGACATCATGTGGCATTGCGCAACATATCAGTACAGTTTTGCCACTGCCGGCAATGGGGTGGGCACAGCTTCTGCATGATGCATCTGGCCCATGGGCCAGCAGTTTAACACCCCTGCAGTAGCGGATTAACAGAGGATTAATCAATTCTCTCTTTTTTTGGTTCTTTATTTGCATATCCTTTTGATTTGATGATCCTGACTTCTGAAATTTTATTTATTTATTGAAAAAATTAATATACCATGGTACCTTGGTACTCATTGTTAATTGGTTCCAAGAGGCATGATGAGTTGTAAAAATGATGAGTATCGAACAAACTTTTCCCATAAGGAATAACGTAGTGAGTCACAAGGCAGCCAAACCAATTCTAGCTTGTGCATTGAGTACCAAACAAATGATGGGTACTGGGACAAACTTTTCATGTCAAAATGTGTTGAGTGCAAAATTCAATGAGTTTCAAAACACTTGAGTATCAAGGTACCACTGTACAATAAAACTAGGGGTGGCTTTCATTAGTTAGATGGTTACAGAAAAGCTTCTTGTCTCCTGCCTAAGCTTTATTGCTTTGTTTGTTTTATTTGGGCCATAAAACAAGGCACGTTGTATCCTGCATACCACTTATGGGTTATTGTAAAGATAAATGGTTAAGATACATTCTAAAATAAAAATTAAATATTCTGAGTTTGTTTCATGGTAATCTTTTTCTTATTAAGGTTTATGACTGAAATTAGAAATACATCAAGGTATTAAGAATTAATTAGGTGTATCACCAGCTAAAGAAATCTGATTTGATTAATATCTGGGTTCATGAATCAGTTATTTAATCAAATATATTTGCATAACTTTTGCATGTAAAAATTACCTTTTTGAAGGCAAAAACTGGTTCCTCTATCTTTCAGTGGTACCGCAGAAGTTATCAATTGGTCAGGTATTGATTTTTGGACTTTTTAATATTTTAAGAAGGGGTATCCATATTGAAATCAAACTGAGAGCCAGTTTGATCCAGTGGTTAAGGCACCAGGCTAGAAAGCAGGAGACCATGAGTTCAAATACCGCCTTAGCCATGGGTGTCTTTGAGCCAGTCACTCGCTCAGAGCCCAACTCACCTCACAGGGCTGTTGTAGGGAAAATAGGAGGAGGAGCACGTGTTGGTTATGTTTGCTGCCTTGAGCTATTTGTAAAAAAAATACAGGCAGGGTACAAATTAATAAATAAATAATGGAAATAAATACGTTATTCTGTACTGCATGTAAAGAGGGAGCAACCCTGACAATCACTAGTGCTGGCGATGTGATCAAGTCAAGTAATGAAACCTCTGCAAGCAAAAAGCCGAGCTCAGAGAGCAGCAAGGCCCCCTCCCCCCCAGTTGAGCCTGAGCTACAGATACTCTTTTATTGGGTAAAGATTTTAACCACGGCTACATGCCATTTTCCTAAAACCACTTCTTGGCCACACAGCACCATATTTACATTCAGAATTCTGACGGTTGCATGTACAAAAAATACTCCCTGATATTTTCATCCAGTACGAAAAGAAAAAATGCCACAAAATTAGAAGATGTTGGAAAGAAAGTGGAGTCGACGCACGTTTGGCGTGGATGCTTCTCTGTTCTGACTTTGCTTTCACGGCTCACGGTTCCTCTGCTGCTTTTCTTGAGGCGTTTTCTCTGCTCAGCAGAGTTTGGGCAAGAAAAGCAGTGTGTGAAGGAAAACCCAGCATGGCTTTTTCACATGACTGCGGGCTAACGGACAAGAACAGACCCCCTGGTCTCTGGAGCTTGAGGTCAGTGCTCCACGCAAAATGTTTTGCCAGCTTGGACACGACGAGGCCAGTTTTAAGTGGAACCCATCCTCCTCTCTCCTCTTTCGCCAGGAAAACAAAAGGCACTGCCTTTAAAAGGGCAATCCTGAAACAGGGCTACGTAAGGTGGGCTGCTCTTGATTCGGTCTCATCAAGCAGAGCAGATGGCTGTTGCGTGGTTTTTAACTGAGCAATTTGGTATTAAAATTTAGCAAGCCAGGTTGTCCGGTTTATTTTCCAGCATTATGTATCTCAAGTTGAGCAAAGATATATTAAAGGTAAAGGTAAAGGTTCCCCCACACACGCGTGCTAGTCGTTTCCAACTCTAGGGGCCGGTGCTCATCTCCATTTCAAAGCCGAAGAGCCAGCGCTTGTCCGAGGACGTCTCCGTGGTCATGTGGCCGGCATGACTAGATGCCAAAGACGCACAGAACGCTGTTACCTTCCCACCGTAGTGGTCCCTATTTTTCTACTTGCATTTTTACGTGCTTTTGAACTGCTAGGTTGGCAGAAGCTGGGACGAGTAACAGGTGCTCACTCTGCTACGCGGCAGTCGGGATTCGACCCGCCAAACTGCCGACCTTCTGATTGACAAGCTCAGCGTCCTAACCCACTGCGCCACTGTGTTCCTGGTAAAGATATATTAGTTTAACACTAATGTATGTTGCCCAAATCATCTCTGCAGCTCCCTCCATTAAAACGGGGAGACATCTGAAAATAGGTTCCCCAGAATAAAGGAATGATTGTAGAAAAGGCAAAGGAACCTCAAATTTCATCATTTATAACTAGTTGAGAAAAAGGTTATTTGGAAATCCTGCACATATTTATTTAGTGAGCTGCTAGAGTCCTACAGGTAGTCCTCAACCTAGGACCACAGGTGAATGCAACATTTCTGTTGCTAAGCAAGGCAGTTGTTAGGTGACTTTTGCCTCATTTTATAACCTTTCTTGCCACAGCTGTTAAGTGAACCAGTTGTTAAATTAGTAACACAGTTGCTAAGTGAATCTGGCTTCCCCATTGACTTTGCTTGTCAGAAGGTCACAAAAGGTGATCACATGACCCCAGGACACTTCAACCGTCATAAATACATGTCAGTTCCCAAGCGTCCGAATTTTGATCATGTGACCATGGGATGCTGCAATGGTCATAAGTATGAAAAATGGTGAAAAGTCACTTTTTCAGTGCTGTTGTAACTTAAAATAGTCACTAAATGAATAGTTTTAAGTCGAGGACTACTTGTGTAGGATTTAGAGACTGATTACTGATTTCTGGAAAGTTGTCTAGTATTCACAGTCAGATTCAGCTTTTTCCAGCTTGTGGCTTCTGAATGTGTTGGCTAACCTCTTTCAGAATTCAGAATGCTTGGAAATAATGTGTGTGTCTGAAAGTCATATTATCCAGGTCACAGAATGTCAAATAGGGGAGAATAGAGGATGTGGTACACAAAAATAAATTCAGACTAGGTAGTTTCAGATATAATTCAAGATATAAACTCATTTCTTGTGGTAACAGAACTACTGTATGGTTTTGTTAAAAGCACAAGGTTGCATGGGATAGATTTTCATCACACCCTATCACAAAAATTGTGCATCTGTTTACCATTTTCAACTCATTAATTAAGGCATGGAAAGTCGTAAAGAAAGAAAAAAAAGACGAATACATTCCCATAAACATTGCACTCTGCTCCAAACATGGATTTTTGGCTCTAAGACAGACTTGTCAAACACAAGGCCTGGGAGCCGGGGCCGGCCCGCGAAGTGGTTTCATGTGGCCCCCAAAGCCATCCTGGAAACAGTGAGGGAACGGCCCCTACTGCCTTGGCCCTGGCCCAGAGACCCTTCTCCTGCCAGAGACCCTGAGATTTGTCCCACTCCTGCCCAGGCCCCCATAGGCACCCTTGATGCCAACGATGTAGAGCTGGCCACACCCACCCAGTAGGCCATAAGCACTTTAGCCACGCCCACCCCATAGGCCATGCCCACCCCATAGGCCACACCCACCCAGCCCCCTGAGGGCAACCGCAATGCTGATGTGGCCCTCAATGAAATTGAGTTTGACACCCCTGCTCTAAGAGAAATCATAACTCTGTCAGTTCCAATTAAACAAGGAGGACACGATTGAGTTGCAGTTAAGAAGCCCTTTGCTTATTATCGCATCGGCTTTAAACCACATGCTGAATTTTGGCAAGAGTTGTACCCTAATTTACTAGTATGGAACTCTGGAGGGAAATACGTAATCATCTTACACTTCCTTGAGGCTATTCATAAACAGCAGACTTTGCAGCCTTCGACGCTGCCAATTCTCCATTTAATTCATGCCTCCCACTCTTCTGCGTAGTAAGGCATGACTCAGGCTCTTTCTTTAAAAAAACAACAAGACAGAAAAACACTGACTTGTTTGCAGAAAGAATTCAATTTAAAATCAATCACCCAATTAAAAAAAACGCATGGTTTATCGTTGGCATGGTATTTCAATGGAGGCCACTTATTTCTTTGTTTTTAAATTGATGCACATTCAAAACTGCTTTCACTGCCATTATGTTTTAGACCCATGGCATTCTAATGGCTCTTCTGAGTTCACTTTCTAATAGCCTAAGATTTTTACATTCTGCTGACTTGAAGGGCTGTTCACCTAACCTTGAGTTGGCAGAAAGCTATACCGACATTAAATGTGCTGATCTGTCCTGCTTTGCTCCCTCTGCTTGTCTCTAAAATAATGGGTGACAAACCTCTCAGGTCATATACATTTTGATCCTTTTTACAGTCGACAGAGAAAATGCTACATACAAATTAAACAGCAGTAGACCAAGGGATGACTTAAGCTTATTTTACTCTTGAGATTGGGACAAGATGAAGGCAATGTCAATGGGACATAAGATATAAAAATGTGAAATAGCACCTTGCTGATCCATTTAGTCCAGCAATCTGTTCTCATGGTAGCCAGCTAAATACACAAGGAAGCCCTTTAGTCTTTCAGCAAGTAGCCACCAAGGCTGGTAATAGATCCCCATGACTTTAATTGGTTCAACTCTCTTTTGAAACCAGTAAAACTGGTACCAATTTACCAAGTTGAACTCTATATCTATCTGTCTGTGTGTCTATCTCTCTATCTCTGCCTCTATCTCTCTCTCTCTCTCTCTCTCTCTCTCTCTCTCTCTCTCTCTCTCTCTCTCTCTCTCTCTCTCTCTCTCTCTCTCTATCTCTATCTCTATCTCTATCTCTATCTCTATCTCTATCTCTATCTCTATCTCTATCTCTATCTCTATCTCTATCTCTATCTCTATCTCTATCTCTATCTCTATCTCTATCTCTTTTATCTATCTTATCTATCTCCTCTTTGTCAGTCCTGATTCTTCCAGGATTCATTTTCGTTGGGTGAATTCAGCCACTTCAGTGCTTCCATATATGTGTGCTTCATTCATGCTAGTTTATTTTGTGAAGCAGCATTCTAAATGTTTTGTATATCCCTATTATGTTTTATTATACACCAGGCAAAAATAAAATTGAATTCCATGCACATTTATGTTTCTCTCATCCTTTAAATACAGAGCAGAATGTTCTGATTTTTTTTTCTTTTTTCCTTATCTTTCTCTTTCATGTATATTTCTGGTTGCTTCTCTTGTTACAAGTCCCTCAATTAATTCCTGATGGATCTTCTGGCTAAATTTAATATGGATTCAGGTTAAGTCACTCTCCAAAACTTTGCAATGCTGGAGCCCTGTATTATACTGTAGGCAGGCACATTTAGCCAGGTATGAAATACTGGTTATGTTTTTCCTGAATGCCACATAGAGGAGGACAGCAATCCAGCATCTTTCAACACCTGCAAGTGGGAACTGATCACGCAGACTCAAGGTTCCCTGCAAAGGATGGAACATTCATCTGCCTCACCTGTAATGGTGCCTGGTAGAAAATGCAAAGAGAGAATAACTTTACCAAGAGTCTGGACTCTAAGCACAAGGTAGGCCTCTCCTTCGTCATGAAGAGCCAAGTGAAAGATGAGCAAACATCTGCCTCCTTTGCTTTCCAGCTCTGCTTTCCACTGCCCAATCTTGTCTGTTTCTTACCTGCTCTGGACATTTTCTTAATTCAGATAACATCCTTTCCTTAGTGTGCTGGTGTGATGCTGTACGCTTGTAACAGTCTGTTGGTTGTTTCTGAGTTGATGTATGAGAGTGTGTTATCTTTTTCATAGCTTGTTTTGGGACTTTAGAATTCAAACAGGCAAGCATCTGCCACACAACACCTGAGACTTAACAACTGTTGACAAGAAAGGCAAAAAAAAGTCTGAATAGTGGATGCTGCAGTACCTGGAGACAGCAGAAATAAAGAGGAAGAACTGGAGAAAATCACAAAATATAAAGACTTGCAAATAGAAGAATGACTGTAGCAAAAAAAGAGAGTAAAGATAATACAACAGTGATAGGTGCCTAGGGTGCAATTCCAAAGCATCTGGACCACCACTTGACCACCATCAACACTGACAAATCACCATCATTTAATTGCAAAAGGCAGCTTTACTTGGAACAGATTACATCTTACGGCAGTATCTTTAATACCATCAAACAACATCTGTCTGTTCCAGATACTTGAGATGGACTTGTAGATGGGTAAAAATGACTAATCTAGTCTAAATATCTGGCTGACTGTGCAATGAACCATAATAATAATTTTTACCACTTCCTAAATAAGAGCGTTGTAAAATAGTTTATAAAACATAAAATGCACAGCTATCATTTCCCTCTCTCTCTCTCATTCCTATATTAATAAAAAGGAAAACAGAAAAAAAACCTTTTTCATCCATTATTTATTAATTATATTTAAGAATGCCTGACTCCCAATGACTTGCGATTTTTATAATAGTAAAAAGCCAAAAAAAGTGAAGATGCTCATCCAGAATTAAGAAATTTAAAAATTCACATCTAGAACACATTTATTCAAGTTAAATCCTGGCCTTCAATGGGCACCCAAGGGTTGTAACTTTGTGGAAGTTATTTAAGTCTGTGAACATTTCCGAATCCTAGTTGTTAAACCACAAAGGAGGCTCCTTGCCCTCATACAATGGTTGTGCATTTCCTAAAAGCATCTCCCTGCTCTTAGTTAGAGAATAAGATGCTGGGCTACATTACCCTTTGCTCTGATCCAATTGTACTCTTGTTATGAGAAGTTAAATTCAGAATGAACCTAGTCATAAAACAACTTTGTAGCAGATGTGCCAGCATTGAGCTATTTACAAAAAGCTACCGTGTAAAAGTAGTCCTAGAATACAACAACCTATTTTTAATTCTGAATTGCAATGAATAAGAAATCCTAGGCCAGGTAAACTTAAACTTGGCTTTCCCCAGTGAAATGTCCTTATTGATTGATTGATTTTTATCCCATCGTGATTAATTTTACAAATAACTGAAGGCAGTGAACATATCTAACCAGGGCTTTTTTTGTTGTTGTCATAGAACGCTCAGAACGGAGTTCCGGCACCTTTTTTGGATGGAACCTTGTAGGGTAGGCAAGGCAGGTTGTATGACATGTGTGAGTTCCGGCACCTTTTTCTTTTACAAATAAAGCACTGTATTTAACTAACTCCTTTCTCCTCTTCCTATTTTCTCTACATCAAGAACCCTATGAGGTGGGTTGAACTGAGAGAGAAGGACTGGCTCAAAGTCACCCACCAATCTTCCATTTCTAAGGTGGAACTAGAATTCACGGTCTCCTGGTTTCTAGCCTGGTGCCTTAACCACTAGATCTGTAACTTTCTGGACAATAATCCCCCCCCCCATCAAATGTGCTTGTGTTCCTATGTTTCATATATTCAGGGAAGGATGAGAGCTGGCTGATGGCAGTTTTATTCTACCATGAATTCCAGTTGGAGCCCAGTTGGTGTGAAACAGATTGATTGATTGATTATTTATATATTTTACAGTATTTTAGTCTGCCGAATCACTTAAGACTCTGGGAGTGCCAGAGTGAGTCCCTGTGGCTCACTTCCTCTGATCTACCACTTTCAAAATCTTGCCACCCCACCTCCTCCCTCCCCGCAATAAATTCCTAATAAAGGAAAGTGCCAACCAGGTCAGAAGAACTTTCAGCCAGAGCGAATGTTCATCCATCCTCAGATAGTGAGGATGACCTATCAGCAGCATAAAATTAATTTATTTAGTTGAGGGAAGTGTTAATTAAGAGATCTCATTTATTGTGTCTTTGCAGAGAGCTCTCGGGGGTGGGGGGTGGCTTTGAACTGTCAGCTCTGGTGACAGCAGAAGCTAATGATGTCACAAGTTAATAATAGGATAATTCATGTTGAGGAATAAAGCGAAGAAGAGACTGCATAAAAGATTGGAAGGAAATGGATAAAAGGTGGGGAGGAACTAGCCTGAAGCTACACAGAAGCAGTGGCTCTCTGTTCAAAGAAAGAGAAGGGCCAGTCCTAGGATCCCAACTGACAGCCCAGGCACTGCTTCTTTGTAAGACAAGAGGTTCCCATTAATTACACTTATGAGAGCCAAAGCAGTAAGAATAGATAAGGACTAATGGCTAATAGTATCCTGCCTCCTACATCGTTCAGTTCTATGGCAACCTCACCTAGGGAAGCTGATTTGCCAGGAGACACAAAGAAGATCCATCTTTAGTGAATGCATTTGTATCCCTCCATAGTTTGCTGTTATACACACACTGGTTATGTTTTAAACTTGGTTATGTTTAATGCATTATTTTGGGGGTTTCCATAATGCATTAAACTTAACTAAATGAAACAGATAACAAGTTGTAGATGTCATAGTCAGCATTAATTGTACAGTTTAAGCATGTCTATGCTCAATTATATCTTAAAAGTCAGATTTAACATTGAGGTAAATATTTTATTGTGAAAAGTTTAAATTACTTTACTCATTGCAGTGTTAATAGCTTCCAGTTTCTATTGCATGAATGCCACTGTATTTAGCCATTATTTGGATTCTATAATAAATTATATATATTCTATAATAAAACAAATACATAAATAGATCATTAAAAATAAACATTGCTAAATGGCTCAGATTCAGCTGCAGTCACTTGGTGGATTAAGCCACAAAAGCCAAACAAAATAATAATGAACAAAACCTAACCAAGCTTAGGTAAAGGTAAAGGTTCCCCTGCACATGCGTGCTAGTCGTTTCCAACTCTAGGGGCCGGTGCTCATCTCTGTTTCAAAGCCGAAGAGCCAGCGCTTGTCCGAGGACGTCTTCGTGGTCATGTGGCCGGCATGACTAGACGCCAAAAGCGCACGGAATGCTGTTACCTTCCCACCGTAGTGGTCCCTATTTTTCTACTTGCATTTTTACGTGCTTTCGAACTGCTAAGTTGGCAGAAGCTGGGACGAGTAACAGGCGCTCAATCTGTTACACAGCACTCGGGATTTGATCCACCAAACTGCCAACCTTCTGACCAACAAGCTCAGCGTCCTAACCCACTGAGCCACCGCGTCCCTAGTAACCAAGCTTAGGATGACTACGAAGGCAGTTGCAAATTTGCAACTTATTTAGTAAATCCTGTTGTGCTAATTATTGAGTCACAAAAACTCACCGACATGTTTGCTAAGGATTTGCCTCATGTATTTACGTCAACCCATCACAATGTTTTTATGCTTTGGCATCTTATAGGTTAGTATTACGTGTTAATGGGAAAAAAGTACTCTCCCCATTCAAGCCTACTACAGTTCAACTGTAGATGCTAATTTCAAAATGCAGAGAATGGAGAAAAAAATATGACTATATGACTGGGTCACTTGATCCAGTTGTGTGTGTGTGTGTGCACAGAATGAGAAGAGGCTTTTCACCTAAACCAGAAATTCTTTCTGTGCTTTTGTATTGTGAAAGAAAATTTTGTCCTCCCTATTCCATTTTTATACTAGCATCCTCTCTGATCTATTGTTCCTTTCATTTTAGGATGTGGCCAATACAAGCAAAAAAACAACAACAAGGAGAGCTCTGAATAATTTGGGCTGGAACTACTGTTGAGACAGCGTAAAATAAAACAAGACAGAGGTTTCATCTTTTGGAAAGAGAATGATGAAAAGGTATCAAAATAGAGTCTTCTTGGGACTGTTGAAATTACATTGCATTTGCTGAATGACATGAAAACAGAATGTTTCTCTTAGGGACCGTTGGGTTGGCCTGCGTATGTGTCATCACAAAGATTATGTCAGAAAGAGCAAATTCTTAAAACGCACGTATAATCTGAATCCACGTTAGCCCATGCCTCTCCGACATGCTCTTTAGTGTTCTTTCAAAAAAGCGGTGAACACCAAAGGGATCAGCTCCAGAGCCCCTTCAGAAATGCTGAACCTCAGGTTGATAAATAGCTTGAATGACAAGTCAGCAGAGAGATCACCTCTGTGCTTGTGATCTCTCGGGCAACTCGAAAGGTACAGTAGCTAAAGTCTCCATCCCAGGCACCTTCTCACAATTGTCAAAGCTCCCCGATGCATGTTAAAGGACACTGATTAGAGGTTGTTTGTCCCATGTGTGACTGGAGAAAGGGACAGAGGCTCACCATTTGTGATCCTTAACGTGTCCTGCATTAGAGCTGCAAGGGCATCAGCAGTTGCAGCCTCATCCCTGAGCAAATTAGAGCTTGGCAGTTGGGACAGCACAATTTATTTTCTGCTAACTCAAGGACTAGAGGAACACACATTAACATGGCTGGGAGGAGAGTCCTTCGACTCTTTTATGTTTCCTCTTTGACACTACCTAGTATGACTTTAATTGGGCTCACCAATTTCTCATAGCTGTCATCGCTTCCAGTATGCTCCAGGATCCCACAATTCTTCTGTCTCTCCCTCCTCATGGGCTTTCATTCTTTTACTTAAGCAATATCTAGAGCAGTCTTTACTGAAATGCATTTTTCTAATCAGAATGCCCTTCTTTTAAAGATAGGCTGCAGAAAACTTCCTGTGAATTCCTTTGTTCTTTCAAACTTCCCTGGCACGCTCCTTTTGTGGCAGGAAGCAACTTTTAGATCCATGTCCCTCCTGGCTTGTGAAAGTAGCCCAGCGGGAAAGGGGTGGAATGTGTCCTGTGGTGTTTAATTCTGCTCTGAGTCAGAAAGTTTCCTTTAGCTCTTGGTGTGCCTCCTCCCCAAGCAGCCATTGAACAACTTTCAACCCAATATCCAACCTCCCTGTTTGGGGAAAGGTGATTGAGAAGGTGGTTGCACAACATCTTTAGATTATCTAGATCCTTTTCAATCAAGTTTCTGACCAGGCTACAAAACAGAAATGGCATTGCTTATGGTGTTGAAAGATCTCTGGTATGGGTGGGATGGTGGTAGTCCTTGCTTGACTTGAGCCATTGGCAGTTTCCAATACCATCAACCATTGTATCCTTCTGGACCAACTCAGGGGTCTGCGTAGTGGTGGGATTCAAACAGGTGAACAACCAGTTCTCTATGTGGATGCTGGTTTTAGAAGTCTGTTCTGGGCCTGGGCAAAAAAAAATTAGCTACCGGTTCTGCCGAAGTGGTGTGAACTGGCTGAATCTCATCACTGTGTCTGGGGATGGGCACCACAGTTTTCTGCTGACTCATCTCCTTTCTATCAGGTTGGTGGCAACTGGAGACAAGAGATCCTGCCATCAGACCCTACTATGTGGGGTGCTGCAGGAGGCAATAATCTCCTCTCACCATCAGCTGAGCCTTGGTGGAGCAGTGGGCTAATGCCTCCTTAAGTAACACCAGCTGCCTGCAATTAGTGCAGGTTCGTGTCGCACCAGGTTCAAGGTTGACTCAGCCTTCCATCCTTCCGAGGTAGGTAAAATGGGGACCCAGATTGTTGGGGGCAATAAGCTGACTTTGTAATAATGCCGCTGGGGGTGTGTGTGAAAGCCCTAATAAGCAGGCATATACATAGAATGAAGGTTATTGCTAAGCACATTGATTTGTGCTTAGATTGTAAGCCGCCCTGAGTCTTCGGAGAAGGGCGGGATATAAATGGGATTAAAATAAAATAAATAAAAAAATCAAGACTGAGCAGCTTTGGATTTTACAACCCCCTCGTTCCAGTGGTGGGATTCAGACAGTTTGCACCACTTCAGCAGAACCGGTAGCTACTTTTTTGTTGCCCGGGCCTAGAATGGGCTTCCGGAAGTGGCATCCACACAGAGAACTGGTTGTTCACATATTTGAATCCCACCACTGCCTGGTTCTGAGGTAATTGTTAAGGTGTTGGGTTTGGACAAGGACACCCAATATCTAGTCAGCCTCATCCGGACCACTGGGGGCGGAGCCAAGATGGTGGAGAGGCAGCAAAGGCTGTAAAGAGCTCCTCCAAAAGTAGTCAGCCTCATCCACAGAAACTGACTTTGCGGCATTCACTTTCTCTCAGTCCAGCCTACTTCCCAAGATTATTGTTGCTGTGCGATAAAAAAAATGGAGAAGGCAGTGCTATGCACATTGTGGGTTATTCTGCGAACAGGAAGAAGTCACAGACTTTGGGGAGGAGGGATGCAGAAATATGAACAGAAAAGCAAAAAGTGTCAGTAAACAAGATAAAAAAACCAGTATATTTCTGTAGTGGTTTATTTTTTTTTTAAAAAAACAACCCTATTGTTGTCCCTTGCATTAATATTTATCTCAAGAATTAAAATGAGAGAGATGGCATAGCAAAAATATGTAAAGATATTTTAAGTAAATAAGTAATTCATTTCTTTATCAGAATAATTGTCAGACTTCTCCCAGCTGATATTAGAACTAGAAGCCCTAGCTGCGATAATTAAGGAGGCAACTCTTTGATAAATGACATTTATTGCAAAACTGAGCAAGCCCAAAGGAAAAGCAAAACAGAACAAAACAAACAACCTCCACGTGTAAAATGCAAACCTTATTTCTAGTAGAAGCAAGGTCTAGTTCTTGTATCTCCCTTACCTGCCTGAGAGTGAAGTCCTCAGATTTTGGGGTGGGAGGAAAGATGGACACCCAGATTTTGTTATTGTCACAATGGGTTTGGTCCCAGTCTGTTTGTTTTTGATTGTGCCAGATTTAGTTCTCACAATAACAGGAAACAGCAGAAGGCTGGGATTGGTGAGTAATTCGTGACTGATCAAATATGGGGGATTATAATTACAACATTTCTAGTGAGAGGTATTTTCTTCATATGAGC
Source organism: Vipera berus (assembly GCF_964194415.1). Lineage (NCBI taxonomy): Eukaryota > Metazoa > Chordata > Lepidosauria > Squamata > Viperidae > Vipera > Vipera berus. The sequence goes on along the minus strand of NC_138207.1, from coordinate 85,518,030 downwards.
AACCTGGATGGGGAGAAACAGATGGCAGGCAGGAAGGCAGAAGAGAGTTTCCTGCAAGAAAATGGGAAGGGTCAGATTGTGGTTTGGTGTAAATCAAAGAGACGAGAGATTTGTTGTGATTCAGGGTCAGCCTGTGGGTTCGGCAGTTGGGTCGGATGACTCAGAGGAGGAGGAGGAGGGGGGTGTTGAAGAGCTTGATGAGAGTCCTCAGCCAGGCCCCTCTCATCTGGTCACGACGCAGACCCAGCTGTGTGAGCCTGACAGCGTGGATGAAGATGACCCACAGCTGGCCCTGTTCAAGGACGCCCGACGCAGGAGGCAGTCAATCAGGAGTAAACAGAGGAAGGCAATGGGGCTCCTCGGAAGGAGGCAAAGAGAAGCCACGCCCTGAACTGTATTTAAGGGGGAATGCGTGGGAGGGCTGGTTTGCTGAAGGCAACCGCTTGAAAAGCTCCTGTTTCTTGGTTTGTGTCTTGTTCTATTTGTTTTTGTAGCAGTAAATTTGGCAGGCGTAATTCCAGCCTCTTGCCTTCTTGTAAAAGGGGTTGTCCCTGCCTTTTCTGCAGGGCCGGTAGCAGGCTGGTACAGAACAAGATTAATGTTTGAAATGATACTACTCAAGTGCATGTTTGAAACCCAGAAACAGAGATATCATTGAATAAATACATTATTTTCAAGCACTTTTACAACATTATGGAAATACAAGTGGACTTTATTCTTTATGCATTTAAAATCTTTGTGTGCCACCCATTAGAAATCTCAAAGAGAAATGCCCCTTTTTATTCTTCAACAGAATAACAGAGTTGGAAGGGACCTTGGAGGTCTTCTAGTCCAGCCCACTGCTCAAGCAGGAAATCCTGTATCATTTCAGACAGATGTTTGTCCAATCTTAAAAACATTCAGTGTTGGAGCACTCACAAATCTTTCTAGTTGTTTGGGACAGAGATGGGATAAAAATATTCATTGTTTTAATATGAGAGTGGAGACTTTCCTCTTTTACCATGTGAGGGAAAATGGGGCTATGTTGGGATGGCCTACTCATTTTGGTGCTTTCATTTCTTTTCAGTTGATTATGAGAATGCAGGGCACTATCTAACTCATAAATTTAACCTCCAGATTAGACTGCATATATGTCATCCTGTGATTGAAGGCCCATATAACCCCCAGTTTAATTTCCTTCAGCACTTGATCTGTTTTCGAATGTAGTGGTGGATCACAATCACAGACAGGAGAGAGTACCTTGTATGGTGCCTTGCTGAGACCAAGTCTTCCTGTAGATCAGAATCCAGAATAACAGAATTGGAAAGGGCCTTGGAAATCTTCCAGTCCACGGGTGTCAAACTCGCCGTATGTCGTGACATATTACAACTTTTCTCGCATTGCCGAAGCTGGGGTGGGCTAGGCCTCTGCATGGTGCAACAGGCCTGCCGGCCAGCAGTTTGACACCCCTGTTCTAGTCCAACCCCCCGCACAAGTAGGAGCCCTATACCATTCCAGACAATTCATTGTTTAATCTCTTCTTAAAAGCCTCCCAGTGTTGGAGCACCCTCAATTTCTGAAGGCAACCCGTTCCACTGATTAATTGTTCTCATTGTGAGGAAATTTCTTCTTAGTACCTTGTATGGTGCCTTGTATGCTGGATCTCTCTTTGATACATTTCCATCAAACATCAAAGTAAGCATTTTGCATTCTTGTTACAGGATGGGGGAACAGCTACTAAACCAGTGTTCTTCAAACTTGGCAACCTTAAGACACATGGACCTCTATTGCTAGAATTCCCTAGCGAGCAGAAGTCCAGACATCTTAAAGTTGCCAAGTTTGAAAAACAACCTACTAATCTTACTGAGCTTCAGAAGGGTGTGTGTTGAATGGCAATGTGCAAGTCAAAAGAAGACAGATTTCTCCCCTTGCCCCTCTAATGCCATGCACTTGTGTCATTGGGAATTCACTTCCATGCAACTTAATCCCCCAGGCAACATACTACTTACTGGCCCCAGCATTGAAATAAAATGACCCATCTCCTTTCTTTTTTAAAGCTAGGCTGGGTCCAGTATCACTGTGGCCTTGTGGTTGATGGCTTCTAGTCTTCCTTTCACGGACATCAGTAGTTGTTTTTATGAGAGATTTCATTACAGGAGACCTCTTGTGACTTACAGGAAGAAAGGAATGGAAGTGTAGAATGGTAATAAAAGCAGATCTCCTGACTAAACACAATGTAACAGTGTCAAAGAGAGAAGCCACCTGGAAACAAGGCAAAACTTCCTGACAGTGAGGACAATCAACCAGTGGGACAGCTTGCCACCAGAAATCGTGGGTGCACCATCACTGGAAATTTTTAAGAAGAGACTGGACAATCACCTGTCTGAGATGGTATAGTTTCCCCTGCTTCAGCAGGGGGTTGGACTAGAAGACCTCCAAGATCCCTTCCAGCTCCATTTTATTCTATTCAAGCAGATGGGATGGACCCAGCTACTTTCTTATATTTCCCCCCCAAGGGAATAGTCTCAGGCTGTAATAAATAATGTGTATAATTTGCATGGGGTAGGATTACATGGAATTAAGATTTACAGGATGATTTTGTTGTTTTGGCTGTAACCCAAAAGTCAGTTAGTTAGACCCAACTGAAAATATTGGTTTTGCCCTAGACATGATGTAATCATTATGATACGGAATATTTCTGAACAGATACTTAATCCAGGAATATGTTTCCAGTATGAATACTGAGCTCATAGTGCTATTCAGATATATGCATGCCTCATGTTTTCTTTTAATGCTTCATTTCCTGTGATCAGGCTTGGAAAATATGACTCTTTTTCAAAGTTTACCCCTATTGTCAGATTTGAGTCAGTGTTGATTCCTGGTGACTGCTTGAAGAAGTCCCTGAAGTTTTATCGCCAAGATTATGGATGTGATTTGTTTGGTCCAAGGTCACCCGGCTGGTTTGTGCATAAGACAGAACTAGAACTCATGGTCTCCTGTTTCTAGCCTGGTGCTTTAACCACTAGAACAACCTGCCTGTATTGTTATATAATTAGGAATCAAGAATTGTTGGGATTTTATTGCAGATCCGGTAGAGAACCACCATTGATTTCAGTTGATATTCTACTTGCCCATGGGCTAAATCAATTCGTCTGGTTTATCTTTTCTAAGATTTTTATCACATTTCTCTTCCCAAACAATGTTTTCCATTTCTGATGACAACTTCTGTTTTGGTTTCTGGACATAAGAGTAAGCCATTGTAGCACTAGAGGATGTGAGTTCATTCAAGTTATTGATCTCCCATAGAAGTCTTGGGTTAGTCACTGTCTCTCATGATAACATATTACAGTATTGACACAAGGATAAAATAAATTACTACCCTTTGGTGTTGCCAATATCTCTTGGAGAAATAGTAAGATACAATAGAGATTGATCGATTGTGCGCCATCAAGCTGGTGTCAATTCTTAATAACTACACAGATAAACCTTCTCCAGGATGATCTATCCCCAACCTGGCCTTTTAGCCATTTCAACACTGTACCGATTGCTGGTGTAATTGAATCCATCTACCTGGCTCCTGGTTTCTCTTCCCTTTCTTTCTACTTTGCCAGCATTTTAGATTTCTTAAGAAAGCTAACTCTTCTCATGAGGTGTCCAAAGCAAGAAATACCTTAAATGAAATTTAAAGAATTGTCAGGGCATTGAGAGGAGCAAAAAAAATTTTAACAAGCCTTTTTGGCCCTAAGCTGGCAGAGGAATTCACTACAGACTTGCACTAAATCTTTCCCACCAAATATTTTTGTATCTGTAAAAGACAGCTATAGATTTCCACTACTTAAGATCACAGATGGGATAAATCTGGTATTCTTCTTGATCTCCTTCTTTGCTATGAATCAGAGAATCCAGTCTTTTTGAACACAGCTCCTTTCAATGTGTTGCCTGCTATGCTGTAGAAGTCTAGAATAATCAAGGGCATGTTGGTTTAATGAAAGAATTTGATGTCATTAACCATGAAATGCCATTCCCATTATTAAAATCTTTTAGGGTTACAGCATTTTGTCAGGTAATGAGCAGTGAAGCTATATGTGATTTTTAAAACAGTTCAGTTTTTTACAATTGCAAAGAATGCCATTTTAGGAGCATAGGACACTGCCATATATTGAGTTCGGCCATGTAGTCTGTTTAGTTTTGAATTTGATTTATGGAAAAAATGTTCTCCATTCTCTAGTCTAACCTGATTAGCAATAACTATTCAGGATTTCAGATAAAACTCTCACCAGTCTTTTGTGCAGATGCCAGGAACTGAATTTGGAGATCTGTGCGGGCATCATATGAACAATACCACTGAATTTATTTTTTCTTATTCTAAAGACTATTCTTCCCACCCATGTTAATATCTTGGATTTGAGTTAGCAGAAAAATATGCCATAATCCCCTACATTTGGCTTAATAAATTAGATGTATTAAAACTACAATTATGTGATCAATATATCTATAAATGGTCATTCATTGTTTATGCTGGAGATGTTTGAATTTCTCACTTCTCTTCACTCTGGGTTTAGTTATTTCCTCATCCCACTAATAAGATTTAAACTGACCACCGGCCAAACTTTTAATGAAATTAAAAAAGATATGACAGAATCAAATCGTAACCTGATTTTTGCATGACAGTCTTCTGGAAACCTCTGTGCTAAATGATTGTTTAAAGTCTCTAGCACTTCATCTTAGATTCTTTTCTGCATGGGGATTTCCAACAAGACATTCAGTGTGGAATGTTTGATAATGCCCTGAATTCATACATTCTAGTAGGTGCCAGTCAGGCAGTACAAGTAGCCTTCTTAATTAAGATATGTTGCTTTTTTGGAAATTGCACAATTTATAAAAACATCAGTACATTTTGCTTTCTAGGGAAACTCATGAAGGATTCAGAATGAAGAGAGGTTTCCTCCAATCTATGTTGTTTTGTGTGTCTGCCATTTGTTTTGCAATTGCTCACATTTCTTAATCTTCTTAATTTGTACACATACCAATCTGCAAACTGGGTGATGATTTCCACTTTTTGGGATGGGAAGAACACAATCAGATCGCATATGTTCTGGAGGCAGGCAACTCATGCCTCACCACAGATCAAATGGTTGCCTGGAGAAGTCACTAGAAAAATGACAAATCTGCCTGGTGAAATAGAATTAATAATTGATCATGAAGGCTACTTAGTTGCTCATGAATCAGGAACGCCATGTCTCTGGATACCTTCATTGTTAGGGAATAACCATAGGAGAGAGCTGCTAATTGCATGGGCCAGACTTTGTAAAAGTCATCAAATGGAAACATTCTTGAAAGTTTTTTCCCCCCATTGTAGCCTACCTGATACTTAATTACCAGTCATTTCTCTTTAAGCTGATATGTCACTTTAAATAAAGCATGGGTGGATTTCAGGATGGCCTCTTTAGATAGTGAAAAAAGTTCATTGAGGAATGCGAAGTTAAAAAATGACACAGGACCCTTTTTGCCCAACGCTGGTGGATTGGAAGAGAGAATCTGCAGTGCAAGGGGAAAAGAAAAATATTGCAAGGCACTTTCCTCTTAATTGACACCTTTGAATCTGTCTTCCATCCATCACATCAGGCTGCTTATGATAACAGATGACACATTATAAATATTACAGGTTCCCTTTACATCTGGGCAGCCTGATAATAAAGAAGATATCAAAATCACTACCTTTATAGCAATTACAACCCGTAGTCCTCTTTCTTCTATCACTTGCTACGCTATGAAAGGCAACATGAATGCAGACTGAGAGGCTTGCTTGCTCCAGCCTGGGATTTGTTTAAAAAAAAACACAACCCACTGCATTTGTTTAGAATAAAGTAACATGGTCCTGGCTGTAATGCTGTTTTGTGGATTCCCTCAAATAATTTATCTACTTCTGTTCAGACTAAGATCTGGCCAATAAGCTAATTTGCAAAGGAAGAAAATAACTGTCCAGAGTCATGTGAATGCTTTTCATTTCTTCATTTGCTTTTTCTTCCCCTACGTACAAGGAGAGTTAGGGTGCTGATAAAATATCCACGGTGAGGAATAGTTGAGGCTGAAAATCTTTGCTCGTTACCTGCTATGAAGTAGAAATCAAAGTTTACCTACTTTGCCGGAAAAGAAGTAGAATGGGAACAGAGTTTAAACATTTTTACTGAAAAAAATCCTGTCTAATTTAATGTTAATTTTTAATTGTTTCTAATATGCATTTTTAAGGAAACCGAGAAGCAGTATAGAATCTATTAAAAGAAGCAGTATAGAATCTATTAAAAATGTTTTAAAGGGCAGTTGCTTACCTGCCTCAAAGCTGACAAAAATATGAATCATTCAGATACTTATGAGGAAGTGGTGGGAGGCTGCATCTCATGATTGACTATGCTAAATTGGCATTTATTCCCACATCATCTGGGAAATTGCCTTTACTTTGGTGTTGGAAAGAAGATATCCTTATTATTTTAAAAAAATCCAAGGGAAACCAAATGATGAAATTGTGAAGTCCTTGGTGCTCTCTGAGCTTGGTTGTTTGCTTGCAGATGTTTCATTTCCAAACTAGGTAACATCATCAGTGTAAAGTCGCGTGCTTCACATAGAGATGGACACAGAGCTGGGGTGAAGATGAGTTTATTCTGAACAGAACGAACTGGGGAAACAGGGAAGCCTGGCGTCTATTTGTACCTGCCCAGGTGGATGGCATCCAATCAGTTCAAACCTGGGCTTCCTGCCAGTGCAGGTGACAATGGGTGTAGATCCTGGCTTCCCACCAGGCTGACCATGCCTGGGGCTGTCAACAGCTTAAGTCATTAGGCTTATCCTGAGTGAGCAGTCATCGCCCGGAGCTGTCCAGCCCCTCTGCTGATCTGCACCATCAGCCTCCTGCTGTGCTGTCCTTTGTGTATGCCATACACTGCAATCAGCTCGAGTGAGAGTGAGGTTTGATCCCTGTTAATATGCAGTAGCTTGCTGTAGGGAACAAACCCATACTCATTTGCACTGATGATGCTACCTAACTGGATAATGAAATGTCTGCAAGAAAGCAACCAAGCTCTGAGAATTCCAGGGACTTCCCAGGTCAATACTGAGCTGCATATATTCTCTTTTATTGCAAAAGATGCAAGTTCTGCGCAGTTATTTGGGTCATGTAGCACATCCCACAATAACCAGTTCCCACAAAGAGTTAGATGGCAACTTGGAAGAAAATAATTAGTTAACCTTGCACACCTATTATTTTCATTTTTCTGCACACATAGTCTGGGGAAAGGAGTATCCATAGCACAGAAATCTGATAGTCCAGAAGCTGTTGCAGCTTCTGTCTCTTTGAAGACCTTCAAGTGGTCGTGATGGATAATACAAAACGTGGCAAAGAATACAGAGTGGTAGAGAACTAATCTATTTGCAGGGGAAATAATTCATGTAGTGGATTAAAAAAAACACAAAAACCTAAAGGTTTAGAAACTAAGAAATTGTTATTTCATGATCTTCTGTCCCAGCTTATTAATCACACTGCTTCTTTCTCCTCTGTTCTCTTTGGCCAATTTGTAGGTTCTTTGTAGTTTCAAAAAGGCAATGCAGGACTTAGTATATCCTAACATGAAAACATCCAGCATCTCTTGCATCTGTAGAGCACGTCAAGCATGTCAGCTGGGATCTTTGTAATGATCAGTTGGTTCGTATGTTCCTGAGCATCTTCCCAGACGTATGAGAAATAACCTGTCACAGAACAAGAAACACTAATGTCCCATATGGTAAACCTGTCTTCAACTTAGCCCTTCTGTGTTGTAGGCAGAAATTTCCAGGTAGACACGGGCCAATCTGTACTTCTTGGATGGCGTAGTACAAAGATGGGTCACCCACAATTTCAGGAAGAGATGACAATGTGCTCAACAACTGGAGCCTTGGTGGAGCAGTGGGCTAATGCCTCCTTAAGTAACACCAGCTGCCAGCAATTAGTGCAGGTTCGCATCCCACCAGGCTCAAGGTTGACTCAGCCTTCCATCCTTCCGAGGTAGGTAAAATGAGGACCCAGATTGTTGGGGGCAATAAGCTGACTTTGTAATAATGCCACTTGGGGGTGTGTGTGTGAAAGCCCTAATAAGCAGGCATATACATAGAATGAAGGCTACTGCTAAGCTTGTAAGCCGCCCTGAGTCTTCGGAGAAGGGCGGGATATAAATGGAATAAAAATAAAAATAAAATAAAATAAAATAAACTCCTAGCCTCTTGGGAGGCTGCTCCCTCCAAGTCTTCTGGTTCAGGATTAAAAGTAGTCTTTTTTCCTCTCTCTGCAGGGGGAAACAAGGTAGCTTGACTCTCCTGCTAATTAATGTTCCTCTGATCCCTTGTGCTTCAATTTATCAGACTGATTTCAACTGTATGATGAACAACCGCTAAGGGAATTAGGCATGTTTGGCCTGATGAAGAGGAGGCCTAGGGGTGACATGATAGCCATCTTCTAATACTTGAAGGGTGTCACAGGGAAGAGGGGATTGATTGATTGATTGATTCTCCAAAGCACTTGAGGACAAGACAGGAAGCAATGGGTGGAAGCTAGTCAGAGAGGGATCCAACATGGAACAGAGAAAATTGTGAGAATGATTAGTCAATGGAACAGCTTGTCTTCCAGAGTTGTAGATGCTACATTGCTGGAGGTTTTCAAGAAAAAAATTGGACAACCATTTGTCCTGTATGATGTAAGGACTCCTGCCTTGGGCAAGGGGTTAGAATAGAATAGAATAGAATAGAATAGAATAGAATAGAATAGAATAGAATAGAATAGAATAGAATAGAATAGAATAGAATAGAATAGAATAGAATAGAATAGAATAGAGCTGGAAGGGACCTTGGAGGTCTTCTAGTCAAGCCCCCTGCTCATGCAGGAGAACCTACACCATCTCAGACAAGTGACTGTCTAGTCTCTTCTTAAAAACCTCCAGTGATGGAGCGCCCACAATTTCTGGAGGCAAGCTGTTCCACTGGTTAATTGTCCTCACTGTCAGGAAGTTTCTCCTTAATTTCAGGTTGCTTCTCTTTTTGATCAGTTTCCAACCATTGTTTCTTGTCCTTCCCTCTGGTGCTTTGGTGTATAACGTGACTCCCTCTTCTTTGTGGCAGCCCCTCAAGTACTGGAATACTGCTATCATGTCTCCCCTATTCTTCCTGGCTGGCTCAGGAATTCTGGGAGTTGAAGTCCACGAGTCATAAAAGAGCCAAGGTTGCCTACCCCTGGACTAGCCAAACACAAGTCCCGCAGGTGTTCTTCATTTGTTTTAGTCTCCAGATCTTTGAGATCTTTGCTTGTCTCTGAATTTTTTCCAAACTCTCAACATATTTTTTGTGGTATGGTGACCAAAATTGGCTGCAGTATTTCAGGTGTGGTCTTACTAGGATTTTATAAAGTCGTACTAATACTTTGCGTGATCTTGATTCTATGCCTGTGTTTATACAAGCCAGGATAGTATTAGTTTTTTTGGGTTGCTGCTGCACACTATTGGCTCATATTCAAGTGATTGTCCACTAGGACTCCAAAGTCCCTCTCACAGTTACTGTTTTTGAGTCAGGTCTCGCCCAATCTGTACTTGTACCTTTGATTTTTCCTGTCTAAATGTAAAACTTTGCTTTTCTACATATTGAAACTCATTTTGTTAGATAGGGCCCATTGTTCAAGTTTGTCAAGATCTTTTTGGATCCTGAGTTTGTCTTTTGGGGTGTTGGCTACTCCTTTCAGTTTGGTGTCATCTGCAAATTTGATGAGTTCCCCTTCATTTCCCTCATCTAAGTCATTGATGAAGACATTGAACAGTACTGGACCTAAGACGGAACTTTGTGGTACCCCGCTGCTTACCTCTCTCCATGTGGATGTGGTGCTATTGAGGACTACTCATTGAGTACAGTTTGCCAGCCAGCTACAGATGCTGTATATTCCACCTTTTTCTAGCTTGCCAAGGAATAGGTTGTGGTCAACTTTATCAAATTACTGAAATCTAAGTATACTACATCTACAGCATTTCGCTGGTCTACTAGTTTAGTCACTTTATCAAAGAATGAAATAAGATTTGTTTGGCATGATCTGTTTTTAACAAACCCGTGCTGGTGACCAGTTATAAATTTGTTTGCTTCTAGTTGTTTGCAGATCTGTTTTTTTGATTATCTTTTCTAGAAACTTCCCTGGTATTGATGTTAAACTGGTTGGACTAACAGACCTCCATGTTTTCTTCCCACGTTGTGATTCTATGATTTGACAGGCTATTCTCATGCCTTTGATGGCCATCTCATAATGCCTTGCTAAGCAGCCTTTTTTATTTACAGTTCAGACGTATAATGGAGAAATGTTATTTTTTTTTGAGTGGGTTGAATAGTTCAAGGGTGAAATTCAGCTCTGCCAAGTTTCTTCTTGTAGCTCAAGTGAGAAGAGGGTGTAAAACTATGGTGCTTTTCTTTTCTTTTTCTCTTTCACCAGTTCTCAAATGCTATGTGTGCAGAGGAAAAAATAAATAAATTGGCACTTGCTTTCCAACCCTTCCAACGTTGTTGTTATTATTATTAACCTGCATTGAACAGAGGGCAAACTAGATAACATTTCAAGATTGTGTCTAACTCTAAACTAATAGGTTCTGACCAAAATTATCACAGTTTTCTGGGGTCAGGTATGATTCACTTGTGCAGGTATTCACTATCCTGATGTCTTCTATGTACTTTGGCTTCCGTGGCTGAGAATTTTGAGGTTTTAAAAGCCTCTGGAGAACATCAGGTTGAGGAAGGCTGAATTGTGTCATCTGGTGCATTCTTGTTTGTGGAGATTCTCAGTCATCCAGATGATAGCTGTCTCGAAGGGCAACTTTTCAAAAGGAAACTGGACTGTTTTTTCCTTGAGGAAGAAGAACAAAATGTTTTGCTTCTCATCCAAGAAGCTCATGATGATGCAATTGAGGAAGCTCATTGTTATGTATCCAGGTGAAGAGAACACATACACACTTACATAGCAGTCACCACCAGAGGGCGTTGAACTGTAACTGTTTTGGCGGGAACCCAGTTTTGGCGGGAAACAGAGGTTCAAACCGATTGGCCGGCTGCTCACCTGGCCAGGTATAAAAGGAGGGCAGGTAACCCCTATTCCCCAGTACCGTCACTTCCACCTAATAAAGATCTGCCATGCTGTACTCATTGTCTTGGCGTCATTCCTGCTCTCCAGAACCCACTACACAACACTCATGATGATGAAGATTATCATCAGTTGATGATCAACTGGTGAAGCTTCTTGAATGAGAAGCAAAATATTTTGTTCTTCTTCCTCAAGGGAAAAAAAACACCTTTGAGAATGGTGCATTCTTTATTGTTGCCAAAGAAGTCTAATGGAATAGAAGTTAGGATGCAGATGCTTTCAATGCCTAGCAAGACGTGGAACAATTAAATTAGTTCATAAGGAATGCATTAGATAAAAAGTTATTTTTTTCTTAACTGTTACTGGAAGAAGTAATGAAGTAAATATCTGGCTGCTATTTTATTTCTTAGCTTCCCCAGATGCTGGAGGAAATCCAGAACCCATCTTAACTGTTGTTGTGACAATCTATAAAATAAAGAGAGGGAGAAAAATAAAACCTTAAGTGGTTTCTTTCTTTCATCTGGTGAAACTGAATACTAGCTCATTTAATTGTCCTGTTTTACACAATGCCTCCAATATCCAAACATTATATTGTTTTTCAATTAAAATTTATTTCTAGATGAATCCTTTTTATGCAAAGAAAAAAAAGTTATCCAACCCACACACATCAAGTCCCATCAAGTGAAGCTTCACTGTGATTTAACGCGGGAGCTACAATTAAAACAGAGATGAACAAACTGTTTACCAATAGTTTATGATGAATGACAGCTTCAGTTTCCATGTTGGTTGGGACTGGTTTGAGAAGTTCAAAGTTCAGCCTCATCGGTAGGACCACAGATTCCTCACACTTGATTTAGGCTGATGATACAACAGAACAGAAGATATTCTATTCCAGGGGTGTCAAACTCAATTTCATTGAGGGCCGCATCAGCATTGCGGTTGCCCTCAGGGGGCTGGGTGGGTATGGCCAGGGTGGGCGTGGCCTACTGGGTGGGCGTGGCTAGAGTGCGTGTGGCCTACTGGGTGGGCGTGGCCAGCTCTACATCATTCACATCAAGGGTGCCTATGGGGGCCTGGGCAGGAGTGGGACAGATCTGAGGGTCTCTGGCAGAAGGAGGGTCTCTGGGCCAGAGCCAAGGCAGTGGGGGACGTTCCTTCACTGTTTCCAGGATGGCTTCGCGGGCCACATGAAACCACTTCGCGGGCCGGATGTCTGTTCTATTCTATTTTAAGTAAATTAAAGAGAGTGCCAGTCAAGAGGCAATTGTCTCAACAAAACAGCCTGTAAGGTTGAAGAATATAAACTTAAAGATAGTCATTTCAAGGATCATTTATAAGCATTTCAATGGTGTGCTAGATCTTGCTTTCATTTATTTTGAGGCTAGTTGAGAAATAATATTGCAGCTACTATAAATATTGCATTTAACAGTCGACACCGTGAAACTGAGAGTTCATGATTAAAATTCCGACTCAGCTACTGTTCCTCAGCCCTCATCTCCATTACAGTACAGCATTCCTTTTCAGTATACAGGTAGTCCTCAACTTACAACTATTCATTTAGTGACCCGAAACAAGAAGCTTAATGACTGTTTTTCATACAACTGTTGCAGCATCCCCATGGTCACATGATCAAAATTTGGATCAAAATTGGGCAGCAACAATATAGAAACAAGGCACATATAAAATAGCAATAGCAATAGCACTTAGACTTATATACCGCTTCACAATGCTTTACAGCTCTCTTTAAGTGGTTTACACAGTCAGCATATTGCCCTCAAGAATCTGGGTCCTCATTTTACCGACCATGGAAGGATGGAAGGCTGAGTCAACCTTGAGCTGGTCAGGATCAAACTGCTGGCAGTTAGCAGAGTTAGTTTGCAATATTGCATTCTAACCACTGCACCACCACAGCTCCTGTTGCTTCTCTTTCAGTTATTGTGCACTAGATTTCTGTATTTTGGAATATCTGATCATAATTTTCTTGTTTGGACATTTTGACTCCCAACACGACTCTCGCGGCTGCATTCTGCACCAGTTGGAGCCTCCGAGTGGTCCTCAAGGGCAGCCCCATGTAGAGAGCGTTGCAGTAGTCTAACCGAGAGGTCACGAGCGCATGAGTGACTGTACGCAAGGCATCCCGGTCTAGATAGGGCCGCAACTGGTGCACCAGGCGAACCTGGGCGAAGGCCCCCCTAGTCACAGTTACTATATGATCTTCTAAAGAAAGCTGTGAGTCTAGGAGGACTCCCAAGTTGCGGGCCCTATCTATGGGGGGTAATAACTCACCCCCGATAGAAAGAGATGGAATACTCTGAGTTTCCCGAGATGCCGGTACGCACAGCCACTCAGTCTTGTCAGGGTTGAGCCGAAGCCTGTTCCTCCCCATCCAGACCCGAACCACCTCCAGGCAACGGGACATCACGTCGAGGGCATCACTGGGGTGGTTTGGGGTCGAAATAAAAAGCTGGGTAAATAAAAAGCATTTTGACCTATTTCCCTGAGTCAAAATTAAGATTTTAGAGTCAAAAGTTTGTGAAGTATGCCTCATTGGAGCCTTGGTGGAGCAGTGGGCTAATGCCTCCTTAAGTAACACCAGCTGCCTGCAATTAGTGCAGGTTCGAGTCCCACCAGGCTCAAGGTTGACTCAGCCTTCCATCCTTCCGAGGTAGGTAAAATGAGGACCCAGATTGTTGGGGGCAATTAAGTTGACTTTGTAATAATGCCGCTTGGGGTGTGTGTGAAAGCCCTAATAAGCAGGCATATACATAGAATGAAGGCTACTGCTAAGCTTGTAAGCCGCCCTGAGTCTTCGGAGAAGGGCGGGATATAAATGGAATAAAAATAAAAATAAAATAAAATAAATAAAGAATAGTGCTTCGAAGTTCTTGGAAATACTTGTAAGCTATTTTTTAACCAATATGGAGGATACCTCTACATTATGCTAAGAAAAAAGTGATATTTTCAAAATAAGCAATTTGTGATATTTAAAGCAAGGAAAGACTTAAGCATGGCATTTTCCTTGAAACATAGATGTCAAAATATATAAGGTTAAAAATGTTATTTATGAATACAGTATTTGCGAAGAGTTGTGTTTTCAGCATTACTCTAAAATTGAATTTATAGTAGTCACATGAAAATCTCTGTGCAAATAACCTTCACAGAATCTCCAGCCTTTACAGATAAACTCAAATTATCTGTGAAAAGCACAGATTTGTTTTTTCTCCTATTCCAATGATCATTTCATGCCCCTGTAAAAAAATATCATCAAAACATGTTTTGAACAGTTCCCTCCTTTTTTTTAGTGAAGATTATTAATAAGTGCAGAGATGTCAGGAAAGTGTTGGAGACGGCTTTTCATTGTAGACTGCTAGATTAGGACTGGAGGGGATAAAACAACACCCCAAAATCAAGAAAAACCATTCACTTTTACACTTCACCAGTTAAAAATTATAATTAGCTGAACCTTTATTGCCTGACTGATGTTTTCTGCTTCACGCAGAAGTACTGGCAAAAAGTAAGCTAATATTTAACCTGAGACTTATTTTTTAAAGGCCATGATGATTTTCTTAACACTTTTACATTTGTAGTTAATATTCTCTCTCAAGAGTGAATGTTGGGATTAACTTAACCTTTTTCTGGATTTCTTTCTTCAGAGATGGTGGCAAAGGACCAAGAGTGCAAACAGATATTCTTGGCATGCGGCCTCCGATAAAAGGAAAGCCAGGATTTCTTGTAAAATGACTGTTGGGTGATGTATTTAATCCTGTTGCTTTCAGACCTGAAAAATACACACTCTTCCTAATATTTCCTGTTAGTGCAAGCATTTAGGAAAGCTGTTGGCATACCATCTTTCAGAAAGAACACCACAAGCACAGGGACTGAAAAGGCCACGTATTTCTTGGATCATTTGGCAAATCACTCGTTAGGTTCCTGTTGAGATGCAGCTTTGGCCACATAAATTCTTTGGCCTTCCCGCCCTCTTGATCAGTGAGTTTCTTCTTTGAGTCTTTCTCTCTGGTTCTCCCTTTAGCCTCATTCCTACGGAAATGTTCTTCTCTCTCCTCCTTTTCTCCGCCAGGAGCATACATGTTGCATTATACATGTCATTTTGGACCTTCTGCACCTGTCTGTAGATACTTTCAATGAATAACAGAGCTGGAAGGGACCTTGGAGGTCATCTAGTCCAACCCCTTGCTCAAGCAGGAAACCTTATACCATTTCAGACAAATGGTTGTCTAATCTCTTCTTCAAAACCTTGCAACCTAAGGAGGCAAGTCATTCCACTAATTAATTGTTCTAACTGTCAGGAAATTTTTCCTTGCTTCTAGGTTGGTTCTTTTCTTAATTAGTTTCCATCCATTGCTTCTTGTCCTGCCTTTGGGGTTTTTGGGAAATAACTTGACCCCCCTCTTCTTTGTGGCAGCTGTCATGTCACCTCTAGTCCTTCTTTTCATTAAACAAGACATACCCAATTCCTTCAACTGTTCTTTGTATGTTTTATCCTCCAGCTCCCTAATCATCTTTGTTGCTCTTCTCTGCACTCTATGAATGCGGTTCTACTCATAATGAGTACAATGAATTCTACTCATGAGTACGTGCTGCGCTATAGACTCCAGTGTACAAATTGAAGGATTCTAGCCTCTATTATCCCAACCATACATATGTGGGTGCATGTTGAAATTCCACATAATGTTGATATTACTAGCAAAATTTCAAGTTCAAGGAATGCTGAAGAATCCCATTGACTCAGATTGCCTTGAAGGGGGAAACTATATTTCCATAATGCTTTGAATGCTATTTGTCATCATCAAAGGTTTGATAGTTATTTTTTGCTGTTAGTCTGCATAAAATGATATTTTTTTCATTTTCAAATTGATGTAGCCTAAAAAATCTTAAAAGTATGTATGCAGTTCAGAGCACGTATCAGGGTGAGTGGCTCTAATTTGAGTGGATCCCTACACCTTAAATCAAAGTAAGCACATATTTACCACTTGAATGATTGTGTGTATCAATAAGAACTCTTAATGCAAACTTGCTGATATTAGAAATGTCTGTATAGAAAGCATTCAGAATGGTACTCTTTCTGCATTTTCACCAGGAGGTTATTTATTAGTGCAGGTTCGCATCCCACCAGGCTCAAGGTTGACTCAGCCTTCCATCCTTCCGAGGTAGGTAAAATGAGGACCCAGATCGTTGGGGGCAATTAAGCTGACTTTGTAATAATGCCGCTTGGGGTGTGTGTGAAAGCCCTAACAAGCAGGCATATACATAGAATGAAGGCTACTGCTAAGCTTGTAAGCCGCCCTGAGTCTTCGGAGAAGGGCGGGATATAAATGGAATTAAAAATAAAATAAATAAAAAATTTATGGCTCGATGACCGACAAATTTAAACCGTGCCCCAGATTCACAAATACGGGTCATTGGGAATAGCAACGACTCTTGAATATATGGTATAGTTTCTTAGTTCTAGTTAGTTTAGCATTTTGAATGAATACCAGAGGTGTTTTTTTTTAAAAAAAAAACACATTTATTTATTTAGCGTATAGCATACAATGTCAGGAAAATTTACACACAATGCGGTCCTGATAGCCTAAATTGCTAGTTCATTCTGTTCAGCACTTGTGTGCCTATCCTTGGTGGACAACGGGGGCAAACTAGCTTACACCAGTTGACTAGTGGTAGTTGGGTTGCTGGCTCTTCCGGACTCCTTTTTTGGTCTCGCCTTGTCTCACCTCATGTTGCATTACCTCACATCCAGCCAGGTCCAGCGCTGGCTTCCACTCTCTGCACACATGAACGCAGCTAGGTTTTTCCCCACCAAAGTGGTACCCATTTATCTACTTGCAATATTGCATGCTTTTGAACTGCTGTGTGGGCAGGAGCCGCGGAGAGTGGTGGAAGCTCACTCTGTCTTGTGGAGTCAGGCTTGATCTGCTGGAATAGAATAGAATACAGCTGGAAGGGACCTTGGAGGTCTTCTAGTCCAGCCCCCTGCTCAAGCAGGAGGACCTATATCATCTCAGAGAGGTGGATGTCCAGTCTCTTCTTAAAAATCTCCAGTGATGGAGCACCGACGATTTATGGGGGTAAGCTGTTCCACTGGTTGATTGTCCTCGCTGTCAGGAAATTTCTCCTTAGTTCCAGGTTGCTTTTCTCTTTGGTCAGTTTCCAGCTGTTGTTTCTCATCCTTCCATCTGGTGCTTTGGTGAACAACCTGCCCCCCTCTGCCTTCTGTCAGCCCCTCAGATACTGGAACACTGCTACCATGTCTCCCCTATTTCTTCTTTTCCTTAGACTAGCCAGGCCCAAATCCTGTAGCCGTTCTTCATATGTTTTAGTTCCAGTGTCATTAAGCTGCTACGTCACCATGTCCACGGAATTGGAATTATTAGTGCATGATAGAAAACTAGGTTTATAGAATTTGTAAGCATTTTAAGTGCTGCTAATCTACCAAGCAATGATAATGAAAGCTATTCCTATAATTTAGGTTCTTTTTCATCTCATGCAGGACAGAACCATAATTACTTTTTCCCCCCAAAAAATTGGTATCAACCCTTTACAATAATTATTCTAACTATCTAAAATCTCTGGATTCATATGAAGCTCTGTATCTTCTTTCCATTTTTGTCAACATTCATTAATACAGCGGAGGATTTATTGAACATAATTTCCAAACTGCTACTGCTTGAAATTTAATTCAAACAGCAATTGAAATATGTCTCTATTTGGGTTTTTAAGAAAAATGAGTGAATCATTAATTATATTATGTTCTGCTTTTATATTAAGACATCGAATATTTCTGTTCCTCCTAATAGACTAGTCAGAAATGCTTAAATAAGATTGAAGAAGGATGAAAGAGAACATCCACTTTAGGTGCCCTTATTTATCAGAAAAATGTCTGTGTTTAATATGTTGATGCTAATATTGAGCTGGTGAATAAAAATGATTATAAATAATCAGTGGACTTGTGTCCAAATCCCATTTCCAGTAACATTATTTTAAAACAAAGCTACTTTCCATTCTATCAAATACTTTAAAAATATCTGAAAACTGTAACGTTGGTATAATTCTGATATATTTTATAATTATGGATTAAAAATTCTGTTTGAATCCACTCTAACAAACACAAATTGATTACATGCAACTCATAAGAGCTGAAGTCTTGCCTATTCCAAAAATACTCATTGCAGTAAATATTTTAAATCTAGATTTATATCCCATCTTTATTTTGTACACCTCAAGTTGGAACACTTAACGATCCCTCCTCCTATTTTCCTCACAACTGGTATCCTGTAAGGTGGGTTGGATTAGGAGGGAGTGATTGGCCCAAAATTACCCAGTGGCAAGGGGTGTGCCCAAAAGAGAATTGGAACTCCGTCTCCTGGTTCCTAGTCTAGCATTTGAACCACTACACCATACTGGGTCTTCTTTAACAATGCACATGATGAAGACACGATTCCCAACAATTCAATACTGCATGCGATCCCTAGAGAAAAAATGGGATGCAAATGTCTTGTTAGGTGAAAACAAAATCTGAAATAAACTGGGAAGCTGAAAAATCATGCTTTGTCTATCATTTTTGAATTTCCTATGGTACCAGTTGCATAAGGGATGCGGTGGCTCAGTGGGTTAGGACGCTGAGCTTGTCGATCAGAAGGTTGGCAGTTTGGCGGGTCGAATCCCGAGTGCCGCGTAACAGAGTGAGCGCCTGTTACTTGTCCCAGTTTCTGCCAACCTAGGAGTTCGAAAGCACATAAAAATGCAAGTAGAAAAATAGGGACCACTACGGTGGGAAGGTAACAGCGTTCCGTGTGCCTTTGGCGTCTAGTCATGCCAGCCACATGACCACAGAGACGTCCTCGGACAAGCGCTGGCTCTTCGGCTTTGAAACGGAGATGAGCAATGGCCCCTAGAGTCGGAAATGACTAGCACACATGTGCAGGGGAACCTTTACCTTACCAGTTGAATATTTTCTTTGTTTTCTGTACTCAGATTGATTGCGCATTTCAGCTGCATGGTTCCTAAGCACTGAGCACACTGTGCTTATAATCAAGGACAATACAACAATTGATAAGGGAGAATGAATCCCAGGAGTTTTATACCTTTAGTCAAAGTAACCATACGTACTAGATGCATCAGGAAATAAATGTACAGACTTCTCTGCCACATGAAATTTATTTATCAGTAAGTTGGAGAATGAGATGCAATCAATAAAATAACTCACCAGTAATAGAATGCTAAGCTTTGACACATTAGAACGATGCAAATCAACAGTGCAATGTATTTAAGGATGATGATCACTGTTACCCTAGAGCTTGAGTAAATGGCCTGATCTTCCCCCAGCACTGAAATAATGGATTAAGAGGAAGTCCCCCCTGGAACAGACCTTCCTAACATCCAGTCATGTTTTTACAAGAACAGATGGTCCCAAATCTTAAGCTTAATCATAAACACATTAAACTTTGTTCAGAAATGAATTGCCATCCACTGCAATACCTCTAAACTGATGGAGTCCCTCATTGTAGCTTAGATGTAGTTTGTTTTCTGTAAATGATCATTCTAGAAAGAAAGGAACAAGCTTGTGCTCCTCCTCCTTTCTTCTTTTTCCCCTTCTCCTCTCCCCCTCTCCCCCCCCCACACTTTCCAAATCTTTCTATCAGCAAGATAGCAGCCAGCAGATGTAGCTTTTTTCTTTCTTTCTTGTATGTTTGATCTAGTTGAAGACAATAGTCTTCTCTGTGAAGGACAGCATCTGTTTTTGTTGTGCCTCAGGCTCCAACATACAATCAAGTGCAAAGCCAAGTGGTGTCTTTCTTTGCTTTATTTGTAATGGAGTCTATCAAGCTAACTACCTGGCAGAGGACAAAGGATTCCACAGAGTTGAGAAGAAACAGAATCAATGGTGGATGACATTCTCCCTCAAGGCATTTTTATGTGTGATAATAAAAACACCATGGACCATTCTAGTTTGCATATGGAGTGAATGCTGACAATGTGAGAGATTTCCAGTGAGCGCAGTGGCAAGCTGACATACTACTGGAAGCAGGACCATATTTATGAGGAGAATGACTGCTGGATCTGGATGGGAAAAATCTCTCTGGAGAAAGGAGAGATTGTTGAGATAATCCAAGTGACTCCAGATAGCTGTGCCTTGTGAGTAGACCTTGGTAACTGCCATTTTACAGACAGCTTATGAGTTGAGTGGCTGAGAGTTGAGGATTTCACCAAGCTCACACTTTTAAGAACATAAAACATGACTGAGTCTGATCTGTTAATTACTTCTAGATTTGGATTTTCTTTTTTTTAAAAAAAAATGGTGTTGGAAAGATTAAGACCCTTCAGACTGGCAAAGTTTCATATTGGCTGAGTTGCCTTTTCCTTGGACAAGACACCCTAGAATAGTCAAGAAAATTGTTATTTCCTTCAGAATTTTCCCGGATGCTACTCGTACAATGTCTCTAGGTGAGTGAATGTCTGCTTTTTCATCCTGTCCAATTTCAGTTAAATCCCCAAGAGAAGACATCATAAGGGAAACTCTTTCCTAATGTTTTTAAATTCAGGGAACATACAGCCAGACATAGGCATCTCCCTGGAACTGAGCAGGTAGTAAATTACACCAATTGCATCCTCGCCTCCAATATCATGACACAGAATAAGTGCATCATGGTATCATTTGCAGAATGACATCCTGATGAATGTGCCATGATTTAATGTCATCATGGCTCATTATGACTGCCTATGCTGCCAGGAAGACTGTAGAGAGATGGAGAGACATATGCCATAAAACTCATAACCTGAGGATGACAAAAAAGGAAAGGCCAAGGCTCCCTCGAGATCACAGTTGCATCCATGCAGCTTTCTTGGCAACATTTTGCTTCTTTTCACTTTCCAGACTAGCCTACTGCCCTACGTTTTATGACAATCTCCCATCCATGACATAACTAAGTCAGACTCTACTTGCTAACCTAGGCCAGGGGTGGGGAACCTTGGCTCCTTTATGACTTGTGGACTTCAACTCCCAGAATTCCTAAGCCAGCATGGCTCAGCTTGGAAACCTCTCCTTTCCCCCTTAGCATGGCTGGCTCAGGAATTCTGGGAGTTGAAGTCCACAAGTCATAAAAGAGCCAAGGTTCCCCACCCCGACCTAGGCAAATGCAGCCAACTCCTGCCAGAAGAAAGCAGGTGGAAAATCCTCCTTAAAAAGAAATTATAAAGAAATCCTAACACAGTTTGAGTGCATGATAAGCATATTGAAACCATTTGTGCAGGGGAGGAAACATTTCAGGAAATCCGAGGGTTGATTTTGAAATTGCATTGCGATAAAGAATTACTCTGAGAAGGATCTCCCAGAGAAACACCTACAGATGCCCAGATATAAACATATCTAGAAGTAATCTTTTCCCTGATTGAAACAATCACTACTATATGGTTAACTATGATTTGTTGACAAGTCTTCCCTTAATGACATTGTTGAAGGAGGCAAGGACACTGTAGAATAAGCTTCTCTCATGCCACACATGCTTAAAAGGCTAGTGAAACCAGAGGGGGAAAAAGATTTAATGGAGATAAATAATGCATTTTGTTCACAGCTAAGGCAGGCTGGCCTCCAAAAGTAGTCATTTCTCCAGTGACAGGGAGCTGTATGTTAATAGCTATTTGTTACCCGTTGTGGTGCTTAAACAGCATGAAGAGAACAGTATTTGGCCAATATGTCTATGTCAGAGGCAGGTTCCCCTCCCCCCTTCTCTGTTATTATGTCTTCAGAAAGGCTTTCTCTCCTGCAGTGACTGTTCACAGCAATTATTAGAAGTGAAACAATTAGCAGGCTTTATAAAGTCCTTGTTCTAGCAGTTCTGGAAAGGGCTAGACTCAGAAAAATATGGTATGGTATCACATAAGTATGCTCCACAAAAATAAGTCTGTCCATCCATCCATCCATCCATCCATCCATCCATCCATCCATCCATCCATCCACCCACCCATCCATCCATCCATGTTTTAGTCTTTCAGAAACCAAATCACATTTCATCCAGAGTGGAATTGCGTCAGGTTTTAAGGAGAGATAATTATTACAGTGTTTAGAACCTGTTGTCTCCTTCATGTTCCTGTGCCTGTGGTTTACACAACACATTTAATTAAGCCTGGTAAAGGCCTGACAAGTGTCCTTGCACAGCACGCTCATCTTCATTTAATTCTCTTTGGCCCAAGATACTATGTGAACCCAACTGGTTTAGTTATTTGACGCTTCCATGCATTAGGCGAACTCATGAAATAATTAGTTTAGTAATCGATTAAGTGTGAATGCAGCCCATATCTAGGAACCTGTGGGGGGCCCTATCCTCTGAATAGCCTCTGTCTAAAATCTCCAAGCCAAGAACAAAACAATGAGAGCAAACCAAGCACACTGGTAAATTATTAGTCTGTAGCAAGTACACTTTCCTGTTAGGGTGCATTTTCAAGTGGCATGGGGTTATCTGTGAAGAATCACAGCCTCATACTAAGATTTCCCATCTCCCAAAATTAGATAGACTTACCCTTTTTTTGCGATTGTGACAACTGGTCCAAGAGACTAAGTAGTTTTTTGCTGGTATACATGCCTCTTATTGTTACCCTGATGATATTCTTCTCCCCTCTTCAAGTATATATGGATTAAAAAAAGAATGCAAAGTTAACCTCATAGTTGCTACGTAAGCAGTTGACTCCAACCATGACCAGGTGACAAAATGTGTGACTTCGCTTTTATAGGAAGTTGCTTCCTAATAAGTCGGATCACTGGGTCCATCTAGCCCAGCACGACCAGCTCTAAAGGGCTTTGCATGCCATTACTCACTAGCAACTCAATTATGTTTGATGCAGTAAAGCCAGTTTCCCAGATTTTTCACTGGATCTTAAACTAATTGTGTGAGCTGGATTTGCTCCATGCAGCAAGATAAAATGTGGTCGGTCAATTTGTGGTTTACTGTGGGATGCAAAACAGGGCCATGGGCTTGCTTGCAATGGCTTTGCAACATTTTAGCAGGAACTTTTCCAAGTTTTCTAGAGATGCCGGAAATGGAAACTAGAATAATTTGGAGAGATAGCATATGCTCTATTTCAAGAGCTGTACTTCAAAGTACCCCAAACTAAATAAAAAAATCATAACCAAATAGTTTAAGTTATTCTTTTGGAGCATCCCACATTTATATTGGTAATCAAACTAGAGAAGAAGAGTTAAAGCAAAGGAAAGTAATGAACAATCTTCTTGAGATGCCAACTCCATCAGTATCTTCTCAGTGGTTTGCAAGTATGCCTCTAACAAGCTGTCTTTTATTGTTTTAAAGCCTGAAACATTAAGAACCTTATGTTAAGAACTGGTCCTTGAGTAGACTTGTACACAAGACCATTTTATGCTTACAGTACATAAATGAAATGCCCAATTTAAAGCAATCCAAATAATCTAAGCTACCCTGAATAGCTTAGTATCTTCCACAAACTTGGCAATTCATAGTGTTTTTCTGCAACAAGATCATTAATGAACACTTCATGGTCCCATCTTTTCATAGTCAGATAATTCAGTAGGCTGTAAAGCCTGTTCATGAATGGAAATAAAAGTGTGATCAAAACTGCTTACTGGAAATCATAGATTGAAGCATCTACATAGGACATATGAGGCGATGTCTTTGTCTCTGATATTTTCAAGAGGTAAGACTGCGCAAAACACTTCAGTGAGTTTCTGCAAAATGTCAACACCACTTAAATGATGTTCCTCTGTGAAAAGCTGGGATGTGAGATGGAAGAATTAGCCAGAAGGAACTGCATCCCATTCCAGTTGCTCCTAGGATATATTTCAGGAAAAGATCTGCTCCCTTGAACGTTCATTCTGGGTGCCCAATTGTTATTAAGGTTCCATTAATAACAATAATGTCAAAATTATATTGTCCTCATATAATTTCAACTCTATTATGTTGACTGAGTTAAGATTCAGTGCCTCTTCCAACTGCTGACAATTGGACAACATGGTGGGATCCAAGCAGGATACTGTCAGGCGTAAACAACCAGACCCATGCTTGCTGAGTCCAAGCAAACTACTTTATTATGTTCTGCTTGTAATACAGGAATCTCCCCAGTCTGACAGCCTACTCCTGGGAACAACTAGATAAGGTTCCAAGGAACTTTGGGGAAGGGGAAGGTTGGCCCTGGAGCTTTTGCAGTTGTGTAGTGACTCCAGGCAAGCTTTATGCTTGATCCCTCCTCCCTGCATGCATCTTTCTATCAGACATCCCTTTTCCACAGACAGTATAAAATGCTGTCTTTCATTGCCCAACATTACAGTAGTCCTCAACTTATGACCACAACTGAACCCAAATTTTCTGTGGCTAAGAGAGGCAGTTGTTAAATGAGTTTTGCCCCATTTTATGACTTTTCTTGCCACAGTGGTTAAGTGAAGCACTGCAATTGTTAAGTTAGTAACATGGTTGTTAAGTGAATCTGGTTTCCCCATTAACTTTGCTTGTCAGAAGTTTGCAAAAGGTGATAATATGATTCCTGGATACCGCAACCGTCATAAATATGAGTCATTTGCCATGCATCTGAATTTTGATCAAATGACCATGAAGATGCTGCAAGGCTCATAAGTGTAAAAAAATTGATAAGTGACTTTTTTCCATGCCATTGCAACTTTGATCTCTCACTAAACGAATTGTTGTAAGTTGAGGACTACCTATACTTCAATATTTGAGTAAAGTCCAGCAGATCATGATTAAAGAGCTTGTGTAGGTCAATTCTATATCCATATTAAATCTGTAAAGGCCATGGTGGAGTGAAACTATGAACTTCTTCGTCAGGAATCTTGGAGATGAAGAGCCTTCCATTTTTCTTTTTCTTTTTATAACACTTTGCTTCGTGGTGTAGTTGGGGCAACTGAATGGAGCTGAGCATTTACTGGCCAGATGCCCTTCCTGATGCCTACATGGAGTTCACAGCAGATATTTTCTTTTTGCAACCTGACAGACATCTGTCACTGCCTAGGATTGAACACTCAACCTTATGAGTGGGAGGCAAGCATCTTCACCTCTAGGCCACCGTGCCGTTCGAATGAAGAACCTTCCAATAACTCTTTCAAAAGCACACTAGTGATTTTTTTTCTTTTTTCCCTGACATTTCCTTGGACTTGTTTTCCTCCCCGATTGTCCTGCCAGGGCCCCATTTTGAATTACAAAGTGGTGCCATTATCAATGAATCAGACCTTATCCCTTTGCAGCTTTCATTTAGCTTTCCAAGCTCAATTACATCTAAGGATGTCACAAGGTAATTAAGTAATATTAGAACCTTGTCTTTGGCTGTATTTTTTTTTACCCCTTCTTTTTTAAATGCAGTTTTCAATGTGTTAAGCCTTATAAGGCTCGCCCTCGTGGAGTTTCTAAGTCTCTAATGCACTTTTGCTAAGAACGAAGGCTAATTGCATTTTGGAGAGATGTTATTAATGGGAAATTCATGCTGGCTTTCAAGAGAGTTAGAGGGAGGCAAGAAGCACTTCAGTTCACATCTAGCTGCTATATTTGTCAAAGCTTTATGGATGGGGTAGTGTGGTGTCTGTGCCTTGTCTATTTTTCTGCAGATATTTTTGTTAATAGACTATGAAAAGGCAAAGAATCAGGTATAATTGTCAGTACATCATTTTGGATAGCATAAAGTTTGTAGTTTTCTGAAAAAAAAAAGGTAAAGGTTCCCCCGCACATGAGTGCTAGTCGTTTCCAACTCTAGGGGCCGGTGCTCATCTCCGTTTCAAAGCCGAAGAGCCAGCACTTATCCGAGGACGTCTCCGTGGTCATGTGGCCGGCATGACTAGACGCCAGAGGCGCACAGAACACTGTTACCTTCCCACTGTAATGGTCCCTATTTTTCTACTTGCATTTTTTATGTGCTTTCGAACTGCTAGGTTGGCAGAAGCTGGGACGAGTAATAGGCGCTCACTCTGTTACGCGGCACTTGGGATTCGACCCACCAAACTGAAGTACCCTGTATATTTTTCATCTCTAAGGCTTATTAGATTTTGCAAATGCTTACTTTACTCGGCTCTTAAAAAAATGATACTTGAAGGAAAAGGTAATTGGATAGAAGTATTGATAATGGAAAACATGGTCTGGTCTTATTTGCTCTATCTCACATCTAATCCTTCTGGCGCGATCTAAAAACTTATTTATTCAAGCAATCTGACCTGGTTTGATGGGTTAGGGTTGGGATTTTAATATGTCTTTTAATTACTGTTTTAAATTTGGGCATAATATTTAATTGTTTTTTAACTTTTGTATTTCGTTTTATATTTATTGCCCTGTACACCGCCCTGAGTCCTTCGGGAGAAGGGCAGTATAAAAATATAATAAATAAATAAATAAATAAATAAATAAATAAATAAATAAATAAATAAATAAATAATCCAAGTACATTTCAGTCTAAGACGTTTTGGATTCTTGCCTCTGTTCAATTGCCTCTGCTTTTTAAGAATGAAAGCCAACCTAGCAGAATCTTTGCAAAGCAACTTGAAAAGCAGCAGAGCCATTAAACTCAGTGATTTTCAAACTTAGCAATTTTAAGATAGGTGGACTTCAATTCCCAGAATTTCCCAGCCAACATATTGGCTGAAGAATTCTGGGAGTTGAAGTCCACATATGCTTAAAGTTGTTGAGATTGAGAAACACTGATTGAACTGGTGCTGTTTTTGGTGAAACAATAGTTCTCTGTTTTGTTACTATTTCATCCTATTACTCTTATCTCCATATGAAGAGGTGATGATCAAAGAGGACCAAGTAGGCTAGATGAATGACATCTGGCAAGGCAAGCAGGTCTATTTATTCAAACGGTTATGATCATAGTCAATTCTGCTGGAGAAAATCTGCTACAGCATTTCTGGCTATCCCATTTACATGAACACTTCACCCACATCTCCACCTTTCTAATGAGGTAAAGTCCATTGCCTTCTTTGTAGACTTCACCACATTTTTGTTGGGGAGGGGAAGCCATACAGGTGGGAGGTGCAATAAAGCAATGATGTCATCACATGAAGCTTAATCCCTTCCCTATTTCTCATTTAGGTGTGTTAAAGGTATCAGGAGCTTAACTCACAAGAAAACAGGAAATTATGCTCTGCAATTCCATAGCTTAGCCATAGATTTAAGTAACCCTAAAATTAACAAAGCTAGAATGTTGTGGATCTTCAGGATTTTCATTAATCAGTTTAGTAGGACTATAAATTTCATGTCACTAATCTTTGGAAAATTTGATTTGAACTTTTTTTTTTTTAAAAAAATGCCCTGTAAATTATTACAGCACGATGTAGGCTGTAGCCAGTACACTGACAACATATTATAAATCAGGATTATATTTTGGGGATATGACTTTCATTTGAAAAGTTCACTCTACCAGCCTAGAATCATAGGGAGTAATTTTCAGCAAAACCTTCCCCTGGGAGACTCAGTTATTAAAAGAGAGTACAGTGTCAATTTATGGGGAGGACATTGGCTGAGATGAATGAAAGGGTAAACTATTATCCCAAAATTATTTCTGAGGAATTTGTCACACTTATCTAAAGAAATACTGTCAACCATTCATGGTTATATTGAGACAAACATATTATCTGTTTTCACATATAGGCCTTATTATTGGTTTAAAGACTGGGTAAAAGTAGGTTTGAACAAAAAAAAATAACTGAATGAATGCAGAACTACCCTGTAAAGAAAGCTAAGATTATAATTAATTTTGGCCTTTGGACTAAATTAAATTTTTCTTCACTCACAAAGTTCATTTGAAGATAAGTGTCTAAAAAAAGATTTTGGGTTTAACCTGTTTGAATGGGAATGTTTACCCAACTTTGAATGTGAGGGGAGCTATGGTGGCACAGTGATTAGAATGCAGTATTGAACGCTGATTCTGCTCACTGCGAGGAGTTTGATCCTGACCGGCTCAAGGTTGACTTAGCCTTCCATCCTTCTGAGGTAAAATGAGGACCCAGATATTTGGCGGCAATATGCATTGCCCAGCAACTTGCACAAAAGCATTGCCCAGATTTTAAAAATAATGCCCAAAAGATTTAAGGGACAATTGATGGCAAAGTGATACTAAGTGCTTAATTGAAACCAATTGCATTGCCTCTTTCCTTTGACAAAGAATCCCATTTCCTCATGGGGTTGAGGCCAATCCAAGTTGCCTCACACAGGACTGTTGGGAGTTAACACTTGCTGTTTGACCCAAAGGTGCTTTTCAAATGACAACAGGACTTTCTTAGTTTTTTTCCTTGTAGACATTTCACTTCTCATCCAAGAAACTTCTTCAGTTCTGACTGAATGGTTGGGAATGGAAGGATTTATACTTAATAGTCATCTGGTTGTTAGCAGACTGAAGGTTGGTCTTTAGCTCTCTGACCTTCAGAGTGCTATCAACCAGATGACTGCTAAGGAACTTCTTGGATGAGAAGTGAAATGTCTTCAAAACAAAAAACTGAAGAATGTCCAGTTGCCTTTCGAAAAGCACTTTGGGGACAACCATGATCTGGATGATTGAGAATCTCCATAGATACTGTTTACGTAGCATGCTTAAATTATGCTAAAAAATTAGATTGAGCCAGAAAGAGTACAAGTCGGGTGAAGGGTAAATTTAATTTAATTTAAATGTAGGCTTAATTAAACATAAATTAATAAAATGTGGTTAATAGGACTATGCTTCATGTATTTAATAATTTCCTTGTTCTGTTATATTAAGAATAATAATCCAACAGGAAATCTCTGAAGATGCTCTGCAGACCAACCATTAGGTCTTCAGATTCACATGAAGACCTCAGATGATGTTTATCTGACATAGAGGTTCTCTTATCTAATGACATTTCCCAACTTGCAAAGGATGGGGGCCATATTGGGAAAAAGACCTCCCCATTCAAATACAACATTTATTGTAACTTGAAACACAGTAACAGGTACAGTCATAATAATTGATCCTCAGTAATGTCGAGAAATCCATTCAGGTGCCATGCACCTCCGTGCAAATCATACAATTTATGTGATTCTCAGATTGAAAAAAGAAAGAAGAAAGTGCTTTGGACACGAGGACAAAATTCTAAAATGGCAAGAAGCTTAGAACTGAATAATCGGCTATGCATAGAAATGACTTGGGCCTGATAAGGATGCTGACATGTCAAAATGGTGGATATTGTCAGCATGACAAGTCAGCTCTTCTCACGATGGACTCACAATGGACAGATATTCCTTCCTTCCTTCCCCCTTTCTTTTTTCCTTTTTCACCCATTTTTATCTATTCACTGCTGATTCAGCAAGAAAAATTTATCCTGCATATGCCAACTTTTATATATATTTCATTTTAAAGTGTCTTTCAGCACAGGCCCAAAATGTAGATAAAGATAAACCTGAAAAAAGTAACGATTCTTTCAATCCATTTAAAGAGGGAATGAAAAGCTTTTCTGAGATTTGCATTAAAATAAAAATAAAGATCTGTCAATTACAGGCTTTGCAGATGTGCAAATACGTACATCCCAGGGCTGAGATTTTCAGGACAGAGGGTGAGAATTTGTCACAGGCAGCAGGCAGAGAAGAGTTGTAGATAAAGGTCAGGGCACCCATGTGGCCATTGCTAGGTGGTGTGCTTTGTAGTCAATCCACCATTTCCTCAGTGGTTGGATTTCCCCCTTGTCACGCGGTGGCTCAGTGGGTTAGGACGCTGAGCTTGTCGATCAGAAGGTTGGCAGTTTGGCGGGTCGAATCCCGAGTGCCGCGTAACAGAGTGAGCGCCTGTTACTCGTCCCAGCTTCTGCCAACCTAGCAGTTCGAAAGCACGTAAAAATGCAAGTAGAAAAATAGGGACCACTACGGTGGGAAGGTAACAGCGTTCTGTGCGCCTAGATACCCGGTTTCCCTGAAAATAAGCCCTAGCATGATTTTTCAGGATGCTCGTAATATAAGCCTTACTCCCCAAATAAGCCCCAATTAAGATCGTCAGCCAGATAAATGCATTTAGTACTGTATTTTCCCCCAAAATGAGACCTAACTGGAAAATAAGTCCTAATGTGACTTTTGGAGCAAAAATTAATATAAGACCTGGACTTATTTTCGGGGAAATACAGAAACTTGGCACTTCAGTTCAGACCTTTTAAAATTACCACTGCACTGTCTTCTCATAATAGTATCACCTATTCCAAAATATATTAAAGGTAGTTACAGAGTTTTACGTTATTGAAATGTACAATTCTATAAATTATTATGAATGGAATCCTGTAATCTCTGTGTGACAGTATTTGCAAAGAAATTGGGGGAGATTAAGATTTTAAACTAAATAGTTAGATTTCAAAATGCAGAGGATGGAATCTTCTAGGATGGTAGGTATATGACTTTTGGGAAGAGTTAGTAAGAAGTTTTGGTGAAAGATGATGGACAAATGAATAGAGTTTTGAGCCTTTTTATATGATTTATTTCCAGTATTCTGTTAGTTCGAAAGAATAAAAATTAAAAAGAATGTATTGGCATAAAAATGTTCAACAATAAAAGCAAATGAATGCATTTCCTTTGTAACTATACTTGAATTTTCTTGTTACTCCACAAGAATTTGATTTGGAGGAGCTTCCAATTTTGTGTTGCAGTGAAATGGGATGCAGGAAGGCAGGGCTCTGCCTTCCGCACCTGATTTTGCCCTGCTGGGGGCTCTAAAAAGGGCCTAAAGTTGCTCCAAAGAGGTGATGAAGAGGATGGGTGCCTTGTTGATCATGGAGAGATGGTGGTCTTTCTGTTTGATCCAAAGAAAGCCCTCCAAACCAGCAGTGAAAAGACTGGCTACATTCCCATGGAGGGCCATTAGCTGCTGACAACCGAAGAAGAAAAAGTACTAATTAACACACTGTAAACAGCATGTTTGGAACTGGGTGAGAATATTGATCCTTTCTTTACTACTTTACAACTGAATTTCCTGGGAAAGGCTCCCAAGAAGCTAAAAACCTCTGAATGTGAATGGAAGTGGCGTTTTAATTTTATGAGGGACAGAAACATACAATACTGAAGTGGAAGTAATATAAAGCTACAGTTTTGATAAATTTGAGAACTGAGATAACTGTTAAGATTTTCTCTTTGGGAAAAAACCCCCAAAACATTGAGGCAAAATATAAATATGAGCTGTTTTCAAGGAGGTTGAACATTTTGAATACATTGAACATTGTGGATCACAGCTTTTCCTGACTGACAATTTTTGGGTACCTTAGATAAATTTAATAAATTCAATTCAATTCAATTTAATAAAGGATCATTATAAAATACTGCTTTCAGGACTGGACTTATACCCTGGAACCTGAACTATAAAGGCTACATATAAAGAACAGAAAACTAGAGGAAACTTTGATCAACTCTTACTGAGACTGGTGATATTAGAGGATCCCCAGAAATGATGCCTCAAGAAAAAATAAACATCTTTCAGAAAGAAATATACTCTATGCTACACCTAATTCACCAAACAATTGTTGCATACAAAGAGGACATAAAAAGAAACCATAATGAGACTAAAACAATTTAGATAATATAAATGAGCAAACCTCCAAATTAAATCTACAACTAGAAAGTTCTGAGACAGCGACTACAAAGTATGACAAATAAACCAGAAATCAGAAGATGGAGCAGAGGAAATGGATTTAGAGACGGAAGAGATAAAAGAAGGGAAATATAAATGACCATATACAAACAAAATACTGCAAGACTTAGCTATAAGAATGAAAATGCAAAAGACCCTTTACCGCTCAGGTCTGCAAAATACATCAGATGGCAAGGAATAAGATTTTAAAAAATGGAATACAGAACTATTAGGGGAAATGTCACAACTTGGGAGACGGAATGAAAAGAAAAATTGAGGGAGAAGGAAATTGGGAGTTGCTTAAGGAATACAAATGGGCGGAATTCACCCCCCAAAAAAATATCCTACCTAAATTGTCTTTCTCATGCCAAGCAATTTTCACAAAAATAGAAAGAAAATTCCTGGACAATTTAATTGCCTTGGCTTGGAAAAGCTACTTGGCAAAGAAAGAAAGCGAGAGTTAGATTTAAAAAACAGAAGATTTAACCTGTTAGAGGGGGCACCATATGTTTAAATACTAGTTTGAATAAGATTAAAAGAAAGGATAACCCTTAAATATAATTAGACTTCTATAATGAAAGATATGATTTAGAATTAAAATAGCATTTTTTTCTTTCTTTCTTTTTTGATATGGGAAATATGAAAACAAGAGGATGATTGGTATGAATAAAACTTTTAGCTATATAAATGCAATTAATATTGTGAAAATCATAACTGACAAAGATATTTCAAATACTGATGTGAAATTAAACCTTAAAAAGAGCACGAAAAACAGGGTATTGATTTATGAATTGATATTATTGTTATTTGTATAATATTAGTAAAATATGGTGAAGATGCTTATATCTAACTTTGTATACATCAGTAGTACCAAAAATTATAACTGTGTAATGAGGGGAAAATGGAAAAAATATGGGGAAGAAAGGAGGATCAGGGAAAAAATACTGGATTGTGTAGTACTGAACAGATTCATATTGAAGAAGTTAATCAAATATGTGAACCCAGACAACACGTTGCTTACTAAGCACTAAAGACTGCAATTCTTAAAAATCAATAAAACATTTATATAAAAAAGAAAGAAAATGATTTGGAATAAAAAATTATTAATCTTTCCACTCATCCTTCCAACCATCCATTCAACTTATGTAGCCATCAACTCACAAAGCTATTCTGGATGAGTGATAGCATTAAAAACAACCTCAAAATACAATTAATAAACATCCCCCCCAAAAAGCAAATAACATAAGAAAAATACATATAAATACCTATAGAGGGCTTTTCAACCAGTGGTATGGGTACCACCTGTGGTACATTGGCACCTGGCAGGTGGTACGCGACCATCCTAGAAAAGTGGTAGTGGGGGAGGGGAATGAGCTGAACTGGTGGCAGCACCACACAAGCCTGAGCAAGAGATGGCTAGAGCTGCAGGGCTGTCAGGGCTCAGCGGAAGCGCCAGGATCAGCACTTCTTCGGGGCTGTCAGGGCTCAGCGAAAGCGCCAGGATCAGCGCCAGGCTCCAGCTGGAGCTCGGTGCTGATCCCGGCGCATCTGCTGAGCCCAGAAGAAGCACCGATCAGCTGGAATGTTGCAGCATCTCCAGGGTCTTGTGATTTACATTCAGATGCTTGGCAACTGATTCATTTTTATGATGGTCACAGTGTTCCAGGGTCATGTGAAGTGACCAAAACCTGCTGCAACCACCCAGAAGTGGGGGGTGGGAATAAAAACCAAACACCCCCCCCCCTTCCCCACTGCCAATCCTTAACAGAAATGCTCACAACAATGAAAACCTCGGACAGGAAGAAGAGCGCCGCTGGGCGGGCAGGCAGGTGTCTTGCTCGGCTGTGGCTTTGGGGCACTTTTTTCAGTGCCATTGTAACTTTGAACTGTTACTAAGCAAACTGTTGTAAGTCAAGGACTACCTGTACTTCATCACTTTTTTTCCTTTTTTGTGGGGGGGGGTGATCAAGTTTTTGACACCTTGCTAGGCGACTGGTGGTACTCGGATGTTGCCATATCCTAAAAGTGGTACAATGGATGAAAAGGTTGAAAAGCCCTGACCTATAGGGTAAATATTGGAACATTGATAGCAGTGTTCCAATATTTGAAGGATTGCCACAACAAAGAGATGGTCAGCCTATTTTCCAAAGCACCAGAAGGCAAGACAAGAAACAATGAATGGAACTAATGAAGGAGAGAAGCAACCTAGAACCAAGAAGAAATTTTGCTAACAGTGAGAATAATCGACCAGTGGAATGGCTTGCCTTCAGAAGTTGTGGGTGCTGCATCACTGGAAGCTTTTAAGAAAAAACTGGACAGCCCCTTGTCTGAAATGGTATAGGGTTTCCTGCTGGAGCAGGGGATTGAACTAGAAGACTTCCAATGTCCCTTCCAACTCTGTTATTCTGTACAGAGCCTGAGTCAAATTTCACCTCATGTAACATCCTGGCAAAATGACTATGGGAAGAGCCAAGTGAATTTCACTCCATTTCTATAACTTTATGGGCTTTGTTCAGAGAAAGACCCAGTTGACTACACTTGTGCATATTTAAATCTCATTAACCCGACTAGGAGCTTAACTCACACTCCAGCTGAAATGAGCAGGGTGTACAAGTGTTTAATCACATTTAGGTTACTGTTTGTGTACCTGTTTGTTTGAAGGTAGATTTAGTCATGCAGAAGTTTGGTCACAGAAATTTCCCTTCATATATCTTCTTAAGTGAAAGCATCATTCAGATTGAAAACTTTTTGGAAGCTTTCAAAAAGTTTTGTCATCCTCCCTATATTCTTGTAACTTTGACCATGGAGGTTGCCTGTCTTAATTTCATAGTCTGCAATTACATGTTCTTACTGCAGATGAAGGAAGTTGCTAATAACATTTAATATGACCATATGTTACAATTACCCTGTAACCCAGGGGTCTTCAAACTTGGCCCTTTTATGACTTGTGGACTTCAACTCCCAGAATTCCTCAGCCAGCATGCCTGGCTGAGGAATTCTGGGAGTTGAAGTCCACAAGTCATAAAAGGGCCAAGTTTGAAGACCCCTGCTGTAACCTTATGACGTGAGGATTTGAATTTGTATCTCTTTACCATATATATTATAGACATGTGCTCTCTTTAATTGGATGGGCTAACTCTGACCTAAGAGCTAGTAGAAGCTTACAAGATCCTGGTAATTATTATCAAGCATAAATTTGGCCTTTCTTGGAAAGGTTGCTCTGCAGTAATATAAAGAATAATAGTCCTAAAGTCAGGAACATTTTATAATGGAGAAATCAGGAAATGTTTCAGACCTGAAACACCTTCTCATATTGCCTAAAATCTCATGAGATTGCTAAACTGGCAGAGCATATGAAATCGTGCAGACATTGTTTTTATACATATATCACTGTTAGCATAGCACAGTGATAGCATAGTGGCTACAGCATTGCCAATAGAGCCATCATGACAATCTTTAGGACCACCGTAATTCAAACCAATGAACTAGCATATATTACAACCACTGTGATACTGGAGGATCCTGGAGGATGCTTGAGTAGATGATCGAGAAGCAATAGATATCCCCTCTGGAAAATGAAGTTTGAGGCTAAGA
This sequence comes from Vipera berus, assembly GCF_964194415.1. Lineage (NCBI taxonomy): Eukaryota > Metazoa > Chordata > Lepidosauria > Squamata > Viperidae > Vipera > Vipera berus. The sequence continues at coordinate 85,482,737 of NC_138207.1, read as the reverse complement.
TCAAGGCAACTCAGAGGCAGGTTAGTCAGATGGAGGAATTACATAAAGTGTGAGAATTAAGACTTGGCTACTGATTCCCTCTGAAGTCCTGGGGACTGCTAGAGCCTTGGTGGAGCAGTGGGCTAATGCCTCCTTAAGTAACACCAGCTGCCTGCAATTAGTGCAGGTTCGCATCCCACCAGGCTCAAGGTTGACTCAGCCTTCCATCCTTCCGAGGTAGGTAAAATAAGGACCCAGATTGTTGGGGGCAATAAGCTGACTTTGTAATAATGCCGCTTGAGGGGGGGGGGCGAAAGCCCTAATAAGCCGGCATATACATAGAATGAAGGCTATTGCTAAGCACATTGGTTTGTGCTTAAATTGTATGCCGCCCTGAGTCTTTGGAGAAGGGCGGGATATAAATGGGATTAAAATAAAAATAAATAAATAAAAATAGACAAAGGCCGATAGCTCAGGCTACCAAGGTAAGCAGATATGAATGAATGAATTGTCAAAGTACAACCATGTATACATTGAGATTGGCTGACCCTCCCTTCATGCCCCCCCAACTCACAGTGACAACAAACCCTCCATCTCATTACACTGTGTGAGCTAATTGCACAACACACTGGCCTCGCAAGTCAGTCATACATAAAATTATAAAATTATTTCCCGTTCAAGAGCCTAACAGCCCATGGATAAAAGCTGTTCTTCAGCCTGTTGGCTATACTCCTATATCTCCTACCTGATGGTAGGAGAGTAAAGAGATACCAACCAGGGTGTGAGTCATCCCTGAGAATTTTCCTCACTCTTCCAAGGCAGCGAGCCCTGGCGATGTCATCCAGTGGTATCAGGGGACAGCCCACAATGTCTTGTGCTGTGCTCACCACCCTCTGTAATACTTTCCTATCCGCGGCTGTCAGGCCAGCATACCAAACCACAATACGGTGCGAGAGGACGCTCTCTATAGTAGACCGGTAAAAGAGGGTCATTAGCCGTTATTCTACCCTGTTTTTCCACAAGACCCTGAGGAACTGGAGTCTCTGTTGGGCCTTTCTGGCCACCTGGGTTGTATTAACTTTCCAGGTAAGATCTTTACAGAGGTAGACTCCCAGAAATTTAAAGGAGGAAACTCTCTCCATACAGCGACCCCCCCTGATGTAAAGTGGGCCAGGTTCCTAGATACAGATATACTGTACTAGAGAATCAGAGGCTAAGAAGATAAGTGCTCTGTCCTCCAAGGAACTATCCCAAGATCCCAAATGCAACACAATAACAGCAGAACCACCAACAGTAGACACTAGACAGTACTGGAAGAACATATGGGGGAAAGAGAAGACACATAACACCAGTACGGAGTGGCTGTAGGACCTGAGAGAAGACCATAACACTCACCCAGAACTGGAACCAGTCACAGTAGCAGACATTCAACAGCAGGTAAAGAACATAAAGGGATGGATAGCACCTGGTCTGGACATGATCCACCTCTACTGTCTAAAGAAGCTAACAGCAGTGTATGAACACCTAGCAGCACAGGTAAACCTAGCAGCAGACTCCCACCCAGACTCAGATAACACAAGGAATACAAAGGACAGTGGTGATCCTTCTTGTTTTCCAAAGAGAAAACGTTAGCACTCTCAGAGACAGAGATAAAGATGTATTTTGAAAGAAATCTAGTACTATTTGTCAAGAGCTGTGAACACATTTTAATAAAGAGCCTGACTTAGGTGTTGGAAAACATTGGCCAAGCATTTCACAGGTGGATGCCTTCAGAAGTGAGCTTTTATGTTAATCCGGCAGCACAAATCAGAATGGACATATGGACTAATATGTGATGAATGAAAGAGAGGCCAGACCTGTAGCAGCTAAAAGGAGCCAATAGGACCTCTGCAGATCCCAGGTCTGGACTGAGCTATCATGAACACTGCCAAAGCACCAGAAATCATCATTCAGTAAACCTTCTGACAACAGAAGTGGGAAAACATCACCTAAACAACAGATTAACTATATGCAAAGTTAGGTGGCCTTGATTATGGTCTGGAGATGAGAAGGAAGATGGTTAGAAAGACATCTTCAAGCCACTGATAGGTGGATGTGTGGATGATCTATTGCTCTCTCCTGTAATGAAGGTACTGCTGAAACATTTGACTTTCCAACTTCTCACGCCAAGGTCAGAGAGAAAGGACTGTAGATGTTGATCAAGGTCTCTCAGTTATCACAACACTTTTAGCAAGTTGAAAACACAGAACCTGTCAGATGGAGTCGCCATCTAGAAATCACACATTCAGAAATCAATATGTAAAATTAAAAATTAACAAAGGACAAAGGGTGGCGTAGATTTGCAAGTAATTGTGCATGCTAATTGACAGATGTAAACAGAATTTTAGAATTAATCGCCATGACTTTTATAAATATGCAGTACATCTCACCGCTGGAGAGAAGATTATGATCAAGTGACCTGCATGACCCCCCTTAACTGTTGTGCTTTAACTTTAAAACGTAAATTCTCTTGGAGAGCCTTTCAAACCTTTACAACACTACTTTTCTGTTCTGTAAAGTAGGCTAGATGGCTCTCTACTGGATACAGTTTCATTTAGGACAACCTAACTTTCCTTTAGACCAGGGGTAGGCAACCTCGGCTCTTTTATGACTCATGGACTTCAACTTCTGGGAGTTGAAGTCCATGAGTCATAAAAGAGCCGAGGTTGCCTACCCCTGCTTTAGACAGAACAATTAATCAGAAGGATGACTTACCTCCAGAAGGCTTTTAAGAAGGATTGGGCAGTCATTTGTCTGAAACATCATAGTGCTTCCTACCTGAGCAGAGAGTGGACTACTAAAGACCTCCAAGGTCTCTTCCAAGTCTGTTATTCTGTTGTTCTGTAGTCAGTCTAAGATGAGAGTTAAATGGTTTCTTTTCTGCATATGATGATGCCCTTCTTGTCTTGCCTGTAGAGACCTACAGATAAGTGAAAAAGCTGACATCTGAACCCAGCCTTCCTTAAACAGGAAAACAAAAAAGATATTGCATTCTGGAAAGGTAGAACACATTCACTTCTAGACAGAACACATCAGAGTGTTAACTACGAATGAGAAGAGCAATGCCAAGTAACCCATCAGCAAAACGCAGGCTTTGCAAAACTATGAACCACTGCAGACACAAAGTCACGGATGATATGATGCAAATTGTGATTAAGGATGGAAAGTGGCTTTTCAGACGCTGAATTTCCTTGGGGACAATGGAAGATTTCTCCCTGAGGATTTTCCAAAGAGTCTGGCTATAATCCCCATGTGGTATTAAAGGCACCACCAATATGGGGTTTGCATGTCCCTGTGTTCCTGTTCAATGAATGAAGTGAAGAGCACCATTGGATTCCAAGGCAATTTTTGCAAGGCAGGAAAGAAAGAAAGAAAGAACCAGCGCCTCACTTAACCTAACTTCCAGTGAAGCCTAATCTCATCCATCTCCTGTCACTTTAGATTCCACTTTCATCTCTTCATCATTTTCCAATCGGCCACAAAGGCTGGAAATGAGATATAGAGCAGGATTTGCAACGGAGGTATATTTCCTCCAAAGCAGAAAGTTTTAGCACAAGAACTTTATGAGGTGTGGTTCAATTTTGCTTACCCAGGGCCAGGAAAGAGGAAGGGGGTGGGGGATTAGTAGTTGTCTGTCTTTTCCTTGCTTGTTTCTTTGCAAGGGGCTTTAAAGGCCACAAATCAGCTATAGGTGTGATATGGAGGAACTGCTTCTGTAGCTGAATTTATTCTTGGAACTGGATAAGCATTCTGAGTTTGGATAAATGTTCCAGTGATGCAACAGATTTTTTCCCCTTTCAAGATTAGCAGTAAAAAGGTGCCAGTCCTTGGCATGTACTTAACAGATATGAGCCCAAATCCTTTTTTTGCACACCAGCAAATCTATCAGGTACTATACAGCAGACTTCAAACAGAACTTGCAGTACGCATCATGCTTTCTCTTAGAGGAGCAACAAAAGCAGATGAAATAGTCTTTTGGAACACCATAGTGCAGCGGTGTTAAACTGCTGGCCTGTGGGCCGGATGCGTCATGCCGAAACTGCACCCACCCCAGCTCTGGCAATGGGGAAAAAGTCGTGATACATCGCAACACATCACGTGATGTTGCGAGTTTGACACCCCGCCATTGTGCCTCATCAAAATCCTACCTATTTCTTTTCTTCCTCATATCCATTTGGTGGCAGCCTGGATATTAATGGATATAGTATATGCCATACAATCCATAATAGATGGGCCCAGAACGTGTTCCAATTTTGTGCACCAAATCTATGCCACCTCCTCTTATTTCTGCTACTATAGAGAACAATTGCAGAGTGCTAGAGAGAAGTTAGAGTTCTGCTAGAGAGACGTTCCTTGAAGATGAGCTTCATCATGAGTTTCAAAGCTCAAAAACTAAGTTTCTGGTCCTGGTGGCCAACCCAGATTGGATCCTGCAACCTTATCCTGGGACATGTATAAAGTAAAGGTAAAGGTGCGTGCTAGTTGTTTCCAACTCTAGGGGCTGGTGCTCATCTCCGTTTCAAAGCCGAAGAGCCAGCGCTTGTCTGAGGACGTCTCTGTGGTCATGTGGCCGGCATAACTAGATGCCAAAGGCGCACGGAATGCTGTTACCTTCCCACCGTAGTGGTCCCTATTTTTCTACTTGCATTTTTACGTGCTTTCGAACTGCTAGGTTGGCAGAAGCTGGGACGAGTAACAGGCGCTCACTCTGCTACGCGGCACTCGGGATTCGACCCGCCAAACTGCCGACCTTCTGATCGACAAGCTCAGCGTCCTAACCCACTGAGCCACCGCGTCCCTGGGACATGTATGTTTGCCTTCATTTGTGACAGATAACTGTCTCAATAATTTGGTTCACACATGCATACTTGCACATTGTTCACTTTATTTATTTATTCATCACATTTTTTTAAACTGGCCATCTGCCTAACAGAGGGATGCTGGGTGGTATGCAATAAAATATTAAAACATAATGATATATAAAAGTTAAAAATTTAAAGAAGGCATGGATGATTGAAACACTGGTAAAAATTAGCTGAAAGGTAAAGGGATTATACAATAAAAAAACAACTATAAAAACACTGAAACATCCCATAGTTAAAAAAAAAATCAACATTGTTAAGAAGGACTAAAAGAGACTATCTTTGATATTACAAACAGTGAAGCCAGCACAATACTGCAGTTCTCAGGGATCCCCGAGCCTGTTGATCCAGCATGTTTTGAAGGACTTCTAGAAGACTGCCAAGGATGGAGCCAGATTTGTCTTGGCAAGTACCATTGCTGAAATTCTGTTTCTGTTGAAAGTTAAGTTGCTTGGGGGGTTGGGGGTGCGATGGCTCAGCAGTTAAAGCTGGAAAGCTGAGAGCCCAGTTTCGGGACTCAAACGCTACACAACAGGGTGAGTTCCTGTTCGTGCCTCAGCTCCTGTCCATCTAGCAATCCGAAAGCATGCAAATACAAGTAGATAATATACTTCAATGGTAAGGTAATAGCATTCCATGTGCCTCGGTGTATAGTCATGCTGGCCACATGACCAAGGAAAACTCTTTGGACAATGCTGGCTCCCTCCGCAGGGGAACTCTTCACCTTTACTTTAAGTTGCTTGATGTTAATTTTTAGAAAATGAAAGAAGTGGCTGAAATCAATATCAACTATTTACGTCCTCTTTTTTTATTCCCCTCCTTTTTCTTTTGCCTCTTTTCTTACAGCCAATTTAATTTTGAACCACTGACACATGCAAATATTTTGCAAAAAAGACACCACAAATACATTGCTGTCGCCATGGAGATTGTCCCATACAGCCTAGAAATCTGTCAAGCTTGATGTTGCTCAGGTTTTCATTTTTCCCCCCTTAGTTATACATTCATTCCATAACATACAAAAAAAATGATTCACTGCTTTCTTTGGCATACAATTAATCATTCTTAATGTAGGCTCCTGCAGCATGGATCTCATTTTAAAATGCATGTCAAAACAGTTACAAATATAATTAGGTATGTGTACATGTTATTCTCCGTACCCTTGTCAAAAAACAAAACAAAACAATAAAAAAATCCCCAAAATGACAAGGGCATGTATGTAGGAAGTTTATCCTAGGAATGAATCTCAAAATAAAGAAATTGTAGGGTGTAATTTCCACCGTGATGCTGAAATTAGCGCAGTAAATATAATAACGGATTAAGAAATTCGGCCTTGATATACGTAGCTGAAATTAAGCACTTGCTTTGGGGACATACAATTAACTATAAAGTGCTACAAAAGGAGAAAAGGAATCTGATTTTTTACAGTTGAGAAAAGTTGTTTCCCTTACTAAAGGCTTTTCTTGTTTACACAAAGGGACCGGCATTGTCCAGTGGGACCCAGATGTCACTTGTTAAGGATGACTGTTGGTTTATGGACAACACTGATTTCCTCAGCATTTAAATAGCACAACATTCTTCTGGGTGGTGGGAAGATGATTCATTCTCAACCTCTTGGTTGGCTGCCCTGAAAGTGGTTCTATAAATGCCATGATCTCAGTGAATAAGGGACTTGCCAGGTCAGTGGTTAAGGGACAGCCAAATTCATTTCAAAACTCAGCTCAACCACTAAGGCATTACAGATGGCTCACATATATATTTTTTTTGCTGTAGAAAACTTATTTTTTTAAAAACGATCTAATTTATATGGCTGCCCATCTCACCAAAAGGGCAGTGTACAACAAAGCTGGAAACTATATTTTCATCACTGGGGGCCAAGGTTAGATAGGGCAGAAATTGACGATGAAATAGCAAAAATGAGATGGAATATTTTCTATTTTTTTCTGATGACTTTGTTCGGCTTTCCATTCTTTCCTCTTTGAACCAGAATAACAGAGTTGGAAAGGATCTCGGAGGTCTTGTATTCCAGCCTCGTGTACCATTTCAGGCCAATGGCTGTCCAATTTCTTCTTAAAAGCCCCCAGTGATGGAGCATCCACAACTTCTGAAGGCAAGCCGTTCCACTAGTTAATTGTTCTCACTATTAGGAAATTTCTCCTTATTTCTTGGTTGGTTCTCCCCTTGATTAGTTTCCATTCATTGTTTCTTGTCCTGCCCTCTGGTGCTTTGGAAAATAGCTGCTTTGTGGTAGCCCTTCAAATATTGGGACACTGCTACATGTCATCCCCTAGTCTTTCTTTTCGCTAGACTAGAGAGACCCAATTCCTGCAAACGTTCATATGTTTTCACTTCCTGTTCCCTAATCATCTTTGTTACTCTTCTCTGCACTCTTTCCAAAGTGTCAACATCTTTTTTATATTGTGGCTATCAAAATTGGATGCCATATTCCAAGAATGGTCTTGTTGTTGTTAGCTGCGAAGTCGTGTCCGACCCATCGCGACCCCATGGACAACATTCCTCCAGGCCTTCCTGTCTTCCACCATCTTCTGGAGTCCATTTAAGCTCACGCCTACTGCTTCAGTGACTCCATCCAGCCACCTCATTCTCTGTCGTCCCCTTCTTCTATTGCCCTCAATCTTTCCCAGCATTAGGCTCTTCTCCAGTGAGTCTTTCCTTCTCATTAGGTGGCCAAAGTTTTTGAGTTTTAGCTTCAGGATCTGGCCTTCTAAAGAGCAGTCAGGATTGATCTCCTCTAGGACTTGGTCTTACCAAGGGATTATAAAATTGTACTTTCATGTTTGCAATGCTATCCACTAAATTGATCCTGCCTAACACTATTCAGGCATAACATTGTGGCCCACGGGCATATAATGCTGCCCTTATTTATGTAAATTTCTCTAGCTCTGTTTTTCTCCCCTTTCAGAGTGTATGCATACAGGATATGCCACCGTCTCCTTAACATGGGTTGGGCTTGGGGAGAAGGAGATGAGTTATGATACATAGTTAGACTGATGTCTTAGACATCTGTCAAAACCTACTCTGGGTTTGCACAAGGATATAAGGATATGCTCAGAGGACACTGGATTACCAGCCTGTAATTAGATTTCTTTAAAACTGACTAATATTAGTAGTAGGGCTATGTGGGCATAGGCACTTGCTCCCCTGCTGCCAGTCAGCTGCTATGCAGGTTGATAGGTAAACCTCCAAGCTGGGGGATGATTCAAAGGCCTAGTGGATTTCAGGAGAAGAACTCAGTTTGAAATAGTTGGATTTCCCCTTTGTTGAAAGCTGAATGTTCCCAGAAGACCTTATCCAGGAACTGAAGGAGAGATAGTATGCCCAGGTATGCATAAAATGCACAATAGGATTTGGGGTGCTCCCACCCTTAGGTGTGACTGCATCATTGACCAAATGGCCAGTAGTGTGTTTCAGATTTTATCCCAGACAAGCGTATTTTTGTTCCTCTAGTCTAGGCTAAATCTACTCCTGTAAAGGCATGGATGCATGCTGCCACACTAGCTGAGATGATAATTCTGACCCATATTTTTTCTCCTTGTATCATCTTAGCATATACTTTAAACCAGGGTCTTCAAACCTGGCCCTTTTATGACTTGTGGACTTCAACTACCAAAATTCCTCAGCCAGCGTGCCTAGCTGAGGAATTCTGGGAGTTGAAGTCCACAAGTCATAAAAGGGTCACGTTTGAAGACCCCTGCTTTAAACTCTTTCCCCACCAGGGGATATCTGTTTGGTAGCCCTCGGTTTTGTGTGTGTGTGTGTGTGTGTGTGTGTGTGTTTCTTTTTACTATAACTAACAGCATGATTTTTATAAGCCATAGATGTTTGAACTCACATTTGACATATTGGCCTCTGCAAAATTAATCTTTTCCCCCAGTTTCCAAACTTGCCAGCTTAAGATCCAGTGTCAAGACTATCTCTGCAGCATGAAATCTTGCACACTCCATGTGGCTAGTGGGCTAAACAAATCTGAATGGGTCTTTGCTTCAATAAAATAGGCGTTTGACTTGAATTGCTGCCATTTATCAGCCTGGGCTGATGGCAGTTTGAGCAACTGGCTAAGGTGGCACTTTCCATCATTCATATAGATTGCAGTGGGACTTTGGGATGTACGGTTCTCTATAGCATATTAGACACAGTACATTTAGGAGTAGAATAGACATGAAACCCAACATGCCTTCCTTTCTTGTAGAGGAAGGTAACATTAGAACAATTCCTTCCAGCTAAAAAGTGACACAATGGAAAGACAACATTTCTGAACTGCAACAAACATCTGTCTTTGCTCCTATTCTTAATTGCAGAATGTGACTACAGAAATTCAAAAGGAGATGTTTCTTCTACACGGTTAAAGGGACCTGAAACAAGCCTCACCTCCTCCATTGCTGCACAGTTGTAACCCATGAGGACACGCTGAGATTACCTTGCTATCATTTCCATGCTTTCTGATAGGGAACCTGTAATAATCCCCTGCTTTGCCTGTTATTGCCCCATGCCTCCCTGAACAGGCTTGCCCCGTCTCTTCTCAATAACAGAAATGGCAGAGGCTTCCTTGAAGCTGAGGAAAGCGGCTGTACATAATGATCCAGGTTGCCTGGGCCAGACGTGTCAAACACAAGGTGGTGGGCCCAGATTTGGCTCATGCAGCCACCTTGGAGACAGTGAGGGAATGGCCCCACCTCCCTGGCCCCAGCCCAGCCTGCCTGTACACTCCCCTGATGCATGCAAAGGAAGCGGTGAGCGCTCGGGGGCTGATGGTGTCCGGCAGTAGCTGCAGCCTGTAGGCCCCTCAGCTGACACACTCGGGGGCTTCACGGTGGCTGCACCAAGAGCAGGTGGAGGCAGAGGCACGGGGGGGGGGAGGTGCACACCACTGCAGCTGCTACTTGGAGGGCCGGCACATGCTGCCATCTGGGGGCTCTCCTGCACAGCCCAAGAGGGTCGGTGAGGCTTCTCTGGTGAATCAGGCCTTGGAGCCCACCCTGCGTATGCCCCTCTCTTTGGGAGACCCCTGAATCCCCCAAGCCATGCCAGGGGCCCTACAGGTGCCCCCGATGTGAGTGATGTTGAGCTGGCCGCCCAGTCAGCCATGCCCATCTCAGCCACATCCACCCAAATATCCACACCCATCCACTCAGCCATACCCAAATGGCGACACCCACCAAGCCCCCCCAAGGGCAACCATAATGCTAATGCGGTCCTCAGTGAAATTGGTTTGACACCCCTGGCCTAGGCAGAGGCAGGCATTAATAGAGTCCTTTATTGCTCTGATTAAAGGCCACAACAAACAGCCCTACAATGACTGGTAAGGCTCCAGCCCGCATTACCCTGAAGGCAGCCACCCTCAAAAGCCAGTAAACAACAAAGAGAAGGTGCAAGCTCATGGGGTCAGGTCCAGAGTCCAGGTACAAAAGACAAGACAAGTCCACAGGGTAAGACCATATGACCAAAGGCAAGTCCACAAGGAAAAGGCAAGGCACAGGCAGGAGCACGAGTCAAAACCAGGGGAGTGTAAGCCAAAATAAGCAATTGTTCCTGACAGAGACAAACACCTCCCCCTCCGCTTCTCCTTAAGTCAACCCACACCAGGTACACCTTGTGAGGAATGGCAGGGCGACCTTCTCCCAAGTAGCCTCATCACCCTCCTTTGAGCTAGCCTCTGCTCTACTCTCCATGCCCTTAGATCAAGTGGGGGAGGCAGCTGTTCCTCATCAGAGGGGATCTGCTGCCTATCAGCTCCACTGCCTGTCTGCAGCCTGTGTCTGTGAGGGCAAGCAGCTCTCCACCTGGTCGATCACCTCCTCCAACATCTGGGGGAGCATTTATCCTCAGCCCCTGGCCTCTCCAAACATTCCAAGAGAGATGTGCCATCCCTGTCGGACAGTCCCAGTTCTAACTCCTCCTCCTCCTCCTCCTCCTCTGAAATGGGCTGCGATGGGGCCATTACACTGTAAGAGGTGACAGTAATTACTGGATGATCCTGTGTCTAAAGGATAACTGTACCTCTTCAGGCATCAACTATCTGTGCAATATTAGAATGAGCTAAGAAAGTGGGAGAGCTAGCAAGATTCCACAGGAAGAAGAGATAAGGAAGGGAGATAAAGCATATGTAGTAAGCCAATGGTGGACACATCACTAACTTGGCCACCCAAGGAAGAGAACAGAAGAAATGGGCGCCAATGCCATTCCTACAAAACAAGAGTGAAAATAAATGGAGAAGTTTCTGCAGTCATGATTTATAATGACTGCGACTTCCCATCGCCCAGTGCGCTCACACAGAGAAGGCCTCCTCAGGCTACCGTCGGCTAGACAATGTCGGCTGGCGACCCCCCAGGGGGAGAGCCTTCTCTGCGGGAGCGCCAGCCCTATGGAACCAGCTCCCCCCTGAGCTTCGGATGGCCCCAGATCTCCAGTCCTTTCGCCGCGGCCTCAAAACACTCCTTTTCCACCTGGCTGACCTGGACTGACAGGGATTTTAATTTATGTTTTAATTTTTAACTCTAATTTTTAATTTATTTTAATTTTAATTTATTCTACAGGGGCCTTTAATTTTAATTTTTATTTGAACTTCTGTATTTATTGTACGTTATTGTTGTTAGCCGCCCTGAGTCCTTCGGGAGATAGGGCGGCATATAAGTCCCAATAAATAAATAAATAAATAAATAAATAAATAAATAAATAAATAAATAAATAAATAAATAAATAAATAAATAAATAAATAAATAAATAAATAAATAAATAAATAAATAAATGTGTTTCTGCCTCCAACATCTATTTACAGCAACTGAAATCCTGTAACAATGAAGAAAAATTCACTGTACAAGGGAATAACCGCGTTTCAACTGAAGGGAGAGGTTGAAGAACTATCTGATCAAGCAGAGGAGTGAAAGAGGAAGCAACTCTCTATGAGGAGATAAACAAAGATGCAAACTGTTAGGTTCTGACAGAGAAAAGTGATTGTCAGAAGCAAGAGGTGGAGAAGTTAACCTGCAGTGTAGGATCTCAAGACCGGCTTTCAAGCTTTAAAGAAGAAGAGGTCTTAGCTTTTAAGACAGGAAAATAAAAACCCAGCGGAACAGGATTCTGGAAGGATTGAAAGAAGGCAGCTATGTACTCTAAGAGAAGACAAATAAAAGTGTCTTGGTAGCTGGTGTCTCACTGCTATGAGGAAACCTAAACAGTATGGTGACTGGGACCATCAGCTGCTCATGTGTTCCAAAAGTATGGATCTAAGATGAGGCAGAAAATTACCCAAGATGTACCAGTTCTAGTGACCTTTTGTTTTCTGGTTCAAATTCACAGGATGACAAATAATACTGCAAAGAAGGCTTTCAAACATATAAGGAACGGTTGCTGGAATTGGGTATGTCTAGTAGTCTAATGAAGAGAAGGACGAGGGGGGACATGATAGCAGTGTTCCAATATCTCAGGGGCTGCCCCAAAGAAGAGGGAGTCAAGCTATTCTCCAAAGCGCCCGAAAGCAGGACAAGAAGCCACGGATGGAAACTAGTCAAGGAGAGAAGCAACCTAGAACTAAGGAGAAACTTCCTGACAGTTAGAACAATTAACCAGTGGAACAACCTGCCTTCAGAAGCTGTGGGTGCTCCATCACTGGAAGTGTTTAAGAAGAGACTGGACAGCCATTTGTCTGAAATGGTATAGGGTTTTCTGCCTGAGCAGGGGGTTGGACTAGATGACCTCCAAGGTCCCTTCCAACTTTACTATTATGATGATTATGATTATTATTATATCTCTAAGGAGAGAACTCAAGTCACTGATGGTTCATGTGGTCTCCCTATTTATTTATTTATTTGTTTTTATATACCGCCCTTCTCCCGAGGGACTCGGGGCGGTGTACAGAGCAAGGTGGGTGTCAAACTCGCAACATCATGTGACATGTCATGATGTATCGCAGCTTTTTTCCCATTGCCAGCAATGGGGTGGGTGCGGTTTTGGCGTGATGCATCTGGCTTGCGGGCTGGCAGTTTGACACCCCTGTTCTACATCATGCAAAAGGAAAGGGAAAGAAGAATGCTATAGGTTGGAGATTCTCAAAACGTGTGCTGTTATGCGCCGCTAAAACAACAAATGAATCTTGTGAACTTTCTCCAGCTTTGTACAAGTAGAATGGGACTGAGTGCTGAGAGTAACCCAACTATAGCAATAACAATAGCATTTAGGTTTATATATTGCTCCATAGTGCTTTAATGCACTCTCTGGGTGGTTTACAATGTAGAATTGTTATTTGCATATTGTTCCCAACAATCTGGGTCCTCATTTTACCAAGTTTGGAAGGATGGAAAGATGAGTCAACCTTGAGCCCCTTCAGGATCGAACTCCAGGCTGTGGGCAGAGTTTGCCTGTAATACTGCACCTTAACCACCAGGGCTCTTGCACTATGCATGTGCAAACCATCTGTCTAGGTTCACAAACCCATGTAAAAAACTCACTCTCTTAAGAATCACAGTCTTGTTATGGGAGAATGCATGACTATGAAAATGATGGTGATGCGAAACTTAATTTGAGACTGAGGTCTGAGTTATCTAAATCAGAGGTCCCCAATCTTTTGGGCACCAGGGACCAATTATGTGGAGAGAGTTTTTTCCATGGACTGGAGGGGGCGTGGTTTTGTGTGCTGATTGCATCCCACGGATGGAACTTTGCTTGTTTGTGCTGCCCAGTTGTTGGCATGCAGCAGCCTGATATTGGTCCATGGACTGGGGGTTGGGGACCCCTGATCTAAATGATGGATTACTACCTTGAAATTAGTTACTGAAAAAGGAAAAGGGAAATTTCTGATATTGAACTACTAAATTAAATAATATGTGGTTAGGCAGTCAGAAAGACTAAGAAAACCAACCACATTAAGAAAACCAAGATCATGGCACCTGGCCCTCTCAATTCCTGGCAAATAGATGGGGAAGAAATGGAGGTAGTGACAGATTTTATTTCCCTGGGCCCCAGGATCACTGCAGATGGGGACTGTAGCCAAGAAATTAAAAGACGCTTGCTCCTGCGGAGGAAAGCCATGGCAAATCTAGACAGCACACTAAAAAGCAGAGACATCTCCCTGTCAACAAAAGTGCGTATAGTCAAGGCTATGGTCTTCCCAGTTGCAATGTATGGCAGTGAAAGTTGGACCATAAGAAAGGCTGAGCACCAAAGAATTGAGGCCTTTGAACTATGGTGCTGGAGAAGACTCCTGCGAGTCCCTTGGACTGCAAGGCGATCAAACCGGTCAGTCCTAGAGGAGATCAACCCTGACTGCTCTTTAGAAGGCCAGATCCTGAAGTTGAAACTCAAATACTTTGGCCACCTAATGAGAAGGACGAACTCACTGGAAAAGAGCCTAATGCTGGGAAAGATTGAGGGCAATAGAAGGAGGGGATGACAGAGAATGAGGTGGCTGGATGGAGTCACTGACGCAGTAGGTGTGAGCCTAAATGGACTCCAGAAGATGGTAGAGGACAGGAAGGCCTGGAGGAATGTTGTCAATGAGGTCGCGATGGGTAGGACACGACTTCACAGCTAGCAACAACAACAAGTCAGAAAGAACGTGGCCTGATAAAGTTTGTCTTCATTGTCTACACATTCATGCTTAGAGAATGTGAAATAAACAAGTTGAGCTTGAATAAGTAACACCAGCTGCCTGCAATTAGTGCAGGTTCGCATCCCACCAGGCTCAAGGTTGACTCAGCCTTCCATCCTTCCGAGGTAGGTAAAATGAGGACCCAGATTGTTGGGGGCAATAAGCTGACTTTGTAATAATGCCGCTTGGGGGGGGGGCTGAAAGCCCTAATAAGCAGGCATATACATAGAATGAAGGCTATTGCTAAGCACATTGATTTGTGCTTAGACTGTAAGCTGCCCTGAGTCTTCGGAGAAGGGCGGGATATAAATGGTAAAAATAAGAAAATAATAATAATAAGAATTCTTAGAACAAAAATGCAAATATGATTTAATATGTATAATAGAGACCTGGCCAGATAACTCCCATGACTGCAATACATGAATGGAAGGATAAGATTTGTTCAAAAGAAACAGAAATAATAGCAAATGTGAGTTGCACTGCAAGTTAAAAGTATATGCCCATAGTCACAAATCCAAGTAAGTGAAGTTGACAACACCATACAGACCATCTGGGTAAAAATAAGTGAAGAAATTAAAAAAAGCAGTACGGTTGCTGGTGTCTAAAGTCACCTGCCCAATTAAGGGGAAGATATGGATGGTGGTTTTGAAAAATTCTTCCAAGAAGGTATGAAGTTATAATGATTTACTCTAACATCTGTTGGAAGATAAACCTGGCCATGAAGATCAGACTCGTCTTACTAGGAAATGTCTCTTTCAGAAGGTAGAGAAAAATAAAATAGACACAAACATCCTTGATTTGATATGTATTAGGGCCGTGCTGAAGACCAAGAGTTCTTGCTCCATCTTAGGCATAGGTAGAGTCAGCTAGGTGGCCTTGGGTCAGTTGTTTCTTTCCCAAAGATTGGGTGGCTACCTCTGGAACTGCACTATGAATCCAGGGGTTATAACAACTGGGCAGGCTGGCCGGCAGGTGGGTGGGTGGGTGGATGGATGGACGGATGGACAGACAGACAGACAGACAGACACAGCTATATGCACACACATGTGTGCTTCAAAACACTATTCCCCTCCTGAAACTGAAGCACTGTACAGTCCTAACTACAGGAAGTCCTCGACTTACAATAGTTCATTTAGCGTCCGTTCAAAGTTACACTCAACGATGGCACTGAAAAAAGTAACATACCATTTTTCATACTTACGACCATTGCAGCATCCCCGTGGTCATGTGATCAAAATTCAGATGCTCGGCCATTCACTCATGTTTATGACAGTTGCAGTGGCCCAGGGTCATGTGACCCCCCTTTTGTTGCCTTCTGACAAGCAAAGGAAATGGGGAAGCCAAATTCACTTAACGACCATGTTACCAACTTAACAACTGCAGTGATTCACTTAACAGTGGTGGCAAGAAAGGTCATAATATGGGGCAAAGCTCACTTAACAGATGTCTCACTTACCAACACAAATCTGTTGTGGTCGTAAGTCAAGGGAAAACTGAGTTGAGCCAGTAGAAGTGGTAAGAACTTTTGAACAAAATGCAATATATTGCTGGAGTACCTAGTCTAAAGAGAAATGAAGTTGAATGCAGTAGAATGCATAAAACACAGGACATTTCAATGAACTCAGAGGAATCCTAAGTAGGATTCCATAGCATGAAAAATAAATGAAAGAAAGATTTCAAGATGAACAAGGTCTTTTTTGCTTCAATGAGGGGAAACTGAAGAACAGCAAAACAAGACGATGTGGCTGCAGAAAACTGGTCAACTGCCACAGTGAATACCATGTTTGCTGTTGGGAAACCCCTTTTAAAGATTCGAAGTGAAATGGTTCAGAGAAAGGCAACTAGAATGATCTAGGACAGACATGTCAAACACAAGGCCTGGGGGCCAGATCCAGCCCGCAAAGTGGTCTCATGTGGCCCGCAAAGCCATCCTAGAAACAGTGAGGGAACGGCCCCCACTGCCTTGGCCCTGGCCCAGAGACCCTCCTTCTGCCAGAGACCCTCAGATCTGTCCCACTCCTGCCCAGGCCCCCATAGACACCCTTGATGCGAACAATGTAGAGCTGGCCACGCCCACCCAGTAGGCCATAGGCACTCTAGCCACACCCACCCAGTAGGCCACGCCCACTCTGGCCACACCCACCTGACCCCCTGAGGGCAAGTGCAATGCTGATGCGGCCCTCAATGAAATTGAGTGACACCCCTGATGTAGGACATGGGTAGGCAACTTTGGCTCTTCTATGACTTGTGGACTTCAACTCCCAGAATTCCTGAGCCAGCTATAAAAGAGCCAAGGTTGCCTACCCCTGATCTAGGACTAAAAACAAAGTTTTATGAAGACAGTTTCAAGCAAGTGGGAATGTTAGGCTTTAAAAAGATAAAACAAACCAACAAACAAATAGGGAAATTGGCATATAACTGAAAGGATGTCATCTGGAAGAAGGGCCAGACCCTGTTGTCTTTCTTTCTAGAGTGCAGGACACAGAATAAGGGATTTAAATTATAGGAAGAAAAATTGGGATTGAATGTTTCAGCAGAGGAAATAGTGATCCAGAAAGGTGGTGGGGGCCCTTCACTAGATTTATGTCTAGTCTGTTGGGGATATTTTAATTTGAATTTCTGTACCAAGAAGAGAGTTGGAGTCCTTTTTTTGTTTTCATGGTTCTTCTGTATGATTAGTTAAGCTAGGCTTTTCTGGAATTTTGGTTCAGTGTATATTCTTCTACAATGGAAGTGGGCAGTGCTTTTTTTGTAAAAGAAAAAGGTGCCGGAACTCACACACGTCATACAATCCGCTTTGCCTACCCTACAAGGTTCCATCCAAAAAAGGTGAACTCCGTTCTGAGCGTTCTATGAGAAAAAAAGCCCTGGAAGTGGCTAAATGTAATATGGAAGCTTTCCTCATATTATGTTTAACATGATTTATGAAAAGGATTTTTGGCTCCTTGAGTAACAATCCAGAGTTGGAAGCCTTAGTTTCTTCTTGACACCCATCACTCATAAGAACAAGTCAAATATCTTGATGGAGAAGTTGTACTAAACAAACTGTAGAAGGAACTCTGGTCATTGAGTTAACCTATAACAGTGATGGCAAACCTTTTAGAGACCGAGTGCCCGAAAACCGCTCTGCCCCCCTGGCCCATCCCCGCCCCCTGCTCCGCCCACACTCTGCCCTGCCCCACCTGCCTGCAGGGCCACCCACCACCTCCATGGCCCGCCACAACAGATCGCCCAGGCGGCCCAGCAGTACCATGGTGGCTATGCCTTCCGCCCGCATCCTGCAGCATCAACTGCACGTGATGGGGTGCGAGGGTGGAGTCTTGTCACTGCTGCCCGGCTGCCATGTGCTTGGCTGCGCTGCTCTGTGCGGGCCGCACCCATGGGTGACTCTCCTCCAAGGGGACTGCTGGTGGGGGGGGCTGCAGGGGGAGGCGGGGCTGGGGCGATGGCGCCATGCCCACAGAGAAGGCTCTGAGTGCCGCCTCTGGCACGTGTGCCATAGGTTCACCACCACTGTCCTATAATTTAGCATGATATACAAGCTGTTTTCTCTATTGCTGGTGCTTTTCTGTTCCCCCCCCTCCCGAATATCTGGCATGGGTTTAATTGATGTTGGTGTCTTAATTTATTTTTGAAGCATTCTGCGAGCCCTTTGTGCAACACAAGCAGGATTTAAATGCAATAATTTTAAAAAAAAATCAAATCGATCGATAGATGGCTTTCTTTTCCTTTGTAACTGGGAAAGAATGAGCAGATGGCAGAGATACAAATGTGAAATGCTGTAGTCAAATGGAGACTTGTTTTTGATTAATTTCAAACTATTGTTCTGAATGGCTGCTTGTGTTTATGCTGAGAACACTGAAATGGAATAATTGTAGCAAAGCAGAGCACAGCAGATGAAGGGTTTTGTTTTTTTTAAGAAACAGGTGCACAAGACAACAATCTGTTGACATGCAGTGTGTGTCCTCCATGATTCTAACGACAAAAGAGGGTGAACCATTTTGATGTCTAGTTTCAGCCACAAGGACTATCCAGCCTACTCAGTCCAAGCCCTTCTATTCTTAATCCCATACATGAGAGGAATATTAGAAATGTAGAAAGTTAATGCTAAAGTTAAATGCATGGGATGCAACGGAGAAGCTATGAAGAGGGAGAGTGGAGCAGTGATAACCTATTCTGTTCATTGTCTGACTTAAGAAAGCAAGTTTTCCTGTCTATCATTAAAAAAAACCTGTAAACAAACCCCCATCCATTTTAATTGGTGATCTTCTTAACATGTGAAATTGCTGAGGGAAATACTGAACACCTACGGTAACAGAGAATGGATGCAGAAGAAATTCCAATGGATGTGTGAGAGAAGAACCTTTCTCTGACCTTCAGAAAGATCTTCAACCACCAGAAAAATATATCTAGAGAAACCTACTTAATTGCCTTTCTAAAAGGTGTAAGATGGAGCTAATAAGTTCATTACAGTGCCAGAATGGTTTGCTGGTAATAGTTGGAAGTGAAGAAAAGACAAGAAGAACCAAAAAAAAAAAAAAAGAAGAGAGAGAAGAACGAGTAAATGAGAACTCTCAGAAAAGTCCAGTAACTGAATGCTCGGGAGATAGTCAATGAATATATATTCAGTAGATGAAACAGTGGGATAAGGAGGTATCCATCATGAAGAGAATATTGGCAGAACTCTCACTGAAACCAGGTAAAGGAGAAAAGTAAGGAGTGTGTGTGTGTGTGTGTGTGTGTGTGTGTGTGTGTGTGTACTTTTGTGAAAGAGAGCTGTCTGAGGCACAGAGGTTTCAGGACAGAAAAGAACCCAGACATGGTTCCAATAGAGACCACATCCTCATTCTACCATCACTGAATCAGGAACATCTGGATGTACTCAGAAGCCCTAACAAACATTTATCTCTGTATGAGAGAAGAAAAGTGACTAGTGCGTGGGCAAAAGAGTTTCTCAAAGGCAACAGCAACCAGGCATCAGAGGTGGAGAAGAATGAACACCAAGACTTTCTGGAGAAGTGTGAAGGCTAAGAAGATGAGGCATTATTTCAAAACAGCAGACAGGCAACATATGTCTTAGGCCAGGGCTCCCCAACCTATGAACCGCGGCCCGCAACCGGGCTACGGGCTCTTGGCCAGTGGGCCACAGAAATGGCTGGCTGGTGCACACATGCATGGGCGTGCATTCCCCCCACATGCTAGTGCCCACGGCTCTGTTTACACATGCACGCAGGCGCGAATGGGTCGCTAGCATCAGGCGGATGTGCACGGCCCATTTGTGCATGTGCGTGGCCATTTGCACATGCACATGGCACCAGCGCATGCTGCATTTGCAGATGGGGCTGCTAGTGCCATGCCAGTGCACGTGGCCCTGTTTGTGTGTGCACGCGCACACTAATTTGGAAGCTGCTCTCCTTCCCTCCAGGCCGTGAGCCCGGAAAGATTGAAGACCTCTATTGTAGGCAGAGAATCTTCAAAAAGGACTCCAGAATCCAAGCACATGGACAAAGGCGCTAGCTATAGCAAGCACTGCTAGGAAAGAAGAAGGAGAATCGATGTAGAAGGGAAAGTTCCCGGGGTCTAGCAGATAAATATCTCAATGAAAATATGAGAACAGAGGGAGAGATTAAAAGTTGGAAGCAATTGTAATGGTATGTGGGAATAGCGCTTAGAACAGGGGTCTTCAAACTTGGCCCTTTTATGGCTTGTGGACTTCAACTCCTAGAATTCCAAGGATTCCTAGGCTGGCTGAGGAATTCTGGGACTTGAAGTCCACAAGTCATAAAAGGACCGAGTTTGAAGACCCCTGCGTTAGAATATATATATATATATATTGTGAAAAAGAGTGATCAGGTGATATCTACAGTATGCTGTCTGAATGGTCATTGCTGACTACATCCAACCTGGAACTTTTCCCTCTGAGAATTGTTCATTTTAAATCAGAGGTGTCCAAAGTTGACAACTTTTAAGACCTATGGACTTCAACTCCCAAAATTCCTCGGCTAGCCTAGCTGGCTGGGGAATTTTGGAAACTGAGGTCCACAGGTCTTAAAGTTGCCAAGATTGGACACCCCTCTCTTACCCAGTTCTTGGACTGGGCAGTTCTATGGAACGTCGGTGCCTTCTAATAGAGAAACCATCTCTAGCATCCCAGTTATACAATTTTCCTCTGTAAACTAAGACATTGGTTCACCTTGTACTTCAGTTTTACAAAATTGGCACAGGTGGTTCCTGCAGGACTCCTCCTGCAGTGCTTCTGACAGCAGTTTTGCCTGGCAAACTTCCCCAACAAGACGGAGTACCTGGGTTCTTTTTTAAAGCATTCGCATCCATCTTATCCCAGTGACTCTGCAAGGAAGCAGGTTTTTAGAGCAGCGCATAACATTTAAAATAGCTCCCTGCACATACGGCATTTTTTGATCGGTCAAAAAAAATCACACACACCCCTAAATGGTACGGTGTGACTATAAATAGGGATGTGATACAAGAACTGATGTCTTTAGTCCTGTAGCGATGCTTTGTACGGTAATGAAGGCAAACCACTGAAGGCACACAGATGAAGAGACTGTGCATCTTTGTCCTCTCAAGAAAAATCTAACACAGCATATGAGATATTCCAAGTCTCTTCTTCAAGGGAACAGAATAACAGAGCTGGAAGGGACCTTGAAGGTCTTCTAGTCTAATTTCCTGCTCAAGCAGGAGACCTTATACAATTCCAGATGTGGATGTCCAGTCGCTTCTTAAAAGCCTCCAGTGATGGAGCACCCACAACTTCTGAATGCAACTGTTGTGATTCAGGGTCAGCCTGTGGGTTCGGCAGTTGGGTCGGATGACTCAGAGGAGGAGGGGGGTGTTGAAGAGCTTGCTGAGGGGGTTGGAGAGCTTGCTGAGGGGGTTGGAGAGCTTGCTGATGAGAGCCCTCAGCCAGGCCCCTCCCACCTGGTCACAACGGAGACCCAGCTGTGTGAGCCTGACAGCGTGGATGAAGATGACCCACAGCTGGCCCTGTTCAAGGACGCCCGACACAGGAGGCAGTCAATCAGGAGTAAACAGAGGAAGGCAATGGGGCACCTCGGAAGGAGGCAGAGAGAAGCCATGCCCTGAACTGTATAAAAGGGGAATGTGTGGGAGGGCTGGTTTGCTGAAGGCAACCGCTTGAATAGTTCCTGTTTCATAGCTCCTGTTTCATGGTTGGTGTCTTGTTTTGCTCTGTTTTATGTTAATAAATTTGGCAGGCTTTATTCCAGCCTCTTGCTGTTTGTAAAGGGGTTGTCCCTGCTTTTTCTGCAGGGCCGGTAGCAGGCTGGTACAGAACAGCAACCTGTTCCACTGGTTAATTGTTCTCACGATTAGGAAGTTTCTCCTTGGTTCTAGGTTGCTTCTCTCCTTGACTGATTTCCATCCATTGTTTCTTGCCTTGCCTTCTTTGGAAAACAAGTTGACCTCCTCTTCTTTGTGGCAGCCCCTCAATTATCAGAAGACTACTATCATGTCACTCCCAATCCTTTTTACTAGGCTAGGCAAACCCAATTCCTTCATATGTTTTATCACACTCAGAAACTACTCGGAAGGAATTTTCTCTCGCCAGGTGCTTGCAAACAATTCTCCAAATTCTTAGATACCATCTTTCCTTTTGACAACACCAGGTTGGAGAGGGTTGCTCCCAAAAATGGACAGTTGGGCAAATGGTCTTTGGGGAAAATCACGAGGAACAATTTCCTCATGCCCCATCTAAGGAGGGGATTCCTTGTTCAAGATGTTAAAATGCATAAATACTTTTCATTTAAAGGTGTACTCAGAGTAGTTTTTCTAAAGGTGTGTGTGTGTGTCTCTCACTGTGTGTACAGGTAGTCCTTGACTTGCAACCACTTATTTAGTGACCATTCAAAGTTATACAATGTCACTGAAAAAGTGACTTACAATCTTAGCATTTACAATCATTGCAGCATCCCAGTGGTGGGATTCAGCTGGTTTGCACCAGTTCAGCAGAACTGGTAGCTAATTTTTTTTTGCCCAGGCCCAGAATGGACTTTCGGAAGTGGCATTCACACAGAGAACCGGTTGTTCACATATTTAAATCCCACCACTGCAGCATCCCCAGGACCACATGTTCAAAATCTGGGAGCTTAGAACTGGCATGCAACATCCTAGAGTCACATGATCATCATTTGCAACCTTCCCAACTGACTTCCAACAAGCAAAGTCAATGGGGGAAGCCAGATTGGCTTAATGACTGCATGAATCACTGAACTGAAGAGGTTCATTTAACAACCGTGGCAAAAAAAGATCGTAAAAATGGGCACGACTCACTTACCGACTCTCTTGTTTAGCAATGGAAATGTTAGTCCCAATTGCGGCCATAAGTCAATAGGTACCTGTATGTGTTTCTTCAAAGCACAGGCCCGTGGATTTCAGTGGAGGAAAAAAAAATCAAATTCTGGAAGTGAAATAATACAGAGAGAAGTGACAAAGGGCTCAAATTAATATTCTGATTTGGGACCTCTCAGCATGTAGGAAACACAAGGTAGTAATAGCGCTTAGCAATAGCGCTTAGACTTACATACCACTTCATAGTGCTTTACAGACCTCTCCAAGAAGTTTACAAAGCCAGCGTATTGCCCTAGGTCTTTATTTTACTGGTCTTGGAAGGATGGAAGGCTGAATCAACCTTGAGCCGGTCAGGATTGAGCTCCTGGCAGTGGGCAGAGTCAGTCTGCAATGTTGCATTCTAACCACTGCGCCACCACAGCTCTTTGGTGGGAGGCCCTATCTTGTATGATCTCCAAATTGGTTCTGGAAGAGTAAAGAAGCACTGATTTTCAAGAGACTGGAAATAGTTGGTGTTAAGTTAGGATCGACGACATTACAGCGAGACAGATTGTAACAGTAGTGTTTATTGATTACATGTGGAGCGAACTGGGAGTGACCGGTCCAGGTAGCAATATATATATGTCCAGCAGCCGCTGGACGCTAGCCAACCCCCGGGCAGGGATCTCCCGCCTTGGGATCAACACCCAACCCAGTGTCACGGAATTCCCGCCGGTGGAAAAGCCACTCCCCTGCTAATCTACATACACAACAGTTGGGTTCATGGGCATGGCATCCGTATGAATGAATGGAGTGTGGCACCTTTTCTAATGACGGAATTGACAGTGTACATTCAACCTTTCCATATTTGAGTTTACACGAAGGAGAGGAAGTGTCCAAATTAACGCATCAGTATTTTATGTTTCCAAGGCAACATCAGCCTTAACCACCTCGATAATGACATTATTGGGTTGAAATGAACATTTACGATCTTTGGATTAGCAGTGGAAGTATAAATTAGGCTGCTCATCCTACTCTTCATTTCTGTTGGAGCATAAATGCATTTTGCTGAAGGGTGGGAGGAAACCTCTCGCAAGGAACCTAAATGGAAAAATCAATTTTTACATTAATGGAGTCTTAAGTTCAGCATTCTCTTTCTTTTATGGATTTAGACAGTGGGTGCTCATCAGTGATATCTTTATTTTGCAGAGCAGAGAAATTAATTAGGTTCTAATGGTGTAATTCAGAAATTAATTTGCACGATCATTTTAAATGTGTCATAGTTAATCAATTTTTAAAAAGCTTACTTCAAACTTGGACATGATAAGCCTGAAAGGCTTAAACTGTTTTTGCTTGGTTTTGCAGGGGCACTGGATCTCAAAACTGGGAAAAAGCTAATTTCTCTAAATCTTGAATTTGCAGTATAGATGAAATAAGCTATTTTCCCTCCCGTAGTTATATCACAATTCAGACTCAACATTACTGCAACACTTCTTCTGTGTGATATAATGACATTTCAGTAGTAATGTATGAGTTGGTTTTAAAAAAATTAATTAATGCAATCTCTTGGGATTTAACTGGGCATTGGGAAGGCAGAGAAACTGCAAGGAAAAGTGGGGCATGGGTGTTTAACAGAATAACAGAGTTGGAAGTGACTTTAGAGATCTTCTAGTCCAACCCTTTGCACAAGTAGGAGACCATATAGAAACTCCTTGATTAGTTTCTATCTGTTGCTTCTTGTCCTGCCTTCAGGTGCTTTGGAGGACAGGTTGACCCCCTCTTCTTTGTGGCAGCCCCTCAAATATGGGAACAGTGTTGTCAAATAAGTGTGGAAACTTTTGGTTCCCTGAGTGGCAGATTATAATGTTTTTCAGATTTGCTCAACAATGTGAAAATCTCTTCTTCAGTCTCGATTTGCATTACCATAAGCCACCACGGTGGCTCAGGGGGTTAGGACGCTGAGCTTGTCGATCAGAAGGTCTGCAGTTTGGCGGGTCGAATCCCGAGTGCCGTGTAGCAGAGTGAGCGCCTGTTACTCGTCCCAGCTTCTGCCCACCTAGCAGTTCGAAAGCACGTAAAAATGCAAGTAGAAAAATAGGGACCACTCCGGTGGGAAGGTAACAGCATTCCATGCGGCTTTGGCGTCTAGTCATGCCGGCCACATGACCACGGAGACGTCCTCGGACAAGCGCTGGCTCTTCAGCTTTGAAACGGAGATGAGCACCGGCCCCTAGAGTCAGAAACGACTAGCACACATGTGGGGGGGGAACCTTTACCTTTACCTTAAGCCACCACACTATTCCACTAATAATTCCAGTGCTATGCTATTCTGGCATAGCACTAGACTGTGCCTAAAAGGCCCAATAAATATCCAGAACTGACATTTATACTATTTAAATATCTAGGGTATTTCTACATCAAACCTCACCCCCCCATTCTTATTTTTATGAAAGCTGATTGGTATTAAAAAAAAAGCACAGCTAAATTCTCTGTGTGTGAATGTGACTAAAAATATGGATAGCTTCATGTTTATTAAGGTCCGAAGATCAGTTAGCAGAGTCACTTGGCTGAGTTGGATGGCTGTAGAAATCAAATCAATAAAGAAAATATATTGGAGGTTTTTAAAAAAGAGAAAAAGCCGTTTGTTTTACCTGCATTTGAGCTGATTGTTCTATCTCTATCATTATCATCTCTCTCTCTCTCTCTCCATCTCCATCGTCTATATCTATCTATAGTATCTGTCTATATCTATATATTTTTACCTATCTTTTAAGAAGAGACTGGACAGCCATTTGTCTGAAATGGTATAGGGTTTGAACAGAGGTTGGACTAGAAGACCTCCAAGGCCCATTCTCTTCTCTTCTCTTCTCTTCTCTTCTCTTCTCTTCTCTTCTCTTCTCTTCTCTTCTCTTCTCTTCTCTTCTCTTCTCTTCTCTTCTCTTCTCTTCTCTTCTCTTCCCTTCCCTTCCCTTCCCTTCCCTTCCATTCCATTCCATTCCATTCCATTCCATTCCATTCCATTCCATTCCATTCTATTCTATTCTATTCTATTCTATTCTATTCTATTCTATTCTATTCTATTCTATTCTATTCTATTCTATTCTATTCTATTCTATTCTATTCTATTCTATTCATAAAGGACTATAACATGTGACCAACCCCAGGGCAAACCAGAACATAGTATTTTAGAAGCAAACAAACCAGAATTTTGGAATTTCTTCCAACACACACTGTAGAAGATGCCTGCATTCTCTTCTGTGTTATGAAGAAATGTGTATTTATGCTTGTGTGCATACACTTTTTTTTTCTCCCCATGAACACACCAGGTTGTATTAATATGTTCTACCTGTGTGTGCGCCTCCCTCTTTCTGCTTTTCCTTTCTCTTGGGTGTTGGTTGTGTGTGTTTGGTGTGAAACGCAGGGCAGGCTCCATATGCCTTGCACATGATCACATGATCAAGAGGAAGGTTAGAATGGAGCAGTTACCAATATTATGAGCCATTCTCCAACTCCCTCTCTCATATTTATTTATTTATTTATTTATTTTATTGGATTTGTATACCGCCCTATTCCCGTAGGACTCAGGGCGGTTTACAGGGCAGTTAAAACCATGAATACAAAAAATTAAAAACAATTAAAACAATTAAATTAGATTCAAGCCCCAAGAGTAAATCTAAAACCCAGTTAAATTAACAACCCCACAGTCTGGACCAAACAGATCGAAGAGCCAAGTTTTCAGGTCCCGGCGAAATGAGCAAAGGTCGGGGGCAGTCCTAAGTTCTGTGGGTAGTTGGCTCCATAGGGCAGGCGCACCCACAGAGAACGCCCTTCCCCTGGGAATAACCCGCTGGCATTCATTAACTGGCGGTACCCTGAGAAGGCCCTCCCTGTGGGGGCGCACAGGACGATGGGAAGATGATGCAGGTGTTCCCTTAGATAGTCCGGACCCAAGCCATTGAGGGCTTTATAGGTCATTACCAGCATGATACTCTTACTATGGGTGTGTTAGGGAATTATTTTTCTAACATATTTTTCCCCTGTAGCCCCCAGCTCACTCCTGCCTATTTTCAACTCAATCTTTCTTCTGTGATTTCCTCTACCACCCCCAATTTAATTTTCAGAGATTTATCCTGCTTTCCAAAAGAAATAAAAGGCTTGTCTTTATTATAACCAGTATAGATTGCATTTTTAATAAAACATGAAAACATGAGCTAAAAATAATAGAATGTTAAACTCAGTGATATTTAGTTAAGAGTATCATGTGTTTGGAAGGGCCATAATAAATAAACATTTTTGGCCTGCATTTGTTTTTGGCATCGTATCAAATTGTCTAGATTGGTCCAATTAATATCTAAATAAAGCAATGAAACAGAGAGAAAAAAACAACCCCTTTTAAATGATGCCCCAAGGGGAAATGTAATTCTACAAAAACCCTTTGCCCAAATGATTTCAACAAAATGACTTGCTTACAGACATCTGCCAATATCAATAGATGTAGAATAAATCAATAGAAGAACACTTCCATTCAATTTTTTTCCAAAAAAAAATTATTGATAGGACACATTAAAAAAGATCTAAGAGTATCAAGCAAGGAACTAACATTATGTAGCGCATTACTGTATTGAGAATGCATCAATATGGATAGCATAGATAAATCTTTTTCCAAATATGAAAGGTAAAGCCTCAGATGTTCCAGTCTGGCTCTACTACATTTGATAAAGTAATTTATTTGGTTTTCTGATTTCAGAAAAAGAATAATTTTTGAAACATGAAAGATAATACATTGATATGTATTTGTGATAAATCTTTTCTGTATCAAACTAAAATGCTTTCATAAAGATGAAAATGAAGGGAAGGGACTGGAATATAGTCTAAATATGAATTCGAGGACCTCAAATTTCTTGGGAAGATAAACTTGCTCTCTTGACCCTGATGTTACTAAGATGGGTGTAGTTTCTCGGCAAATGTTTAATTCAAACATCTGTGAAGAACTAGCTATCCCTTTCTTGTCATTCTACTACTTGGAAAAAAGAGACCAGGCAAAGAGAGCTATAGAAGATACCAAGGAAGGCCTTCTTAACCATCCTTGACTTACAACAATTCATTTAGTGACTGTTCAAAGTTACAACAGCACTGAAAAATGCGACTTATGACTGTTTTTCACAGTTACATCCCCATGATCGTGTGCTCAAAACTGAGATGATTGGTAACTGGTTCATATTTATGACTATTGCTGTATCCCAAAGTCATGTGATCACCTTTTGCAGCTTTCTGACAAGCAAACTTGATGGGGAAGTCAGATTCACTTAACAACCGTATTACTAACTTATCAGCTGCAGTGATTTGCTTAACAACTGTGGCAAGAAAGGCCATAGAATGGGGCAAAATTCACTTAACAAATGTCTCACTTAGGAGCAAACATTTTGGGCTCAATTGTGGCCGTAAGTTGAGGACTATTTGTACAGTGTGAGTATTGAATGTCCTTTGCTTGGAATATATGATCTTTTCTCTTTACACAAGTCTTTTGCTTCTTTCTGAGTGCAGCATGGCATGATCTAGCACTGCATTCTTTAAATATGCATCCCATCTTCTACAAGCTACTTTGAACAAGAAATTATGATTTCTTTGGTATGTTCCACCCTGCTAGATGGCATCACATGGATGATTTTGGCAAGCTAAGCAAGGACAGAATTAAACCTGGTTGATACATGGATAGAAGATACCAGTAAATCTCACGACTGTAGGCACAAACCAATGGCTGTGGTTTGGTTGGAGTCATCAAACCAAACCATCCAGAAGAACAAACCATTTCTATATTGTTGCCATAGTTTGTGTGCCTGTGTAATCTCCAGGAACTGAGTTTGAGTAAGTTGGAATCCAATCTGTAGTTCATAGAATGTTTCAACAGACTTTGTGTATCTGCTCAGAAATCTTCCTCTATTGAGCTCAAGAGCTTTTTCTTCCCAGTATCTCCTGTGTCTTAAGAAATAATTGGATTTCAATTTCCTTCAGACAGAACTCTTCTAGTATAACCAAGATGTCTGAACAGAGAGGATGGAGACAATGTAAAGGATATAAAGAAGGCTTAGAAAGACAGTAGTCTATATGAAAGTGCTTTGGTTGTTACTTGCCAACCATCACTTTGAAAAAAGAGTAACGAAGAATTGAATAAAATAACTGAGAAACACAGGGGAAAAGAAAAAAAAAAGCCACAGTGATACTGACAAAACTGGACCCAGTAAAGAAGATGCAATGGACATATGGAGAAGGTATCACAGACTTGCATCTGTATTACTAAGAGCAGGGGTGTCAAACTGCCGGCCCGCAGGCCAGATACGTTACGAGGAAACCGTGCCCACCCCATTGCCAGCAATGGGGAAAAAGTTCCGATACATTGCGTGATGTCACGTGACGTCGTGAGTTTGACACGCCTGACCAAGAGAGTCAATGCAGTGTAGTGGTTAGGGCTTCAGAATAGAAAGTGGGAGACCATAAGTTCTAGTCTCCACTTAGACGTGGAGCCAGTTGGGTGACTCTGGGCCAGTCACTCTTTCTCAGCCCTAGGAAAGAGACAATGGCAAACCATTGCCAAGAAAACTGCAGGCAGACAATTGCCGGGAGTTGAGACTGATTCAAAAACAAAACAAAACAAAAAGCTTCTAAATTGACTATATGAGCATGCAGGAGAATATATTCAATTAATGTTGTTGTTAGCTGCGAAGTTGTGTCCGACCCATCGCAACCCCATGGACAACGTTCCTCCAGGCCTTCCTGTCCTCTACCATCTTCTGGAGTCCATTTAGGCTCACGCCTACTGCTTCAGTGACTCCATCCAGCCACCTCATTCTCCGTCGTCCCTTTCTTCTATTGCCCTCAATCTTTCCCAGCATTAGGCTCTTCTCCAGTGAGTCCTTCCTTCTCATTAGGTGGCCAAAGTATTTGAGTTTCAACTTCAGGATCTGACCTTCTAAAGAGCAGTCAGGGTTGATCTCCTCTAGGACTGACTGGTTTGGTCGTTTGCAGTCCAAGGGACTCGCAGGAGTCTTCTCCAGCACCATAGTTCGAAGGCCTCAATTCTTTGGCGCTCAGCCTTTCTTATGGTCCAGCTTTCACTGCCATACATTGCAACTGGGAAGACCATAGCCTTGACTATACGCACTTTTGTTGACAGGGTGATGTCTCTGCTTTTTAGTGTGCTGTCTAGATTTGCCATGGCTTTCCTCCCCAGGAGCAAGCGTCTTTGAATTTCTTGGCTACAGTCCCTATCTCCAGTGATCCTGGAGCCCAGGAAAATAAAATCTGTCACTACCTCCATTTCTTCAATTCAATTCATTCAATTAATACTGTATTTCAAAAGAACTATTAAACAACTTTTCTAGTCATAGTGAATCTGGGTTTTTTTTTACTCTCATGAGATAAACCATATTTAATATTGTGCTTTTCTACTTACTTGCCTTGCCATGTAGATCTTTTGGCATCCTGAACATCAACTACCACAGCCAGATGAGCTGGACTGCTGGGCATTATAGCTTGGAACATCAGAATCCTGCAGATTAAGGAACTCTCATTCAACATATACAGCACTGTTTGCTTAAGTATACTTTGTTGAATAAACAAGAGCATAGATCAGTGTATTTCAACCTTGGCAACTTGAAGAGGTATGGACTTCAACTCCCAGAATTCTGGTTGAGAAACACCGGCATAGATAATATGAACCATGTTTGCCAAGAACATGGCAGTTGTGGAGGTTTCACCAAATTCGAGGAAAATAAATCTCAGCAATAGGAGAGAAATAAAGTGCAAAAGCTGCAGACAATGATAAATAGCTTCTTAGTAGCAGCCATTCATAAAACAATTGTCAGGTGTGACAAAGACTCTGCTACATGGGTGAGCTGATTAACATAATGTCATCCTGGGCACTTCTATTATTTTTTAATTTTTGCTGGGAAAGAGGGAGGGAGAAATTGCAAGATATGGTATGCTGGTGCAAGAAAAACAGGAAGATAGATTGCATGTCTACTGCAAAATATTTGGGAAAACACTCTTTTTGAAAACAAAAAATATATGGCAACTTCACATGATTTTTCAAGGCAAAGGTCTCATTGACCTCAAGTAAAACTGGGAAGTTGCCTTATCCTGAGCCAGTCCTTGATCCACTTAGAGACTTGTCTGAAATGGTATAGGTTCTCCTGCTCAAGCAGGGGGCTGGACTAGAAGACCTCCAAGGTCCCCTCCAGCTCTATTCTATTCTAATTCTAATTCTATTTGCTGATTTTGCTTAGCAGCAGCTCTGTAGGGCATCAGACCAGAGGCTTGAATAGCCTGCAGTTCAATTTAAGAATCTTTGCATCTGAATCAGACGTTCTGTCACTGATCTAGAGCCTCTTCCTTCCAAATATTTCTCCAAATATTTTGTGGAGCGTTTTGTAGCAAATGGCAATGGGGACAGGGAGAATCTCACCAATGAAGGCAAATATACGCGTCCCAGGAAAATGTTGCAGGATCTAGTCTGGGTCAGTCATCGGGACACTCTGCTAGAGAGATATTCCCAGAAGATGGGCTTCAGCACAAGTCGAAAGACAAAATTCTGGGTCCCAGTGCCTGACCCAGAATGGAATCTACAGGGAGAATCTGTTATCCTTGGCCAAGGTTTAGATCTCTCCTATCTCCACCTTGTTGAAAAGCTCCCCCCACCCTTATTATTTTTTTACCTGGCTAACGTATCGCAGCTTTTGAATTGTAAGAATTGAATATGGCCTCTTGCTACTCTTGGACTGTATTTCAGGTCCAGAAATACGCAGACTTTGTGCCTGGTTGCATGGCAAACTCAAGAAAGTCTTTAACTGGGAGAATGGTTATACAGGAAGTCTTCAATTTACGGGCCGAACTGGGACCAAAATTTTCATTGCTAAGCAAGATGATTGTTAAGTGAGCTGTGGCCTATTTTATAACTTTTTTTTTGTCATGGTTGTTAGCCGCAATTGTGGAGGCCAGTTACACAAACCCATAAAAAAGATGTATCTATCCTTCCCTCTCTTATGGTAAAGCCAATAATAGTGGATTCTTCCTCCTTCTCTCCATTGGCATAATAATCCCAGATGAATTTTGCAGAGCAAAATACTTTATATCTTGCAACCACCTTTTCCATGAATATATATACAGCAGACATGTCAAACACAAGGCCCGGGGGCCAGATCCGGCTCGCGAAGTGGTTTCATGCGGCCCGCGAAGCCATCCTGGAAACAGTGAGGGAACGGCCCCCACTGCCTTGGCCCTGGCCCAGAGACCCTCCTTCTGCCAGAGACCCCCAGATCTGTCCCACTCCTGCCCAGGCCCCCATAGGCACCCTTGATGCGAACGATGTAGAGCTGGCCACGCCCACCTAGCAGGCCATACGCACTCTAGCCACACCCACCCAGTAGGCCACGCCCACCCTGCCCACACCCACCCGGCCCCCTGAGGGCAACCGCAATGCTGATGCGGCCCTCAATGAAATTGAGTTTGACACCCCTGATATACAGTATATAATAAGATTGATTTTATTTGGTACCATTGGAAGGTTTCTTTACTAAAACCTGCATTACAAATCCTACAATGTTACGCTATTCTTTGGCTTAAAATACTGAAATTCAGGAAACACTTTTTCCACAAAGCAAGTAGCATGGTGACCACTTACGTCCTACCTTATTGTCTGGGAATGAATGATTACTTTTTTAAAACAGGAAAGCTGGAAGATTGATGATTATGGCTTATACAGTGGGGAAACTGACTCCCTTCTAGCTGTACACCCTGAACAACTTAGGGAAGCTTTGTTATAATAGAGATGCCTAGGCGCCTCAAAGATAAATACTTTTGTTGATATATTCTAGCATTCTGAAAAAGGTAAATGAAAGCAATTATTTCTTAGAAGAGTTCTGGCTGTGATTCTTGCACACTCACAAGGTAACCTTTTTTCCATTGAACATTTTTCAATGAACATTGAACGTCCATTCCTGTGATTGCAATTCAAAGCAATGTTATGGGTAGGGTTAGGTGTCACATTGTAATGTTAAGGGTAGGTATAAATTATGGTAAGAGCCAAGTTAGAGTCTAAGGCATTTATTGAACTGGCCACTACCCTATTTACATCTTTTAGGCAAACAGATAGAAATTTAATTGAGAAAAAAACCAAGACTCAATGTATACTGGCTTGTGAAGATTATTCTAGTGGAACGTCTGTTGGGAGAAGCTAGCAAGAGTATTGTGGACTGATTCCTAATTTATGCATACCCTTTTGAAAGACTGGTGAGCTGGTGGTAATTGTTAAGCTCGAGCTATTTTATTCACAAGCAATTGATCAGGAGAGCGAGTAGATCTGTTTCTGATCAACCTTTTAGTTGGAACCTTTAAGTTCAATCCCAGCCATGAATCAAAGAACTAGTGGCTGAATTCAAAGGAGCAGATATGTTCATCTAACCAGTTTGAGCGGTCTCACAGGAATATAGCCAGTTGCACCAACACCAGAACTCTATTTACTATTTTTTATTTGTTAAATTTATTTGCTGTCTGTCTTGCCTTAGAGCTACTCTAGCTAGCTTAGAACAATAACAAGGAAGAAATGAAAACAGTGTGAAGATAATAGAAGTACAATAGCAGAACAATACAATACAATTCACACAAAGAAAAATACAACTGTATGATTACAAAAGGTGGATGAGTAGAGGGAAGAGAACAAGGGGCGGGAGGGAGGTGAAGTCTGCCATCAGTCCAGCAGCCACCTCCACTATGGACCTCCACCATTTATAATTTCTAGATCTGGGTTGCAAGACTCTGCAAAATTAGGGGGGGAAAAGAATCTGGAGAAAGGACCCACTAAAGGGGAGGAAATAATTCATTTTTGAGAGTTGCATTTTTGAGAGGTGAGGTTAAAATCTTTGAAGGGTTTTCTTAAGCTGGTTTCATTTCCAGCTAGTTTATGTATGGAACGCAGGCATCTGAAGGATGCAGTATGGAAATACTCAAAGACAAGGTAATTTACTTGATAAGGCTCTTTTGATAAAAAGAGTTAAGTATTAGCAGAGCTGAGGAAACTACAGCAGTGGGGATGAAAGGTTAGCAGAATCATCAGCTTTACACGCCTTGTATTACACACAAATTCTCTGGTACATTAAGCCCTGAATTAGAATTATCCTAGGAGAAGACAAAACTAAATTATTCCCTTTCTTTCATCTGTATGACTCAGCCGTCATTTTTCAAAAGCAGATTTTTTGTTTTTGTTTTAACGTTACTGCTTTGATCTGAGAAGTTGTTTACCCATGCAAAACAATTCGATATAAATATGTATTGATCATTGTCCCACGTCCCTCTTTTTTGTATGTCTCCTATTCTGTTTTCAGTGGCTGCGTAGGTTCACAAATTGTAACAAACTATAATGTCTGGTTTGCTTGTCAGTTTAGGCTGGATTATATTGGACTGGGTATTTTGTGATTTAGCATAATGTGGAGCCTCAACAATCCTCCCTTAAGATCTGTAAATCAAGTTTATTTGCTTAGTAGCCTAGAGCAGAATGACCACATCCTGTGATATATATACTGTATCTCTGTTGATGCTGCATGCTTAATCTATGGCATATCAGGGTGCCCAAATCTTTCTCCTAAACAATGCTGTTAATTCTGTAATTGTGTATCTGATTTTTCTTATTAACGGGTGAATCCTAAATTTCTTGCCACGGAACTGCATTTTGATGGATAGCACCCAATGTTTCAGTCTATCGAAATCTTTTTGAACCCTTAGTTGGTCTTCTAAGGGATTAGCAATCTCCTGCTCCTTGGTGTCATTTACTAAAGGATAAAACCCCTCATCTAAGTCATTTGTAAAATATCAAAGAGTATTAGGTTTGATGTCTTATCATATTTGCTGCCATAAACCTCTTCTCCAAAGCACCTGAAGGCGGGACAAGAAGCAATGGATGGAAACTAATCAAGGAGAGAAGCAACCTAGAAATTTCCTCACAGAACAATTAAGCAGTTTCCTCCAGAGGTTGTGGGTGCTCCAACATTGGAGGTTTTTAAGAAGAGATTGGACAGCCATTTGTCTAAAATAGTACACTTAGCCACTTCTCTGGAATGGTAGAGGGGCTTGAGCAGGCGGTTGGTCTTCCAACTCTGATATTCTGTTATTCTGAATATTTTGAATTGCATTGCCCTATTTTGGATTGCAACCTTATTGGAGCAGTATCCTCTGATTTTCTTCTCTCTAAAAGGCATAGGCAGACAAAGATACAGAACAAAGATTTAGCTTGTGGCAAAAAAAATGTTCTTCCTAAAATGTCATCTTTCAACACCATCCACAACACTGCTCCATTATTCGTCCAACTGGACCCAGACATTCTGAGCTAAACCAGAAATAAGGAAGAAAGGGGAACTCAGCTCTTCTATCTAGCAATGTTGAACTTTTGCTTATTTTGAAAAAAAATCTCAAATCTATCCAAATACACTTGACATTTGACCGAATCCAGGGCATCATCCTTAGGATTCTGGTTCCTATTTGAGAGATCAACACTTCCAATAACTTTTCTTCTTTAAAATTTGCTGAAGGATGAACAGTGGCTCCATGCATATTTGAAGCTTCTGCTTTAAAAGTTGCTAGCCAACCTACTGTATTTGTAATGATATATTGCCCTGTTAATGACAAAGATATCACGCTATAAAATAGAGGAATATGAAAGCCTATAATTTGCAAACCCAGTTTACATCTTTATTTGCATCTGTATTTTATGCACAGAGCTTTTTCATTATTATTTTAAGGAAAATGTTTGCATTTTAGCACCAGATAGTACTAATAATGCTTCTTTATTATATTCTGCAACTTTTTGCTGGGTGATAATGGGAATCTACAGTCATTTCCATCTTTAAAGGGTTTCAGATTAGGTTAATATTCTCCCAAGATCTTTTCTGTTTTGTTTTGTTTTTTCAGACCTATTACTTTGCTGGTCCCCACATCACACAGTGTTTGTGACAAAAATTCTTTTTCATCAAGTTTGAGTAATGCCTGTTCTTCTAAATTCTAAGCAGGAAACAAATAGAAGCAAATGAGCTGCAGGTTGCAAAATTAATCAAGAAATAAACTCCAAGCCTAGAAACAAATATATCTATTGTCTATGCGTTTTTAAAATCTTCTTTTTCCCTTTCTTTTCCCTATTCCTGGGCAAACTTTGGATGTGATAGTAATAAAAGAGCCTATATTTTTCTACTTATTCCTGAAGAGTCTGCCTAGGTTCCCATGCGGTCATAATGCAGGACTTCTTTTTTAAAGCAAGAGGCCTTGAAGCAGTCAAGTCTTCTTGGATATTTGACCAGTTGACATGATGTGTTATTCTCTGAATCCCAGCTGTGTGCTAAGAATATACAGTAATTCTGACCCATTTTACTATCCATTTTGCAGTGAGGACAGAGTTTTATTCCTATAAATTTATATCTTGATTTTTTTCATGAAATAGCAATAGCACTTAGACATATATATATATACTGGTTCACAGTGCTTTAAAGTCCTCTCTAAGCAGTTTACAGAGTCAGCATATTTTCCCCAACAATCTGAGTCCTCATTTTATTGATCTTGGAAGGATGGAAGGCTGAGTCAACCTTGAGCTCCTGGCTGTGGCTGTGGGCAGAGTTAGCCTGCAATACTGCGTTCTAACCCCTGTGCCACCACGTCTCTCTATCTGGATCTAAACATGACAACCTGTAAAGAGGTGAGGGATACTGTTCAAAGCATGTAAGACAGGCATGTCAAACTTGTGATGTTGTGTGATGTTGTGTGATGTATCGAGACTTTCCCCCCATTGCCGGCAATGGGGTGCGCACGGTTTCGGTGCGATGCATCCGGCCCATGAGCCGACAGTTTGACATGCCTGATGTAAGAAGATAGTGGTGGTTTTCAGTTTTGTTTTCTTTTGACTTCCTATTTCCAGCAAAATCATCTGGCATACTCGCAACAGCATTGAAAGCCTCCAAGGGAAGCCCACGTGTCTCCAGGGTCAGTTTAAAGGGCTGCAGCCCATGTAGCTGTGCTGGGTCTTGAGAAAAATGCCTATTCCACTCCCCCTGGGCACTGTTTTGTTCCAGCCTACAACCGGCCCTGTTTGTGTGACAGGGACAACCCCTTTTTCCTTTTGACAAATTAATAGGCTGGAAAAAACCCAACCCAAATTTATTTACAGTTCCAAAATGATAGTCTTTCAAACAAAAAAGCAGCAGAATATTTTCTTCAATAAATGATTCAAAACATGATTCAAACAAGAGTCAACAAACAAGAATCAAACAGATTAGCAAGAACAGACCAGGATTCTCTTTGAATGTCTCCGAATGGTTGCATTCAGCAACCAGCACCGCCCACACCTTTCCCTTTTATTATCTGTCCTAAGGCGTGGCTTCTCAATGCCTTCTCCTTCTTTCACTGAGTTGCCTCAGAACACACCCCCTCTGGCAGTTTAAAAAAGAAGAAAAAACAGCCACTATCACACACTTCTCCCAGAAGAATGAAGCTGAAGTCACCAGCCTGAGGATGACGGATGAGATTTCGTCGAAACGTTGCCCTGATACCTCCAATTCTATGTGGGGAAAAACCCGAATGACCAAAGATCTACATACAAACACCCGTGAAAACCTCAGAAAACATATATGTATATGTATATATATATATGTATATGTATGTATATGTATATATGTATATATATATATATATGTATATGTATGTATATGTATGTATATGTATGTATGTGTATGTATGTATATATATGTATATGTATGTATATGTATGTATATGTATGTATGTATGTATATGTATGTATGTATATGTATGTATGTATATGTATGTATGTATATGTATGTATGTGTGTATATATATATATATATATATATATGTAGATCTAGAGTCTCGGGTTTCTTCCCGCGTTCCTTTCATCTTCAGAAAGTTGTGGCGACGTTTCGACGAAATCCCATCCGTCATCATCAGGCCGGAGTGTTCCTCCTGCTGCTTCCAGGAGCAATGCGTGGTCTGGCTGTTCCTTTCCTTCCAACTGCCGGTGGGGCTGTGTTCTGAGGCGTGGCTGTCTTCTGATTGGGTGGATGCGTGGTTGTCTTCTGATTGGTTGGAGGCGTGGCTGTCTTCTGATTGGGTGGATGCGTGGTTGTCTTCTGATTGGTTGGAGGCGTGGCTGTCTTCTGGTTGGGTGGGGTGTGTTCTGAATGGGTGGGGTTTTTTGTTGTGTTGTAATATCCTGAGTGTTGTGATTTGGTGTCCTGAGGAGTGGGCTGTGTAGTGGCCTCCAGAGCTTTGGTTTGGCTCCGAGTTCGAGGACCTGCTATGTATCTCTGGTATGGGTCAGTCAGGTTCGTGTGTGCGTTCTTCTGTTTGGGTGATGGCACTTTTGCTTGACTTGTTCTGTCTTTTATGTGGGAGAGTTTTTGTTCTGGGTGTGGATGAGTCTTGCTGGGGCTGGTGGCATTTGGGGTTGTTTGTTGGTTTTTTAAATCCTTGTTTGCTGAAATTCGTTTCTCTATCAATGCTGGTTTCCAAATGGCATGTAGGCGGGAGGTGTCGTCTCGCTTGTTCATACTGTCTGGGTGTTTTTCTATTTCAATGGCTTCTCTGATTATTCTGCTATTGAGATGTTCTATTTTGGCGATTGTTTTTGTACCTTCAAAATTGATGTTGTGTCCCGTAGTGTTTATGTGTTGTACTAGTGAAGATGTGTGATCTTTCTTCTGTACTGAGTTCTTATGTTCTTCTACACATACCTCTATTCTTCTGTTAGTCTGTCCGATGTATGTTGCTGGACAGGAGGCGCATGGGATTTGGTATATGCCCTGGTTTTCCAGTTCTATTTTGTCTTTGGGGTTTCTCAGGATGGTTGATATCTTTCTGTCAGTGTTAAATGCGGTTTTGATGTTATGTTTGCGTAGTACTTTACTGATTTTGTCGGTTGTTCCTTTTATGTAGGGCAAGATGGCTCGTCCGTTGTTCTGTTCTTCTTCTTGGATGTTTTTCTGTTTCGGAGTCCCCTGCTGAATCATATTGGTGATTTTGTTTTTTTGGAACTTGTTTGCTGTCAATATGTCTGTCAGGGTGTGTAGTTCTGTTTGTATATGTGTTTCATCCGCAAGGCATCTGGTTCTTGTTATTAGTGTTTTGGCTACTGAATTTATTTGTGCTGGGTGATGATGTGATTGCGCATTGAGGTAACGGTTGGTGTGTGTTTTCTTTCGGTAGACTGTGTGTCCTAGGGTGCCGTTTTGTTTTTTGTATATAAGTACATCCAGGAAAGGTAACTGGTTGTTTGTTTCAATCTCCATGGTGAATTTTATTTTGGGATGTAGGCTGTTCAGGTGTGTCAGGAAGTTTTCTAGCTCCTTTCTTCCATGGGGCCAGATCACGAAGGTGTCATCCACATATCTGAGCCACAGTTTTGGTTTGTTTGTGGTCTTTTCCAGAGCGTTAGTTTCAAAGCCCACTCC
Source organism: Vipera berus (assembly GCF_964194415.1). Classification (NCBI taxonomy): domain Eukaryota; kingdom Metazoa; phylum Chordata; class Lepidosauria; order Squamata; family Viperidae; genus Vipera; species Vipera berus. The sequence goes on along the minus strand of NC_138207.1, from coordinate 85,443,456 downwards.
TCAGGACACCAAATCACAACACTCAGGATATTACAACACAACAAAAAACCCCACCCATTCAGAACACACCCCACCCAACCAGAAGACAGCCACGCCTCCAACCAATCAGAAGACAACCACGCATCCACCCAATCAGAAGACAGCCACGCCTCCAACCAATCAGAAGACAACCACGCATCCACCCAATCAGAAGACAGCCACGCCTCAGAACACAGCCCCACCGGCAGTTGGAAGGAAAGGAACAGCCAGACCACGCATTGCTCCTGGAAGCAGCAGGAGGAACACTCCGGCCTGATGATGACGGATGGGATTTCGTCGAAACGTCGCCACAACTTTCTGAAGATGAAAGGAACGCGGGAAGAAACCCGAGACTCTAGATCTACACATACAGACACCCGCGAGAATCTACGAAAACAAATATATATATATATATATATATATATATATATATATATATATATATATATATATATATATATATATATATATATATATATATATATATGTATATCAGTAAATACTGATTAAACAGTGAACCAAACAAAATGATCATCCAAATGCCAGAGAAGACAATATGGCATGAATTTTCATTAACCATACAGAATGGAGTTCAAGTTGTACATGTATTTCAATGCAGTCTAACTTTTGGTATGTTAACTGTGTTTGTTTTATTTATTTATTTTGCTAGGCTTGCATGCTGTTCCATTCTTAACTAACTGAGTGGTGTACAGTAGATACCTAATACAATAACGCATTAAAACTGTACATGAAAACAAAGTAGCCCAAGCACTGTTGAACAATCAATCAATCAAATCCATCCCATCCCAACTCAACTCAATTCAACCCAACCCAACCCAACCCAACCCAACCTAATCCAATCCCAAAGGCTTGCTAAAAAAAGATCTTAACTGAACTCCCAAGAGAACTGGTGTTGAAACCACCTTTGAGAAAGTGTTCTTTTAGACAAGGGGGACTGACTCAGAAGGCAAATGACTCAGAGACATGGAGTTATAATTTCCAGTTATTAATAGATGGGAAAAAATATTGAGATTAGGTGGTCCCGTAGATACCCAAGTGGTTGGTTATATTTATTTATTAAAAGCTTTCCAACGACAATAAAACACACACAAACTAATAAAGAATAAAAGAAGCAAGGAAAGAAAAAAGAAAGAAAAATCCAAACTTGCAGAAAGAAAGAATAAAAAGAAAGAGAAAAAAGCTTCCAATTTCCCTTGCAGAAAAAACAAGATACATTCTCTGAATAAACAAACACACCATAAATTTTCTCATACTCAGACATTTCCCCAGTGTTCCCCCATCTGCTTTGCCCATATCCTGCTTCCCTGCACTTCCTGTATTCTGCTTATTGTCATGTCTCATAGCCTTCTGATTGCCAAAACCTTCTCAGGCACACTTTAGATAAGACAGTGGTGGCGAACCTATGGCACACGTGCCAAAGGCGGGACTCAGAGCCCTCTCTGTCGGCACGTGTGCCATGCCCCGGAGATGGTGAGGACTAGCTCCTGCTGTCCTGGCCCTGCCCACCCAGCCTGCCATGACCATTGCGGCCACACCCACCTGGCACCTGGTGATAAATAAGTGGGTTTTGGGTAGCAAAAAGGTTCGCCATCACTGAGATAAGATTTATGTTTTGTATGAGGAACAGTAACTGCATTTTTCCAATTGCCAGGCACATTGTAGATCCACTCCTTACATATATGGCTGAGCCATTCCAAACAAACCACATTTGTATTTTAGGATTTCTCTAATTACACCATCAAGATCTCTAGACTTCCCACTTTTCAATATTTTTACACTATTTCATTATTATTTTTATTTTATATACGTCCCATTTCACTATCCAAAGTGATTCTTGGTCTTGTACTACTTCCTTGTCATCATTTTTTTTTGACAGTAGCTTTGAGAGTACAATTTATTTCAATTCTGCTCTTCAACATATCACTGTTTCCATAATGCTTTATTTCAATCAGAACTATTTTCTCGTTTTGTTTTGCTCTTCTGTTAAAATATAATATCTACTATTGATTGCTAATATAGATAGCTGATTCTTCTTCTTCTTCTTCTTCTTCTTCTTCTTCTTCTTCTTCTTCTTCTTCTTCTTCCTCTTCCTCTTCCTCTTCTTCTTCTTCTTCTTCTTCTTCTTCCTCCTCCTCCTCCTCCTCCTCCTCCTCCTCCTCCTCCTCCTCCTCCTGATACATATTATGTTACAAAGTCAAGAGAAATATTCTTCTACTGCCAACCCTTTCTCTTGTTTTTATTCTACATTCTCCTTGACAAAATCAGTGTGTCAGAGTAAGTTGACCATTTTATTTAGTAACTATTTCTCTTCTGTAAAATGCTTCCTGTGCTGAGACCCACAAAAGTATTTTCAGGTACAACCTACGTCAGGGGTCGGCAACCTGAAAAAGGAAAAGAGCCACTGGGAACTGGTTCCATCACACATAAAAAAAAGTGGGAGCCGCGTGCGTGCGTCCATGCATGCGCATGCGCAAAAAAACATTTTGCGCATGCGCAAAACGTTTTTTCTTGCGCATGCGCGGACGCGCGCGGTTGCCATTTTTTTTTGGTGTGATGGAACCGGTTCCCGGTTGCGCGACGGCGACGGCCCGTTTGCAGAGCTACCGCCTTCGGCAGCCTGCAAACGTGCCGCAACAGCTTTCCCAAAGAGCAGTGCCGCTGCCCGTTCGCGCGGAGGTGTGCGTGCACCTCTCCAAAGGTTTGGGGAGGTGCGCGCGCAGCTCCGCCCATTCGGAGAGGTGTGCGCGCACCTCTCCAAATGGGCGGTGCCACTCTCCATTTGGAGAGGTGCGCGCGCACCACTGCCCGTTCGAAGAGGTGCGCGCGCACCGGGTGGCTGGGAGCCGCAGGAGACGGCTCAAAGAGCCAAATGCGGCTCCAGAGCCGCGGGTTGCCGACCCGTGACCTACGTTTATATCTATTCTGTACTCTGAATATGGCACTCTAACAAAATGGTTTTTAAAATCCGCATTAGCCTTAGCTTTACTATACTAGAGTTATCTGTGCCATCCGAATCTTAAGCCATGACCTTCTAGTCAAAAAACTTCTGTTTCTCAGCAACATCCATTCCTTTTATCCAGACCAAACTGCAGGCTGCAAAGTTGATTTCAAACCTGGTAAGGACAGTCCTCCTCTTTATTTGACTCATGATTCCCCCCCCCCCGTTGTATAAATTTAGATGTGTTTTTCTACCATGGTTCAAATGGTGGGAAATTAATATTATGTATAGTAACTTCCAGAAAAACATCTACTTCTGCTTCATTGACTATGCTAAAGCCTTTGATTGTGTGGATCATAACAAACTGTGGCAAGTTCTTAAAGAGATGGGAGTACCAGACCATCTTATTTGTCTCTTGAGAAACCTATATGCAGGTCAAGAAGCAACAGTGAGAACTGGACAGGGAACCACTGATTGGTTCAAAATTGGGAAAGGAGTCCGGCAAGGCTGTATACTGCCGCCCTGCCTATTTAACTTATATGCAGAGCACATCACGAGAAAGGCAGGGCTAGATGAATCAAAAGTTGGAATTAAGATTGCCGGAAGAAATATCAACAACCTAAGATACGCAGATGATACCACTCTAATGGCAGAAAGTGAAGAAGAACTAAAGAGCCTCTTGTTGCGGGTGAAGAAGGAGAGTGCAAAACTTGGGTTGAAACTTAACATTAAGAAAACCAAGATCATGGCATCTGGCCCTCTCAATTCCTGGCAAATAGATGGGGAAGAAATGGAGGTAGTGACAGATTTTATTTTCCTGGGCTCCAAGATCACTGCAGATGGGGACTGTAGCCAAGAAATTAAAAGACGCTTGCTCCTGGGGAGGAAAGCCATGGCAAATCTATACAGCACACTAAAAAGCAGAGACATCACCCTGTCAACAAAAGTGCGTATAGTCAAGGCTATGGTCTTCCCAGTTGCAATGTATGGCAGTGAAAGTTGGACCATAAGAAAGGCTGAGCGCCAAAGAATTGAGGCCTTTGAACTATGGTGCTGGAGAAGACTCCTGCAAGTCCCTTGGACTGCAAGGCGATCAAACCAGTCAGTCCTAGAGGAGATCAACCCTGACTGCTCTTTAGAAGGCCAGATCCTGAAGCTAAAACTCAAATACTTTGGCCACCTAATGAGAAGGAAGGACTCACTGGAGAAAAGCCTAATGCTGGGAAAGATCGAGGGCAATAGAAGAAGGGGACGACAGAGAATGAGGTGGCTGGATGGAGTCACTGAAGCAGTAGGCGTGAGCTTAAATGGACTCCAGAAGATGGTAGAGGACAGGAAGGCCTGGAGGAATGTTGTCCATAGGGTCGCGATGGGTCGGACACGACTTCGCAGCTAACAACAACAACAATAGTAACTGGCAAGGGACACAGTGGCTCAGTGGGTTAGGACACTGAACTTGTCGATCAGAAGGTCGGCAGTTTGGCGGGTCGAATCCCGAGTGCCGCGTAACAGAATGAGCACCTGTTACTCGTCCCAGCTTCTGCTAACCTAGCAGTTTGAAAGCACGTAAAAATGCAAGTAGAAAAATAGGGACCACTACAGTGGGAAGGTAACAGCGTTCCGTGCGCCTTTGGCGTCTAGTCATGCCAGCCACGTGACCACGGAGACATCCTCGGACAAGTGCTGGCTCTTCGGCTTTGAAACGGAGATGAGTACTGGCCCCTAGAGTCGGAAACGACTAGCACGCATGTGCGGGGGAACCTTTACCTTTACCTTATAGTAACTGGCAAGATTATTGTATGCAAAAAGTTGAAAAAGTAATGAAATTTCTACAGTAGGAGACTGGATTTACAAAATTGTGGTTATCCTAACTGGGCCTTCATCAAATCTAAAGGAAGACCCAGCAAAAGCTCCTTTACTACAGACAAAGAAGAGAACAACCAAGGTGGCAATGTTGTCATTCCATATGTTGCAGGTATATTTGAAAAGCTCAGGAGGAGTTTCAACTAACACACTATACATACACACTTTAAAAAACCCCACCAGGCAGTCTCAACCATCAGTACCTATCCTTCCATTCCCCCCACCATCAAAACTGATGAAGCTTCTTGGATGAGAGGCAAAACGTTTTCTTCTTCTTCCTCTAGGAAAAAAAAACAGTCCAGTTGCCTTTTGAAAAAGCACCTTTGAGAGAAGTAAGACCTGCATGACTGAGACTCTCCACAGGCATTGAACGTGCAGAAATTGATCAGCGTGGTCAGAGAGAAAAAAAATATGACTTAAACCTTACATGGGCTTTTTGTTGAAAGAATAGGGGAATGAAATGGGGATTAAAAATGAGACAGAGAGGTTGGAGAAAAGTTTAAGATAATAATTACTCAATAGAAAGAAAGTCTGAAGGCAGTTGTGTGGTGTGTATATATACAGTGTGTGTGTGTGTGTGTATATGTATATCATCTACAGGCAGTAGCCACAGCAGTGGCAGCTCATATTTGTGTAAATTTTTTGGCTTGCTAACAAAGAATAAAGGGAGACAGATATGATCATTTCAAACTTATTTGTTCTCATCAGGGTATGGCTGACTGATGAGAACAATCAAGTTCGAAATGATCATATCTGTCTCCCTTTATTTTTTGTTAGCAAGCCAAAAAATTTACACACACACACACACACACACACGCACACACACACACACACACACACACACCTATTCAAATGGTTATTGTAACTTCCCACTATTTGTCATCTATGAGGAATAAACACACAGATTCATTTCATTTCTTCCAGTCCTTTAAGTATTCTTAATTATCTCCTTCTGTCCTGTTTTAGTTTTTCAGAATTTTTCTTAGCCACGGAGATCAGAACTGGCCATAATACTCAAGATGAGATCCGATCAAATCCAAAATAGAATGGACTGATGCTTTCAATCTTATACCTATGTATTTGATATATTTTTTCCTAAGTGAAGAATTTGCATTTGTCTCATTTCATTCTGTTAGTTTCGACCCAGTTCTCTAATATAACAAGACAATTAGTTATGCCACTAATTTTCTGTCATCAGCAAATTTGATAAGCATTCTACCCTCTGTTTCATTTTAGTCATTAATGAAAACATTGAAGAACATCTAATGGAATCTTGATTGATTCCAGTTTGATGAGGAGCCACTTATGAGCGCTCTTTAAGTTTCGTTTGGAAGCTCACTGTATATCCATTTACTTAACTTACGAATATTAGGAAGGCCTTGAAAAAGATCCAGAGGGGCAAGGAAGGCATCTCATTGAAAAACATGCATAATGTAGAAGTTGCCAATCGGAAAATAAAATGATTTGACAAATCCATCAACAAATAAATTCTTTGTAATCCATGTCGACTTCTAGTTATTCTTGCATTGTTTTTAAAGCAGTTTACAGATAAATTGATCTGCTCTAGAATCTTCCCAATTGTTGAAGTCAAACTGGTCTCTAATTCACAAATCCATGTTATTATTTGTTTATTTATTCATGATAAGGATTTTTTTACTCTCTTGTTATTATTTGGTACTTCTAGGTTTCTTCAAGATAATGGAGAGAGGTTGGATCAGACAATTAGCAGACTTTTTCAATATTTTTTTCTATACCTGGTTTTTCAATAATATTCCTTGATTGTTTCAATCAAGCCCACGCTGGAATCCAGTGACATGAACCAACTCTTCACAATTTCCTACTACAATTAGAAGTTTAAAATGAGGAAGGCTCAAATCAACATTCTATCCTTAGATCTCAACAAGTCTTGAAAAGTTCCTATGTTCTTCCAAATGGAACTATAAAAATCTGCTCATCACTACAGGCATAGCTTAATGGTTTTCTTCCAAGGAATTGTACATATACAGTGTGGATCAATAGCTGTCAAAAGTCCATGAGAGAAGCTGAACACGTTTCACATTTCATACTATCTCATTCATCCGATGCGTTCCCATCAGGGCACTTACAGGCTTGGCAAGTTCTTTGGGAATGATTGGTAAATCTGTCTAACCAATTAAATTGGGCAAATAACTTTTCAAAATGGTAGGAAATTTCACGTCTGTTGAAGCTCATCAGCTTCTTCCTTCACATCTCCATCTTTCCATCTCAGGATAGAAAAGACCGTGTTGTTCTGTACCAGCCTGCTACCGGCCCTGCAGAAAAGAAAGGGACAACCCCTCTACAAACGGCAAGAGGCTGGAATTACACCTGCCAAATTTATAGCTACAAAAACAAACAAGACACGAACCAAGAAACAGGAGCTTTAAGAAACATGAACCATCCGAGCGGTTGCCTTCAGCAAACCAGCCCTCCCAGACATTCCCCTTATATAGAGTTCAGGGCGTGGCTTCTCTCTGCCTCCTTCCGAGAAGCCCCATTGCCTTCCTCTGTTTACTCCTAATTGACTGCCTCCTGCGTCGGGCGTCCTTGAACAGGGCCAGCTGTGGGTCATCTTCATCCACACTGTCAGGCTCACACAGCTGGGTCTCCGTGGTGACCAAGTAGGAGGGGCCTGGCTGAGGGCTATCATCAGCAAGATCTTCAACCCCCTCCTCCTCCTCTGAGTCATCTGACCCAACTGCCGAACCCACAGGCTGACCCTGAATCACAACACGTGTATTCCAAGAAAGGAAAAATAGATGGGTATTATACTGGAATTAAAAATTAAATAGAAGACACAACACTGTTTGATTCAGCTCTACCACGATTCTTACAGTGATGTTAAAATTATATATCTCCCCCTGTTAGATATGGAAGGGATGTCTTAGATCATAGACTCTGATAGGAAGACTGGGCAGAGAGTTTCTGTGACCACAGTGCTAAATATGGAAATTGCTCGGAGATGCTACATGATCTTAATAGAAAAAGGAGGTTGATGTTAACATAGAGAAAAGTATCATTCTAAACTATGGAATTATCTGGGCAGATGGCTTAGCCATATCTGTGGCATTTATCTGGTTAGTCTGATCACTCCTGTTATTTGGAATGGAGGAGAAATTCATTCATTCAGTTTCATGTAAGTTTACCTTACTTGCTCTTTGCCAAATGCCTAAAAATAATTATTTTCTAAATCATGTGATGAAATCTGCAAATCATCAATCAGCTATCAGGGGAGGGTGTATATATATAAAAAACCAAAACTATCGCCAAAATTGAACATTTTAACAACAGAATAATCAGAGAAGCCATTGAGATAGAAAAACGCCCCCACAGCATGAACAAACGAGATGACACCTCTCGCCTACCAACCATTTGGAAACCCGCCTTGATTGACAGACGAGTCCCAACCACCAAGAATGATACCAGACCCAAACTCATGATAACACCACATGACATCACCACCACACAACCATTCAAAAAGCAAATCCGAACCCACAATGATAACGAGGCACAACCACAAAACAGAAACCTAACTACAGCTGCAACATCAGCCACTTTAAACCCCTCCAAACCACACAATAAGCAAACTGACACCCACTATAAAAACATGGCACCACCACAAACACGAAGCCGAACAAAAGCAGCACAACTCACCAGCTCAGGTCTAAGGCTGGCAGCTGAGACCAGCCCATCCACTCAAAACACCCCCCCACCCAATCAGAACACACCCACCATTCAAAACACACTCCCACCCAATCAGAACACACTTAATCCCCCACCCAATCAGAGCACACCTCCACCCACAGAACACACCCCCTCTGGCAGTTTAAAAAAGAGGAACAAACAGCCACATGCTTCTCCCAGAAGAAGGAAGCAGAAGCCACCAGCCTGATGATGACGGATGGGATTCCGTCGAAACGTCGCTCCTACACCTTTAGTTCTACGCGGGGAAAAACCCGAATAACCAAAGATCCATATATATATATATATATATATACACACATACACATACACATACACATACACATATACATATACATATACATATATATGTAAATTACTAACAAAGAATTAAGGGAGACTAAGATGCATTTCTGACTCTTTAGTCTTCATCAGTCAGTCATACCCTTCTGAGATTCGAACCTGGGCTGATTGCATATTAGGCAGTATTTTTACCTCTTGAGCCACAGGATCTCTTAATATGATTTAATTAAAATACTTTAAAATTTAAAATCCCTCAGTCCAGGCCAGACAATTCAAACAACCAGGTTTTTAAGTCCCGGTGAAAAGAGCGAAGGTTGGGGGCAGTCCGAAGCTCCATTGGCAGTTCGTTCCAAAGGGCGGGCGCACTCACAGAGAACGCCCTCCCCCTGGGAATCACCCGCTGGCAATCTCTTTTTTTATTGAAAAGTTTTACAATACATTTTTGAATACAAACCCCCCGCCCTCCCCCTCCCCTCCCCGACTTCCCAGAGCTAAATACAGGGTATAAAAATACAAACAAACATAATCTAAAATATGCAAACAACAATAAAATATTAAATTCTATCGCACTTTAACTCTCAGTAAAATAACTACAAGCTAGTTATACATCATATATATCAGGGGTGTCCAAACTTTTTTCAAAGAGGGCCAGATTGGATGAAGTGAACATGCTGGAGGGCCGAACATTTTTCCGAACATTCTTTGAACAATTACAATTAAATGCAAATGAATTATTTTATGCCAAGTTAATTGCAAATGGCATACTTTTCATTTTATAACATAAGATCAACTGACAGCTGAGTTTTCACAATGTATTTTAAATAAATTTAAAAAAAAACTTACTGTGTGAGCTGTTACCAGAGAGTCTGACCTTGTCAAACTTACTTTGACAAGGTCAGACTCTCGTAACAGCTCACACACTTCCACCACTTCACAAATTCTGCTAGGCCAGGGCCCTACCTACCCCTGTCCAGCTCCCCACATCCCAGCCCATAAAATGGCTGTGAAACACAGAATGCGCGCACGTGCACACACACACACACACACACACACACACACACACACAAAGACACACCCGCCCTTCCCTGGACGTCGCCTTCGCCCAGGGGAGCCAGAGGGCTTCGAAGCCGGGGCAGCTCCGGCGGCAAAGAAGGCGCGCCCTCGCTGCACCGGCACAGATGCCGTGCCAAGCCCGCGGCGGGGGGAGGAGCGTGGCAGTTCGGCCAGACAGGAAAAGGTGCAGGAAGCGGCCGCCGCCTGGTAACGGCGCCCGGGCTCACAACGTGGAGGCGGCAAGCAAGCATGCGCTCAGGGCGAGGCGGCCGCGGTCCGGTGAGGGAAGAGCGCCGAGGGAGTGGCCGGCCGGGCTGCATTGCTGCCGAGCGAAGCTCGGCCGGGGTGCCCGCTCTGCTCTGCCTGGCGCCAGCTCAGAGACTCCGCCCACCAGGCCCTTCTTCCACTCAGCCAGGCCAGGCGCACACCGTCAGCCTCGCTGCACCGGCACAGACGCTGTGCCAAGCCCGGGGCGGGGGGGGAGGAGCGCGGCGGTTCGGCCAGGCAGGAAAAGGTGCGGGAAGCGACCGCCGCCTGGTAACGGCGCCCGGGCTCACAACGTGGAGGCGGTGTAGCGAGGCTGACGGTGCGCGCCTGGCCTGGCTGAGCGGGAGAAGGGCCTGGCAGGCGGAGTCTCTGAGCTGGCGCCAGGCAGCGCAGCCCGGCCGGCCACTCCCTCGGCGCTCTTCCCTCACTGGACCGCGGCCGCCTCGCCCTGAGCACGCGCTTGCTCGCCGCCTCCACGTTGTGAGCCCGGGGGCCGTTACCAGGCGGCGGCCGCTTCCTGCACCTTTTCCTGCCTGGCCGAACCGCCACGCGCTCAGCCAGGCCAGGCGCGCACCGTCAGCCTCGCTGCACCGGCACAGACGCCGCGCCAAGCCCGGGGCAAGGGGAAGGAGCGCGGCGGTTCGGCCAGGCAGCCGGCCCTTCAACCCACCGGAGGAGCGGCAGATCGGCGTGGCCGGAGTCAGGAAATCCACTAGAAGGGGGAGGGGAGTCACCTCTCCCCGCCGGGGGGTCGCCCAGCCTGTCCCGGGAAGCTGACATTTCTGCAGCCGAAAAAGTCGTCTCGGATTCCATGGCGGAAGGTCACCCCCGGGACTCCAGCGCCAGGCAGGGCTGAGAGGGGGAGGGGGGGAGAAAAGGAGGGAAGGAGACAGGGAGGAGAAAGGAAGAATGGGGGGAGGGAGGGAAGGAGAAAGAGAGAAAGAAGGAAGGAAGGAAGGAAGAAGAGAGAATGGAGGCAGGAGAGAGGAAGAAGAAAGAGAAAAGAGAGAGAGAGAGAGAGAGAGAGAGAAAGAAAGAAAGAAAGAAAGAAAGAAAGAAAGAAAGAAAGAAAGAAAGAAAGAAAGAAAGAAAGAAAGAAAGAAAGAAAGAAAGAAAGAGAAAAGAAAGAAATCGGAGGCTTGGACAGACCCCGCTCCAGGCTCCGGGGCTGCCGCCACGGAATGCCCAGCCTCGGGGGGGAGTCTTCTGCAGGCGCGCCCTGGCCCCCTCCCCTCCCTCCCGCGGCCCGTCCCCAAGGCGGCGCCCGCGGGTCCCCGGACTCACAGCACGCAGAGGGCAAAGGCGCCGGCCACGCTCTCGCTGTCGCGTACCAGGAAGCTGCCGGCCCGCCCGGCCCACGCCAGCAGCTCCTCGGCCGCCGCCCGGCTCAGGTCCTTGTGGTAGCAGAGCGGCCAGCCCGGCACCGCCGGAGCCCCCGCGCCCGGGAGCCCCAGCGCCGCCGGAGCCGGAGCCGCCGCCATGGGTAGCCGCAGCGTGCAGGGAAGGTGCTCAGCGGGACGGGCGGGCAGGCCAAGACCCCCGCCGGCCACCCCCGCCTCACCCACAGCGCTGCATGGCCCGACCGGAGACCCCCGGCCGCTCAGGGCATGCCCGGCCCAGCGGCTCCTCCTCTGGGCTGCGCTCCGGCCGGGATGAGGGCGCGATCCGCTCTCCGCGCGCTTCCCCTGCGCACTGGAGCCGCCCCGGGCCCCGAGCAGGCCTGGTGGAGGAGGAGGAGGCGGAGGAAGCCGCGTGGAGCCCTGGAGCCTGGCTGGCGGGGTGGGGGCGGCAGCTGGGCCGGCCTGCGCTTCCTGGGGCGGCCCCTCGGCGGGGGAGGCGGGAGCAGCTCCCGAAGGGGCGGCCCTCAATCAGAAGGGAGGGCCATGGGAGGGCCGTGGGAGGGCCGCATTTACATACAGCAGGGAGGGCTGTTGAGGGCCGTATTAAACCGCCCCGCGGGCCGCAAATGGCCCGCGGGCCGGACTTTGGACATGCCTGATATATATCCACTACTTATTCAAATGCTAAGTGAAACTTTTTAGTCCCATATTTATTCTGAATATAATCAATCCATCTCCTCCACTCCACAATGTGTCTCTGTTGCGATTGGTCTTTCAAATATGCTGAGATCTTTGCCATTTCCGCCAAGTTAGAAACTTTTAAAGTCCATTCTTCTATAGTCGGCAGTTCTTCCTTCTTCCAATATTGCGCTACTAAAAGTCTCGCTGCCGTAATTAAATTCAACATCAACTTAGTGTCTACAACGGTGGTATCTGTGGTAATACCCAATAAAAACAGTTGCGGAGAAAACTTTATCCTTTTCTTGAATATTTTTTGCATGTTCCACCAAATTTTAATCCAAAAAGCTTTAACCTTTTTACAAGTCCACCATATATGAAAATATGTTGCATCCTCACAACCACACCTGCAACATTTGGGCTGGCAGTTCGGATACATACTTGCTAATTTTTTAGGATCTAAGTGCCACCTATAAAACATTTTATAAAAATTCTCTCTTAAATTTTGGGCCTGTGTAAATTTTACATTTCTAACCCAGATCTTTTCCCAAGTATCCATTGTAATAACTTCTTGAAAATTCTGAGCCCACTTTATCATACAGTCTTTAACAAGTTCCGTCTCTGAATCAATTTCTATCAATGCAATATATATCCTTTTTATATGTGCTTGACCTTGATCTCTAATTTGCTTTACCAAATTTTCATCAATCATTGAAAAACCAGTTTTCTGGTCCTCTTTCCATCTAGCCCAGGGGTGTCAAACTCAATTTCATTGAGGGCCGCATCAGCATTGCGGTTGCCCTCAGGGGGCCAGGTGGGTATGGCCAGGGTGGGTGTGGCCTACTGGGTGGGCGTGGCTAGAGTGCATATGGCCTACTGGGTGGGCGTGGCCAGCTCTACATCGTTTGCATCAAGGGTGCCTATGGGGGCCTGGGCAGGAGTGGGACAGATCTGAGGGTCTCTGGCAGAAGGAGGTCTCTGGGCCAGGGCCAAGGCAGTGGGGGCCATTCCCTCACTGTTTCCAAGATGGCTTCGTGGGCCACATGAAACCACTTCGCGGGGCGGATCCGGCCCCCGGGCCTTGTGTTTGACATGTCTGATCTAGCCTGTAATTGCCCATACTGAAACCAGGTTTGTACAATCTTTTCTTCTTTTAAAATGTTATATGGCTTTAATTGCCATACATTCCTCTCAAAACTTAAAATTTCCTTATATGTAGTCACATCATGTTTAAATCCAACATTTATATTTTCTATATAAAATCTCTAACCGGCGGAACCCTAAGGAGGCCCTCCCTGTGGGCGCGCACAGGATGATGGGAAGCTGATGCTGGTAGCAGGTGCTCCCTAAGGTAATATACAGAAAAGTGCATGTAAAACGAGCATATTAGAAGAAATGTGCATAAAAACCTGCATGCATTTTTCATGTGAACTTCAATTTTTAAAATGACACAGCAATGGATTAAAATTAACTTAACTGTGGAAAAATTAAATTGAAATTGGGAAACGTGGGTCTCTTTTCCCCTTTTTGGCTTACAGAGGTGGCCAGATGAGCAACAGATGCCCATTTTAAATAGATTTTCCCCATCCTTTCAAACCCACAGTGAATAATTAATATAATGAAAGCACACAATAAAATATCATAAAGACAAAGATGCTAATAAGCTTCATAAACTGTAGACAACAATCCCATGAAATATTATAGGTGGGTTTTATGAAACAGTCTGGTGGGCAAATTACTTGAAATCCTGGACAGTTCACTGAGTCAGCCTGGGAAACCTCTAAGTTGAATGAGATAAAATAAAACATTAAAAAAAAGTTTACAGTATCACCATCATATAATGGGGAGAAGGAAGAAGCAAAGGAAGAATGAGATAAAATAAAATATTATCTTAAAAAAAGTTTATGGCATGATCATCACATAATGGAGAGTACAGACCCGGGAGTTTGAAGGGAGAGGAAAATAAATGTTTGGGTAAATTTAAACACTGGTTTAAATACAGTGTTGATCACACTTTGGTATGAATATCATGCTGGAGGCTCCATTTCATTTAATGGATGTGGATATATGTGAGTCACCTTTCCTGGGGGAGCTGCCTACGATTTCAGCTGAAATGAGTCAAAAGAACTTTTATTCGTACCTTATTGGGGACTGAACCACAGGCTGGTTATGCTATTCATACTTCTCCCACCACAAAGGTGGTGAAAAGAGAGAAAGGCACATTAGCAGCATCTTATTCAGAAAGTAACTTGTTTTTATTAAGCGTGACTCAGCCCTTGTCTCCTCAGCTTCAAGCAAATCCCAAGAGATCCATTTGTTTTTATTTCCATTTTACAAATACGTGACTGGGACTAAAATAGAATGCTTTTCGATCTGACCAAGCCTCACTCTCTCTGTGCTGTACCTCCCTCAGGCCCCAACCCCAAGAGTTTCAACATGGTGCAAAATCTACCCAGGGAATCTGGAAGTGGCTCTCACTAGATTAGAACTTACGTCAGTAAATCAGGGGATCTACACCAGTTTCCATATGCCTGGAGAAAGGAGAGAGGTGTGTGTGTGTGTGTGTGTGTGTGTGTGTGTGTGTGTGTAGGTTAGATATCACAATCATGATTGGGGACCTACATGGGCATTTTGCCAGATATTGGATCAGCCCTGGATTCTGCTATCCTGAGGGTTCACATAATTAATAACTCATGTGCCCTTGGAAATCACTTTGAAAAAACATGCTATCTCTACAGTGAATTTTGTATGAAATATGCGTGTATATGTGTACATGCACTCAAAGACAAGCATTTCCCACTGTGTATACAATCTTCACTTAAATATACACAAATCTTTTCTTTGCCCAACCTAATAATTGCACAGCTAACCCAAACTGCACTTCAGATGGCTAAATTGCACAGGCCATTAAATGTGCACATTTTTCATTTAATTATACAAAACAATTCCTAGAGTAAGTCACCTCACTTGACAGCTATTCCAATTTTTCAGGAAATGACCCTTCAGGAGGGTTTTTTTCCTCCATAAATGTGAATTTATGGACTAGCATCAAGTCAGCTATTTTATGCTACTGATTCCATATGGGTTTATATTTCCCTATCAGAATGTTTATGGCATCTTCATCAGCAACAGAAATAAATACATTTTCCATGAGGTTGAACACCATAAATTTATTAATACACATTTTCCATTCCCTTCAGATCATCTTCCCATTGCCATGAGAAGACTAGCTTAACATTTTTCTGACCATACTATAGGAAATGGCCACATGCAATGACTAGAAGAACAAGAACAGACAAAAACGTGAAGGCAAAATGTTTTTAATTTATTTTCGTTCACAATTAAAATTTCCATTAATTTTCTGGAATGGGATAGGAAATGATGGCCATTTTATGATTTGCAGCTGGCCCAGGAATTCTGGAAATTGAAGTCCACAAGTCATAAAAAGGCCATCATTCCCTACCCCTGTCCTAGAAAAATGAAGCTCAGAATAGTAACTAGCTACATTCATTTTTTAACAATATATATATTCTTTCTTAGGATAGATATATCAGTTTATTAATGATTGGATTCAGAAACAGTTTGGTATAGTGGGTCAGAAACCAGGAGAGTGTGAATTTTACTCCTGCCTTAGGCACAAAGGCAGCTGAGTGAATGTGGGCCGATCATTTTCTCTCAGCCCTAGGAAGAAGAATGTTATGGTTCTGACAGATGAAACTCTTCAAAGAACTTCGAGGCATTGTTTACCTTAAAGAATAATTATTCGAGAAGCATAGCATTGGCAAGTACATAGGCAAAGCCAACATCTGAATTCCCCTCCCCTGAGCACATAGTATGTGTTAGATACTGGGTTTGTAGCTTCAATGACGAGATGAGGCGAGTGAGTTCAGCAAAGATCATTGTTTATTGCTTGCAGGAACTGAACTGAGAAACAGGGCTGCGAATGCAGCAATTTATACCCTGGCCTCTAGGAGGCGGCCAATAGGTTTAAAGCAACCTATTGCCGCCCTAGAGGCAGCCAATGGCGGCGCTGGAGACGGGTTGTCTGAGGAGCTGGGAGCCGTTAGCCAGCTTCCCTGCTTAAACAACCTACCAGCAATTAACCCATATGATGTTCCCTTAACAAGACAAAGCCCAATACAATACAGTATCAAAGCACAATTCCCTCCTCTAATTAACAGTCATAAATCCCATTCTCCAATTAATTTAAAAGGCTTTCCCTCCAGTTCTCCAACCCACTATTTCTTATCATCTCTTGTTTCAAAAACCTTTGTTCTCACACTAGTTACAGTATTGTTATGTCTAACTAAACTCCCATGCACATTCCTCCTCTCCCCCCCCCAGATCATCTAATTCTCATTCTGATTCTAAGAGTAAAACATAATAAGGAAAATGGCTGCATCTCCATATGTTGTCAAAGCAAAAACATCTGATGTTAGCAGCATTGACAAAGACAATGGCAAGCCTCTTCTGAAAAACCTTGCCAAGAAAACTGCAAGGACTCATCCAGGCAGTCTCCAAGAATTTGACACGACAGAACAGAAGGGGAAAAAAAAAGATTGAATAGAAATTGGCTCCTTCATCTTTCATTTCTTGCTCATATCTTCTTTGATACCTTTGTAGACACTGAAGCTTTGGCTATTTTCACCTCTGCATGTCCTTTCAAAGCTCTGTCTTTATACTGTAATGTAGGTGATGGTGTGAGACCTTCTCCTGAAACACAGAAATCTATTAAGTGCAGGCTGGTGTTTGGACAGGACACCAGGATCCTGTGGTTTAAGATGATGACACTGACCTTGGCAAGGGAGGAAAAGAAAAGTCAGCAGCTGAAGCTAACCTAGTCCTGGACATTGCAGCTTTGTGCCACTTTTTATATAATCACTATCCCAGTCTCATTGCCATTCCTATGATTCAAGGGGATGTTGGTTTTTAAACTTCTAGCATGGCCTTTGTGTGTTTGTGTGTGTGTGTGTGGGGGGGGTATTGCAGGAGAAGAGGAATACATGAGGCATGTAAAGAAACAGCCAAGCAGTGACAGTGGGCTTTAGTTACAAAGGCAGCAACTATACAGCTTTGATGAAATTTGTTGTTTGTTCAGGTTATTAAAACTAGCAATCTGATGTTTAAGCAATATCTTAGGGTGTTGCAGTGGTTGTGCCGTCTGTATCACATTTCCAAAACACTGAAGAAAAATAAACAAATAGATTTTTTTTCTTTTTCCTTCCTTCCTTCCTTCCTTCCTTCCTTCCTTCCTTCCTTCCTTCCTTCCTTCCTTCCTTCCTTCCTTCCTTCCTTCTTTCTTTCTTTCTTTCTTTCTTTCTTTCTTTCTTTCTTTCTTTCTTTCTTTCTTTCTTTCTTTCTTTCTTTCTTTCTTTCTTTCTTTCTTTCTTTCTTTCTTTCTTTCTTTCTTTCTTTCCTGATAGTCCTGGAAATGTTTGTTAGTCATGTCTAAGTCAAAGAATTCTGAAATATCAAGGGACAAATCTCTTGGTGTTTCTGTCCCAAATATGTTTATTGATTGCATTTGCTTTTCCTCCAAAATGGCAATTCTTTCTTAGTGACTTTTTCCGATATTGCCCAGAAAGGAATTAAGGAACTTCTTAAAAGCTATACTGGAAATCTGGTTTTAGAAAGTTCTCCTAAACAAATCCTACTGTGCCAAAGCATATGTGCCAGACCTCACTAAGAAGTAGAGGCAGGGACAAAAAAGAGTTCAGAGAAAGGCAAGCATCTTTCTATTATGTAATGTGAATCCTGCTCTTTTCCCTATGCCTGAGGTGAGCCATCTTGCAGCATGATGTCACAAGACCGTTCACATTTGTGTGTGTGTGTGTGTGTGTGTGTGTGTGTGTGTGTGTGTGTGTGTTCTCCAGTATTTCTGCAGGTTCTTAATATTCTGATATTTTTGCATCATGGAAAGGTAAAGATAAACATCTTTATCTTGTAGATCTTAAAGATGTTCTCTTTCACACAAGAGGTTTCTTCTATAATATCTTTTGGACATAGTCTATCCATAGAAGCAAATATCACTGCTGATATCGAAGCTGATAATTTTTAACCCCATTCTGCAAAGATCTCCTTCAAATGCCCTAGCGTTTTCTGTCATTTTCCAAGTTCCAGTGCTGACCAAAGACAAGAGGCAGGCTTTTCCTATTTTTCCCATTTGCTTTTTCTGCCTGGAATCTTTATTCCCCTTCAGTGCTCAATTTCTGAAATCATAAAGTGTCACATTTCTTTTATGATTTAGAATAGACTAAATAAATTACTTCCCACAAAGATGATGTTTATTTTTCCAAACACTTATAATGTCTTAATATTCCATTATGCTAAATTTGTCTGATCCCTTAATTTGTTCATAACTTTCTTGAATCAAATTATTGTTTAGCTTTTTGTTATTTATTTGTAATTCTTTAAGTTCTTACGGTTAATTTTTCTTTTATACAAGAATGAAAGTAAAGTCATCAGGTTTTCAAATGGTCATTTAGAAGATCTTTAATAGCCTTACAATAGTTAAATAGGTACTTTTTGAAAGTGATTAGAAAATGAGATTACTGATCCCAGTGTCCTTTAAAAGGCTTTGCTACAGTTTCCTTAGTCTCCTGGATCTTAAACTTGCAGGATAATACTGCTGACCTGCATCTCCTAGCAAGAATAGCAATAGCAATAGCACTTAGACTTATATCATGGTGCTTTACAGCCCTCTGTAACAGTTTACAGAGTCAGCATATTGCCCCCAACAATCTGGGTCCTCATTTTACAGATCTCGGAAGGCTGGAAGGCTAAGTCAACTTGAGCTGTTCAGAATCAAACTCCTGGAGTGAGCAGTGAGTTAGCCTGCAGTACTGCATTCTAACCACTGCACCTCCACGGAAGCAATCATCCAGAGCATAAGTGGACAATCTCCCATCATCTCTTTGTTCAGAGAGGTTCTGCAGGACTGGCCTACTTGCCATGCTTCAGACATTCATCATCTCTGCTCACTTGGAGATGCCTGTTATATCTTCAGTTCTTTAGGCATTAAGCGAGACAAAGTGTTGAAACAGCAAACAAGTTTATGAACTCAGAACAGAAGCAGCCCTAATGGCTGCTGCACAACTATTTATACGGTTAGCCTCTAGGCGGTGACGAATAGGTTTAAAGTAACAGTTTCCCGCCCAGAACCTAATTATCAGCCTGGAGACAGCAAGACTGGCTTTCAGTAACAGCAACCGTTATATAACACAGAAATCTAGGTCAGACATTAAGCAAGTGATCAGACATTAAGCAAGTGATTTAAAACAAGTTATGGCCAATACATTACAATGCCTTAGTTTGCCATTTCTCATTTGGAAGCTCTGGGTTGAGATATCTCTTGTCTGATCATTGTCTAGCTGCAGTTCCTCCTCCCGAGGTCATTCTCACCACCCACTACACTACAAATTAGATCTGTTTAAAAAAGAGTCTGCAGCAGATCCCTTTGAAAGGAAGCTGTTGACAACAGAGGTGGCAGATGTTGCAAAAAAAAGAGGAAAAAGGAGGTGGAAGGAAAAAAAGCTGGAAGAAAGCTAGGAAGGAAAGGAACAGGAAGAAAGAAAATGAAAAGCAGAATCCCAAGGATATACAGGATTTGAAGCCTCTAAAGCAGACGTGTCAAACTTGTGATGTCACGTGACATTGTGTGACATATCGGAGCTTTCCCCCCATTGCTGGCAATGAGGTGGGCATAGTTTTTTGGTGATGCATCCAGCCCATGGGCCAGCAGTTTGACATCCCTGCTCTAAAGACATCCTAGGATCAATAGAACGAAGAGAAGCAAAATTATCACCAAGAGAAGATTCCACCCATCTTTGACTGTAGGTTATTATAAAATTATTTATATTCTTATCAGTTTTCATTCTTGGTCTGTATAATAATTTGAGCAACAGTTTCCATAGAGATCCATTTTAAAATACCTTGCTGAATGTTAAATCCAGCTGGGTTAATAATCTCTTTTTGAATATATATTTTTTTAGAATTCACCCACTACTAGCCAATCTCTCAATGTGCAGTTTAGCCCTTCACTACATTTATAATCATCACTATCTTTTTAAAATACAGTTGAACATGCTGCGATGGGCTTCCCCTTTTTTACTTATACTTATGTAACCTGACCTACTCTGGAACTGATAATGGTGCAGTATCAAAATTTTCCTGCATTGTTTTTATTAGTTACCCGAAGCTGAGTAAGAAGAGTTTTTATGGAGCAATTAAACTCCTTAATTAATTACATATATTGCCTCTCATAACACTCTTCAAACAAGCACTTCCCCACCCCAGTAGGTATCTCATTTGTCCCCAAAATGTGTCCCAGTCTTTCTCTACATAATTGTTCTGTTCCAGCTTACTACTGGCCCTGCAGAAATGTCAGGGACAACCCCTTTTCAAAAGTCAATAGGCTGAAAGTAAGCCAGCCAAATTTATTTACACAAAGGAAATGAAACAGATCCAAAACAGAGCAAAACAAAATACTAACCACGACTAAATCAGAAGCTGTTCAAATGGTTGCCTTCAGCAACCAACACCTCCCACACATTCCCCTTTTAAACACAGTTTCAAGGCGTGGCTTCTCTTTGCCTCCTCCCAAGGTGCCTCATTGCCCTCCTTTGTTCACTCCTGCTTGTCTGCCTCCTGCTTCGGGTGTCCTTGAACAAAGCCAGCTGTGAATCATCTTTGTCCAAGCTGTCAGGCTCACACAGCTGGGTCTGAGGAGGAACAAGACGGGAGGGGCCTGGCTGAGAGCTCTGCGATGCCTCAGAACTTTCCTCTGCAGGCTCTCCAATCCCCTCCTCCTCCTCCTCCTCCTCAGAATTGTCCGATTCAGCTGCCGAACCCACAGGCTGACACTGAATCACAACAATAATATCCAGTTCTCTATGGTACATCAAGTACATTAATCTCTTCAACAAAGCTAGCCATTCTGCTATCCTTTTCCCCACTCTGCTCAGTTCAGAGTTGTTGGTTTTTTTTAAATAATAATAATAATAATATCATTCTCATTACCACAGTTGCTTCTGTTCTACTCATCAAATGAAAGACACATGATTTTTGTAAAATGGCCTGTGGAAAGCAATGCAGAAATTAGCCTATAAGGTGGGATTTGATAGGATTGAAAAACCTAAAACTAAAGTCATCAGTGCAAATGAAGGTATTTTATAAATCTTTTGTCTCATTTGGGTCATTCTCCTTGGCTACAAAAAGAATAGATGACTAGACTAGACTAGACTAGACTAGACTAGACTAGACTAGACTAGACTAGACTACTTTAGTTGGCCAAGTATGATTAGACAAATAAGGAATTTATTTCCAGTGCAGAAGCTTTCAATGAGGTGAAAAGGAACCACTCAAGAGATCAATGTAATTGATATAATTTGGTTTTCATACCCAGGCAACCAGAAGCAAACTTTGTCACTTCTTGTTGACTGCAATTGAGTGAGTGTAACTTACATGCTAACTTGAAGCCATAACCCAATTAGTCTGCCAAGCAAAACTTATTGGAACAGCTGTTTTCATATAATCAATGTATTTTATATAGAGGAGGATGTCTTATAAAAACAGAAAAAGCAAGGTCATATAATGGATTGCGCCTATGCAGGGGAAGGGTGATGTGAAGGACTACTCTCAACATTACTTTTCCAGGATGGAGGGCTCACATTCCACGGAGGAAGGTGAAGCAAGAGGCAACACAGCCCAGGGTTGGATAGGAGACAGAGGAAGAGAATTAGGATAGCTATTCCCTAGAATCTCCCAAGTTGTATCCATTAATGTGGCAATAATAATAGCTTAGTCTGGCAAGATTCTGTCCATATGGCACGAGCACATAAGGAACTGAATTTTGGCTGGATTGCTGTATGTCATTCTTGGGCTGGGGCTGACAGTGCAGGAGAAGAGCAGGCCATGCTGGTGTATGTGTGTGGAGTTAGACATGTCATCAATTAAGACTCTGTGTGTTGTCACAAGAGATCCACGTCCACCCCACCCCCCTTGAATTCCATTTATCCTTATTTAGCACCAATGTAGTGCTTACTGTTAGCTGACCATATTCTTGTATGTAGGCCTTGAATAAATCTATGGCATAACCTAGGCTAGGGGGTCTTCAAACTTAGCCCTTTTATGACTTGTGGACTTCAACACCCAGAATTCCTCAGCCAGGCACGCTGGCTGAGGAATTCTGGGAGTTAAAGTCCACAAGTCATAAAAGGGCCAAGTTTGAAGAACCCCTGCTGTAACTTTTCAAATGGTTTTGATTCTTTGAGCCTGACAGACAGGCCATGAGTAATGGAAAAAAATGTCAAGGAAAAAAAGGTCCCACTATCCTGATATTCGCAGTACATTTGGATTGTCTACGCCAGATGAACCGATTCGCACGCATTGTTTGTATCGCTAGGTTTTATGCAGCTGCCACTTCCCCACTTCATTTGCAGCCAGTGAAAAGAATTTACAAGAAGAAAATACTTTCCACTAATGTTCTTAGACAAAGGGAATAGTTGCCAACAGAACCAAATGAAGGCTTGTAGAAACAAGCACTCACAAGAGACCATT
Source organism: Vipera berus (assembly GCF_964194415.1). NCBI lineage: Eukaryota > Metazoa > Chordata > Lepidosauria > Squamata > Viperidae > Vipera > Vipera berus. Next base: position 85,420,719 of record NC_138207.1, on the reverse strand, counting down.
GGTATATTATCAGCAGCAAGCTGCAAGAGGTGAGGGAAGGGCACAGGGGAAAGAATAAGCCTGAGTGGAACCAGAAATGTAGCATTTATAATAATTATCCGTGTTTAATCCTCATTTCCAACCAAGCATTCACTTCCTTTAATTAGTTCTCAGTTAGAAACAGATTAACTAATAAATTGTACAAATAGAGAAAGCAGTTATCTTTTGCGTACAGCCTCCTTCTGGAACAAAGACAAGATCTGCAGAAGATCCAGAAGCTAACATATTTAATGTTTTGCATTGATTTGCATCACTTCATCCAAGCCCTCAGTTGCATGTGAAATCTATGTTCTAGCTTTTGCAATTTGGCCAGTTAAAAAAAAATCATTGCTAAACTGAATTAGCATGTCCTAGCTAAGCACGCACAGAGGAAGTTTGCCTGCCTGGAACACTTGCGAGTAGATTTGCATTGAAAGTGGGGAAAGAGTTGGAATATTTTAGCTGTTAAAAAAAAAAAGAGCAGCTCAAAAGCGCTAGGCAACATAGGGAGCTTTACTCCACTGCCTTGTGTTTTTAGTACCTTTAAAACATACAGTGAAATTCAAAGTGCCCCAATGAATTAGTGTGCAAATATCTATGATCCTGTAGAGATAGTGGGAAATCACACCAGGGTGGGTAGTTGCAATAAGGTTGTTTCTGTCAGCTCTGCAGGCTCTCATTTCTAGTGAGATTTTTTTTAGGATAATAGCACAGCTCAAGAGATGAAAAGAATCTATCTCTAGGGCGGTGCCCAATTTTTGTCAAAATTTGCTTTTACTGTAAATTTTGCCTTCTACAGAGACAGATGTTGAATGACTGCAGCTGTTCATCAGTTCTGCATCTGGTTCTGAGAAGAAAGTCCATAGATCTCAATTGTGATGCCCAAACAACTAAGCGAATGTTTGCAGCTTTGCTGCACAATAAATTATTACATTATACTCTTTTTACTATACAGCAAAACTTTCTTCCTGATCTACAACTAACGGTAGGTAGTTCCCTAGGATATCTAGGGAAAAATGCATATGGATTGAGCTATGCAACTTTCAAAGGAGGTATTTATCCGCTTAAATACATATACACATACACATTCGGAATACCTTAGGGAGCACCTGTGGCCGGCATCAACTTCCCTCCGCCCAGTACGCTCCCACAGAGAGGGCCTCCTCAGGGTGCCACCGGTCAAAGAATGCTGACTGGTGGCCCCCAGGGGGAGGGCGTTCTCTGTGGGCGCGCCGGATTTATGGAACCATCTTCCGGTTGAGCTCCGGATGGCGCCTGACCTCCGCTCCTTCCGGCGCGATCTAAAGACTTATCTGTTCGAACAAGCTGGCCTGGCCTGATGGGATGGGGTTGGGTTTTATTACTGTTTAATGTGTTTTAACCTATTGTTATAGTTGTGGGCACTTTGTTTAATCTCTTTTAATTTTTGTATTTTGTATTGCCCTGTTCACCGCCCTGAGTCCTTCGGGAGAAGGGCAGTATACAAATAAAATTAATAATAATAAAAATAATAATAATATACATACTGTATACACATACACATATACATATACATTGTTCTGTACCAGCCTGCTACCGGCCCTGCAGAAAAGGCAGGGACAACCCCTTTTACAAGAAGGCAAGAGGCTGGAATTACGCCTGCCAAATTTATTGCTACAAAAAAAAAAGAACAAGACACAAACCAAGAAACAGGAGCTTTTCAAGCGGTTGCCTTCAGCAAACCAGCCCTCCCACGCATTCCCCCTTAAATACAGTTCAGGGCGTGGCTTCTCTCTGCCTCCTTCCGAGGAGCCCCATTGCCTTCCTCTGTTTACTCCTGATTGACTGCCTCCTGCGTCGGGCGTCCTTGAACAGAGCCAGCTGTGGGTCATCTTCATCCACGCTGTCAGGCTCACACAGCTGGGTCTGCGTCGTGACCAGGTGAGAGGGGCCTGGCTGAGGGCTCTCATCAAGCTGTCCAACCCCCTCAGCAAGCTCTTCAACACCCCCCTCCTCCTCCTTTTCTGAGTCGTCCGACCCAACTGCCGAACCCACAGGCTGACCCTGAATCACAGCATACATACTGTATACACATACACATATACTGTATACATATACACATACAATATACATACACATACAATATACATACACATACATATACATAAAAATATACATAGACATACTGTATACACATACAATATACATACATATACATAGACAAACTGTATACACATACACATACACATATACATAGACATACTGTATACATATACACACACATACAGTATACATATACATAGACATACTGTATACATATATATGTATGTGTTTATATGTATATAGCATGTGTATATGTGTGTTATGTATGTATATGGGTAGATATATATTTTCTTTTGAGATTTGAGAGCAGGCAACAGAATTTCATTTTTAATGTGGGCTAGTCTGCTCATAGTAAAAAATGACAATAAAGGTTATCTTATGCTAAAGGAATACATATTTGCATAATATCTTTTTTTTATACAATGGATTTAGGAATACTTTGTTTTTTGTGGGATATACAGTTTGTAGGGCTTTGCAGACAGAAACTCTTGGCCATCTCCTGGTACACAGCCAAACCATAGGGGATGCGATGGGAAAGAGACCTTAAAGCAGGGGTGTCAAACTGCTGGCCTTAGGGTCGGATGCATCATAGCAAAACTGTGCCCACCCCATTGCTGGCAATGGCAAAAAAGTCACAATACGTCGTGACACGTCACATGACATTTTGAGTTTGAAACCCCTGCCTTAAAGAGTTCTTGTCTGAATGAGATACTCTTAGATAATAGATGAGTTGTGCCAGTCTTTGAACTAGATATAAAACTTCTTTTGTGCTCCCAAGTAATCAGCTTTGTATAAACAGGTGGGATGATGACAACTGACATGTTCTTGTCTTTCACTTGCCATCATGCTAATGGTTTCCTAACTTTTCACAAATTTATTCAAAATTATCCTGCAAGGGAGAGGTAGATTTAGCCGGGATCAAAATGGATCATAGGATTGGGTTCATAGTAAGTTTGCACCTTAGCAACTGCTATGCTTTTATTGACCTATGATTACTCTATTCTGGTTTGATAACCACTAAGAAGAAGGAATACAAAGGAGAAACCTGGGGTTTAATGGATCTCCTGTAGTTTAAGGGCCAACAACTGAGAGATATTTTACTGGCCATGCTAGTTGGACTTCATGGGGTTTGAAGTATAATACTTTTGAAAGGCACAAGGTTTTTAATCTGTCCTCTCATAATGGAGTCCACATGAGACATAGAGCTGTTTTATGACCTTATTTCATTGTAAGCTGCTAAATTGGCGAGCAGGAGCCACTTATGTTGCAACACAAATTGACTTTCCTAAATATGATAATTAAGAGGATTTTATGGAAACCTTTAGATTTCACTGTCATTTACTTGGAAATCAATTTTTACATATTAGGTAGCTAACTTTTGAAGAAGCTATTTAGCCCACCACTTTTCCTGAAATTTCTTTAGAAATGTTAGTGACACACTATAGGATATCCAGCATCCATTAGATCAGGCATGTCCAAAGTCCGGCCCGCGGGCCATTTGCGGCCCGCGGGGCGGTTTAATACGGCCCTCAACAGCCCTCCCTGCTGTATGTAAATGCGGCCCTCCCACGGCCCTCCCATGGCCCTCCCTTCTGATTGAGGGCCGCCCCTTCGGGAGCTGCTCCCGCCTCCCCCGCCGAGGGGCCGCCCCAGGAAGCGCAGGCCGGCCCAGCTGCCGCCCCCACCCCGCCAGCCAGGCTCCAGGGCTCCACGCGGCTTCCTCCGCCTCCTCCTCCTCCACCAGGCCTGCTCGGGGCCCGGGGCGGCTCCAGTGCGCAGGGGAAGCGCGCGGAGAGCGGATCGCGCCCTCATCCCGGCCGGAGCGCAGCCCAGAGGAGGAGCCGCTGGGCCGGGCATGCCCTGAGCGGCCGGGGGTCTCCGGTCGGGCCATGCAGCGCTGTGGGTGAGGCGGGGGTGGCCGGCGGGGGTCTCGGCCTGCCCGCCCGTCCCGCTGAGCACCTTCCCTGCACGCTGCGGCTACCCATGGCGGCGGCTCCGGCTCCGGCGGCGCTGGGGCTCCCGGGCGCGGGGGCTCCGGCGGTGCCGGGCTGGCCGCTCTGCTACCACAAGGACCTGAGCCGGGCGGCGGCCGAGGAGCTGCTGGCGTGGGCCGGGCGGGCCGGCAGCTTCCTGGTACGCGACAGCGAGAGCGTGGCCGGCGCCTTTGCCCTCTGCGTGCTGTGAGTCCGGGGACCCGCGGGCGCCGCCTTGGGGACGGGCCGCGGGAGGGAGGGGAGGGGGCCAGGGCGCGCCTGCAGAAGACTCCCCCCCGAGGCTGGGCATTCCGTGGCGGCAGCCCCGGAGCCTGGAGCGGGGTCTGTCCAAGCCTCCGATTTCTTTCTTTTCTTCTTTCTTTCTTTCTTTCTTTCTTTCTTTCTTTCTTTCTTTCTTTCTTTCTTTCTTTCTTTCTTTCTTTCTTTCTTTCTTTCTTTCTTTCTCTCTCTCTCTCTCTCTCTCTCTCTCTTTTCTCTTTCTTCTTCCTCTCTCCTGCCTCCATTCTCTCTTCTTCCTTCCTTCCTTCCTTCTTTCTCTCTTTCTCCTTCCCTCCCTCCCCCCATTCTTCCTTTCTCCTCCCTGTCTCCTTCCCTCCTTTTCTCCCCCCCTCCCCCTCTCAGCCCTGCCTGGCGCTGGAGTCCCGGGGGTGACCTTCCGCCATGGAATCCGAGACGACTTTTTCGGCTGCAGAAATGTCAGCTTCCCGGGACAGGCTGGGCGACCCCCCGGCGGGGAGAGGTGACTCCCCTCCCCCTTCTAGTGGATTTCCTGACTCCGGCCACGCCGATCTGCCGCTCCTCCGGTGGGTTGAAGGGCCGGCTGCCTGGCCGAACCACCGCGCTCCTTCCCCTTGCCCCGGGCTTGGCGCGGCGTCTGTGCCGGTGCAGCGAGGCTGACGGTGCGCGCCTGGCCTGGCTGAGCGCGTGGCGGTTCGGCCAGGCAGGAAAAGGTGCAGGAAGCGGCCGCCGCCTGGTAACGGCCCCCGGGCTCACAACGTGGAGGCGGCGAGCAAGCGCGTGCTCAGGGCGAGGCGGCCGCGGTCCAGTGAGGGAAGAGCGCCGAGGGAGTGGCCGGCCGGGCTGCGCTGCCTGGCGCCAGCTCAGAGACTCCGCCTGCCAGGCCCTTCTCCCGCTCAGCCAGGCCAGGCGCGCACCGTCAGCCTCGCTACACCGCCTCCACGTTGTGAGCCCGGGCGCCGTTACCAGGCGGCGGTCGCTTCCCGCACCTTTTCCTGCCTGGCCGAACCGCCGCGCTCCTCCCCCCCCGCCCCGGGCTTGGCACAGCGTCTGTGCCGGTGCAGCGAGGCTGACGGTGTGCGCCTGGCCTGGCTGAGCGGAAGAAGGGCCTGGTGGGCGGAGTCTCTGAGCTGGCGCCAGGCAGAGCAGAGCGGGCACCCCGGCCGAGCTTCGCTCGGCAGCAACGCAGCCCGGCCGGCCACTCCCTCGGCGCTCTTCCCTCACCGGACCGCGGCCGCCTCGCCCTGAGCGCATGCTTGCTTGCCGCCTCCACGTTGTGAGCCCGGGCGCCGTTACCAGGCGGCGGCCGCTTCCTGCACCTTTTCCTGTCTGGCCGAACTGCCACGCTCCTCCCCCCGCCGCGGGCTTGGCACGGCATCTGTGCCGGTGCAGCGAGGGCGCGCCTTCTTTGCCGCCGGAGCTGCCCCGGCTTCGAAGCCCTCTGGCTCCCCTGGGCGAAGGCGACGTCCAGGGAAGGGCGGGTGTGTCTTTGTGTGTGTGTGTGTGTGTGTGTGTGTGTGTGTGTGTGCACGTGCGCGCATTCTGTGTTTCACAGCCATTTTATGGGCTGGGATGTGGGGAGCTGGACAGGGGTAGGTAGGGCCCTGGCCTAGCAGAATTTGTGAAGTGGTGGAAGTGTGTGAGCTGTTACGAGAGTCTGACCTTGTCAAAGTAAGTTTGACAAGGTCAGACTCTCTGGTAACAGCTCACACAGTAAGTTTTTTTTTAAATTTATTTAAAATACATTGTGAAAACTCAGCTGTCAGTTGATCTTATGTTATAAAATGAAAAGTATGCCATTTGCAATTAACTTGGCATAAAATAATTCATTTGCATTTAATTGTAATTGTTCAAAGAATGTTCGGAAAAATGTTCGGCCCTCCAGCATGTTCACTTCATCCAATCTGGCCCTCTTTGAAAAAAGTTTGGACACCCCTGCATTAGATGCAAATATGTAGTGATGATGATTTTCAGTAATAACACAGACGTGGCTTCCTGGCTTCAGATGCTGGAAGCCCATGTGGTCAGTCAGTTTCCACATTTTGTAGAAAACATTTCTGATTTTTCCATTTACAGTTGGCAAAATGTGGGTTTCTCCCACGCATTGTGCTTGCATCCAAAATCACTAAAGTGACTGAAGTTAATTGCTGCAAAAATAAGGAGATGGATGGAAACTTCTGTTTTAGTCAGAAGGCATTTAGTTACTAGGATATCCAGGCGTATAAGAAGATGACAACCGAACCCACAATGACAGCTAGATACATCACTTCTGCAAGTATTATTACTGGAATGCCTTTGCTCAGAGAGGATGGTTATATACATGGATCATGAGAGGTGGAAATCTCTTTTAATTCAATAGGGGGAATTTCCATTATTTGATTAGGAAGAAATAGACCAAAACTAGGATGAACTGTGTCAATTATCCTGAAAGCACAATCAACATTCAGGGTTCCTCCACAACATCTACACAGTGACTTATCCACATTTAAGGATATCAGAGCAATGTATAATGAAGTTCTAAAGGACTGAGAAGCAGAAATATAGAAGGAAGAGAAGAAAGACTCAATTTGTGCCTAGACTCTGCCTATAAAGAAGTTCTGAGATAAGGAACTGAGGATCTGATCTAGTAAGGCAGAAGAAAATACATATTTGAAATGAATTTTGACAATAACCATAGTGAGTTATATTCAAGGACAGAGTTATTATGTCCTCACTGCCTATTGGCCAGCTGAATGGTTGGGTACAGATAGCAACAAACTCATATACTGTCAAGGATCAGGGACAAGGAGATTTCCTTCCATATCAGTTTTATAATCTTAAGGCTACCCTGCTCTACTTCTGAATTAAGGCTAAAGGTAAAGGTAAAGGTTCCCCCGCACGTGCGTGCTAGTCGTTTCCGACTCTAGGGGCCGGTGCTCATCTCCGTTTCAAAGCCAAAGAGCCAGCGCTTGTCCGAGGACGTCTCCGTGGTCATGTGGCCAGCATGACTGGACGCCAGAGGCGCATGGAACGCTGTTACCTTCCCACCGGAGCGGTCCCTATTTTTCTACTTGCATTTTTTACGTGCTTTCGAACTGCTAGGTTGGCAGAAGCTGGGACGAGTAACAGGCGCTCACTCTGCTACGCGGCACTCGGGATTTGACCCGCCAAACTGCTGACCTAGCAAAGGATAATTCTGCCGTTCATGTGGTTTTTTTTAAAATCCAGGGTTTTTCAAATTGTGTTCTGGAGAACCTTAAAGTTCTGCTATAACTTGATGGGTTCCATGAGAGATTAAGGGGGGAAAATATACAGTTAATTTTCTATCACTTTGCCTTTTGATCAGGGATTTTGTTCTTTTTTAAAAAAACTAGGAAGTTCTGTCACCTGAAAAAGTTTGAAACTCCCTGTTGGAATCCTTTATCCATTTTGAGCAAGCTCTCCTTTGCTCATCTGTCTTAGATGCAGATCTTCTCTTTGCTATTGATCATCACAGTAAATGAGTTTAAGAAGAGTCCTTTTTCTTCTCTCACATTTCTTTCCCCTTTTTCTTCTTCAGTTTAATTATCTGAAGTAGACAAGCATCTTCAGCCAATTAGAAGACAATTACTGGCTCTAATCAATATTGCTTTCCAAGGAAACCACAGAAACTAAACAAGGTCTTAAGATATAAACAGGACAGGAAGGCCTGGAGGAACGTTGTCCATGGGGTCGCAATGGGTCGGACACGACTTCGCAACTAACAACAACAACAACAACAACAAAGATATAAACAAAGGGCTTTTCCTTGCCGGTGAACTGAAGTGTTCTCCGCTCATCCTTGATTCAGCAGAAAATGACATGGGCAAGAAATTAAATGTCCTCACCTACTTCTGTTCTCTCTGCTCACTGCCAGGCACCTGAGTTTTCTTCAAGATAATGGGTGACAGAGCCCAACAGATTTCATGTGTCTTGCAACTGGTTAGTAGGTTAGCTCATGTGTAAAGGAAGAAAGTGAAAGCTGTGTGTAAGGACCTACCTCATCAAAGCCTCCCAAGAAAGCAGAACTCTTGAAACAGGCATTGTCTCAAAAGGAACTTTTATTAGGGGCCAGTGATAGCAGGGAAAACAAGGAAAGATCTGAGGAAAAACCCGTGCAAGCAGTATATTAAAAGCAATGTCATTACTCCTCCCCACCCCCCCCAGGGTCCCAGTGTTTGTTTGAATTCCAGCCAATCCACAGGTGGCATAGTGTTTTTATTTTTTATTTTTATTTTAATCCCATTTATATCCCGCCCTTCTCCGAAGACTCAGGGCGGCTTACAATTTAAGCACAAACCAATGTGCTTAGCAATAGCCTTCATTCTATGTATATGCCTGCTTATTAGGGCTTTTGCCCCCCCCCCCCCGAGCGGCATTATTACAAATTCAGCTTATTGCCCCCAACAATCTGGGTCCTCATTTTACCTACCTCGGAAGGATGGAAGGCTGAGTCAACCTTGAGCCTGGTGGGATGTGAACCTGCACTAATTGCAGGCAGCTGGTGTTACTTAAGGAAGCATTAGCCCACTGCTCCACCAAGGCTATCTGGCTCCATTGGTACACTCTTCAAGGTCTCTCCTGCTTTTGTTTCCTTCTGGATCCAAGCGTCTCCTAGATAAGGGTGATGCATCCCTTCTCCTTGCCTCCATAGTGGCAAGACAATGCAAAGCATCCCCAAAGTATCTCTCCTCCCAACAGAATGGCAGGCCCTAAGAAATGGTTACAAAAGCAAGTACAATATTTTTCTTTGGGGATCTGTGTAGTAGGGATATGAGAGGAAAAAGGATATTTCTAGAACACATTAGTAGCTATGGGAAATTAACTTGTCATCATACATGAGAAAGGGATCCACTTCTGTGAATCTCAAAGAATTGATTTTAGAAGTGTACCGTATATATGGGCTTAATGTCTGTGAAGTTTCTTGGTTATCCAGGTCTTAGTTCCAACATGAAGTATTGGAAACAAAAGAAAAACAAGAAGCAGAAAAGTAGACCTACCATTTACAATTTATGTAATTGATATCTACAATTTAAGATATCAATGCTACCAGCATTAAAATTATCTGGCTTTTTCATTTAAAGTTAAGATCAGAAAAAAAACCACCCTGTGATTTGCAATGAAGTATTGTTATATAAAAAAGGCTTTAGTCTTTAAACTAAATTACTTAATATTAACATCACTATTATATTGTTCTTGGGATAGAGCCTTGGTGGAGCAGTGGGCTAATGCCTCCTTAAGTAACACCAGCTGCCTGCAATTAGTGCAGGTTCGAGTCCCACCAGGCTCAAGGTTGACTCAGCCTTCCATCCTTCTGAGGTAGGTAAAATGAGGACCCAGATTGTTGGGGGCAATTAAGCTGACTTTGTAAAAATGCCGCTTGGGGTGTGTGTGACAGCCCTAATAAGCAGGCATATACATAGAATGAAGGCTACTGCTAAGCTTGTAAGCCGCCCTGAGTCTTCGGAGAAGGGCGGGATATAAATGGAATAAAAATAAAAATAAATAAATATGTGTATTGCACGTTAATGAAATGAAGAAATAGCTGAACAATGCAAATATAACCAAAAAGGAAAATACCAAAAAGTTAAAAAAAGAGAGAAGAGAGAAGATAGATGATAGAAAGATAGATAAATAGATAGATGAGAGAGAGAGAGAGAATGAGAGATGATAGATAGATGATATATATCAAGGGTATCAAACTGCTGGCCTGTGGGCCGGATGCATCATAACGAAACTGTGCCCATTCCAAGGCCGGCAATGGAAAAAAAGTCATGATACATCGAGACACATCACATGACGTTGCAAGTTTGACACCCCTGGTATAGATAGATGATTAGATAGATAGATGGACAGATGTTTTAAAAAATTATTAGGTTTCAACTTTTTATGCATCTGCTAACTTGCAATCTTTATATACATATAGACTTCTTTGGAAGCCAAACTGATTTTGTTTTATTTTGTTTTATTTTATTTTATTTATTTTTTGCCACGCTGACTGATGTGTTGAGAGTACGGGAACTATTCTTGCTTAAATTTGGTTAAACTTCTTTGCATGTATATACAATCAACTTTTTTTAAAAAAAAAAACGAAACAAAACCCACAGACCTTAAAGGTATAAATGCTTGCAAAGTGCAAACTACATCCCATCAGATTGCACAAAACAGCCTTTTCAATTTTGTTATCATTAAAAATAGAATAAAAAAGCACTCCTCTACATTATTTCTGTTGCTCAATGAAGAGACCTCCAAAATTTTGGAAAATGAACTTGGGTTCTGCCTTTTGCCTGCCAAATATTCTAAACTAGGATCCAAAGGGAAAATTTTGATTTGATCATCTTTGCATAAAGGGGCCTTCAGAAATGAACGTGGCAATTTGACACAGAATAACAGTGATTACATTCACATTTGCGCAACCTCTCTTCACAGATTATAAGACTCTTTCCCAGATGAACATATTTATTTATTTATTTAATTAATTAGATTTCTATACCGCCCTATTCCCGAAGGACTCAGAAAGAAATACATACTACTTCAAGATAGAAGTTTCCACAGGACAGAGTAAAAAGAGTCAAGATGGCGACCACAGCCATGCAAATGAGGCCCTGTCTTTTTTTTTAAAATAAACATGTTTATTTAAACAGTGTTTAAATAAACACTGCAACATGCACTGCATTATTGGATGACCCTTCTCCCAATACCATCTAGAAAGTAAGAAGGTTAAGTTACATTGTGATTTTTTCAGAAATTGCCCATTTCTCCCCTAACACAATGCTACCTTTCTGTACATTATTACTACAGTAAAATAAGAATTTTCAAATGGGCCTTTCCCTAATTCTGCACTTTTTAAAAATTGCAAGCTCCATTGAGAAATTCAGAGAAAGACAACATAAAAAAATAATTGAACTTTGGCTTGTATAGAGGTATGTAAATATGAAATTTGGTAGGCGCATATTTAGATGCAAACTACGTGAAACTTCTCATTCCTACTGCCGACTTGATTCTACAACTGGGTTGCTGTCCATTTGCTAATATCTTCACCATCTCTGGAGTCATCAGAAGAAAAATGTTAAGAATGAGCCACTCATACTGCAAGTCAAGATCATTCTTGCCATTAGCTTCTCTTTTCATGACATTGTACCCATAGCTACTTATTAAGGAAGAGTTCATGGGCTTTTCAGAGATAGCGATTCTGTGTAGTTGTCCTTGCCTCACCTTTTTGAATGCAATGTACAAATCATGCTTTCATGATAGAAAATATGAAAAAATATTAATAGTGGCACTGTTTTCATATTTCTGTTGTACAAGTCTTATGAAAATAATATTTATTTGTTTATAAGAATAAAGAGACTGAGTTCTCATGAGTGAGAGGATGAATTGGAGTCATAGGTTAAGAACATAAGAGGTAAAAACATAAGTTCTCTGCAACCCATTAAGAACTCTCATGCTGGCTTAAAGTTTTCTGTGTACAACTAAGAGAAAAGCACACACACACACACACACACACAACACAATGTCAGAGGCATTTGTTTTCATGGCTAAGGGAAGTAGTTCTTATTGTAATACAGATTATTTGCCTTGAAAACAAAAACAAAATGGTAAGGAATAGTGTGTGCCAGTAAACAAAACAAAACTATTTGGTCCTTTAGCAACTTGATTACAATTTCCAGCCAGCTTGGTCCCCAACGGAACTAGAAAGCATCAGATGTGGGAAAGTTATTTCCAACTCTATTTCAGCCATCACCCACCATTTCATCCAGAAGGACTGTAGTAATCTTATCTCTTTTTCTATCACGTGCCTTTTCACCCAGGCACCTGGCTGGAAATTGAAAGCATTTTTCCTGGCACCCTATTTCCAGGCAGTTAAAGGAAAGGCCCGTTGCATCTCATTCATCTACCTTCAGCATTATCCATAAGACCAGATGGAGGCCTTCTAGCTATTTCATTCTGCTGCAAATCACAAGCTGCAGTCCTCTGAAGGCTACAACATTATCAGAGCTATTTCAGTGATGCCTACTCAGCTGAATTGCCAAAAACATGGGTTGTTTTGTTGTCTTTGCCACTAAGATAAGATGGTATTCCACTTCAAACGTATCTCTTAGAAGAAGGGTTTTCTATGCAATGCCCTATAGTTTACATAAATGTTGTCTATTTTTTGTTAAGAGCAAACAGCCTTTATTTTTTGATAGAGAAATTTCTCTGATGAAGGCTTTTAAAATGCACTAGACAACCCATGCCCATTGGACATCATTCCAGAGATTTTTTTTTCAACCTAAACAGAGAAACTGAATGACCAGGGGTGGGCAAAAAAGCAGTGAGAACAGTAGCAATAGCACTTGGACCTATATACTGTTTCGCAGTGTTTTACAGCCCTCTCTAAACGGTTTACAGAGTCAGGATATTTGCCCCCAACAATCTGGGTCCTCATTTTACCAACCTCAAAAGGATTGAAGGCTGAGTCAACCTTGAGCTGGTGAGAATCGAACTGCTGGCAGAATTAGCCTGCAATACTACATTCTAACCATTGCACCACCACAGCTTTATTCAAGTTCCAGCAATTTCCTATTTCCTGCTGGTTTTCCCATTGAGTTTCCTTTTGGGAATCTTGCAGGGAGCATCAGAAATCTCCCTTCCCTTCCCTTCCCTTCCCTTCCCTTCCCTTCCCTTCCCTTCCCTTCCCTTCCCTTCCCTTCCCTTCCCTTCCCTTCCCTTCCCTTCCCTTCCCTTCCCTTCCTTCCCTGCCAGCAGGCAGATAAGTCCTTGCTGCTGTGTGGGGAGGGGAGCAAAGATTGGAAACTGTTATGGAACATTGAAAATGATGATCAAATGACTGCAGTAGCAGCCCAACAATGGAGTAGCAGCAGCCTGTAGCACTGAAGCAACTACAACTTTCTCAAATTTCATTGCCCTGGGGGGGGGGTGGTCCCAGATTTTGGACACATTCTATAAGTTAGTCCATTTGAAGTACTTTAGTTCAAAAATATTTGCCCTTTGATGGACCTTTTCACCCAGCTCATGACAATGAGAGGTTTAGTAGTATATAGAATATCTCTCAGATATAAACCTTCTTTTCATCTTCCAGGGCCCTTCCGATTTCTTTTGGTAGAAAGTGGTTGTAGTTAGCTGACACTGTTAGAACTTGCAGAATTGCCTCCCTTAAAGCTTGGATGAGACAACTTCAGACGGCGTCAAGGTGATATTCTAGACTGCGAAGTTAGACAATGAAAGAAGACAATGGCAAGTCACTTCTATCTGTGAGATTACCAAGAAAGTTGCGTGGGCATGTTCATGAAGTCATCTGCAGTAGAATTTGACTTGAGGAAGACCTTCCAGTTCTTTGCATACAACTGACAATAAGGGATGTTATGCATATTGTTTTTTAAGGAAAGCCAAAAATAGTAACATCCATCACACACACACACACACCACACACACACACACACACACTCCACTGGAAACAGAATGCACAGAAATCTGGAAGAATTATTTTACTTTCTTACTTCCAAACAAGAAAGAGAGAGAGAATAGCTGTAGGAAGAGAATCGTGTTAGTGTATGATAGGAAAAAAAACACCCCAATCCTTTTCCCGACTAACACATTTTTATTAAAAAGCATAAGCTTTTGTGAGTTGTAGTTCACTTTATCGGAGGATTTCTCTTCTGATGTCTTTTTTGTATTAGAGAAATTATGGTTATAATGGTTTGCGAAATTGGATGTGTTGTAAGATTGTGAATTACAATTAAATTATCCTAACAAAAGCCATTACACAATACACACTGCCATTTTGAATTATCATCTTCAGCCTTTGCTGAATTTCACCAACAGACACTTTAAATGATGGAAGACATTTTATATGCCAGCCAAATTCATGTTGGCGGACAGAAACGGTGAACAAGCCTGAAATTTGAAATGTCCTCCCTGTCTCAGAGGGAGAGGTGTGTGGGTGAAGCCCTCTGAAACTTTGCTTGCGAGAATAAATCCATTGACACTTGTACACCATCATTATCTGCATCAAGCAAATATTTCACAATGAATATGTTATACAACAGCTTTGTCTTCCTTTTTCCTTCTCAGCTAAGCTACAAACACGCTGTGATTGTCTTGAACGCACTCATTACTGGGAAATAGCGTTTTTGAATTTTGTTACTCTTGCAGTTCAAGTGCAAATTGTAATTTGAGTTGTAATTTCAGCTCCCATTGGACCAGTGGATGGCACATTATTTTTTCCCTATGGATTGCTAAAGAAAGCTTAAATGGGAAATGAATGGGAAAATAATGAATTTTATTTATTTATTTTGAAAAAGAAGGCAGAGCATTTTTTTTTTAAAAAAGTGCGTTGTTAGAGAACAGGGCCAACTAAGCAGGTTTGCCAAAAGAGAAAATATTCAGCACACTTTTCTAGATGTTTTGGGGATGGATGAAGATGGGATCACGAGAAATTGTCAATAGAAATGTATTTTTCATTAACACAAGAGCTGTGTTCTTTGTGATTTTCCAAGCCAAAGTTAAGGTATCAGCCATATATTATGTAACAAATTCTTAATATCCTATCTGAACCCTATCCTTGCAACCAGAAACTGCTAGATATTTCACTGAATGTCTGTCATAAATGGTCCTGACAGGTCCAAAGTTGAGAAAATGTGATCCTGGTCTTAATGTGGAAAACACCTGATGAAGTGTGAACAAGAAAAAAAAGAGAGAGAGACAGAGTGAGGGTGCGAAGGTTGTTGTTTTGTTGTTGTTAGCTGTGAAGTCATGTCCGACCCATCGCGACCCTATGGATGACGTTCCTCCAGGCCTTCCTGTCCTCTACCATCTTCTGGAGTCCATTTAAGGTTAATAATTTTCAAATAGTTGTATAAAATAAGATTTAAATATTCTGTGCTGAATTTAGCCCACCAACTATTTGTTCCAGCCTCAACTGCTTGACCACCCCCTTGTTTGTTCAGCCTTAATTCCCTTAATGTTTCTTAAGTTCTAACAGGTGGAATAATGAGACAGACATATCAGTCATCAAGAATGGTCCCAATGTGTGAGAGCATTCTATGAAAATGACTACATCCAGCTCTTACTTATCAGTGTCGGAGTAGAAAAGTGTACTTACAGTGCATCATTACATAAAATGCTTGACAGCCAGTGCATTTGGCAAAACAAGGGGTTGTATGCCATCAAGATGAAAAAGAGAAAGAGAGTATTGATTCCCATTGTTCTACTGCAGGGGTCTTCAAACTTGGCCCTTTTATGACGTGGACTTCAACTCCCAGAATTCCTCAGCCAGCATGCCTGGCTGAGGAATTCTGGGAGTTGAAGTCCACAAGTCATAAAAGGGCCAGGTTTGAAGACCCCTGTTCTACTGTATATTTATTGTCTCTGGATGAGTATATCTCTTTAAATCCTTTTTTTGCTTTTTGGAGAGATTCTGAGGAAATGTGCCACTAGCCTCATGATTTAAACCTTCTGAAGTTAAATCTCACACAGAAAGATGCAGATGGGAAGGGCGCATAAATCTATGAGTTGAATGCATTGTGTATGACTCCGTCTTCTACTCAACTGAAAGTCCTCTCACATATTCCTTAATCATATCTAAAGAAGGCTTGGGATTCTTTGCATTTAATTATCCACCGGCTTATCCTCTCTATGCATTGCTGTTCCTATAATTAGGAAGCTGAACAGGAAACTTTCCTGGTTTCTAAATGTCCATGGAGATTCTCAGTCACCTTTTGAAAAAGGTTCTTTTTCAAAAAGCAGCTGGACTTTCTTGTTTTTCCTTGAAGTCATTTCACTTCTCATCCAAGAAGCCTCTTCAGTTCTGACTTCAGATGTCCTGCCTTGACATATAAGCAAAGATTGAAAAAAATGGAGTAGATAAGTGATTGTTATTTCTTGGTTTTTCTCAGATACCTCCCACTGCATCTCCAAACAATCTTTCATCAAATACTCCAAGAATGCTTGGAAATAAATGGTTTAAGGCAGACATGTCAAACACAAGGCCCGGGGGCCGGATCCGGCCCGCGAAGTGGTTTCATGTGGCCCGCGAAGCCATCCTGGAAACAGTGAGGGAACGGCCCCCACTGCCTTGACCCTGGCCCAGAGACCCTCCTCCTGCCAGAGACCCTCAGATCTGTCCCACTCCTGCCCAGGCCCCCATAGGCACCCTTGATGCGAACGATGTAGAGCTGGCCATGCCCACCCAGTAGGCCATACGCACTCTAACCACGCCCACCCAGTAGGCCACGCCCACCCTGGCCATACCCACCCGGCCCCTTGAGGGCAATCGCAATGCTGATGCGGCCCTCAATGAAATTGAGTTTGACACCCCTGGTTTAAGGGTCCTAGGACCAGAGTAGAACTGATGGAGAAGCTTTATCAACATTTATTTATTTATTTTATTTATTTTAATCCCATTTATATCCCGCCCTTCTCCGAAGACTCAGGGCGGCTTACAATCTAAAAAGCACAAATCAATGTGCTTAGCAATAGCCTTTATCCTATGTATATGCCTGCTTATTAGGGCTTTCGCCCCCCCCCCAAGCGGCATTATTACAAAGTCAGCTTATTGCCCCCAACAATCTGGGTCCTCATTTTACCTACCTCGGAAGGATGGAAGGCTGAGTCAACCTTGAGCCTGTCCTGTTCATATAAAAAGCAGAGCTGTAGCCCAGAAGGGAGAAATTAGGGCAATAAAATGCAATGAGTTGAGAAAGGGGAAAAATGGATTCCATTCCATTCCATTCCCTCCATCCTCTTTTTCATGTTTGAAATAGAGGCACCCCCGCAATGCTTGTTTATATTTGGCGGTGGAACAAAGCACGTAGAAACAATTGCCCTGATTTGATCATCACCTTTGACTATTATAATTAAAGGAAGATGACACTGATCCACTAAGAATATGGCCTGCTTCATAAAAGGGAGCACAGAAAGTGAAGCCGTCTGGTGAAGGGGGAGAAAAAAAAATAGGCCAATTTCAAGTGACCTTGCCAGAATTAAATTAACTGATGCAAATGGGAGAACTTTGTTATATCTATTTATACGCTGACCAGCATCCATTAGTCGCCAGACTTTGCTACAGTAGCACATTTCTAAATGAGGCAATTCCAATACTACCAAGCCTGAAAAGTGAAAATCATTATGACAACCTCATTTGGATAAAATAAATAAATAAATACCTTCTAGTCTTTCTGATGAAAGACTATGCTATGGATAATGAGCTCACATAGGACGCATTCAGTCAATAATACCCAAAGATCAATACATTTCAATGATGTTTTATGTCCCCTTTGATATGGTTGGGGATCAGGTGCCAGCTCATACTTTCAGAAATAGAGAAAGATAAATAGGAAACTCATTTAGGATGGGACAGTGATAGCAGTACTATTTTTTTCTCTTTCTACGGTATCAATGACCCCAAACTGCAGTGACACTATAGTCACTTTTGATTCTTGAATTGAGTTGTGATGGGGAAGATAGAATCTCTATGCTAAGATTTATATTGTAGCTAGTCTCCAATAATCACTCTGGACAGATCCATAGAATAATGGAAAAATTCTAAGCTTACCAAGTGGAATTTGACTGTTTCTTCCATGGTGTGACAGAGTATTTTCTAAGTTGAGTAGAATTTTAAAAATGCAATAGCTGCTTGATGAAAAATCGGGAAACTGGGTGAAAGAAACTGGTGTGAGGAGATAACAGAATGACAGAATAACAGAGTTGGAAGGGACCTTGGAGGTCATCTAGTCCAACCCCCTGCTCAGGCAGGAAACCCTATACCATTTCAGACAAATGGTTGTCCAATCTCTTCTCGAAAACTTGCACCCACAACTTCTGGAGGCAAGCCATTCCTCTGATTAATTGTTCTTGCTGTCAGGAAATTTCTCCTTACTTCTAGGTTGCTTCTCTCCTTGATTAGTTTCCATCCATTGGAATTTGGAAAATACATATTGGGGAGGACAACACTTCTGTCCTCCACATAAATTGGAAAAATTATCTGCCCACCTTCATTTTAATAACCTCTCAGAACTAAGAAATTTATAGATTCTGAATCAGTCTGGTCTTACTTTGTCACCTTTACCATAGCTGTCATGTTGGAGGCAATGTAAACTTTTATACTTGTACTAGAAAGAACAACAACAATGGGCAGTCGGATGCTGGGTTGTTGTTTTCTTGGTTTGGTCAATAACACAATCATCCCAGCTTTTCTTAATGGCAAATGGCAAATTGTCAATATATGACTGTCCATTATTTCTTTAATATCCATTAACTAAGTAAACATCCAGTGACACTAATGGATTTTGTTTTTAAATGGATAACTGCTCCTGAGAGACAAGGGGAAAGATTCAGAAATAAGCATTAAATGAAATGTGAAAAGCCTACACATAACAATCCCAATTCAGAACATTTCCCCATTTTTTTTTTATTCTTAAGAATAATTTTAAAAATTGGGCCAGGTGTACTAATTAATATTAGTTGCTTGTTATTTATTTATTTATTTATTTATTTATTTATTTATTTATTTATTTATTTATTTATTTATTTATTTATTTATTTATTTATTTATTTATTTATTATATTTTTATACCGCCCTTCTTCCTCTCAAGCCTGACCTTAAAACCTTAATTCTAGCTCCTAATGATTTAAAGGCAGAACCATAATCTTCTTAGGTTATCTTCCTCCTCATCAGCTTTTTAACCTGTGGGTTTTACTCTTTGGTCAACTGGAAGTTTTATATAGACATCCTATCCACCAATCACATTTGTCAATTTTTTCACCAATCCAAATTGTATTTTATGATCAGCAGCCGCATCTTTTTTTACTTGTCATTTTCGATCACATTGAATTTCCTTTCCTTAGAAACAGTTACTATGGCAGCAACATCTATTTTCTGATTTCCAAATACTACAGAGAGAACCATTCCTGATTCCATTCAGACTGGAGATTTGTGGATCAAAGAGAGGATGGTTCTACTGAACACAAAAGAGCTGGAGTGTAACCATTTAATCTCTCCTGTTTCCAAATGTAAGATTTGATTTAAAAAGAAGAAAAGAAATTTTGCTCCCAGTCTAGGATAGGGAAGCACCTAAACACCTGAAGCTTTCTTTAAAAAAAAAATATTTTTTGGCAAAATGCAGGATATGATCAAAAAAGTCAAGATGGCAGCTGTGAATGGGTTGATTAAACCTCTGTTTTTTTATGTGCACATAAATACTGGTCAAGATTCAATGACTTCATTGTGGTTGCTAAATTAACTTTTTGACCACACTCTGCAGAAAATCCTGACAGGTTGGGATAAAAGTAATGATATATCCTTCAAAGGCAAGGTGAGAATAGATTAGGAAAGGAAAGTGGCTGTAGTTAAAATGTTGGGAAAGAGAAAAGAAGAGATTAAAAAAATTAAAATATGGTAAGTCTTGAGGTGCATTTGAAGAAATGTGCAGTTGTCATTTTAAAAAGTTATATTGCTGTACCAGAAATCTTAGTATATCATGTTGTTTCCATACACTGACGTTTGTAAAATATGTTTAAAAATGATTAGTATTCAATTATTTAAATAGCTTAGAATACTGGAAAGAGTAAGTTTATCAATGTTAGTTATAATTTAGTATAGGTGGTACCTTGCTCAATAGTAGTAACTGTGAGAGGGATCTCGGAGTCTTAGTAGACAATCACTTCAATATGAGCCAGCAGTGTGCTGCAGCTGCCAAAAAAGCCAACACAGTGCTAGGCTGCATTAACAGAGGGATAGAATCAAGATCAAGTGAAGTACTAATACCACTTTACAATGCTTTGGTAAGGCCACACCTGGAATACTGCATCCAGTTTTGGTCACCACGATGTAAAAAAGATGTTGAGACTCTAGAAAGAGTACAGAGAAGAGCAACAAAGATGATTAGGGGGCTGGAGGCTAAAACATATAGGGAACGGTTGCTGGAATTGGGTATGTGTAGTTTAATGAAGAGAAGGGGGAGGGGTGACATGATAGCAGTGTTCCAATATCTCAGGGGCTACCACAAAGAAGAGGGAGTCAAGCTATTCTCCAAAGCACCTGAAAGCAGGACAAGAAGCAACGGATGGAAACTAGTCAAGGAGAGAAGCAACCTAGAACTAAGGAGAAACTTCCTGACAGTTAGAACAATTAACCAATGGAACAACCTGCCTCCAGAGGTGGTGAATGCTCCAACACTGGAAGTTTTTAAGAAGAGACTGGACAGCCATTTGTCTGAAATGGTATAGGGTTTCCTGTCTGAGCAGGGGGTTGGACTAGATGACCTCCAAGGTCCCTTCCAACTTTATATTATTATTATTATTATTATTATTATTATTATTATTATTATTATTATTATTATTATTATTATTATTATTATTATTATTATTATTATTTAGGATGGCAAACATAAAAGTGTCCAGCTTTTTCACTTAAAATTGACTGTAACATTGAAAAAGAACATTTCACATCAAAATGTTTGTTAGGCACCAAAAATTTCCTTCTGAACTGATTAACTGTCATCATTTAAACTCCCACCATAGTCATTGGACTATGGACACCAGAGTCCCTCATTGGTCAATTCCTGCTACTTGCCCCTCCCAATTAGCCTCCCTGCCTAGCCTGTATGTTGACTGGTGTACCAACGCCTGCCTTTTATTTTTAGGGATTTTTCCTTTCTCTCCCCCCCCCCCATTCTTTTCCTTTGCTTTCCCAGATGTTTTCATTACATGTATGCCTTTCAACCCTCTTCCTACATTCCCTCCTCTGGCACTAACTAGCTTTCTTTTTTTTTTCTTTTTAATTTTTTTTTATTGCACTATTGATGCTTTGATGCTACAATGATCAAGGCAAAAGGAGCAGATTGCTCTTTCATTTTTCATGCTTTTATTGCTTTGTTTAAGAAGAGGGGAAAAAGAGGAAAATGCTCAAAAATAGCTGAAAATGCAATAACATGATGGAGAAATGTTTATATGAGTGCTTCTCATACATATATAAATGTATATGTATGAAATATTTTTAAAGAGTTCAGTGAAAGATAACTATACTTCACTGTAATTTTCCATGCGTAATCTGTGTCTTTAAATCGCCCAGTTCGCTCCCACAGAGTCGGCCTCCTCAGGGTTCCGTCGGCTAGGCAATGCCGGCTGGCGACCCCCAGGGGGAGAGCCTTCTCTGTGGGCGTGCCGACCCTCTGGAATGAATTGCCTCCGGAGCTGCTGACGGCCCTGACCTTCGGTCCTTCCACCGTGACCTGAAGACATGGATGTTCCAACAAGCGGGCCTGGACTGACTATGGTTTTTAATTTGGTTTTTATTGTGTTAAATTGTCATTTATTTATTACACCCATTGTTTAATTCTTTTTTAAATTTTGTACTTTATGTTTTTTAATTTTTTATTGTTGTGAGCCACCCTGAGTCCTTGGGGAGAAGGGCAGCATATAAATTTAATAAATCTAAATCTAAATCTAAATAACTCATTTGTAGGTGCAATTAACACCATGTTTTCAATTCACTGCATAATTGGGCCATACATATGCCTTTCCAATCTTTTGAAGAACTAATCTCTTGGTCATAGTAAGTGCCTGGAGAAACCATTTCTACTGTCCAGTTGTCAATTCGATACAGTAGGTATAGGGCTCAAAAACATTGTACTTTGTGTCAAAGTCAAATGGATATACAATATGTCCTTATTTATGTCCATGACCATTTTTTAAAAAAATAAAAGATAAAAACACTAAAACAATCATGTAAAACTAAAGTGAAATAGAACTTATAGAGAGAAATGTGAAGCAATAAGGGAGGTACCAGTTGATTTTTACATGGTTATTGTTAAAACTTTTAAAAAATCTTCTTGGAAATAGCTGAACTTTGATTTCCTAGGAATAAAATCTAACCCTAATCTGTCTCTTTAGATAACTCATTTGTAGGTGCAATTAACATCATGTTTTCAATTCATTGCATAATTGGGCAATACCTATGACTTTCCAATTATTCCAATAAAGATTTTGACTATTGGTGTTTTGTGTTCTGTCAGAATAACAGAATATCAGAGTTGGAAGGTGATCTTCTAGTCCAATCAAGCAGGGGATCCTATACCATTTCAGACAATCTCTTCTCAAAAACCTCCAGTGTTGGAGCACCCACAGTTTCTGGAGGCAAGTCATTCCGCTGATTAATTGTTCTAACCAACAGGAAATTTCTCCTTAGTTCTAGGTTTTTTTCCTCGATTAGTTTCCATCCATTGTTTCTTGCCCTGCCTTCAGCTGCTTTGGAGGATAGGTTGACCCTTGCTTCTTTGTGGCAGCCCCTGAGATATTGGAACTTGCAACATCACGTGACGTGTTGCAACGTATCACGACTTTTTTGCTATTGCCGGCAATGGGGTGGGCATAGTTTTGCTATGATGCATCCGGCTTGCGGGGTGGCAATTAGAGGAAGGGGATAACAGACCTGTAATGGATGCTGGTCTATGATCCCTGATTTGATTCAATAAGAGAAACTTTGGTTCTATGTGTTCAAAGAGTTAAGCCCCAGATTCAACACATAGTTGAAGGGTAACCATGGCTATATCAAGAATGAGATCAGCTAATGCTAGAAAAGAAGAGCAAAGGGTTCCTTCAAAGCATTTACTTCAATCAGTATCTCAGGTGTCAGAGACTCAGATGGACACCTGAGATGCTGCAGCTTAATTCCAGCTGGATAAGGAAGTTAAGAGTTGAATAAGAAATCAGAGTTATAGACTTTTAAAATCTATAAAGTTTGGGGGGTTGGTTAGCTTCCAACTTGGGAGCATGGTTAAAAATATGTAAGTGGCTGCCATACAGCATTGAGCCTAAAACTTTATCTTTGCAAAGATATGTAATTACATCTTCCCAGGAGATTGCAAATTAATTGTTTTACAGAAGGATTATTCTAACTGTATTTCCAACAACTAGTTACTTTTCTATACAAATGCAATGGGATTCAAATATATCCAAAACACCATTTTTGTTGTATAATGTAAGATCTAATGAGGTTTTGGGTATCAACGTTAACACAAGTGACCCTTTTTCACACATATGAGCATCCCCAAGGTCATGTGGTCAAAATTTGGCCACTTAGCAACTGACTCATATTTATGACGGTTGCAGGGGTTCCAGGGTCATGTGATCACCTTTTGCAACCTTCTGACAAGCAAAGTCAATGGGGAAACCAGCTTTAGTTAACTATTTACTAACTTAAAACTGCAGTGATTCACTTAACAACTGTGGCAAGAAAGGTCATAAAATGGAGCAAAACTCTTAGTGAGAGAAATTGGGGTCTCAATTGTGATAGTCGAAAAACACCTATATTAGGTTTCGTTTGGCTGAAAAACGTTGCTGGTCCAAATGGAGGGCTCAACCAATGTTGCAATACTGCCAATGGATGTGTGACAACTGAGGTTTTAACACAGAAAATGATGCTAATTGATTTTTACTATCTGCTAGTTGAATTAATGTAAACAACTCAGCTTTTATCTATATATCTTCCATAAAACTAGCTTTGAATAAATTCTGAGATCTGGATTACCCCAGAGTGCTAATCTGGCATGAGTTAGGGAGCACAGCAAACTACCAAATCTTCCCCAGAAGTAAGTTTCAATACTGTCTATATAACAACACCAGAAGAAGCAGAAAACTCCTCTGCTTTGATGGGAAGCCTGTCACAAATTCGATTTGAAGATTCTGCTTTGATTCTCAGATTTGCTTTGATGGAGTTACTGTATCTAATGTTCTCTAAATGAAATGTGGATTGCGTAGTGGCAGCACCCCAGCTGGGAGATGTTCCTAAATCTTCAAATGAAGCTCCACAACTAAGTTGTGATTTGGCAGGGGAGACTATCAATTGGAAGTTAAATATTCCCCAGGGATGGTGACTACTAGAGTCTTTGATGCATCTTCAAGCAATTTCTTAAATCATAGCCTGGACATACAACTCAGATCAACAAAAGCAGACAATAGAGCCAAAAAGCATAACATCAAGTGGAGATAATCAGATATAAGATTACATTTGATGTTGCATTGACTATGTTTTTTGTAGGTAGTGATTTTGAAACAGCAGCTCAGGCAGCTGATCTTTGGGTTACGGAAAGGGAGCAAGTAGCATTTTCCAAACACTTGTGGCATATTTTTTTTTTGGCTTACTACTTGCTAAGTAACATGGGGTTGGCTCATCTGTGGCACAGTGTAATTTCAGCCAGTGTGGTCAATCATAGGCTTAGCATATTGTGCAAATATCAATCACTTAACCATGGCGTTGTTGCTCATGGATGTCTTTACTTATTTACTGTTTACTGCATAGACCAGGGGTAGGCAACCTTGGCTCTTTTATGACTTGTGGACTTCAACTCCCAGATTTCCTGAGCTAGCATGGCTGGCTCAGGAATTCTGGGAGTTGAAGTCTACGAGTCATAAAAGAGCCAAGGTTGCCTACCCTTGGCACAGACCCTCGGCAGTATACATCAGTGTACGATCAACAGGATATAAATGACAGAATATCCATATAATAGCGCATCTTGTGAACAAGGGCTGCCAAAACAAGGGCCCACTTAAACAAGATGGGGTGTAGAGCCTTGCAAATCACAAGGAGGGTCAGGACCATAGGACCCCTGTGTGTTTTAGATGTGTGTTCCAAAACCTGTTTCCGAAACAAATCCCATACATCGCAGTAGAAGCCTTAGCAGCCATCCCAAAGGGTTGGAACAGATAAATAATAATAATAATAATAATAATAATAATAATAATAATAATAATAATAATAATAATAATAATAATAATAATAAACCTTTATTGTCAAAGTACAACATGTGTAAATTGAGATTAGCTGAGCCCCCCCCCGTGCTCCCTCCCCCCAACACACAGTGACAACAAACCCTCCATCCTACCACACCATGTGAACCAACTACACCACACAACGGCTTCCCAAGTCAATTCTGCATAAGTTCACAGAGGCTATATCCCATTCAAAAGCCTAACAGCCCACGGATAAAAGCTGTTTTTCAGCCTGTTGGTACGGCTGGCTATACTCCTGTATCTCCTACCCAATGGTAGGAGAGTAAAGAGATAGCATCCAGGGTGTGAGTCATCCCTGAGAATTTTCCTCACTCTTCCGAGGCAGCGAGCCCTGGCGTTGTCATCCAGTGGTGTTAGGGGACAGCCCACAATGTCTTGTGCTGTGGACAGAGTCACTCTTGGGAAGACTAACACAACCTCCTGCAGATACCAGAATAACTTTCTCATGGAAGTTTGAAGTCTCCGTTTTGGACAAGGGGTGCTATTTTCCTTTGCACTTCTGAAATTTTCCCACTGGGGGAAAAACAAAACGAAAGTTGAAGCTGTGTCTCCCCGAGTATTAATATCAGAAAGGAATCTAGGAAACAAGGAGGCACTCCCCGACTAACAATGGGGCTTTCAGGCCACTTCTGTTCCTCCTAACCTAAACAGATTGGAGAAGGTAGATTATGAAGTTGTGTTGTGGGTGAGATGTGATTGGGAGGGCTCAGTCCCTCAAGACTGTCCCGCTTAAGAGGACTGGAAACAGAGCACTGAGAAATAATGAGAAGTACGGCTGTCCATTGATATAATTGACTTGTCTACTAATTAAAATTCCTCTCCCTATGGAAAGGCTGCTAATTGGGGCCAAGGTTCTGTTTGCAGGAGGCTGCTCAGTGGCTTTGTTCATAGAGGCAAGAGGCCCCCATGCTAAGAAAGGAGTGTGAATAGGAAAAGGGAGGGGGGGAGTTTGAACAGAGTGAGGTAGCAGTGCCCCCCCCAAAAAAAAGGAGGTTGAGGAGGTCAAGGGCCATATGGTCTTAATAATAAGTCCTTAAATTACTTTTGGCAAATGAAGGGGATTGGAAATAATGGGGCCCTTTGAAAAGCAGGGAGATCCATGAGATAATGAGGCAGCAAAGTACCCACACAGGCCAAGTTCTCTTCATCCATATCTTCTCACTCCTTGTCAACCATTACTTTCCCCAATTGCAGGTGCCTCCTAGACAGGCTAAGGGAAAGGGCTGAGGAAAAACACCCCCCCACCACCACCTTTTCTACACACATACACATACTCACACATATTCATGCAGAGAGGATGTGTCGATTATGGTGAAATGCAAAAATATACCATAGCAAAACCTGGCCTCACAGGATTTTAATCTGCCAGCTGGAAAATTTCATTTCTTGGAATTGTGCTGCTATTTGACATATTCAAATGCAACTTTCTCAACTGCAAGATCTGAGACCTTGAGAAAAATCATGTAATGTTAATGCAATTAATGAGCTTCACACTACAATCTTATGCGCACTTTACACAGAGGGCTAGCTGTACGAGCACTCCGATACTGATTTCCTATGAGTAAACAAGGCTATAAGATTACAGTGTGTTTTCTTAAGCAGAAAAGGGAAAAATTATTATTCCCTTCCTATGCTCTTTTTTTTCCTAATTGTGAATGAATTAGGAACATAACTTGAGTTCTTTGCATTTTTTTGGTTGGTGAGTTGGTTTGTTATTGATTTGTTGTATTTATCTTTTAATGTTGAACGTGTAAGGAGTTGGGAACACTTTTATACATCTGCTCAGGCTGGGCTTGTGTTGTGATTCAGGGTCAGCCTGTGGGTTCGGCAGTTGGGTCGGATGACTCAGAGGAGGAGGAGGAGGAGGAGGGGGGTGTTGAAGAGCTTGCTGAGGGGGTTGGACAGCTTGATGAGAGCCCTCAGCCAGGCCCCTCTCATCTGGTCACGACACAGACCCAGCTGTGTGAGCCTGACAGCGTGGATGAAGATGACCCACAGCTGGCCCTGTTCAAGGACGCCCGACGCAGGAGGCAGTCAATCAGGAGTAAACAGAGGAAGGCAATGGGGCTCCTCGGAAGGAGACAGAGAGAAGCCACGCCCTGAACTGTATTTAAGGGGGAATGCGTGGGAGGGCTGGTTTGCTGAAGGCAACCGCTTGAAAAGTTCCTGTTTCTTGGTTCGTGTCTTGTTCTATTTGTTTTTGTAGCAATAAATTTGGCAGGCGTAATTCCAGCCTCTTGCCTTCTTGTAAAAGGGGTTGTCCCTGTGTTTGATGCAAGGCCGGTAGCAGGCTGGTACAGAACAGCTTGATTCTAGAGCAGACATGTCAAACTCGTGATGTCACGTGATGTCGTGTGAAGTATCGGGACTGTTTTGCCATTGTCGGCAATGGGGTGGGCACGGCTTCTGCGTGACACGTCCAGCTCACGGGCTGGCAGTTTGACACCTCTGTTCTAGACCATGTTATATATATGGGCTGCCCTTGAGGACCACTTGGAGGCTCCAGCTGGTACAGAATGCAGCTGCGCGGGTTGTGATGGGGGTTTCCCGATACTCCCATGTAACACCTCTACTCTGCGAGCTGCATTGGCTTCCGGTTGACCTCTGGGTGAGATTCAAGGTGCTGGTGATGACCTATAAAGCCCTAAATGGCTTGGGTCCGGGATATCTGAGGTAACACCTGCTGCTGGCATCAAGCTCCCTTCGCTCCCACAGGGAGGGTCTTCTCAGGGTACTGCTGGTAAAAGATTGCTGGCAGACAATACCCAGGGGGAGGGCCTTCTCTGTGGGTGCGCCGGCCCTTTGGAACCAGCTGCCTGTAGAGCTTAGGACTGCCTCTGACCTTTGCTCATTCCGCCGGGACCTGAAGACCTGGCTCTTCGAGCTTTCTGGCCTGGACTGAGAGTATTAACTGGGGTTTTAATTGTATTTTAATTGTAATTGGGGTTTTTTAGTTCAAGGTTAGTGTAATCATTTTAATTGTTTTTAATTTTTGTAACTTGTTGTATTGTTTTAAAAAAAAACCTTGTGAACCGCCCTGAGTCCTACGGGAGAAGGGCGGTATATAAGTCTAATAAAATAAAATAAAAAATAAAATAAATGATAGACAGAAATTCAGCAAAATAAAACTTTCTTCAGTATAATAATAGAATGGTTAACTGGGCTTCAATTAAAGGCCAAGACAATTAAAGGTCCAAATGAAAAAAAAAATTAAAAAATCAAAAGTGTTGAATAAAATAATTTCAGATCTGGTTTGTTCAGCGTTTTTCTTGGTTACTTTTAATTACACTGAATTAAACTGAAAAGTCTGAGAATGAGAAGTCATTTAAAAACAATTAAAATGTCCTTTCTTGGGAACAGAGTGTGGAAGGATTTAAAATCAAGTTATGCTTACATGAAACTTTAGTTTGTGCAGATCAACTCAGCCACAGACTCACACAGCTGACGTTTTCACACACTTTCCCGGGATAAAGCTCCACTAAAAATAACATGAATTATTTCTGAGAATATGTGTCTAAAATGAATTGTTAATTTCTCTGCTATTAAGTTACAGTTGCATGAATCAATATAATATATTTAATGCAATAATTAATTTACAATATATAATTCCAATAGAGATGACCTCTTGTTAGCCCTTCCCAGTTTTCGCTTCTAGTTTGTTTTTTTCCTTCCTTTGACTCACAAATCTCAGTAACTCCAAATATAAATTCTACCTCTGTATCCTGATGTCAGGCTCTAAGAAGGCTTGAATGCTTCATGGGATCAGCAATAATATACTCAAGTCTTGGGAAAAAGCAGAGGCTGGATAGGGAAATGTGAGACTGTCTATTGTTAACAGTTTAGGGTCAAATCTGATCCCTGCCCAAGTCAGCTCTTTTAAATCCTAACACGCCAAAGTCAAAGGAGAAGATCTTCTCTTTGCTGGTTCCCAGCTGGAGAGAGGTAAATAAAATAATGGCTCAAGGAAGGAGCAGGAGCAGATAACAAATCTGTCACATGGTAAGAAAGGCATTGAATTTCATCTGTATGTGGAAATTGCTCTGGGAACACAGGCCTAGTTGGCTAACCAGCTATCTTATCTCAAGACCATTTTTGGTCTCTGTGCTAAGATTCAAAAATAGCTCCAACAATTGAAATAAAAATCAAGTTTTCTTCCCAAATGCTATATGCTTATCCTACGTTTTTGAGTGTGTCGGAACTGAGGCATGTAGATTGGTTATGGATGTAGATAGACAGAATCCTGCTTTGGATGGACTACAGTAGGGGTCTCCAACCTTGGCAACTTTAAGATTTGTGGACTTCAACTCCCAGAATTCCTCAGCCAGCATACGAGCCCTGGTGGCACACTGGTTAGAATGCAGTACTGCAGGCTACTTCTGCTGACTCCCAGCTGCCAGCAGTTTGGCAGTTCGAGTCTCGCCAGCTCAAGGTTGACTGAGCCTTCCATCCTTCTGAGGTCGGTTAAATGAGGACCCAGATTGTTGGGGGCAATATGGTGATTCTGTAAACAGAAAAGGGCTGTAAAGCTCTGAGAAGCGGTATATAAGTCTAAGTGCTATTGCTATTGCTATAGTGCAGGGATGTCAAACTCAATTTCATTGAGGGCTGCATCAGCATTGCGGTTGCCCTCAAGAGGCCAGGTGGGTATGGCCAGGGTGGGTGTGGCCTACTGGGTGGGCGTGGCTAGAGTGCGTATGGCCTACTGCATGGGCGTGGCCAGCTCTACATCGTTCGCATCAAGGGTGCCTATGGGGGTCTGGGCAGGAGTGGGACAGATCTGGGGGTCTCTGGTAGAAGGAGGGTCTCTGGGCCAGGGCCAAGGCAGTGGGGGGCGATCCCTCACTGTTTCCAGGATGGCTTCGTGGGCCACATGAAACCACTTCGTGGGCCGGATCTGGCCCCCGGGCCTTGTGTTTGACATGTCTGCTATAGTGTATTTGGTAGTACTCAGATGTAGTAGCTCAAGCTGAAAGAGCGACCAAAAAGAGGTGATATCAACAAACAGTAAAAGATTTCACTGAATGTCTCCATCATGACACTGAATTATGGTTGGCAGATCATTCTGATCATTTCAGTACACTTGGGAAAAATGAAAGAGCTGTTCAAGACCAGGCAAATCAAAAATGGGAAAAACTCCCAGGAAGGACAAGATGTAAGGAGTCCTTGGTGCTCTCTGAGTTTGCCTGTTTTCTTGCAGATGCTTCATTACCCAAACTAGGTAACATCAGCAGTGCTGGTAGGGAGTGAGGCTTGCTCTCAGTTTATGTTCTGATGTCTTGCCCTGCCAGCATTGATGGGGGGCAATCTTAGAGGTCCTTTGTTTGGGCTGTTTACTGTTAGCTGGTTTGGCAGTTCCTTGATTGGGATATTGTTTACTTCTTGATTGTTGGTCTGATGTTAATCTTGGTGTTAATCAATGCTCATCTGGATGTTGATTGCTGGTGGAGAGGAACCTCCAAGATCACTGTCACCAATACTGACAGGGTTGAAATGAATGGTCCTTATAGTATATATACTATAATATAAATCTCACTCCTTACTAGCACTGATGAGGTTAACTAGTTTAGGTAATGAAACGTCTGCAAGAAAACAGCTAAGCTCAGAGACTAAGCTCCAAGACCCTTCATTTCAACCCTGCACAACAAATATTCTCCTTTATTGGGACAAGATATAGTCTAATTTGGATTCAGAGCACACACTGAACTAACCAATCATATTTTAGGAATGCATGATATGATATCCCCAACCCAGGTAATACAGTATGTCTTTAAAAAGTGAGTTTATTCTCCAAACTATGGTTCTTTTAATTATGGTCAACATAGCTACAGTATACTTGGAGCAAGTAATGGAAGCAATGAAATATAGAGATGTCTACCTTCTCTGTACAGGCAGCAGAAATATCTTCTTATTTAAGTGCACTATTATGCAGATTTAATATGTCCTTTAAGCTGAAGGCCAAAAGCTAATGGAGACCTTACAGCAGAACAGATATGTGGAAGAGACAAGACTGTGAGTTTGATGGAGCAGAAGCCAAAGAAACAAGAGCC
Organism: Vipera berus; assembly: GCF_964194415.1. Lineage (NCBI taxonomy): Eukaryota > Metazoa > Chordata > Lepidosauria > Squamata > Viperidae > Vipera > Vipera berus. The sequence goes on along the minus strand of NC_138207.1, from coordinate 85,389,554 downwards.
CAGACTCAACAGAATGGAGAAGGCTAGAAGAGCAGATGTGCAAGTTGGAATCACCTGTCAAAATGTGTAAAAGATACAAGCTAGGAGAGAGGTGCAGAAGAAAGCTGCTTCTGACAAGGGCGTCCAACCTTGGTGACTTTAAGACTTGTGGACTTCACTCCCAGAATACCCCAGTCAGCTTGGCTGGCTGGAGAATTCTGGGAGTTGAAGTCCACAGGAGTTAAAAGTTATCAAATTTGCACACCCCTGGATATAGAAGCAAGAGATATTGATCAAAAAAGGACTAAGCAGATCAAGCTTCTAATATGTATAGAATTCATAGTAACTGGATCTGTGCTGTCCATGTCTTGTTGGATCAAAACCATCTTGGTTTAATTCTCTGAAATAGGCATGACAAATCGATGTGTGTGTGTGTGTGTGTGTGTGTGTGCATATGTGGCCTTTTACATGTTCATATTAGAAGAAGGGGAGAGTTATTTGCTTGAGAAATGCATTATTCCATATCTCAGAGAACAGATGACATTCCCTTGCTTTACATTTGTGATATTTCTGCTCCAGGGTTGCTGGGTGATTTGCAGTGGGGATGCTGGGGATGGGCTAGGGGGGGAAGCGATAACAAATGACTGTCAGGAGCTAAAGAAAAATGGACTTTCTCCCCTTCTGTTATAGCATTAAATAGCTATTTATATTGCAGCAATTTCTTTCTTGTGGCATCCTGAGATATAAAACTTTATTTGTTAATGCCACATTATTTAATTTAAGCTGTCTGAAAGATTCCTTCAATAAATTTGTTTTCTGAAGGGGGAAAAATTATGGAACGCTAACAAAAAACCCTGATACTACATACAAATGCTTAAAACATTAATCTGATGAGGCAGCATGCTTGAAGAGTGTAACACAGAGATAGATGCAGGCATTTTCATGAGGTAAATAAATCAGTTATTTATGGACTATTTCTGAGAGCCTTTGGCCACTGTGCAATATACAGTTAAGTGAACTTAAGGACTACAGAAATCAACTGGGCTAAAAATATTTATATTTACGACTGCTGCTCATGCTTACAACTGTTGCAACATCCCTACAATCACATGATCAAAATATGGGCACTTGGCAACCAGCGTGTATTTACAAAAGTGGTAGCATCCTGGAGTCATGCAATCACCTTTTGCAACTTTTTCAGGCAGCTTCTGACAAGCAAAATCAATGAGGAAACTGTATTCACTTAAGGACTGTGTACTTCAGTTAATGTTTACAGTGATGTGCTTAACAACCATGGCTAAAAAGGTCATAAAAGTGGGCCTGACTCACTTAATAACTGCCTTTGTTAGCAATTGAAATTCTGATCCCTATTTTGGTCATAATTCAAGGACTATCTGTACTCCCTTGTATCAGATCAGTGAATAGCCTGAATTGTGAGTTTCAATGTAAACCTGAATATGAAACTATGTTAAGCAGTGAAAGCCACCATTTTGGTCTTTGATAAATTATTCTTTCTTATGCAAACATACCTGATAAAGTTTTAGGAAAATAATATTAGCACCACATGCTTTAAAAAGCATGACTGAGGTAAAAGCATAAAGCCAGCAGTACGTTGGCATCCGAAACAAATTCAGAACATCACAGCAACAGAACTTGGCAAAGAGGTTCAGACATAGCACAATGATTATCAACAACATCTTCATCCACATGTTTTATCACAACACTGGACAGAATTTTCAGACAGCTAGTTACTTCATTAGTTAATTAGGGCCTCTAGGCCAGTGGTGGCAAACCTTTTAGAGACCGAGTGCCCAAACTGCAAACCCCAAACCCACTTATTTATTGCTGGGTGCCAGGTGGGCGTGGCCCACTGGGTGGGTGTGGCTGTGGTGGTCATGGAAGATTGGGTGGGTGTGGCCAAGGTGGGTGTGGTCACCTCAATGTTGCTCGTGGGGCGGAACGCCTGTGGGGGAGTGGGCAGGGTTGGGGGAGATCCAGGGGGTCTCTGGCAGGTGGGGCGGTAGACAGGAGACTCATCCTGTGGGGTGAGGCGAGGCAGGGTGGGGGTGCCATTGCCATGGGGCAAGGCAAGGGCTGGGGCAGCTGCTGCCTGACACCATCAGCCCCCGCACACAGAGGCCAGCGATCGCATGGGGGCCAACTGTGTCCGTCAGTAGCCACAGCCTGCCGGACCCTTGACAGGCGCACTCTGGGGCTCCGCAGCCCATTGCCAGCATTTCAAAGAAGCCACCTCCAAGATGGATGGTCGGCCAACAGCTGAGGAGGTGATGCAGTGGGTTGTGCATGGGAAAAGGAGAGCATGCGAGGCCAGGAGGGACAGGATGTGGGGTAGGGAAACCAGCTGTGCTGGGATGCATTCAGCCATGTGGGACCTCAGTGAATTAGCAGGCGGCTGGTTGAATAGGGACAGTTGCCACCTCCAGGGCATGGCGCGGGTGCCCACAGAGAGGGCTCTGAGTGCTGCCTCTGGCACCCATGCCATAGGTTCACCACCACTGCTCTAGGCTTTCTGAAGGATTGCAAGAGGCCATAACACCATGTGGACCAGAGAGGAAGAGAGGGTTCATTTTATTGTGGTATTGGGGGGTTGGAATTAAAAAATGGGAATGGCCTGTATAAAGACTCTAGAAAAGAAACTATTCTTATCTTAAAACTTTCTCTCATCCCAGCCATGAGAAATAGTCAGAAATTTGCCTGGAAAATTGCGGTTGGTAATTTAATGAGGTTGGAGATGTGAAGATAGTGATTGGCTTGATTCCTCCCAGGGGCGGGCCTACACCCTCCTTTCTTATTCTTAAAACTTACCAAAATGGTCCCAAATATTGAACTCTGGAGATATTTTTAATGTCTGTGTGGGGAGGGGGGTGACAATGATGTTGATATTCTCATTTACAAACCATTTTCTTAAAGAAAAGTTTTCTCCAATCTGCCTCCTGGGCTTCACAGAGACAACGTAGCTAAAACCTGGACTTTTAAAAAGGACTACAGCCCTCAAATCATGGGAGACACCCACCATAGGAAATGCAGAGCATCTGTACACTTCCAGGACAATCCAGATCCTAAAACAAATGGAGGCTTTTCTCCCAGCCTCAGGTTGGACTTACTGTCCTTTATTAGAGGATCACTAATCTGACTTTGACCAACTGGTGCAGACTTTGACCAACTGGTGCAGAATGCAGCCGTGCGAGTTGTTATGGGAGTTTCCCGATACTCCCGTGTAACACCTCTTCTCCATGAGCTGCATTGGCTTCCGGTTGCCCTCCGGGTGAGATTCAAGGTGCTGGTAATGACCTATAAAGCCCTAAATGGCTTGGGTCTGGATTATCTAAGGGAACACCTGCTGCCGGCATCAACTTCCCATCGTCCTGTGCGCTGCCACAGGGAGGGCCTTCTCAGGGTACCGCCGGTTAAGGAATGCCGGCGGGTTATTCCCAGGGGAAGGGCATTCTCTGTGGGCGCGCCAGCCCTATGGAACCAACTTCCCACAGAACTCAGGACTGCCCCCGACCTTCACTCATTTCGCTGGCCCAGACTGAGGGGTTTTAATTTAATTTAATTTAATTGGGTTTTAGTTTTAATTTCAGGGACTGGAATTTAATTAATAGTTTTTAACTGATTTTAATTTTTGTATGCTATGTTTTCTATTTTCCCTGTAAACCGCCCTGAGTCCTACGGGAATAGGGCGGTATATAAATTTAAATAATAAATAAATAAATAAATAAACTTGATTTGAGCACAGCAGCAGCTCTGTTCTAATGCTATCTGACATTAGAAGATAGAAGATATTCTATCTCTTTGGTATTAATAGTGTTTCAATCCACATTGTTGCAATGTGCTTCAATCCACACATCCTGAAACACAATGAAAGGTATCGTGGTCACATCCTTTGGGATGCAACCTGTATGCTGTGCTCTGAAATAAATGATGGGTACAAAGTTGGAGAACCAAATGTCTATTCAGAAGATGTGAAGAACACCATCATACTGTACATAGAATTGTGTCTCCTCTATCATGAGAGCTGGAGAGCTCTAAAATGATGTTACTCTGCAGTTGCTACCACCATAGCTAATGACACCTCTACATTAACAACATGACCTGGACAGTGCTTTATGTGATTCACTTGCAAACTCTCATATTTATCTGAAGTACTCAAAGAATTATGTTGGTCTAAAGGTATGCATGTAAATGTAATGAGACTAGAGTTAAAGAGAGGAAGGCAGAATGACCTTTCAGCTTAAGATATTGCTGTAGGTATGTCATTACAAGAATTATGGTTATATACAACTTTCTTGTATTGGCAATAAGTCTTTTAATATATATGTGAAAGAAAGTTGCATGTCCATCTGACCCATCAGCATCTCCATCCATCTATGACCTAGAACAGGCATGTCAAACTTGCGACGTCACATGACGTCGCGCGATGTATCGCAACTTTTTCCTTATTGCTGGCAATGGAGTGGGCACGGTTTCAGTATGATGCATCCGGCCCGTGGGCCAGCAGTTTGAGATGCCTGACCTAGAAGCACAGCCTACGGCTCAGAGTTGCAGTTATTTGTTCATCTTTTTCTTAGCTGAGTAAATTAATAATTCTGGATTATACAGAAGCGGATGGACGAAAGAAGAAAACCTATTTATTAGGTTAAGCTGGTAAAGGTGAACACCCCACATACACGTTTTCCCACCCTTGATGCACCCAATTTCCCTATGTTCACTTGGATATAATCTTCATTTCAGTGCTGATCTGGGCTGGTTCAGTCAAGTTCACGAGAAGCAGGTGCAGAGACAATTACAAGGTGAGTAGAAACAAGATGATGGCTGTCCTTGAGACAGCAAAGCCCTGCCCTTCATTTACATGAATTATGCGTAAGTAAAAAAAGGGCAAGACTTCAGTCAGAGGTCACAGCTGCCTTCTTGACTTTTGCCCTCTCCATATGGACATCCCTGATAATTTGTTTTCTAGCACAGCATACCTCTCTGTTTAGTTTTTGGTAGGATGCTGAAGGAGCCACGGCACAAACAAAGCTGAAGACATCTGGCATAACAATCCAGGGCCAGGACTAGGAGCTAAGCGCAAGCCAGAGCACCATCCTTTACCATCCAAAGTGTTAAGCAGTTGGAGAAGCAGTACCCTTCATCAGGGTATCTGTGGGGTGTAATGGGGGCTGAAAATCAAGATGGCAGTTATACCCCCCCTTTGAAAATCTGTGCCAAGGCATAATGCAGATAAAAAAAGAGTTTGAGCCTCACAGGATCGCAGACCTGATCTTAACTTTTTTTGACTTTCTTTATGTACAATGTTTCTCTACTTTTATGATTTTACTGGTCCTGCTTACCCCACCTGCTTGACCTGCATTGCTCAGGAACAGGATATTAGCACTCTTGCCAATGGCTCAGAGAAGAAGGATCATCTACGATTGGGCACCATTTTAACAATATTTTCTTTATCCCTGAATAGTAGGTGAAACTTAACACTGGATCTACCATAAGCAAATGCCCTGAGTTTTCAACCTGTTTCAAGACTGACCTTGAACTGCAAACTGAAAGGCTCTCATATCTGACCTAATATTCTGACTCTCTTATCTTTTCCCATTTCCTTTGATCACTAGCTAGCTTGCACTGTACCTCGGGGATCACCTGCTGCCGGCGTCAACTTCCCTCCGCCCTGTGCGTTCCCACAGAGAGGGCCTCCTCAGGGTGCCACCGGTCAGAGAATGTCGTCTGGTGGCCCCCAGGGGGAGGGCCTTCTCTGTGGGCACCCCGGACGTATGGAATCAGCTGCCGGTGGAGCTCCGGACGGCGCCTGACCTTCGCTCCTTCCGACGCGATCTGAAGACCTATTTATTTGAACAAGCCGGCCTGGCCTGATGGGGGATGTGTTGGGGTTTTTATTGCGGGTTTTTTATACTATTATTTATTGTTTTAGCTCGGGCTTCTATTTAATTCTCTTTTAACTTTTGTACCGTGTATTTTATATGTGCCCTGTTCACTGCCCTGAGTCCTTCGGGAGAAGGGCGGTATACAAATATAATAAAATTAAACTTAAACTTAATTTCTCTCCCAGTATTTGCCCTTTTTATTAGCATTCAGTTTCCCGAGTTTGTTTCATTCCCAAAGCTTCCCTGCTCCTTTCTGGCTTGAAATTTACTGCAGATTGCAGCAAGAGAACTTGGGACTTAACACAATGACCATCAGTGGCCTCCTTTGTCCACATGGTTACCACAAAGCTGGGCAGGACAGTTAGTTGCTTCAGTGATTAGTTAGGGCCAGGGTCTTCAAACTTGGCCCTTTTGTGATTTGTGGACTTCAACTCCCAGAATTCCTCAGCCAGGCATGGTCTTCTGGAGATTGCAAGAGGCCACAATGTCATGTGGATTGGGGAGGAAGAGGGTTCATTTTATTGTGGTGTTTGGGCGTTGGCATTAAAAATGGGAATGGCACTATAAGGACTTTAGAAAACAAACTGTTCTTATCTTAAATCTCTCCCCCATCCTGGCCTTGAGAAATGGTCAAAATTTTGCCTGGAAAATTGGAGTTAAGGATAATCAACCTGGGCCCTCATTTTACCAATCTCAGAAGGATGGAAGGCTGAGTCAACCTTAAGCTAGTCAGGATCGAACTCCAGTCGGTGGGCAGCATTTGCCTGCAATACTGCACTTTAACCACTGTGCCACTTTAACCAATGAGACAGCGTTGGATATGTTTATTGTTTTTATACTTTTTTGCTGTATACTGCCCATAATTTCTTGTGAGATGGATGGCCATATAAATTTGACAAATAAATTTGGGAGATGCCAAATAACATACGGGAGGTGAAGCAAAGGAAAGAGAACAGAATAGCAGAATTGGAATGCACCTTCTTTGTGGCAGCCTCTCAAATATTGGAACATTATCATGTCACCCCTACTCCTTCCTTTTGCTAGACAGGTAAAGGTAAAGGTAAAGGTTCCCCCGCACATGCGTGCTAGTCGTTTCCAACTCTAGGGGCTGGTGCTCATCTCCGTTTCAAAGCCGAAGAGCCAGTGCTTGTCCGAGGACGTCTCCGTGGTCATGTGGCTGGCATGACTAGACGCCAAAGGTGCACGGAACGCTGTTACCTTCCAACCGTAGTGGTCCCTATTTTTCTACTTGCATTTTTACGTGCATTCAAACTGCTAGGTTGGCAGAAGCTGGGACGAGTAACAGGCGCTCACTCTGCTACATGGCACTCGGGATTTGACCCGCCAAACTGCCGACCTTCCGATCGACAAGCTCAGCATCCTAACCCACTGAGCCACCTCGTCCCTAGACAAGAGATATCCAATTCATGCAACCATTCTTCATATGTTTTATTCTCCAGGCCCTTAATAATCCTTGAGCTCTTTTCTGCACTCTTTGCAAAGTCCCAACATCTTTTTTGTAATGTGATGACCAAAACTGGATGCAATTTAACTGGATGCACATTAACTGCCTAGAAAAGGTGAGCAGAATTCTGAAGTAAGTGCTTTCCTGTTCCTACTGCCACAGACTAATTCGTGGATGTTTCTTGTTCGGAGGATGATCCTTCTTTTTGACTCTGGTGCTTCTGTTCTGACTGATGCCAAATGATGCTGTTCTGATTATGCTTATGTAATGGAAGATAAGCAAAGCAATGGATTGAACCTTCCAGCTTTGCTGCTCTCTGGCTTCTGTACAGTATGTCTCCTATCAAATCGAAAATCATCTGTTATGCACCATGCTGCAGCATGAATGGGGAATGTCTACCTGGGATCTTGGAAATACAGAGACAGAGATTTAGGTCACCAAAAAAGCTGAGTCACAAGCACTGCATTTATTTAAGATTTCTCTCCCTCCCCCTCCTCTTTTCTTTTCTTAAATCATACAGCAAATACCAATTTCCAAATTCTTTTCTGCTCTGTCCTGGACACGGTAAGGTAGATAGGAGTTGATTTGGTCTCATCATTTCACTGTTATGCTATTTCACTGCTCTACTATTTCACTGCTCTACTATTTCAGAATAACGGAGTTGGAAGGGACTTTGCTCAGGCCCCTATACTATTCCAGAGAAGTAGCTGCCCAGTCTTTTCTTAAAAGCCTGCAGTGATGGAGCATCCATTTGGCTCACTTCAACATCATTTCAGCTAAGGTTCTTTATGTTTCCCATATCACGATGGCTTCTTAAGGAAAAATCATTGATTTTTCAGTGGAAAATGGCGGTACCAAATGAAGCTGACCAAGGACCAGAGCAATGTGCCCCTCTCAGCCTGAAATGGCCAATGAGTGTCTTTCTGGCCCCACTAGTCATCAGATTTCACATAACTCCTGACTATCATTGAAAGCTCTGGGCTCAAAGATCAGCTCAGCTAAAGACAATTTCAGCCATCTCACTGACAGGCTGGGGAACAGACAAAGTCAACATGATGGTGACAGAGTAGAAAAAAAGATGCTGCCAGGGGATGTTTGTGCCAAATTCTTGCCTTTAAACCCTGAAAGGCATTTAAATAAAACAGGGAAGTCTTTTTTTTTAACCCTAGTAGGAAAGGATGACAATCTTAGATGCATCAACTCTATAAGGCAGGGGTCTTCAAACTTGGCCCTTTTATGACTTGTGGACTTCAATTCCCAGAATTCTGGCTGAGGAATTCTGGGAGTTGAAGTCCACAAGTCATAAAAGGGCCAAGTTTGAAGACCCCTGCTATAAGGTATTCTACAAATAGTCTTTATTGCTTCCAGTGGCAACTCATGTAGACTAAATTGGAACCTCTTGTTCCTTGTTTCCATTAGCAGTTCTCAGCCAGTTCCTGCCAAAGTATTAAATCCATTTATCCAGTGTGAAGTCATCTTGTGCAAACTCCTGTCTATAACACCCTTAATGGAGTTCCATCTTCCACAATTCTACACAACCAGCAACAGTAACATGCCTCAGTCCCCAGAGGCAAACATTTTACACCCTAGTCAATGGACTGCTAGTAGGAAAAAAAAGTGAGTTGGGGGGGTGGGAGCACGAAGGGAGGGTCAGCTAATCTCAATGTATAGATGGTTGTACTTTGACAATAAAGGTTCATTCATTCCCTACTGATTTAATTTAGTTTTTGCAAAGTGAAAATGGATGGTTTTATCCATTTCTGTGGGGAATTGTGAACAAATGCAGATGTACTTATTCAGAATACAAGTAGTCCTCAACTTACGACCACAATTGAGCTCAACATTTCTGTTGCTAAGTGAGACATTTGTTAAGTGAGTTTTGCCCCATTTTACAATTTCTTTTGCCAGAGTTGTTAAGGGAATCACTGCAGTTGACACAGTTTTTAATTGAATCCGGCTTCCCCATTGACTTTGCTTGTCAGAAGGTTGTAATAGGTGACCACATGATCCTGGGACACTGCAACCAACATAAATATCAGTCAGTTGCCATGCATCCGAATTTTGATCATGTGGCCATGGGAATTCTACAACGGTTGTAAGTGTGAAAAACAGTCATGAGCCACTTTTCTCAGTGCCAATGTAACTTTGAATGGTCACTAAATGAATTGTTATATGTCTATTGTTATAAGTATTTTTATTGGGAAAGCTTAATTCACAATGCCTTGGAAGTATTTTTAATAATTTTTAAATAATTTTTAATAATTTTAATAAATATTTTTAAAATAATTTAAAATAATTTAATATTATTTCTTAGTAATCTTTACTAATACGACCACATTATACCAATACTATAACATAGGTTGCAGCAGTAAGGAGATGGTCCTGTGGGAAATCCAGTTTGCATCCTGAAGCTGCCACTCAGTCAACCACATGGTACAGTGGCCATTTTGATGGCTTCCTCACTCTTATTCAGAACTGGGATGGATTAATCAACCTTGCAGTGAAGAAGGTTGACATTTGTGGCTGAGTCCAATTGTTGCTGCTGGTAGGCAGAGTGAAAAGTTCTGGACTGGTAAGAACTATTTGGTGGGCTGTTCATTGGAATCTGGGCTGAGCTAGGAGGGACTCGTCTGCCAACTTTGAATGAGGATGATGATGGAGGCTTGTGGCACATGTGGTGGGAGGTCATATAAATAAGTAGGGACGTGGTGGCTAAGTGGGTTAGGATGCTGAGCTTGTCGATCAGATGGTCGGCAGTTTGGTGGGTTGAATCCCGAGTGCCGCGTAACAGAGTGAGCGCCTGTTACCCGTCCCAGCTTCTGCCAACCGAGCAGTTCGAAAGCATGTAAAAATGCAAGTAGATAAATAGGGACCACTACGGTGGGAAGGTAACAATGTTCCGTGGGCCTTTGGCGTTTAGTCATGCCAGCCACATGACCACGGAGACGTCCTCGGACAAGCACTGGCTCTTCGGCTTTGAAACGGAGATGAGCACGGGCCACTAGAGTTGGAAATGACTAGCACGCATGTGCGGGGGAACCTTTACCTTTACCTTTTACGTATAAATAAATATTTTTCTGCAAGTATATATTATGTTGCAAATACAGTAAACCAGGGGTCTTCAAACTTGGCCCTTTTATGACTTGTGGACTTCAACTCCCAAAATTCCTCAGCCAGGCATGCTGGCTGAGGAATTCTGGGAGTTGAAGTCCACAAGTCCACAATAACAAGTTTGAAGACCCCTGCAGTAAACTAATACAAATGAAAAGACATTAATATGCCTCACTTGATCAGCAGACAACATGACACTTTCTAGTAACATTGGGCATCAACTCCCATCAGTACTAGCCACCTGGACAATTTTGAAGGCATCTTAGGAGATCCTGAAACCAATTAAAATACTACAATAAAAGCAACACAGTAAAATGCAAAACAGTAAAATGCAAAACTAAAACATTCTTGTCTGTAGTTCATGATTCATGATTCATAGTTCATGGTTCATTGAATGAATCAGACCATTATAACACATGGTTAAGATAAACCACAGCATTGCAGGATGTATGCAGATATTGTGCTGTTACAGACAATAATAGCTAAGAATTGAATCAACCTTTTTATCTATTAAGGGCATAGAAACTCCAGTCTCTGAAGTTGACGATAATGCATGTGGTATCATGCAGTTTTCACTGAGATTCCAAAAGGGCCTGAGAATGTCCCTTGCTCTTATATTTGGCACTTTTGATTTAATGGACAATAACAAATCACTTAATGAACACTGTGTCTCTTTTCTTACTGAGTGTGCAGGTTAGTGATGTGTTCAATGAATTCATGTTTTGTACTAAGGTCACTCTTTAATACTGTCAGAGGCTTGATTCATAGATAAACAAAGCACAAACTATTGCCTTCCTCTGGCTAGATTTCATGCTAAGAACCTTTGCAAGAATGAACCCATGTGGGTTTAACTTTGAACCTTTCCTGTCATGGTGGCTCACCCTAAAGGTTGACTCAGCTATTGCCTAATTACTTCATCCCTTGATTTATTTTTTATTCTCATAAAAGTTATCTTGCAGAGTAGATGTTTGCAAACTTTCTGTCAGAATCCATTTATATCCCATTCATAAAACTCTATCTGTATGTTTTTAAAATTTTATCTCCCCCCCCCCGCCCAGATTCTGCCATTTCTCCAAGGAGGAGAAGAGAGGATGTGTATTCAGCCTGCCGGGAGGCTGTCTTCAAAGTCCAGGGGAAGAACCTTTGAACTGAGAACAACAAAGGAAGGGGGTTGGAAAGAGATCTGGTTTGTATCTCCGATTAGAATCTCTAAAGGAAGGGAGCAATTGTCATGAAGACATGAGAGTTCCCTCTTTCCCATGGAAGGATTTGACACCTGAATTTAAATTGATCCAGGACAAACCAGATGGCTTGGAGGGAGGGGGTTCGACCCGGGGACTCTTTAAAAAAGCACCAAACTGTAACACAGTTCAGATCCTGTCTAGTATTCCCATTACCAATCATGTTTCAGTAAAAGCTCCTTTTGGACAATTTCTGTTTCAAGAGTTCGTTCTTTCCTGGGATGTGGATTGGGGTGGGTCCTGACACTTTCAGTCAAAGGAACCTACTACACTGATTCTCAGTGAAAGAACCAATCACATCTTCAACAAAGCTTCTGTGACCTTTGCAGAGTTCTGGTTGAAATAACTGGGTAGTCAAAGGGGTGTGACTGGATAGTCTGTAATATACCTTCAAGAAGATGCTGATAATGCCTCCTGGGATACCCAACAACATAGCCTGAACTTTCCCATGAAGGAAAATAACTCAGTAACTTAGGTAAGATATTTTCAGATATTCTCACTAGTCGAGAAATGGTCCATAAATAACTACATGCAGGACTGCACTGCTAGTGTGTATCTGCTCACATAAATTTAATACAATAAATAGGGTGGGACTGAACTATCTCTTTAAGAGCAGATATTGTGTTAGCGAATTCATAGGTTTTCTCAAATTAGAAGCAAAGTTTGCTGTTTTTGTATGTCAACCTTCCTCAATTTGACATCACTGAAGTGTTGGGGCTTTTTTCTGATCAGAAAAAAAACCCCAGTATCTACATTAGGGGTCCTCAACCTTGGTAACTTTAAGACTTGTGGACTTCAACTCTCAGAATTCCACAAGTCTTAAAGTTGCCAAGGTTGGAGACCCCTGATCTATATCTATTGGTGACTGGAAGCCTCTTACTGACTTTTGGCATATATAAAAAAGAACTTGTGATTTATGGTTTTCATAATTCGACAGGATATAGGAAAGGACCAAGTTGAGCTTGAGAGAGGGGTCAAGCATGTCATCAACCCTTTGTATCTACAAGAGATCGAAGTCCAGCCCACCTTGAATTTCATTGACTCTTATCTACTGCCAATTTCCCCTTCATGGATTACTGCCTTGTCGTGGCGAAGGGGCTTGCGTAATTCAATGAAGCTATGAGCTATGCCGTGCAGGGCCACCCAAGACGGACAGGTCATAGCAGAGAGTTCTGACAAAACGTGATCCACTGGAGAAGGAAATGGCAACCCACTCCAGTATCTTTGCCATGAAAACCCTATGGACAGTACCAAAAGGCAAAACGATATGACGCTGGAAGATGAGCCCCTCAGGTCGGAAGGCGTCCAATATGCTACTGGGGAAGAGCAGAGGGCTAGTACTAGTAGCGCCAGAAAGAATGAAGCGACTGGGCCAAAGCCGAAAGGACGCTCAGCTGTGGATATGTCTGGTAGTGAAAGGAAAGTCCGATGCTGTAAAGATTTTTTCTCCATAGGAACCTGGAATGTAAGATCCATGAATCAAGGAAAGCTGGACGTGGTCAAACAAGAGATGACAAGACTGAACATTGACATCTCAGGTATCAGCGAACTAAAATGGACAGGAATGGGTGAATTTAATTCAGATGACCATCAGGTATACTACTGCGGGCAAGAATCCCTCAGAAGAAATGGAGTAGCCTTCATAGTCAATAAAAGAGTAGGAAAAGCAATACTGGGATACAATCCTCAAAATGACAGAATGATCTCAGTTCGAATCCAAGGCAAACCATTCAATATCACCGTAGTCCAAGTCTATGCCCCAACCACCGGTGCTGAAGAGGATGAAATTGACCGGTTCTATGAAGCCCTACAGCACCTTATAGAACTAACACCAAAAAATGATGTCCTTATCATCATGGGGGATTGGAATGCTAAAGTAGGAAGCCAAAAGATAACCGGAATAACAGGCAAGTTTGGCCTTGGAGTACAAAATGAAGCAGGGCACAGGCTGATAGAATTTTGTCAAGAGAATACGATGGTCATAGCAAACACCCTTTTCCAACAACCCAAGAGACGGCTCTACACATGGACATCACCAGACGGTCAACACAGAAATCAGATTGACTATGTACTCTGCAGCCAAAGATGGAGAAGCTCTATACAGTCAATAAAAACAAGACCAGGAGCTGACTGTGGCTCAGACCATGAGCTTCTTGTTGCAAAGTTTAAGCTTAAACTGAAGAAAGTAGGGAAAAGCACTAGGCCAGTCAGGTATGAATTAAATCATATCCCTGTTGAATATACAGTAGAGGTGACAAATAGATTTAAGGAATTAGATCTGATAGACAGGGTGCCTGAAGAACTATGGACAGAGGTTCGCAACATTGTACAAGAGGTAGCAACCAAAACCATCCCAAAGAAAAAGAAATGCAAGAAAGCAAAATGGCTGTCTGAGGAAGCTTTGCAAATAGCTGAGGAAAGGAGGGAAGCAAAAGGCAAGGGAGAAAAAGAAAGATACGCCCAATTGAATGCAGAATTCCAGAGAATAGCTAGAAGAGATAAGAATGCCTTCTTAAATGAACAGTGCAAAGAAATAGAAGAAAACAATAGAATAGGGAGGACCAGAGATCTTTTCAAGAAAATTGGAGAGATGAAATGCAAAAATGAGCATGATAAAGGACCAAAATGGCAGGGACCTAACAGAGGCAGAAGAGATTAAGAAGAGATGGCAAAATTACACAGAAGAACTATACAAGAATGAGCTTAACGTCCCTGATAATCACAATGAGGTGGTCACTGACCTCGAGCCAGACATCCTAGAATGTGAAGTGAAGTGGGCCTTAGAAAAGCTGAGCAACAACAAAGCTAGTGGAGGTGACAGTATTCCAGCTGAGCTATTCAAAATCTTAAAAGACGATGCAGTAAAAGTGATACACTCAATTTGCCAGCAAATTTGGAAAACTCAACAGTGGCCACAGGATTGGAAAAGATCAGTTTACATTCCAATTCCAAAGAAAGGCAGTGCCAAAGAATGTTCAAACTATCGCACCATTGCACTCATTTCTCATGCTAGTAAAGTTATGCTTAAAATCCTACAAGCTAGACTCCAGCAGTATGTGGATCGAGAACTACCAGAAGTACAGGCAGGATTTCGAAGAGGCAGAGGAACTAGAGATCAAATTGCCAACATACGCTGGATCATGGAAAAAGCTAGAGAGTTCCAGAAAAACATCTACTTCTGCTTCATTGACTATGCTAAAGCCTTTGATTGTGTGGATCATAACAAACTGTGGCAAGTTCTTAAAGAGATGGGAGTACCAGAACATCTTATTTGTCTCTTGAGAAACCTATATGCGGGCCAAGAAGCAACAGTGAGAACTGGACACGGAACCACTGATTGGTTCAAAATTGGGAAAGGAGTCCGGCAAGGCTGTATACTGTCGCCTTGCCTATTTAACTTATATGCAGAGCACATCATGAGAAAGGCAGGGCTAGATGAATCAAAAGTTGGAATTAAGATTGCTGGAAGAAATATCAACAACCTAAGATATGCAGATGATACCACTCTAATGGCAGAAAGTGAAGAGGAACTGAAGAGTCTCTTGTTGCGAGTGAAGAAGGAGAGTGCAAAAGTTGGGTTGAAACTAAACATTAAGAAAACTAAGATCATGGCATCCGGCCCTCTTAATTCCTGGCAAATAGATGGGGAAGAAATGGAGGTAGTGACAGATTTTATTTTCCTGGGCTCCAAGATCACTGCAGATGGGGACTGTAGTCAAGAAATTAAAAGACGCTTGCTCCTAGGGAGGAAAGCCATGGCAAATCTAGACAGCACACTAAAAAGCAGAGACATCACCCTGTCAACAAAAGTGCGTATAGTCAAGGCTATGGTCTTCCCAGTTGCAATGTATGGCAGTGAAAGTTGGACCATAAGAAAGGCTGAGCGCAAAAGAATTGAGGCCTTTGAACTGTGGTGCTGGAGAAGACTCCTGCGAGTCCCTTGGACTGCAAGGCGATCAAACCGGTCAGTCCTAGAGGAGATCAACCCTGACTGCTCTTTAGAAGGCCAGATCCTGAAGCTAAAACTCAAATACTTTGGCCACCTAATGAGGAGGAAGGACTCACTGGAGAAGAGCCTAATGCTGGGAAAGATTGAGGGCAATAGAAGAAGGGGACGACAGAGAATGAGGTGGCTGGATGGAGTCACTGAAGCAGTAGGCGTGAGCTTAACTGGACTCCAGAAGATGGTAGAGGACAGGAAGGCCTGGAGGAACATTGTCCATAGGGTCGCGATGGGTCGGACACGACTTCGCAACTAACAACAACAACTGCCAATTTGCTTTGACCATTAATAGTTCAAATTCTTATAGAGAGCATTAACATACAATAAACCTATATTCAGTTGAACTGCCCGGATTCCGGATTTCCTGCGCTCGAGACACGGTAGATCAGGCGTCTTCAAACCTAGCCCTTTTATGACTTGTGGACTTCAACTCCCAGAATTCCTCAGCCAGGCATGCTGGCTGAGGAATTCTGGGAGTTGAAGTCCACAAGTCATAAAAGGGCCAAGTTTGAAGACCCCTGCGATAGATTATAGAGAGAAGAACAGTACGATGTAACTTTGGAGAGAGAGAAATTAAAATATATTTGTACTCATACCTGCTGTGAAAAAATATCAGAAGCTACTTTTTACATCTTTTTACCTTCTTTTCAAATTTTCTTTTTTTCCTCTATCTCTGCAGTGTTACTTTTTCTTGCTTTTCTTTTTTTCTTCTTTACCTTATATTAGTGTGTGTTAGTAATCTTTTTGTTTAAAAGTTTTAATAAAAACCATACTGAGATAAAAGTACTGGAGCTGTAACTTTCATTTTTCCCTGCTTTTGTTTAGTCGGTTGGAAATTTTTGGAGTTGCAGTTGAAGGGAGGCTACATTATGCTCTCTCTCTTTCTCCCTTTCCCCTTCAATGGTTATTTTTCATTCAAGGAAAACTGATGTAGTAAAATATTTCATCAAGAATGAAAAATTGAGGAGTACCAAGTATCAGAACAAAACCTTTGAATGTCTCCAAATACCTGTAACTGATTTGACTTCCACTAAAAGAAGAGAATACTAATAGAGAAGCTGGTATAATCAAATACGATATTGAATGGGAAAGTAAAATACCAGAGATGGAGATTAGCCTGAATACTACCTAGAGCAGTGGTAGCCAACCTATGGCACGTGTGCCAGAGGGGGCACTTGGAGCCCTCTCTGTGGGCATGCATGCCTCGCTCTTTGGCTACGTTTTCATAGGAAAAAGCCATTTCTCAAGCCTTCCTAGCCAAATCAAGCCTCCAGAGTGAGCGCACTGTTTTCAGCTTTGAGTTATATCAAATCTGACACCAGAAACAGACTAACAGAAGACCTAAGTACTGCATGTGTTGCTCTCAAACTTACAAAGTATAAGCCAAGGATAGACAAATTATCAGCATGCATACAACAGCAAAAATCACATGAATTGTTCAACAGCATGCCAAATGGAAACTTTTACCTTTCAGTAAAAAGTTGTTTGTATCATTGAAAGTTTTGTTATTGTGTTTTTCTTTTAAGACAAAAGATGTTTATGTATGAGTTGTTTTTTTCTAAACCAAAACCTCAGTATTCAGATTAAATTGCCGTGTTGGCACTTTGCGATAAATAAGTGGGTTTTGGGTTGCAGTTTGGGTGCTCGGTCTCTAAAAGGTTTGCCATCACTGACCTAGAGATTCTTTAAAAATGAAAATTGCAAATTCTCTAGGCTTTATTTTCCTCTCCATTGCTCTCTTCCACGATTCTGGAATGATAGAGCAGAATCAAACGTACAAAAATAATTGGGAAAAATCAGCAGATTGTGGCCTCATCTTCTAAAAGAGCAACGAATTAAAGATATAAAGAGCTAGATATACACAATAATCAAAATCTGTTGAAGACCTCTTCCTTTTTTACTAAGAATTTGTGTCAATGGCTGGTCTTTGTGGCAATCAGGAATCTATCTCCTCTATCAGCCAACAGTCAAAACTCCACATAAAATATTTGTTGAAATTCAATAGAGGAGAAACATTGCCTTTTCATTATGTGATTAACTAGCAGATCAGCGTTAATTTATAATCTGAAATAAAGCATTCATAGAAGTAGAATTGGAAGACTTGCAAAGGTCCACATAGGGCAAAGAATCTAAGCTTTTTCAGAATTAGCTCAACCATTAAAAAACAAACAAACCCAGGGGGAGTGGGTTGTAGAGGAAGTCAGCATTGCTGTTGAACTGCTCTCATTCCTAAACCAGGCACCTCTCCTCTATCTTTTTCCTCAGAAAGAACAAAGTTCTCATATTGATAAACAAGAAGAAATGAAATGAAGAACATCTAGAACACAGGTGTCAAACTCGATCGTGTCATGTGACTATCGTGACGTATCGCAACATTTTTTGCCTTTGCGGAACTGGGGTGGGCGTGGCCTGTGCACGATGCGTCCGGTCCGCAGGCCGCCAGTTAGACACCCCTGATCTAGAACAACCCAAAAACAACAGAATAAGGTTGCCTGCATTGAAATTTGTTGCAAAGCTATAACATCAAATGTAACTACCATCTCACTGTAAGAAACAAACCAACTGATGTACAGCACAGCTGCAGTTATAATTGAATACATGACTTTGGGAGAGGGGAAATGATATTGCCTAGCATTTTCCCCTTTAATTATAGTATATGGAATAGGTTGAGACATCACAGTTTGTATGCCTTATTGGCAAATAAAACAGAAAAAGAACTAAAAAGCTGAAATAAATTGTGCAGCATGACTTTATGGAATGTTGAGGTCTCTGATGAATAAACTCAGCCTCTCTCTGATCTCACAAGGGTTAGCTAAAAGAAATCTTTATTGAAAAACAATCCATCGGGAAACCCAGACATTTAAGAGTCCTTTTTACCTTTAAATGGTTGTATATAAAAACAATCACTGTTAGAGAAACTAAATATATAGCAGAAACCACAGATGGCATCTTAAAGACAATTTCCATAGGGGATTCTGTTGCACAGAGAATCTACCATGCAACAAACATACAATAAGGGAATTTACCCAGAGAAAATAAAACACCTGAGGCTACAAATCAGACATAATCATCAACTTCATCTTGTGTCTTCCAATCAGCGTTGACTGTAAGGTGATTTCCAGGTGAGAACGTGGATTAGTTCAGGCAAGTTTTCTTGGCAAGATTTCAGAAATGATTTGCCCTTGTTTTCTTGCTAGAAAGAGGGACTGGCCCAAAGTCACCCAGTTGGTTTTGCGCCTACGGCAGGACTAGAACTCACAGTATCCTGGTTGCTTGCCTGTTGCTACGCCAAACAGGTTCTCCCTGAGATTTTCTGGCCAAGGTTTTTCAAACAGTAGATTCCCACTGCCTCCTTCCTAAAGCTGAGAGAGAGAGAGAGAGAGAGAGAGAGAGAGAGAGAGAGAGAGAGAGAGAGAGAGAGAGAGAGAGAGAGAGAGAGAGAGAGAGAGAGAGCAACCCAAGCTCACCCAACTGGTTTTGTATCTCAGGTGGGACTAGAACTCACAGTTTCCCAGCTGCTAGCCTGTGTTTAATTATTACATCAACTTGGTCTTATAAATCAGACACAGATTTACTGAACTAAAGCATAAAATTATAATGTTGGTCTATTTTACAAAGAGAGTAATTAGAGATGAAGTCATTCAAGCTGCTTATGATACTAAATTGGTAGTTGCTGAGCAAGAAGTTTTGGTTTTAAAAGAGATTCCTCCAAAGATTTTAAGGAGAAGGAAAGATTTTGCATTTCTTGTACAGGAACTTAAGAAATGTGATGTCAAGTTTAGATGGGAGATTCCAGTTGGACTGGTGGTGATGCACGAAGGTAAAAGACATCGTCTGGTTACTGTGGCCCAGGCACGTGATTTTTATAGCAATGTGTTAAAAGCAACCCCCCTATCACTTCTGGAAGCTGCAAAGGGACATGGCGAGGGAAAGCCTCAAGATGTTGCAGATAGACAGACAGAGGAGAACGGTGCTGGAGGGGATCAAGTTACAGCTTCATCGGTTGCTGTTGGAGAGCAGAGGATGACGCGTGCCGCCCTAAGACGAGCGAGACGAGAGCAAGAGCAAGACAAGCAGAAAGTTATGGAACCTCCAAAGCGTACTTATAGTGAAGCTGTGGGAAGGGCGCGGTCCAAAGAAGATACAGGGGTCATTTCAGACATGCTCCAAAAGCTTTGGGGCGTCAAGATTGGTGACTAAATCTCTAATTTAGAATGTCAATGGATTAAATTCATCATAGAGGAGAAAGAAAGTTTCTCAATATTTAAAATAATTTAAGACTGATGCTATTTGTTTGCAAGAAACGTATATTAGGGTTATGGACTAAAAGTATTTATTGAATTTAAGATTGGGTACGCAAGCTCCTAATCAATAACAAGTTGATTTTTCTTAACTTACTACATATAAAGGTTACTTAATTGGATCATAAATTTTTTAAATTTTTTATTTTATTTTCATTGGAGATTGGAATGGTGTCCTAGACGTATAGATGGATGATCTGGAACTGTGAGACATTTGGTGTGATATATGCAAGAACTATTTTTGATCATAGTTCAGTTTGGTTGGAGATTAACAAGGTTAATAGAGATAGGCGCTTTTGGCGCGTAATTGAGAATTTGTTTAGAATTTAGAGAAATGTGGGAGAATGTAAATAGTAGATGATTTTTTTTCTTTTTTGAAATTAATATGAATAAGGATTGGGATTAAGAAATTTTATTTAGTATTTGAGTAAAGTTCCTTTTCTGTTTTCTTTCTTTTTTTTCTTATCTGTAATAGTAATATTGTTTGTAATCATTTTACATGAGCTAGAGGGTGATAGAATAATTAGTTTATTGTGATAGCATATGGATGCTTATGTTTGTTTTTCCTTTTTATACCCTGTATTTAGCTCTGGGAAGTCGGGGGGGGGGAGGAGGGAATGGGGGAGAGGGATAGGGAGGGTTAGATAGGGGTGGGGGAGGGGGGATTAAAGTTAAAATGTACTGTAAAACTTTTTAAATAAAAAAAAATTATAATGTTGGTTTCAAATTTATCTTGTTTCCTGGTCCTCAGAAACAAAAATATTTCCTGAAACCAACTTTGTGGGGTTTTTTTGTTTTTGCTTTTTCTGGATTTCCCTACTTTAATGAGAGGTTCAAGAACAATTTAATAATAATAATAATAATAATAATAATAATAATAATAATAATAATAATAATAATAATAATAATAATAATAATAATAATAATAATAATAATAATAATAATCTTGATTCTATCCCTCTGTTAATGCAACCTAGCACTGTGTTGGCTTTTTTGGCAGCTGCAGCGCACTGCTGGCTCATATTTAAGTGATTGTCCACTAGGACTCTGAGATCCCTCTCACAGTTACTACTATTGAGCAAGGTACCACCTATACTATACCTGTGCATTTGATTTTTCCTGCCTAAATGTAGAACCTTACTTTTTTCACAATTGAATTTCATTTCAAAACTAATTTTACCTTAGTTATTTTTCCTGGGCCCTTAGTAACAAGATATTGCCTTCTTTCTTTCCAGAAGGGGAAGAGGCAAGATGAGTTTCCTCGCATAAGCATCTGTCTCTCTTGAAGATGTTGATTCAAATAATTGAACACGTTGTCTGGCCTTTGCGGCTGACAGCTGACTGTGAAAGTAGGGCAATAGCTCATCCATTCACTACCATAGAAGAGTAGCAAAAAGCAAAGCAAGCAAAAAAAAAACATTTTGGGGTGGTGGTGGGGAACGAGCATCCCAATATTATGTGCTTCTACATTCCATAATCCCAAATTTATTAATGAGCTTCACCCAGCAAAATGAAGAAATGTCTCTTCCAGGAGCCTGAAAGTATTATTTTCAAATGTGGCTATGCTAATGTGTGGTGAGTAACAATTTGTTCTTTTGAGTTCGACTTGCTTGGCCTATGTAAGCAACAGAGGAGTATTGCTTATAGTAAACAGCATACACCATATTTACAAGTGGATGAATTTCTGATAAATGGTGTGAGGGAGGGTGACGGGAGGGGAGGGTGGCACACTCAACAATGCACTTCAGGCATTGTATAGGAAATTGTTAATTTTCCAGAGTAATGTTGAAATAATAGCTTGAAAGTTTTGTTGTTTGTCTGAAAAAGAGAACACCTCCTCACCAAACAGGTGTGGGAAGTCAGCCTCCCCCCAGAATATTATATTTCCTCAAAGGATCTTAAAGAGGCAGAAAAGCATGCCCAGTTTTTCTTAATAGCCCAAATCTCCCTCCCCCAAGCAGAAACCAGCTCTGTAGAAATGCCGATGTAATAATCCATTCAGGAAAGTTGGAGCCCTCCAGCTAGAAGCTTAGGAAGTCAAAGACACCTAAAACCTACCTACCCACCCAAACTCTAAGACAGGAAACATAAAAGGATTAACCCACCACCACCAGAATGCCAGAAAGGCACACTCAAAACTCAGGTCAAAGTACATGACACAGGAAATACAAAACCTCAAACAGGAACAGGAAACAACTCCAAACAAAAGCCCAAGATGGCATAAAACCCACTCCCTACTACATGTGATCACTCTTTTATTCCAGAGCCATCTTTCTGTCTGGCTCTCTTCTTCAATAAACTGCAACCTTCTTTCTAAAACAGTCTCCATGTTGTTTGTTCCTGGCTTGGACTGGACCTGATCAACACAGGAATGGGGTTTTTCCTCCCTTTTCCAAATTTCTACTCCAGGGAAATCCCCATTATTTTCAATCAAATTTCAAGCCAATGGCAACATAATGGCCGCTTGCTCTGTTACTCAAGCTCCATCAATGACATCTGGTTGAGCTATAGCTGAGATAAGGTGAACCAAACCAGAAGGCATATCCAGAAGGAGCTAATATCTTTGTGTTTGCTACTGTGCTTAAGCAAGAAAGTCATCCACAGGCAGTCTTTGACTTATGACCATTTTTTTTAATTGAAAAGTTTTACAATACATTTTATCTTTAACAATCTCTCCCCCCCTCCCTCCACCCAACCCTTCCTAACCCTCCCTATCCCTCCCCCCACCCCTTCCCCCCTCCCCCCTCCCCGACTTCCCAGAGCTAAATACAAGGTATAAAGGTAAAAATAATCATAAACAACCATATGTTAACAACAATAAGATATTAAGTCTATCGCACTCTAGCTCATATGAAATGACTACAAGCAATACTAATATCACATCAAAACTTATACAAATGCTAAATGAAACTTTTTAGTCCCATATTTGTTCTGGATATAATCAATCCACTTTTTCCACTCCATAATATAACGTTGTTGCGAATGGTCTTTCAAATAAGCCAAAATCTTTGCCATTTCCGCCAGGTCAGAGACTTTTAGAGTCCATTCTTCTATAGTCGGCAGTTCCTCCTTCTTCCAATATTGACCTACTAAAAGTCTTGCTGCCGTAATTAAGTTCAACATCAACTTAGTGTCCACAACAGTAGTATCCGTAATTATGCCCAGTAAAAACAATTGGGGACAAAACTTTATCCTTTGCTTAAATATCTTCTGCATATTCCACCAGATTTTAATCCAAAAAGCTTTAACCTTTTTACAGGTCCACCATATATGAAAATATGTTGCGTCTTTGCCACCACATCTCCAACATTTAGGTTGATAGTTTGGATACTTATGACCATTTTTTAAATGATGATTCAATTAATGACAGCTTCCCCCAAAGTCAGTTATGACCTAAATTCAAACTTGCAACCATTGCTCCATCCCTGGGGTCACATGATTACAATTTGGGCACTTGGCACCTGGCTTGTAGCTATGACTGCTTGCAGAGTCTTATGGTCACATGATCGTTATTTGTGACTTTTTTGCAGTTTCTGGCAAAAAGAAAAAAAAGCAATGGAAATAAAAATCCTTTGATTAATCTGGATTCATATTTATGGCCACAAAATTTAAGTTATGACTGCAATGACTTTACTTATGACTTTTGTGAATATGGTCACAAAATCAGGTCCGGTCACAGGTTGATTTGAGTTATGACCACAGCAACTTAGGACAGAAATTCCAATCCCAATTGAGGTCTTATTTGAGGGCTACCTACATCACCCAATTTGTTCCTGTTGTTCTTCCTTCCTTTCTTCCTTCCCTCCTTCCTTCCTTCCTTTCTTTTCTTAATGCATGGGGGATTTAGAAAGGAGTAACTGAGTAACGTGGTGGCTCAGTGGGTTAGGACACTGAGCTTGTCGATCAGATGGTCGGCAGTTTGGCGGGTCGAATCCCGAGTGCCGCGTAACAGAGTGAGCGCCTGTTACTCATCCCAGCTTCTGCCAACCTAGCAGTTCGAAAGCACGTAAAAATGCAAGTAGAAAAATAGGGACCACCACACAGCATTCCGTGTGCCTTTGGCGTTTAGTCATGCCGGCCACATGACCACGGAGACGTCCTCGGACAAGCGCTGGCTCTTCAGCTTTGAAATGGAGATGAGCACCAGCCCCTAGAGTTGGAAACAACTAGCACGCATATGCGGGGAAACCTTTGCCTTTACTTTTAACTGAGTAAAAAACTGTTAGTTCTATTGAGAGATTTTCTTTCTTTCATTGTCATCATATGGCACTTATAAAAATCAATGACTTCTTTCACCTTTACCACCACCACCATCCATTCTCCTTCTCTTTCCCCCCTTCCTCCTTTTCTTCCTCCTCCTCTTCTTCCTCCTCCTCCTCCTCTTCCTCCTCCTTCTCCTTGACTGATCTGAGTCAACTAGAATCTAAAAGAAACTGCAATATGCATAAAAACCCTGCTGGATTTTTTTTTTATCAACATGAATATCTTTGGACTCTGTTCATGAGGATATGCTTGTGAATCCATACCATGCATCAGCTTTGAGCAATATGAGAGGAGCCCAACTACTTGGGATTTGGTTAGAATAACTTCTTAGGATTCTAAAAATGAATTACGTGAACAGCTTGACTTATCAAGGGAAATGCTCTATCAAAGTTTCTGGGAGTACACAAATATGTTAGCATAAGGAGCAATCCATTAATAGAAATGGATTTTTTTAAAAAAAAAAACCTGCTCTCTGAGCTGGAGGAACAGACTGCTAACATGTCTGGAAGAGGTTTACTGTCTGAAAGAATAAAAATACTCAAAATCAGAGCATTTGTGCCTCTTCTAAGCATCACTGGCTGCTTGCAGAAAGTGACAATTAATCACTTTGTAAATATCTTCTTCTGTTTTACTACAGAAGCAATAAGCACTTTGTTGAAAATTACATAAGTTATAATCCAATTAAACAATAATTACATTGTAATGGGCTTGTAACTACAGCATTAATTAACTTTTATTGCCCTGTAAATTAACCATGGTATCGATAACAGAGTTAAAGGAAATAGTTGACATGCTTAGTAGGGAATAAGAGGGAATGATGCCCACCCATATATTGTCAAGAACTTCTTGCTGGGGTAGCATGGGAACCTAGACTTGGGACATACCACTTCTAACTGCCGGGGGGGGGTGTTATGTGGTCAAATGCTTCTCTATAAAAAAATGAAACCTTCAGACATTTATATCAAAGGAAGAATCCTAGTATGGTTTTCCCCCAATCATGGCTTTTTTTCTCATAGAACGCTCAGATCGGAGTTCCGGCACCTTTTTTGGATGGAACCTTGTAGGATAGGCAAGGCGGGTTGTATGACATGTGTGAGTTCCGTCACCTTTTTCTTATACAAAAAAAGCACTGCCCCCAATACTATAGTTTTCTGTGTATGTGCATATCTCTCCACCTGGCTGATGTACAAGTCATCCAAACTTGACACTCAGTAAATGCAAACATAAACCTCCCTGCAAATTCTTTTATTTAAACCATAATCAATTCTGTTGCCTTCTGCTTAGTAAACATTTCCCAAAGAGGTTGGTGTTGTGAACAGATAAAAATAATAAAAATGGCTTACATCCTGCAATAAAATGTTTAACACCATCAGACAACAACTCATTGTTGAAGACTCTTTAGGTGAACAAAAATGTCAAATCCGGTTGTCAATGCTGCAAACATTGACATGTTTTTGCACTGACAATATAAGAGACAGCCTGTTACTTTAATTGCTTCATTTGGGGCGGGGAGGAAATCTACCCGGATGTTGTGAGAAGATTAGAAAGCCGGCGTACAGAATGGGAAGTGAAACCTCATATGTAAAACTAATTGGATAATGTGACTTATGATGTGTAGATAAGGGCGGGGATTGTGTGTGTGTTATGATGGGTTTGCGGGGAGGAGATTTCAGATTTTGGCATCCCTCCATGAGTGCCGATGTTTTGTCTCGTTATTAAGATTTTTAAGATAAACAATGCTTGCATTTTGTTTGAAACTGTGTCTTTTATTGGAACCATGACACCGATCTAAACAGAAATCCATACTGGATTAGTTATTGCCTGAGTCAACAAGGACTGCAATAGCTGTTGAGGTTCCTTGACTTCCAATAATAAATGGGCTTCATTACTATATTTACAGTATACACACACACACACACACACACACAGACACACAGACACACACACACACACACACACACACACAGAGAGAGAGAGAGAGAGAGAGAGAGAGAGAGAGAGAGAGAGAGAGAGATGCGGTGGCTCAGTGGGTTAGGACGCTGAGCTTGTCGATCAGAAGGTCGGCAGTTTGGCGGGTCGAATCCCGAGTGCCGCGTAACAGAGTAAGCGCCTGTTACTCGTCCCAGCTTCTGCCAACCTAGCAGTTCAAAAGCACGTAAAAATGCAAGTAGAAAAATAGGGACCACTATGGTGGGAAGGTAACAGTGTTCCATGTGCCTTTGGCATCTAGTCATGCTGGCCACATGACCACGGAGATGATTAACAAATCTTATTTCCTGTTTCAGCCTAGCCCAAGGCCATCTACAGGCAGTAGCCACAGCAGTGGCAGCTCATATTTGTGTAAATTTTTTGGGTTGCAAGCCAAAAAATTTACATAAATTATGCTTAATCTTCTGTTATTTTAATCCTAATCACCCCTTCTGTCACTCCTTTGCCATCTAATGTTCACCCCCCCCATCCCCTTAATGCCTAACACCTCTCTGAATAATTCAAAGGTCCTCCAGGGGGCGATACTGCCTACTTTCAGAAACATTGATATATAACTTGGAACAGTGAGTAGGTATAAAAATGCCATATAATCTTCCAAAAGTATAGATAAATGGATAAATATATATATTTATAGAAGATATAGAGCTGGAGGCTACATAGCAGCAAAACCTTTCCCAGCAGTAATCCTAAAGCATCAACATTCTCCCTGACTACCCAAGCATAAAACACTAATCTTTAAGGGGTATGTTTTGGTTTTCAGGTGTGTGTCAAGTAAAATTATTTTTGGGAAATCATTCTTTGCCATTCTAAATGGGTCATATTTAGGAGTAACTCTCAGCCTCAATTGTACACTGGGAGCTGGTGATTAAGGTCCCCCCCACATTTCTGTCACAAAAGATATCATATAAATGCTTAACCATTTGCTACTCTCCCAAGTACATCTGTTCCTGCAAAAACACAGATATTTTGTAGGTCAAGTAATCAGAAAGTGAGTGTGTTCATGGAGAGAAAAATAACCATCAACATCCCTGATGAGTCTTGTTAAACTTTAGCCTCTAGTCTTTCTGCATCAATTCAGGACCTTAAAACCATCATCAAAATCAGATCAATAATTAGCAAAGGCAGTCCACATAAGGAGGATTGATTGGAATAAGCAATTAATAGAAGTCCATCTAATCTCACATTCATTTCTGTTTTTTCCGGTACAAATGGCTCATTTCTTAATATGCCAGCGATAGTTGAATGAAGGGAGTTTTGCTACCTGCATTAGGAAGCGAGAAACTCACTAGCTCATAAAAAGTTTGGCTTTTCTGACTAGGACATTAGGGAAGTAGCTTTTGCAGATCGCTGGTTGTAGAAAAATCTCCATAAGTTTCTTGCCATGTGTATGAAAAAAAAATCTCAGAAGACAAATATTTTTCAAAGCATTCTACTGTGCTGTGAAATCTTTTGGTTTGTATACCCATTGTAAAAGTGATTGATGGCTGACTTCCTTATTAAGATGTGCAGTGTGATACCTTGTAACTCCTTTGACATTTAATTGTGACTTGCAGGTGATAAACTCTTTCTGAGGCTTTTAAGTGTTGAGCGCCACTTCATAGACCTATATATTGTTCTAGGACTGAGAAGCATAAGTGGGACTCACCTGACACAGTCCTGGGATTTAGAACTCTGATTTAAGACTTTGATTAATGGGAAATAAATAGCAGCTCTTTCAAAGGTATGTCTCATTGAGGGCATCAGCAAGGAAGCTATTTTTGGATCTAGGCTACTTCCAAAAAGAGATATCTGTCTAAAACATGCACTGACTGTACAGTCTAGTTTTCCTACTGAAGATTTGGTATATTTTTTAAATTTTTAATTTTAATTCCATTTATATCCCGCCCTTCTCCGAAGACTCAGGGCGGCTTACAAGCTTAGCAGTAGCCTTCATTCTATGTATATGCCTGCTTATTAGGGCTTTCAACCCCACCCCAAGCGGCATTATTACAAAGTCAGCTTATTGCCCCCAACAATCTGGGTCCTCATTTTACCTACCTCGGAAGGATGGAAGGCTGAGTCAACCTTGAGCCTGGTGGGACTCGAACCTGCACTAATTGCAGGCAGCTGGTGTTACTTAAGGAGGCATTAGCCCACTGCTCCACCAAGGCTCTGTATATGAGTCTTATTTATTGAGCAATATTTTTCTACTATCCCTATCTAAAAGATTTTGGGTGGAGTACAAAACCAATTTAAAACTGTAGATAAGCACAGGTAGTCCTCGACTTACAACAGTTCTTTTAGTGACCATTTGAAGTTACAGTAGTGGCCAAAATTGTGGAAACCTTTTGGGAAAAGTGTATTTTTGAGGTTTGATGGCTAATAACACCACTTTCTTTTGGAGTAGGACCATAAAATTATATATCAATGGAAAGATAATTTAATCAAGAATGTAGTTTGTTCAATTATCTGTACTGTATTTTGTGAAAAGTTATAGCCAAATAACCAGAAAAAGGAAGCACAACTTGCTTAGGTTGATATCAGGTAGCTTTCCTTCATCTGATTGTAGCCAATGAGCATGAGTGTTTAGAGAGCCAATCAGGTGTCATCTTGTTTTGGCAATGAGCCAATCAGATCACAGTAGGGTTCAGTTATTGATGTCATGTATTGAAGCTGAGAGGAGAACATTTGTCAGTGTGTTATGTGATCGCTATCAAGTTGGCTGTTTTTTTTTTCTCTTTCATTTAGTGAGCTTGTAAAACATAATAAAATTAAAGTAATGGTGCAAAGAGTTGACTGGTTGACCAGAAAGCGATGTAAAATAGTATTATTAAGTGAACAAAGCTACAGTTATAAAGAAATTAGAAGAAAAATTGGTGGAAACTTAACCAAAGGTGGCATTTCTGCTGTACACTTTTCCCAAAAGGTTTCCACAATTTTGGCCACATTGTACATCAGCAATGAAAAAGGTGAATTATGACCATTTTTCACACTTATGACCTCTGCAGCATTCCCTTGATCACATGATTTACATCCAGATGCTTAACAACCAAGTCACGTTTATGACAGTTGCAGTGTCCTGGAGTCGTGTCATCGTCTTTTGCAACCTTCTGGCAAGCAATGTTAAAGGGGAAGCCAGATTCACTTAACAACTGTGTTACTAATTTAACATCTGCATTGATTCACTTAACAAATGTGGCAAGAAAAGTTGTAAAATGGGGTAAAACTCACTTAACAAATTTCTCACTTAGCAACATAAATTTTGGGCTCCATTGTGATCATAACTTGAGGACTACCTGTATGATTACATGATTTATGTCCCAGAAATTCTTGGCTATTTTTTGCCTTCCTTATCATTTTCATGATGCTTTCAAAACAAAACAATTGTATTTTGCCTTCTGGGATAATTATTACTACTATTATTGCTACCTATTGATTTACTAGATGCATTTGATTATCTTTGGTAATAGGACTAGGTAAGGGCACCTGCATCAAACCAAGATTTTTCAAAACCCGAGCTTTGCACAATACATGCTTCTGTGCAATATTGCAATGCAAGTGCCTCAGGGATGCAGCACAATGTCAGAATGCATATTTTGTCATTTGACTCTCTTTCTACATGCCCATTGTAGGTACTGCCGCCTATTCTGAAATTTCTAAAATTTGATACAGGCATGTGTTATAAAACACTGGAAACTTGTCAAAGTGACTTTTCTTTTCTCTAGGCAGAAGAATGTGTGGTCCCTTGAGATGTTCTGAAAAAGAAGATTTTTGCTAACTAAAGTAAAGATCCTGTCTGTGGAAAGAAGTATTGCAAAGGGGGTCTCATCTGAAAGAAACTGGTGAACTGAATAGGGAAGCAATTTGTTAGCGAAGACAACTGGAGGTGAAAGTCACAGGTTGGGTGGTAACTCCATCCATCATCTTCCTTCTTGCCTGATGTAACTCTGTGAATTTCCTCTAACACGTGAACATTTGCTGTGACAGTCTTTGTATGCATTTCCCTTGTGTGGTCTCAATATATCTGGGTCAACAGTCCATGCTTCACCATGGATCAATAACTACTCCATTGAGGGTACCATTAGAAAGATTCTTGTACCTAGAATTCTTCTAATTCTAGGTACAAAGAAGATGCCTGAAAGAGGAAGAAAAATCCTGAATTTTAGGCCATAGAAATATAGGTCAATAATTTTTTCCCACCAGAGTCCTTTCAACATCTATGCTTTCCCCATTAATGGTAAAAAGGTAAAAGGTAAAGGTTCCCCCGCACATGCATGCTAGTGTACCATTAATGGTACACTAAGCCAAAATCAAAACTACAATTTTGGGATGCTGGAGAGTCCCCACTGATGATGGAGTGGCATTGCCCGAATTAATTGATTGTGAGCTACTAAACTGGAGTCAGCTTTTAGTGACCACATGGATAGATTTTCTCTAGGATGATCTGTGCCCACCCTGGTCCTTCAAGTCTTCCATCACCACCACCAAGAGCCAGCTTTTTTCCGAGGACGTCTCCGTGGTCATGTGGCCGGCATGACTAGACGCCAAAGGCGCACAGAACGCTGTTACCTTCCCACCGGAGTGGTCCCTATTTTTCTACATACATTTTTATGTGCTTTCAAACTGCTAGGTTGGCAGAAGCTGGGACGAGTAACAGGCGCTCACTCTGTTACGCGGCACTCGGGATTCGACCCACCAAACTGCCAACCTTCTGATCGACAAGCTCAGCGTCCTAACCCACTGAGCCACCTCGTCCCTTAAAAAAAAAGATTACAAATACTTAATTAAAACATTTTAAACCAATATATAACAATACTGACTAAAAATAAAACCAATTCCTTAAAAAGGTAGTTATGGGGAGACATTTTTCTATCATTGAAACTTGAAGGACCTGGATAAATAGGTGAGTTTTCCACCACATCCTAAAAGATGTTAGAGCAGACTTTGCATGAGAAGAAAGTTCCCAGAGCATTATTACTCTCCAAGCAGTATCAGATTAAAAAAAATCTAGGAACAATGAATGGATAGTTTAGTTTAGTTTAGTTTAGTTTAGTTTAGTTTAGTTTAGTTTAGTTTAGTTTAGTTTAGTTTAGTTTAGTTTAGTTTAGTTTAGTTTAGTTTAGTTTAGTTTAGTTTAGTTTAGTTTAGTCAAATGGGTTTCAATCAAATCATATTCCTTCAAATTAAATTGAACCATGCTATCATGAAATTTCAAATCTAAATTGGCACTTAACTGATTTGTGTACCCCAATGTTTTGTTACCCCTTGATCTGGTCTTCAAATGGTGTTCTATACCATTTGAAAATACAAAGCCTGGGGTTTCTTTTTTCCTTCAGAGAGAGAAATAGCTCAAATTGCTTTAAAGAAAATAAGCACTAATTAAAACATATAAATACATGATATATTACCAGACGTGCATTTTAGTTTTTACTGTGTTTGTGAGTCTAACTAGTTAGGGAAAGGCAACTGCATAGCTCTCAAAGGGGAAAAGTAAATAATTGAATATAATGTGCCCAAAATGGCTTTCTGCTGTGTGCTTAACATACAAAAGAAAGGGTTTAGGATGTGTTTTTTGCTATACTGAAATCCACACATGTTGCTGTAATGAGGATTCTAGAACCATTGAGATGCTTAAATAATAATAAAAAAACAAGTTAGATTTTGCAAAAGTGCCCATTGATAAAGACGTGCCAAAGGGACCTGTGCAGGCATAACTCTCAACCTTGAGGTCCTTGGGCAAGTCTCACTATCTCATATGTTTTATTAAAATCTTGTAGATTAACCAAATTAAGGCTATATAATTCAATACCTTGCTTCATTTGCAATCAT
The DNA here is from genome assembly GCF_964194415.1 of Vipera berus. Lineage (NCBI taxonomy): Eukaryota > Metazoa > Chordata > Lepidosauria > Squamata > Viperidae > Vipera > Vipera berus. The sequence continues at coordinate 85,357,497 of NC_138207.1, read as the reverse complement.
CTTTTGCCATCTATGACCAACCATCTTACATTTGTATTTTCCAGGATGACCACTGATTCTTTTGCTAGAGATATTTCCATAGCAATTTCCCAATCATTCTGGAATTAGGCAGATTAACATCCCCCACCTCAGGTGAATGTTTAATCCTGAATGACACAATCAAGATCGTTATTTGATTTTTGCCTGACAATCTCTTCTGGAAAGAATTCCCCACTGCAGACTGCATAACAGAACAATGTAAAACTCCCATGTTCCAAAGATAATTTATTTTCATTGCTTTTGCATTTGAGATAAGCTGCTTTGTAATCGTTTAACCCACAGGGCTCCTAATATATAAAATTGCATCTGTGTTGAGATTGTTTACTGTCCTTAAGAACTTTTAAATGACTGCATTGATTCAGAGGAAAAAAAATAATGTTCCCCCAATGAAGACATATTCATTTAAAAAAGAGAAGAAAAGCTGCCATTAAAATCAGCTTTGAGAGAAGAGCCTATTAATTTCTATGGATTCGGATGAAACATTTTCTGAGACAAAGGATGTGCCTAGAATTCAAACAGACCTCTTAGATTTCTGGTTTGGGTGCCTAAAGCTTGTTAGGAGCAGAATTAATTTGAGGTCCACGTCCCGGTGAGAATTTGGTAAGCTAGCCAGTTTTGGTGAAGGCATTTTTATTGCTTTATTGCTTTTAAATAAGAAATAGAAAGAGGGACGGGGGAAGGAAAAGGAACAAAACTCAAGAATACATGCTGTCAAAAACAGATAAGTACTTTAAAATAAGTGGAAAAATAAAACAGGAAAATAAATAAAATATGGCTATATGCTGAGTGCATTGAAAGTTCTTACGTTCCTACTGAAATGGTACCTATTGATCTACTTGCATTTGCATGTGTTCAAACTGCTAGGTGGGCAGGAGCTGGGGCAAATAATGGGAGCTCACCTCTTCATGCGGTGCTTGGGTCTTGAACCTGGGCTGCCATCTTTCCAGGTGAAAGCTCAGAATCTTTAACCACTGAGCCATTGTGCCCCTTATCTAATGCAAACATTATGCAAATGTGGGTGGGTGGACTTCCAATACAATTATATTGCTTTTAAAAAAAACAACCTCTGTATTTTGTGCAAATGAGTCCCATATTTCATTATACTTACCTATACAAAGAAATATTGAATAGAGATTGGTCCCTGTGACAATATTTGAATGAACTAAAGATTAAGATTTTCAGAGGTAAAATGAAGGAATATAAAATTGGTTCATTTGATCAAGGTTAAAATAAGAAAAATTTGCAATTATTTCAAAATCTGCATATCCAGATTTAATTTAGGTATGAAAAATTGTGCCTTTTGGATGGGGACTCCTGTTTTGGGGCATATTCTATGCTGCACAGGGCTGGACTCTTCCAAGAAATCTACAAGTTCTCTGCTTTGATGATTAACTCTGGAAATTTGAGTAACTAAACAATATTTCTTTTATTTTTGTTAGAGTCCTAGCTGAGAAGAGATAGTCCTTGTTATCCGTATGTCCACAAGGTAATTGGATAAAATATGGCATGGGTGGATAAGCTAGCAAAGGAAATGTTGAATTTCAAAATAAAATGGAGCAGGTAAAGAGCTATGGAGAAGAAAAATAAAACCTCCAGAAAAATGTACTTAATGCATTCCTATGGGAATGCAACTGGTAGTGGCTTGAAATGTGGCCAAATGCTCTTTTCTAAGGCCTCTCCTCCTTTTTTTCCAGCCATGTGAACAAATCAGAGTATAAAGAACTTGCCCAGACACAAATGTCATGGTTCCGATAAATGAGACAGTTCAAACAAAATGCAAGCATTGTTTATCTAAAAAGTCTCAATAATGAAAGAAACATTGGCACTCATGGAGGGATGACAGAATCTGAAATCTCCTTCCCCCCCCCAAACCCATCCGTAACACACACACATAAATCACATCATTAATCACATTATCCAATTAGTTTTACATATGAGGTTTCACTTCCCATTCTGTACACGGGCTTTTCTAATCTTCTCAAAACAGTCGTTAGAAAATTCCCTCCCTTCAAGATTCAAAGCAAGCAGTTTAAACAAAAGGCTGTCTCTTATATAGTCAGTGCAAACAACATGTCAATGTTTGCAGCATTGACAACAAATACATACAACACAAGAGGAGAACATCACAGAGACAATGCTTTGTGTAGAAGAAAATACAGGAGTTGGAAAGAACCCCATAAGCCACACTCAGCAGACTTTCCTTACCTTGTTGTGACTCTTTCTTTTTTACTTATTATTTTTGTACTGCAGGTATGGAGAGCACATGGAAAATTTTCTTCCCCACAAAGCAAGTGAATTGTCTTCTGGATATGTTTGCTCATCCATAGAAATGTTTCAGGTCACTGCATTGTTTCATATTGTGATTACAGGCTTTTGCACAGGGTGGAATGCATCTTGTATCCTAAAATGATCCATAAGGACTTTTCTAAACAATCAATAGAAATGGATGACTTAACCATGCTTTACTAGCATCCCCGTGGCTTTACAATTCAGTCCTTTCCAATAAGGTGAGAAATGTACATGGCCTACAGATCATGTGATCAGCTTGATTACCAACTGCATGCCAAGTCTTCTTGCCATCAACTTCTAGATGGTTTTCAGCTCCATATCACTAATGCAGGAGGGTTGGTAATAGTCATACACCTAGAAGACAGATATACCCTATCTTGGAATAGTTTGGTGAGGGCTGGCAGCAGTAAAGGGTGCATTTACATGGGCTATTTGGCCTTATTTGTCTAGGTCTGTTTTGGCTAGAGTAGGTATAGACAGACAACCTTGGCTCTTTTATGACTTGTGGACTTCAACTTCCAGAATTCCTGAGTCTGCATGGCTGGTTCAGGAATTCTGGGTATTGAAGTCCACAAGTCATAAAAGAGCCAGGGTTGACTATCTCTGGGCTAGAGCATTATTTCTCAACCTTGGCAGCTTTAAGATGGGTAGACTTCAACTCCCAGAATTTCTCAGTCAGCTGTGCTGGCTGAGTAATCCTGGGAGTTGAAGTCCACCCATCTTAAAGTTGCCAAGGTTGAGAAACACTGAGCTCAAGTAATATTGATTGACTAAGTTACTGAATTAAATAGGGGAAGGAAGAAGAAAAGAAAGATTGATCTGTGCTAATGATTTAAATTTGATTTCCAATTCGAATTTCATGAATCTCAAGGATGAATATTAACTGTATTGATACAATAACTAGAATGTAATGGTTTGTAGAAGACATCAAGAACATCGGAACATTGGAACCCATCTCCCCAATAAGAAGGGTGTTGGATGTTAGTCATTTCCTCAAAGGGCAGAGAAATGTAGTCCAGCTCTTAAAATGGTGTAAAAGTCTTCAGGAAGAGGACAGGGTGGTACAGATATAAATCCCTCAATTTACAATAAGCTAGTCTGCAGTTGCCAAGGTATTAGTTTTATCAAATTTAATCTCTTTTCTCTTAGTTCAAAAAAATCTTTTGGTTCATGGAGCTTTTATAAAGCTGAGAGATTCAAGCTGGCATCTTCAATAAATAGTCCAGATGACTCTTCGACTCACAAAATTACATCCAAGGAAGTTCTCTTTTCTCCCAGGAGAAAATCAGCATAGACTATTTGGGTTGATTAGGGTTATTCCTCATTGAGTTCCATGGAACTTTAAAAGAGTAGGTGTTGAAAGAGCCATGGAAGATTTATTTAAGGCCCAGGAAGTAGAAACTGACCATCATAAAATACTATTCCCCCTGAATCTTCTATAAATCTTCTGTAAGGCTATGGAGCTTTATAGAAGAATGTTATTGTGGTTTTATGCAAAAGCTGTAGTTCCATAATATCTGTAGAAGTGGGAGCCTTGATTTACATTTGCAGAATACCTCCCCAATAAGCATGAAGATTCTAGAAAAGTCCAACCACTGCATGGACAGAAAGCATATTTTTTCAATGGACTCCGCTGGACATTTTTTTAGCATCCTCTCCGACAGGCAAGTCAGCGGTTGCAAGTTCTCCCCATCTCCTGCTTCACTTCTCAGTTCTACACATAAAAGATGAAGAGGGAACGGAATTGTGCTAATATATTCAAATTCCACCCCACTTTTTATGGGAGAAGACTGCAGATGGATTTCATAATAATTGATCAGGATGAGTTTTTTTTAAGAGTATTTGTCTGGAAGTAAGAACTTACATATCAATTAATTCTTGTTGAGTCCAGCATGGAAGTACCTTGACCTTCCCTTCCCTTCCCTTCCCTTCCCTTCCCTTCCCTTCCCTTCCCTTCCCTTCCCTTCCCTTCCCTATCTTCTCATCTCTCTTTGAATTCTCCCATTTCATTGAATTCTCCCATTTCCCCCCTTTCCAGCATAGCTGTTTCTTTCACCCATCTTCTTTTTTATTTATTTAAATTCCATTTACATCCCGCCCTTCTCCGAAGACTCAGGGCGGCTTACAAGCTTAGCAGTAGCCTTCATTCTATGTATATGCCTGCTTGTTAGGGCTTTCACACACCCCCAAGCGGCATTATTACAAAGTCAGCTTATTGCCCCCAACAATCTGGGTCCTCATTTTACCTACCTCGGAAGGATGGAAGGCTGAGTCAACCTTGAGCCTGGTGGGATGCGAACCTGCAATAATTGCAGGCAGCTGGTGTTACTTAAGGAGGCATTAGCCCACTGCTCCACCAAGGCTCTTTTATTGAAGAAGTGTATGTGTGTATGCCTATAAGTGTTTTGTGTATGCGTATCATGTGTGAGAGTGACTGGGGTTGTGCATACACATATAGACGGAAATTAATTTTGCATTTAGGATGCTGTATTTAACAAGCAATTAATTTTAATTAGTAATTTAACGTTCAGTTAATATCAGTTTTATTTCTGCCCTTTTGAATGTCCTCCAGTTAGTCTGCACTGACACACATAAATATGAGTGCCACATTTTTTTTTGGGGGGGAAGAGATTCCAAGGTTTGTTTCAAAAGAACGTAGTGACCCTGGGGTGACAAGATCAGAACCTGGACATTACCCAAGAATCCAAGTGTTTGCTTTTGGTCTAACTCGCTTTGTGAGGGCATAGAGATTGTAGATTTAAACCAGGCATGAGTCTTTGCTAGAGAATATGCACCTGAACATTTGCAAAATACCAAGTATTTAAGTAGCAAAAGGTCCAGTTATGAAGAAAACTGTTTCATTATGAATATGAATATGGTTCAGTATATCAGGACATCAGATGAATAAGAACAAGAGTCAAATACTGACATGAAATGTATCTGAAATAGAAAAGCAGTATCTACAGTAAGTACCTGGGGTTTAATATTATTAATAGAAAGTTACATACCTAGGAATTTCCTGGCTCTTATTTATAAATTGCTGGTGAAATACTAATCAGAAACTGAATGGTTAAAGTCTCTATGATTAAATAGATACAGAATTTAGACGGAATAATTGATATACAACAGTAGGAATTTCAATGAAAAAAATAGTGATATATTAAATTTAGAGAGAATATCACACTTAAAGAAACTGGTATGTTATCAATGGTATATCACTTCAGTATTGATTGGTAAAATTGAAAATTTATTTTCTAAAAACTATTTGAAATATAATTATCTTTCTTCCATATTTGGAAATAATGTTATAAAGTTTTGGAATGAAACAGATTCTGAAAATTCAATTCTCTTTTCAGCCTGTCACCTTCCTATTAAATGTTGATTGATGGATTATGTGTCATTAAGTTACTGTCAACTCCTAGCAATCACATAGATTTTTTTTCCTTCAATATTATCAAAGTTTGTATTTCAACAAAGTATATTAAACTTGCTTTGTATATGTTAATAGATGCTGGGATGCTCCATAAACCTCATTGCAAAGTATATAAAATTCCTTCAGTAGAAGAAAGGCAAATTAAATTGTGGAAGTATGTCTCTATGCTGAAAATAGCATCATATTTTAAAAATAAATCTATACAGAATTTAATTTAATACAGAAGTCAATTTTGGACTATTATTCTACCTCTGAGTTTATACCACAACTGAAATTTGTTAAATAAGGGTAAAGTTCTTATTGACTAGATATGATGGCAGTCTTTCATTTTCACTTATACTGACTTGATTACTGTCACTGATTTAATCTAAATAATGTTCTATAATTTTAAAATGATATAAAGTATTCAAAAGTACAGAATTAATTAATGTTATTTTGAGAATTTTGTATTTATTTTGCCCATTATTAACCCAGCTATTAATGAATGTTAGCAAATATTCATAATATTTAAAGTAAACGTAAAGTAAATTTATCATTCATTAAGAAACACACAAGACAGGAAAACCTTCCTTCAATCTAATTTACTTTCTGAAGACCAAGAGAGAACATATTCCCTTGTCTCTTATATATAAAGGCTAATTTAACTAACAACAGACCAGGTGAGAAATAGACATGGGAAAAACTCTTTCTCCATCTATCTCTATCTAAATCTCTTAATATTTACCCTTGTAAATAAAAGAGCTCATGGGTGCAAAGAGATGGATTCCTAATATCAGAGAGTTGGAAAAGATCAGAGAAATCACTAGAACTTTAAGATGTGTGGAATTCACCTGGCTGAGGAATTCTGGGAGTTGAAGTCCGCACATCTTAAAATTGCTAAGTTTGAAAAACACTTATCTGGTTTATACAATTTCCAGTGCATAGTTAGCTTAAATTCAGTTCTGTCTTCTTGTCAAAAAAAATACAGTATCTAACACGAATACTAATAAATGGAGAGAAGATATAAATTTGCTCAGCTCTCTTATCTAAGCAACATTACTGCAATCTGATCCACAATTATTTTGAAGTGTTCCATTGGACAAAATCCATCTAAATCAGGGGTCTTCAAACTTGGCCCTTTTATGTCTTGGGACTTCAACTTCAGGGACGCTGGCTGAGGAATTCTGGGAGTTGAAGTCTACAAGTCATAAAAGGGCCACGTTTGAAGACCCCTGATCTAAATCAGGGCTTTTCAACCAGTGGTACGGGTACCACCTGTGATACATTGGCACCTGGCAGATGGTACGCGACCATCCTAGAAAAGTGGTAACGGGGGAGGGGAATGAGCTGAACCGGTGGCAGCACCGCACAAGCCTGAGCGAGAGATTGCTGGAGCTGCAGGGCTGTCAGGGCTCAGCGGAAGCGCCAAGATCAGCACCAGGCTCCAGCTGGAGCTTGACGCTAATCCTGGCATTTCTGAGTCCAGAAGAAGTGCCGATCAGCTGGAATGTTGCAGCATCTCCAGGATCTTGTGATTTACATTCAGATGCTTGGCAACTGATTCATATTTATGATGGTCACAGTGTCCCAGGGCCATATGAAGTGACCAAAACCTGCTGCAACCACCCAGCAGATGGAGGGAATAAAAACCAAACACCCCTGCTGCCAATCCTCAACAGAAATGCTCACAACAATGAAAACCTCAGACAGGAGGAAGAGCGCCGCTGGGCAGGCAGGTGTGTTGCTCGGCTGTGGTTTGGGGGGCACTTTTTTCAGTGCCATTGTAACTTAGAACAGTCACTAAGCGAACTGTTGTAAGTCAAGGACTACCTGTACTTCATCACTATTTCCCTTTTTGGGGGGGGGGGCTGATCAGGTTTTTGACACCTTGCTAGGCGACTGGAGGTACCCGGATGTTGCCCTATCCTAAAAGTGGTACAATGGGTGAAAAGGTTGAAAAGCTCTGATCTAAATAAACAACACTGTAATAAATGTTGGGAACTTTTCAGAAGGAAGGGATAATTACTAGTGAGAAAAATCAGTATTGTCTTGTAGGACAAAAAACACACAAATAACTTGTATGTTCAGTTGGTAAAGCCACAGAATTATTTCTCCTCGGTTGCTTGAGTAATTGTTAGTTTGGCAGTAAAATGTGAGACTAGCTAAAAGAACACAAACTGCTCAGGGAATGGTAAAAGAGATGTTTTGCTTATGAACTTCTATGACTGATAGAAAGTTAGGTATTATTAACCAAGCCACTATTAATTTTGCTTGTTCTGTGGTGGGAGGTAGTATGTTGTCTATGTTAAAACATATCTTAAAACATATCTTTTATTTGTCTATGAAGATTCTCAATCATCCAAGCTGTGGTTGTTCCAAAGGTGCTTTTCCAAAAGGCAACTGGACTTTCTTGGGTTTTGTTTTTTTTTAACTTGGAAACATTTCATTTCTCATCCAAGATCTGAGAAAAGCTTCTTGGATCAGAAGCAAAATGTTTTCAGGGGAAAAAAAACAAAGGTCAGTTGCCTTTGTGAAAGCACCTTTGGAATACCTTTTTTGTCACGGAATAATTAACATTCCGACTAGAGGAGGATGAACCGTGGTTCATTTGCATGGTGAATATCAAAGAAAGAAAATCCGAGGCATATGCTATTGTAAAACTTTTAATGAGAAAACAAAAGACCTAAACTGACTACATTCTCTCATCAGGCAGAAGAGAAAAGTAAGAAGAAACTATGAGAAACTTTTTCTAGGCATGCGCACAAAACAGTCTAAAACCATAACATAGCTGGACATATGAAATTCACTATGGTTACATGATAAGATAATAACACAGGTGCAGAGAGCGGTGTTGTGACTCAGGGCCAGCCTGTGGGTCCGACAGCCGGCTCTGATGTATCGGATGACTCTGAGGGGGAGGAGGGAAACGAACCGGCTGATGATGGTTTGGAGGAGGGAAACGAACCGGCTGATGATGGTTTGGAGGCTTTGCAGAGTCCTCAGCCGGGGACCTCTTCTCAGCTGCGTGAGCCCGAGAGTGCGGAGGAAGATGACCCACAGCTGGCCCTGTTCAAGGACGCCCGACGCAGGAGGCAGTCAAGCAGGAACAAACAAAGAAAGGCTGCAGGACTCCTCGGGAGGAGGCACAGGGAGACCACGCCCTGAGCTCTCTATAAAAGGAGTGTTTGGGGAGGGGCTGGTTGCTGAAAGCAACTTTTCTGCTTGAGAAGACAAGCTCTAGTGTTTTTGTTAACTGCGTAATTAAATCTTGGCAGAAGCCTTTTAGCCTTGGACGCTTTCCAGTCTCTTCTTTTTGAATAGGGGTTGCGAGAAGAGGGCTGGTTCAGAACAAGCGGAGGAAAAAAAATGTACAGACAGAAATGAGCTGCTGACAAAATTAAAAAAAAAACGGCAGTGACATTTTTGTTATAAAATTGAGTGTTGCTCCTTTTCTTGACAATAGAATTTTACCCTTGTCTTCCTCTGGATGATATTTTTTTTTCTTCAATTTCCTAACCTCTAGCTTAATCCCTGAATATTTTTCCATCTAAGTACTGTTCTCCATGAGAACAAGGCTGACCAAATACTGTAAACATTCTTTACCCAGAGTTTTTAGCTTAAGCATTCTATGCCACAATTTTTAAAAGATATTTTTAAGTTCTGTAGAGAACAAGAGTAGGCAGCAAAATAAATAAAATAAACCAGTGAGGAAGATGAGGCTTACTTAAACCCTAACTGTATATACTTTAAGCATGATAGAATAGGAAAGGGATAATGGATTGAAGACCACCATCCAATTAAGAACCCTCCCCCCCAATCTATATGAAAACGTCAGTCCCAAAAAACATTGTTATAATCCCCAATCTTCAGACAGCCTCATTCCCATGATTTCTTCTGTCACACATGCACATTATGCAGCAGTACAATGCTAAGGGTAGTATTTTCAGCCAGTTTATCAATTGTCCATTAAGGTCATCCCAACTGATATAGGCAATATCAGTTGCTTATACTTTAGGTCGCGGGGGAAAAGGACATTCAACTTAACAGTGAATGTTAAGTTGAATGTCCTGAATGTAACAGTGCATTCAGAAGTGCTGCATCAATGTAAGAATAAAATCTGGAGTTATGCATTTGAAGGACATCCCCCACTCCATTTATGCATTTCGAGATGTGAAATTTGCACTTTTCTCCAATCTGTTCAAACATTCTTCTTAAAGGACAACAGTCATCAGTGTGGCTAATACTCCAAAAGAAATGCTATATCTAACAGCTGAATGCTTCACTTTGGAGGTATCTCAAATGTTTAAATCATCTCATGGATTTTAGGCAGTGGTAGAATTCAGGAAATTCAGGTAGTTCAAATTAGTTTAAAGATTTATTACAAGCTTAAGCTCTCTACAAGAATCTAACCAACTGACTTGTTAAGGGAAATGAGAGGGAGATAAGAGAGGCAATCAAAGTGGGCTGGACTTAGATCTCTTGCAGGTGCACAGGGATTCATGACTTATGATACCTTTGACCCCTCCCTCAGATTCACCCTGGTCATCTCCTACATGGCCCTGGTGTAAAACTTCAGTGTGAGGTTTTCATCCTCTAGCTTTCATCTTCCTTGTCAGCTGAAGCCACTATCAATATACAAGACAGAAACTGCACATCCTTATTTGAATCTAGCTGAGTTTCATTTTGCAATGACATGATTCCTCCATCCACATCATCCCCCAATAATGTTGCTCATAAATTCTTACATGAGAACCAGTTTAGGGGGAGTTCCCCTTCAAAAGGATGCAAAACTGGGGACCGGCTTGGAGGAAATGGTGGGTAAATCCTCTTGTCAGCTACCAGTTAATCATTCTTCCTTTATTTTTTTCTTTGCTATAACTGATTGTCCCAATACCTCGTGTTACGTACCCCAACTCATAGGGAAATGCACTTTTGTCATCTCACTTTGAAAAATGGCCTTGTTCTACCTGTCTTGCCTTTAAAAATAGAGTCACGTTAGCAGCCATTAGTTGGTAAGGGGAGCTTGAATTCCCACCCATGAATGGTTAGGGATGGAGAAGGGGGAGGACAGCAGTTCTACCTGCTTTCTTGCCAGTAATTAACCTCATTGCTAATGAAGTGAGACCAGACACTCACTGTCATATGATGGAACACTCATCAAGGCCATTCTGTTTAATGAGGACATTATAGGGTGATATTCTCTTCTTGTCCTCCTCCTATTGTTTCAAGATTTGGCTAATTTCTCTTTAATGTAGATTAATTAGCATTGGTTCTGGTTCTTGGATAAGAAGATAAAATTAGATTCACATAGATTTTTAATCTTTAGAAATAAACATTAGAAATTAAAGGGGAGGTAACCTTTAATTTATTTATGAAAGGAATGCAGTCATTACAAAAAGAAAACAAAACCATTCACTTCCATTTTCTAGTATCTATTATTCCAGTCTGTCATGCCAACTTTAAAATGGGTGGACTTCATCTCCCAGAATTCCTCAGCCAGTATGGCTACCAAAAAAGTGGTTACCAGGCCATTTCCATAACTGATGAAGTCAACATGAATTGCAATGTCTTCTTTGCAATTCCACATTTCAGCATCCAGTAGAATGATTTCAAAGCATGACACAGTACAGTTAAAACCTGAGCAACTAATTTGAGGGAACTATGAGGGGGCTAAAAAAAATCTCAACAAAAAAGCTAAAATAATTTTTTGAATGCTTGCGATATAATCTTGCAAGACACAAGTCTGAGGGACCATTTTGGACTTTGTAAGCATTGAGGTTGTCATACATGTTGCACATGGGAAGGAAGACAAGGGGTGGAGTTTTGTAATGCAGCACAGATTTACTTGCCCATTCCAGGAGAGGTATCATCATCATTCTTAGAAGGGGGCATGATGACTCATTGGTTAAGATGCTGAGCTTGTCAGAAAGTTGACAGCCTAGGTTCAAGACCTGAGCACTGAGATCCCATTATTTTGCCCTAGCTCCTGCCAATCTAGCAGTTCAAAAACATGCAAATGCAAAGTAGATAAATAGATACCACTTTGGTGGTAAGGTTATTGCATTCTGCATTTTCATGCTGGCCACATATAGGAAATATCTCTCAGACCACACAGGCTCTCTCTCTCAGTTGAGAATCAGAGATGAGCAGCACCCCCTTGAATGGGGGGAAACCTATCAATCCTTTAACCATCATCTTTAACGTATCAATAGTGATATTAATTGGAATTAGAATTAGAATTACATTTTCAATTTATACGAATCAGGATGTATATCCTTCTATTATATTTACACTATGTATGTGTGTGATAAAGGGTCTCTCAATTTGGTTGATTTGACTGGCTTTTGCTTGACCTAAAAGTCAAATGATTCCCAAAAGAAGCAAAGAGAATAGCATGTAGGACAGGGGTCTTCAAACTTGGCCTTTTTATGACTTGTGGACTTCAACTCCCAGAATTCCTCAGCCGGCGTGCCTGGCTGAGGAATTGTGGGAGTTGAAGTCCACAAGTAATAAAAGGGCCAAGTTTGAAGACCCCTGATGTAGGACATATCAATGTGAATAGCAACAGCAATTAGACTTGTATACCACTTCACAGTGCTTTAGCACTCTCTGAGAGGTTTATAGAGTCAGCATATTGCCTTCCAACAATCTGGGTCCTCATTTTACTGACCTCAAAAGGATGGAAGGCTGAGTCAACCTTGAGCCAGTGAGAATCAAACTGCCAAACTGCAGGCAGCCAGCAGTCAGCAGAAGTAGCCTGCAGTGCTGCATTCTATCACTGAGACAATGCATTAATAAATAGTGGGATCTATTACCATACAATTATTGAATTAAGGAGAAATAATCCATAGCTACAAAACTTTAACTTTCCCACAACACAGGCCCAGTTTAATGGAGGAGCCACTCCATCAGCTGATATTTTTCTGCTGCTGATCTATTGTTCGACATAATCTACAAACTAGCACTGATGAGATGTAACGAGAAAGAATCTCTGATTTCTCAGCTCACTGGAAAATCCATTTGCATGGCTGGCTGGGGGAATTCTGGGAGTTGAAGTCCACAAGACCAGTCACATGGCACACCCTGCCATACATCAAAAGCATTTTGGAAACTGTAGAACGCAGCTTCCAAGATCGACAAGTGAGCATCACACACTGCCCAGAGGCTACCATAAAATGACAAATTATGCATTGTAAAGATTGCTTGGAGGTGGGAGATACTTACGATGTAATCTACTGGAACCCCTGCATAGATTGCTCCCGTGGCTATGTAGGACAGATGGGGAGGAAGCTAACCACCAGATTAGAAGGGGTCAGATGATGAAACCCAAAATCACTGGTAGCCTCACACTACAATGAACAAGGATATACATTTGATTTTGCAGCTACTAAGATTGTTGGATGAGCAGGCACAAAAACATCCAGGGAAGTGACTGAAGTCTGGGAAATGGACCCCTCATCTGTCAACAGGAGTGCTGATTTACCACCAGCTTATCAAGTACTTAGGAGGCAAGGGTTTGGCAACACAAGCAAACAACAGCCAATGACTTAATAGCCAGCCATCAACACCCCAATCAACATCTAAAAAGTCACATACAACAGGCACCATATAAATACCACACACAGAACAGTCCATGGAAAACATTCTGCTAGAGAGAAGTTCCATGAGGATGGGCTCCAGCATGAGTCTAAAATCTCGGAAGACTAAACCCTCTGGTCCCAGTGACTGACCCAGATTGGATCCTGCCCAGTGGTGGGATTCAGCCGGTTCACACCAGTTCAGCAGAACTGGTAACTAATTTTTTGTTGCCCAGGCCCCAAGTGGACTTCCGGAAGTGGCATCCACGCAGAGAACCAGTTGTTCACATATTTGAATCCCACCACTGATCCTGCCACATTATCCTTCATTCGAGAAATACTATTCTTACAGTCCTTTAGTTCCTCTTTTCTTCAAAATGTCTTAAGGGATGGATCAAGCTCTGAAGGAGTGCTTCAGTTGGATGAAACTATGAGTGAATCAGGAATTGCTTCAGAGAACTTCATTGAGTGTAGTGATTGCAAAATGCTGTACATGTTTTTTTTTTGCTGCTTTGACAGTTGTAAATGACAACACTGGAGAAATTTCACTTCCTTTATGGAGGACAAGCCAGGCAAGTGACAATGACACACATGGCTGACCTATGAGATTGATCACCTCATTCGACTCTCTATCAGAGGTGTGTTTTTTATTGCAAATTTTATTATTTAAAACTTTGGACAAAGTGTTAACGGTCTGACATTCCTTATTGTCTACATCGTTTTTGTATTTTATACACATATATACATTTTATGTACATATCATTTATATACAATTATACAATATTCGATCTTATCAACCATCTTATTCTAATAATGTGTGAAATCAGCAACCTGTATCTCTATTTACACCTTCCTTTCTGTTCCCACCATAGGTAAAACTTATTCCAAATTTTGTAATAATCTGACTGATCTTTGTTTTTAATTTCCATAGTTAATAATAATAATAATAATAATAATAATAATAATAATAATAATAATAATAATAAGTTGGAAGGGACCTTGGAGGTCATCTAGTCCAACCCCCTGCTCTGGCAGGAAACCCTATACCATTTCAGGCAAATGGCTGTCCAGTCTCTTCTTAAAAACTTCCAGTGTTGGAGCATTCACCACCTCTGGAGGCAGGTTGTTCCACTGGTTAATTGTTCTAACTGTCAGGAAGTTTCTCCTTAGTTCTAGGTTGCTTCTCTCCTTGACTAGTTTCCATCCGTTGCTTCTTGTCCTGCTTTCAGGTGCTTTGGAGAATAGCTTGGCTCCCTCTTCTTTGTGGTAGCCCCTGAGATATTGGAACACTGCTATCATGTCACCCCTTACCCTTCTCTTTGTTAAACTACACATACCCAATTCCAGCAACCGTTCCCTATATGTTTTAGCCTCCAGTCCCCCAATCATCTTTGTTGCTCTTCTCTGTACCCTTTCTAGAGTCTCGACATCTTTTTTACATCGTGGTGATTTGTTCATTTCTGTGCATGTCCAAATTTTATTTATCACTTCACTCTCGTCAAGTATTTCACTATTTTTCCATTTCTGGGCTGCCGTGATGATGTGTATCATTATTCTTTGGTATATTTCTCTGTTATTATGCCAAATAGGAAAAATTCTGGTCTATAATCTACTCTCTGTCCTTATATTTCTTCTATCCATATCCATATCCTTTGCCAATACTTTTGCGTCTTATTACAGGACCACCAAACATGAAAATAAGTGCCTAATTCTTTGGAACATTTCCAGCAGCTAGGGGATATTGTTTTGTACATTTTGGCTAATCGTGCTGGAGGGAGATGCCACCGGTAAAACATCTTATATAAATTTTCTTTGTAAGCTGAGGCCAGCGTTATCTTTTTATTTCTATCCCAAAGAGTTTGCCATATATCAAGAGCGATACTGTGTCCCAAATTTTTAGCCAATATCAGCATTGGTTCTTTAACTTGTTCCTCAATCATTTTATACCCCAATAGCAGACTACACAATTTCCTTATTTGTTTCTCATCTGGCTCCAATAAGATTTTATCCAATGCAGTCTTTTGAATATCTTTCTTATCTTTCTTATATCATGTTTGTATCTGTAAGTAAGCTCACCATTCCAATTTTATCCCTTGTTGTTCTAGTTCCTGTCTGAATTTCAATTCTTCCACGTCGTTCATAATATCTTTGTACGAGATGCTATTTTCCAAATTGAACAAGTTTGGATAAACTATCGCCTCAAGGGTGGACAGCCAGACTGGTACTTTAATGTAATTTTGTTTCCTAATTTTATTCCAAATTTTGAGTAGCACTTGTCTAATCCGATGTTTTTGAAAATGTTGATATAGCCCTTGTTTTTCATTCCATAGGAATGTGTGCCAGCCTTATTGCAAGTCATGGCCTTCTAAAATTAATAATCTTTTATTCTTTAAAATTATCCATTCTCTAATCCAGGTTAGGGCTGCTGCATGGTAGTGTGTTTCCCAGTCCAGTAGTCCTAAACCCCCATTTTCTTTGGCATCCTGCATATGTTTCATTTTAATCCTCGGTTTTTTTCCCTTGCCATATAAAATTTAGTGTCAGTTTGTTCAGGTTCCCGAAAATTTTTTGATCTAGTTGTATAAGAATATTTTGGAACGGGAATAGGATTTTAGGTAGTACATTCATTTTTACGACAGCAATTCTCCCTAACAGTGAAAGACTCAAGTTTCCCCATCTTTCCAAGTCTTCTTTTATTTGTTTCACTATTTTATCGTAATTGTCTTCTTTGATTGAAGTACATCTGGCTGTAATAGTAATTCCTAAATATTTTATCTTCTTAACTATTTGTATATCCATAATCCTAGCCAAATTTTCTTTCTGTTTATTCATCATATTTTTAACAATCATTTTAGTTTTACCCTTATTTATTTTCAGCCCAGCATCTTCACCATATTTATCTAGTTCTTCCAACAGTTTCAGTCCCGATTGTTGTGGATCCTCCATAATAAAGACCAAATCATCCACGAATGCTTGAAGTTTAAAAATTTCTTTTTTAAATTTCTAATCTTTTTATATGCGGTTCATTTTTAATTATCCTTGTTAGGACCTCTAGCGTCAGTATAAATAATAATGGGGACAGAGGGCATCCTGGTCGTGTTCCTTTTTGTATTTGAAATTTCCTGGTTACTTCCCCATTTATTATTATTTTGGCTTCCTGATTAGAATATATTGCCCTAATTATGTTTATAAATTTTTCACCCATGTCCATATACCTAAGTTGTTGATATATAAATGACCACTTAACATTATCAAAGGCCTTCTGAGCGTCTAAAAATAGTAACGCCATTTGTTGTCCACTATGTATTTCATAGTATTCTAGCGTGTCCAATATTATCCTAATGTTGTGTTTAGTTTGTCTTTTGGGTAAAAATCCGTTCTGATGCACGTGTATAAAATCTTTTAAAAAAATTTAATCGCTCAGCTATAATTGTTGTAAATATCTTGTAGTCAGAGTTAAGTAAGGATATAGGTCTATAATTTTGGATTGATGTATGATCCGTGTTATTTTTTGGGATCAGAACAATATTCACCTCTGACCATGATTTTGGAATTTTTGCTTCATCCAGGACCACGTTGAACACATTCAATAAAGGTTGTCCTAAGATGTTTTGTTGTTCCTTGTAGATTTCTGTTGGAAGACCATCAGGGCCCGGTGCTTTATTATTTTTTTGTTCATTAATAGCCGTAATCACCTATCAGAGGTGATTTTGAGGTGCAGTGTTCATAGCGACTTCAGCTCCTCACTGTAATCTAAACAGCCACGAGCCTTAACTTCACCTTATCTCTTGTGCCAGTGGAATACTACATTTGTGTACTAGTTCTGCAAACACAGGTTGGGAGTTCACTCATCTCTCGTGGTGTTCTGAATTTAAGCTTAAGGCTGACTTATGCCTGGATCAAAGTTATTATTATATTTTGCATGATAGAAACAATTTGAAATCTTTCACTGGTGAGTGAATGGATTCCAGGAAAACATTAATAGCCATTGGCCAAAACAGTTCTTGGCTTTAAGAACAGAAATATGCAATCAGAAACAAAATGGCCATAATTCCCAGTATGCAAACTACATACACGGTATTATCAAGAAAATTACATTGTTGCTAGCATCCCGGTTCTTACGCAAGCACAAAAAGAGGAGATTAACCAGTTGATAACAGAAGAAGAAATTCTTATAGCAATTAAGGAATTGAAGTTGGATAAAGCGCCAGGTACGGATGGTTTGACTGCGGTTTACTATAAAAATTTACAAATGGAGTTGATAAAGCCGTTAAAGGAACTGTTTCAGATAATTCAGAGAGGGGGAAAGGTGCCTCCGTCTTGGAGAACTGCTTTTATCTCTTTGATTCCGAAGGAAGATCAAGATGCTACTCAAGTTAAAAACTATAGACCGATATCACTTTTAAATACAGATTATAAAATATTTGCTAAGGTGTTGGCTAACAGATTGATGAGGGTTCTGCAACAGGTGATTCATGGGGATCAAACTGGGTTTATTAGTGGTAGGCAAATGAAAAATAATGTGAGGCATATAGTTGATGTGTTAGAGTTTTTGGAAAGGAACAACCAGATCCCTGCGGTGCTAATTTTTTTAGATGCTGAAAAAGCTTTTGATCAATTGAATTGGCAATTTTTGATGAAAGTTTTAGATAAAATGAACTTTGGAGATAAATTTTTGCAACCAATTAGGGCATTATATCAAAAACAAACTGCCCGAATAATAGTTAACAATAGTTTGACTGAAGCATGTAATATTGAGAAGGGCACAAGGCAAGGGTGTCCATTATCGCCTTTACTATTTGTGTTAACATTGGAGATATTACTAGTAAAAATACGGAGTTCGGAAAGAATTAAGGGTATACAAATTAGAGATCAGGATTATAGATTGAGGGCGTTCGCAGACGATCTGGTTGTTACAGTGACCCAGCCAGAAAATTCTGTTGTGGACCTGATGGAGATAATAATGCAATATGGGAGGGTTTCTGGATTTAAAGTTAATGCACAAAAAACTAAAATTCTGGCCAAAAATATGACAGTATCGCAAAAGGCTCTTTTAGAAGGATTAACTGGATTTGAGATTGCTAAAAGGGTCAAATATTTGGGGGTGTTTTTGTCACCCTCTAATACAAAGTTATATAAAAATAACTATGAAAAACTATGGGGAAAAATTCAAAAAGAAATGGAGAGTTGGGAAAAATTGCAATTGTTTTTGTTGGGAAGAATCGCAGCAGTGAAAATGAATGTCCTGCCTAAATTTTTATTCTTATTTCAAATGATACCGGTTCTTAAGAAAGATTCTAATTTGGAAGAATGGCAACGGGGTATCAATAAATTTGTTTGGGCAGGGAAAAGGCCACGAGTTAAACTTAAGATTATGCAGGATACTCGTGAAAGAGGTGGTCTTAAAATGCCCAATCTTAAATTATATTATGAAGCTGCTGCGTTAGCAGGGATAAGTGATTGGATTAATTTGACACAAGAGAGATTATTAAATCTTGAGGGCCATGACTTGTTATTTGGCTGGCATGCATATTTGTTGTATGATAAGAAGGTAGATAATGTGTTTAAAGTGCATATTTTAAGACAGGCATTGTTGAGAGTTTGGAAGAAGTATAGATACAAGTTAGACTGTAAGATACCATTGTGGGCAATTCCAAAACACGCAATAGAAAACATAAATGTTGGTTTCAAACATGACGTGACCACGTATAAGGAGATTTTAAGCTTGGAAAGAAGTGTATGGTGTTTAAAATCGTATAATTTCTTGCGGGATGAGAAGATTGTTCAAACCTGGTTTCAATATACTCAATTACGGGCCAGGTGGAAAGAAGATTAGAAAACTGGTTTTGCAATGACTGATGAAAATTTGATAAAGCAAATTAGAAATCAGGGTCCAGCACATATCAAACGGATATATCTTGCATTGATAGAAATTGATTCAGAAACAGAACTGGTTAAAGATTGTATGATAAAATGGGCCCAGAACATCCAAGAAGTTATTACAATGGATACGTGGGAGAAGATCTGGGTGAGGAACGTAAAATTTACACAAGCTCAAAACTTAAGAGAGAACTTTTATAAAATGTTTTATAGATGGCATTTACCGTATATACTTGAATATAAGCCGACTCGAATATAAGCCGAGACCCCTAATTTTACCCCCCAAAAATGGTAAAAGTTGGTGACTCGAGTATAAGCCGAGGCTGGGAAATGCAGCAGCTCACCTTATGCTCCTCTCCAGAGATCTTCCCTCAGCAGCGGCCGGCAAAGTAGCTCGCACGCGAAACAAGCCCGGCAGAGGAGCCGGAGCGGCGAGCAGAGGCGCCCGGCCCAGATCCTGCAAGGCCCGGCCGAGACGCGCCCCCAGCAGCGGAGCTGCTCCGGCTCCTCTGCCGGGCTTGTTTTGCATGTGAGCTACTTTGCCTGATGCTGAGAAGACCCGCTTGGGCACTCGGGTTGGTGTCAGTCTCCGCAGGCCCTTCTCGTTTCCAGGAACGTCAAGCGCGCTTGGCTCCCCACCCCCACGGCAGGGCAGGGCAGGGCAGAGACTTGCTCGCCCTTCTGACGGCCCTGAAGAGAAACGAAGGGCTTGCAAACTCCCCGCGAGAAGCTGGGCGAAGCGCGCGGCTGGGCGAGTGTGTGCCTGCGCGCGTATTTACGAAAGAAACGCTCCGAGAGTTCTTCTTTCTCCGCCCCCTTGGGGGGAACTCTAGCGACTACTGTAGCCGCGCTTCTCTTCTCGGCTCCGAAAATAGGGATTTCTACTCTCTCTCTCTCTCTCTCTCCCCTCCCCACCCCGCATTCTCCTGCCTCTTCGATTGCGACAATAAAAGGGCGAAGGGTGCGCTGGTTTCTTCCTCCTTCCTCCCCCCCTCCCCTCCCCTCCCCGATTGTCAGGTGAGGCAGCTGGAGGTCTGGCCGGGAGATTGTAGCCGTTTTGAAACGCCGCGTCTTGAAACGCCCGATCAGCTGATTTTCGGGTGGAAGAGCCGCGGCTTGAATCTGTTTGCATCTGCCTGAATTAGACCGAAACGGCCTGAATTTGACCAGAGTTGCTTTGTAATGGCTGGAGGAACTGCAGAGGAGGTCTTGCCGGGAGATTGTGGCCGTTTTGAAACGCCGCGGCTTGAAACGCCCGATCAGCTGATTTTCGGGGCGGAAAGAGCCACGGCTTGAATCTGCTTGTATTTGTTTGAACTTAACCAGAAACGGCTCGTAATGGCTGGAGGAACTGCGGAGGGAGTGAATGCTCCAGCCTGGAATATTTGGAAAGGCTGGGGGAACCGGATGAACTGCAGCTTAAGCGACTGTTGCCGGAGGAGCCATGGCTTGAAACGCCCCAGTTTTGGGGCAGCGTTTGCTTGTTCCCTCCCTCCCTCCCCTTTCCCTCCTCTCTAAATCCTTCCTTCCTTCCTTCCTTCCTTCCTTCCTTCCTTCCTCCCTCCCTCCCTCCCCTTTCCCTCCTCTCTAAATCCTTCCTTCCTTCCTTCCTTCCTTCCTTCCTTCCTTCCTTCCTTCCCCAGCCCTAATCCGGAAAGTGGAAGGAAAGAAGAGTAAAGGCTGGGCGGAGGAGGAGGGGAAGTGCAACCCTGCACTATTCAGCTCAGTGAAGTCACGCTTGAAACGGCTTGAAACGCCCGATCAGCTGATTTTCGGGGCGGAAAGAGCCACGGCTTGAATCTGCTTGTATTTGTTTGAACTTAACCAGAAACGGCTCGTAATGGCTGGAGGAACTGCGGAGGGAGTGAATGCTCCAGCCTGGAATATTTGGAAAGGCTGGGGGAACCGGATGAACTGCAGCTTAAGCGACTGTTCCCGGAGGAGCCATGGCTTGAAACGCCCCAGTTTTGGGGCAGCGTTTGCTTGTTCCCTCCCTCCCTCCCTCCCTCCCTCCCTCCCCTTTCCCTCCTCTCTAAATCCTTCCTTCCTTCCTTCCTTCCTTCCTTCCTTCCTCCCTCCCTCCCTCCCCTTTCCCTCCTCTCTAAATCCTTCCTTCCTTCCTCCCTCCCTCCCCTTTCCCTCCTCTCTAAATCCTTCCTTCCTTCCTTCCTTCCTTCCTTCCTTCCTTCCTTCCTTCCTTCCTTCCTTCCTTCCTTCCTTCCCCAGCCCTAATCCGGAAAGTGGAAGGAAAGAAGAGTAAAGGCTGGGCGGAGGAGGAGGGGAAGTGCAACCCTGCACTATTCAGCTCAGTGAAGTCACGCTTGAAACGGCTTGAAACGCCCGATCAGCTGATTTTCGGGGCGGAAAGAGCCACGGCTTGAATCTGCTTGTATTTGTTTGAACTTAACCAGAAACGGCTCGTAATGGCTGGAGGAACTGCGGAGGGAGTGAATGCTCCAGCCTGGAATATTTGGAAAGGCTGGGGGAACCGGATGAACTGCAGCTTAAGCGACTGTTCCCGGAGGAGCCATGGCTTGAAACGCCCCAGTTTTGGGGCAGCGTTTGCTTGTTCCCTCCCTCCCTCCCTCCCTCCCTCCCCTTTCCCTCCTCTCTAAATCCTTCCTTCCTTCCTTCCTTCCTTCCTTCCTTCCTTCCTTCCTTCCTTCCTCCCTCCCTCCCTCCCCTTTCCCTCCTCTCTAAATCCTTCCTTCCTTCCTTCCTTCCTTCCTTCCTTCCTTCCTTCCCCAGCCCTAATCCGGAAAGTGGAAGGAAAGAAGAGTAAAGGCTGGGCGGAGGAGGAGGGGAAGTGCAACCCTGCACTATTCAGCTCAGTGAAGTCACGCTTGAAACGGCTTGAAACGCCCGATCAGCTGATTTTCGGGGCGGAAAGCGTGCGGTGTTGTTGTGTTTTTTTTCCTCCCCCCGAAAGTGAACGGCAGCTTTCCGTACTAGTGTATTGGCATGTCAAGACACCAGCACAAAGACCAAGGTACAAGCAGCCCTCCTTCAGTCATTATTGAAACATTTGATCAGCCCAACTTCTTCTTATTATTATTATTATTAAATCTGTTTTTTAACCAAGCGTGACTTCACTGAGCTGAATAGTGCAGGGTTGCACTTCCCCTCCTCCTCCGCCCAGCCTTTACTCTTCTTTCCTTCCACTTTCCGGATTAGGGCTGGGGAAGGAAGGAAGGAAGGAAGGAAGGAAGGAAGGAAGGAAGGAAGGAAGGAAGGAAGGATTTAGAGAGGAGGGAAAGGGGAGGGAGGGAGGAAGGAAGGAAGGAAGGAAGGATTTAGAGAGGAGGGAAAGGGGAGGGAGGGAGGGAGGAAGGAAGGAAGGAAGGAAGGAAGGAAGGAAGGAAGGATTTAGAGAGGAGGGAAAGGGGAGGGAGGGAGGGAGGGAGGGAGGGAGGGAGGGAGGGAACAAGCAAACGCTGCCCCAAAACTGGGGCGTTTCAAGCCATGGCTCCTCCGGGAACAGTCGCTTAAGCTGCAGTTCATCCGGTTCCCCCAGCCTTTCCAAATATTCTAGGCTGGAGCATTCACTCCCTCCGCAGTTCCTCCAGCCATTACGAGCCGTTTCTGGTTAAGTTCAAACAAATACAAGCAGATTCAAGCCGTGGCTCTTTCCGCCCCGAAAATCAGCTGATCGGGCTGATCGGGCGTTTCAAGCCATTTCAAGCATGACTTCACTGAGCTGAATAGTGCAGGGTTGCACTTCCCCTCCTCCTCCGCCCAGCCTTTACTCTTCTTTCCTTCCACTTTCCGGATTAGGGCTGGGGAAGGAAGGAAGGAAGGAAGGAAGGAAGGAAGGAAGGAAGGAAGGAAGGAAGGAAGGATTTAGAGAGGAGGGAAAGGGGAGGGAGGGAGGGAGGGAGGGAGGAAGGAAGGAAGGAAGGAAGGAAGGAAGGATTTAGAGAGGAGGGAAAGGGGAGGGAGGGAGGGAACAAGCAAACGCTGCCCCAAAACTGGGGCGTTTCAAGCCATGGCTCCTCCGGCAACAGTCGCTTAAGCTGCAGTTCATCCGGTTCCCCCAGCCTTTCCAAATATTCCAGGCTGGAGCATTCACTCCCTCCGCAGTTCCTCCAGCCATTACGAGCCGTTTCTGGTTAAGTTCAAACAAATACAAGCAGATTCAAGCCGTGGCTCTTTCCGCCCCGAAAATCAGCTGATCGGGCGTTTCAAGCCGTGGCGTTTCAAAACGGCCACAATCTCCCGGCAAGACCTCCTCTGCAGTTCCTCCAGCCATTACAAAGCAACTCTGGTCAAATTCAGGCCGTTTCGGTCTAATTCAGGCAGATGCAAACAGATTCAAGCCGCGGCTCTTCCACCCGAAAATCAGCTGATCGGGCGTTTCAAGACGCGGCGTTTCAAAACGGCTACAATCTCCCGGCCAGACCTCCAGCTGCCTCACCTGACAATCGGGGAGGGGAGGGGAGGGGGGGAGGAAGGAGGAAGAAACCAGCGCACCCTTCGCCCTTTTATTGTCGCAATCGAAGAGGCAGGAGAATGCGGGGTGGGGAGGGGAGAGAGAGAGAGAGAGAGAGTAGAAATCCCTATTTTCGGAGCCGAGAAGAGAAGCGCGGCTACAGTAGTCGCTAGAGTTCCCCCCAAGGGGGCGGAGAAAGAAGAACTCTCGGAGCGTTTCTTTCGTAAATACGCGCGCAGGCACACACTCGCCCAGCCGCGCGCTTCGCCCAGCTTCTCGCGGGGAGTTTGCAAGCCCTTCGTTTCTCTTCAGGGCCGTCAGAAGGGCGAGCAAGTCTCTGCCCTGCCCTGCCCTGCCGTGGGGGTGGGGAGCCAAGCGCGCTTGACGTTCCTGGAAACGAGAAGGGCCTGCGGAGACTGACACCAACCCGAGTGCCCAAGCGGGTCTTCTCAGCATCAGGGAAAGTAGCTCACATGCAAAACAAGCCCGGCAGAGGAGCCGGAGCAGCTCCGCTGCTGGGGGCGCGTCTCGGCCGGGCCTTGCAGGATCTGGGCCGGGCGCCTCTGCTCGCCGCTCCGGCTCCTCTGCCGGGCTTGTTTCGCATGTGATTCTGGGCCAGGTGCTGCTGAGGGCGAGCAGAGGCGCCCGGGCGACCCCAGCAGCGTCAGGCAAAGTAGCTCGGCCGCGCGCAAGTCCTCGGTAAGTTCTTTTTTTTTGTTGACTGGAGTATAAGCCGAAGTGGATTTTTTCAGCCCAAAAAGTGGGCTGAAAAATTCGGCTTATACTCAAGTATATACGGTAGATCCTAAAAAGCTTGCAAGTATGTATCCGAACTATCAGCCAAAATGCTGGAGGTGTGGTGGTGAAGATGCAACATATTTTCACATATGGTGGACTTGTAAAAAGGTCAAGGCTTTTTGGATAAAAATTTGGTGGAATATGCAGAAGATCTTCAAGCAAAAGATAAAGTTTTGTCCGCTATTCTTTTTGTTGGGTATAATTACAGATGCTACTGTTGTGGACACTAAGTTGATGTTAAATCTAATTACAGCAGCAAGACTTTTAATAGGTCAGTATTGGAAGAAGGAGGAACTGCCGACTATAGAAGAATGGACTTTAAAGGTTTCTGACCTGGCAGAAATGGCAAAGATTTCGGCTTATTTGAAAGATCATTCGCAAGAACGTTATATTATGGAGTGGAAAAAATGGATTGAATATATCCAGAAGAAATACGGGACTAAAAAGTTTCATTTAGCATTTGAATAAGTCTTCCTTTCTATTTTCTTTCTTTTTTCTCTCTATATGAAATATTAGTATTGTTTGTAGTTATCTTATATGAGCTAGAGAGTGATAGATTTAAGAATTTATTGTTGGTAGCATATGGATGTTTATGATTGTTCTTTGTTTTTATACCCTGTACTTAGCTGTGGGAAGTCGGGGGGGGGAAGGGGGGGAGGGGTAGGGAGGGATAGGTAGGGGAGGGGGAGGGGGGATTGTTAAAGATAAAATGTATTTTAAAACTTTTCAATAAAAAAAAAGAAAATTACATTGTTTCTCTCACCATCAGCTAGGAATACTGGCCTGTCTAACTTAGTGTTGGCTACATTGACTGGCACAGCTTTCTGAAACAACACTGGGAGAATCCACATATTTTCACACTTGAAGTGTCCTGTACACCAAAAGTAAGGACAGTACCATTTGTTGGTATCATACTAATAGCAGCAAATTTTATCCCAGTATAAATTTTTGTTGGCTGAGAAATTGGTGAACAATTACCAAAGTGATAAATGGTGAAACACCTGAAATCCACAACAGATAATATTTTGAAGAGTATAAGGAGTATACTTGGAGTATAAGGAGTATACTTGGAGTATAAGGAGAAGGAAGAGGAGATACAGCACAATCAGACTTGTAAGATTCTGTTGTTATATCCAATTTCAATAGAATTAGCTTTAGTTTTCTTATGGAGTTGATTCCTTTGTCTGGTCTTCCAGACCAGACATCAGTCTTACAAGCCTGATTGTGCTGTACATCCCCTCCCCACCATATACTCCTGTGAATTAAGATATGTTTCACTCCTTGTCACTTTGGTAACAGAGTCTGCATATCTACATCAAGGTCATCTTCCATATTGTCCACAGAAACACAGCAACTAAATTCTTCTCTAACTCTTTAAAAACAGCCAGTGAGGGCCTCAATAGGCAAAAAGGTTGTAGCGTGCAATATATCCCATAATCTATTTAAGTAATATTTATTGCAGAGCAATGAATAGGGGGATAATATGTATTCATATAAAGGGGCATTATTGGAATTAAGTAACAACACATTCTGATGACAATCACTGCTTCTGCCTCAGCTTCTTCTCCAGCTTAGCTGGCCTGCTGGCCTCTCATCTTGCACTTTGCCAAGTCAGGAAACCAGACTAGCCTTGTCCCAAGCTAGAATAACATTCACATCAACAGGGATTGTGGCTAAGAGGACATAGACAGAAGGGGCACAGTGAGATAGCAATAGCATTCAGACTTACTACACTGTTCCATAGTGCTCTTCAGCATCCTCTGAGTGCTTTACAATATCAGCATATGGCCCCCAACAATCTGGGTCCTCATTTTACCAACCTCAGAAGGATAGAAGGCTGAGTCAACCTTGAGCCCATTTGGATCAAACTCCAGGCAGTGGGCAGAGTTAGCTTGCAATACTGCATTCTAACCACTGGATCACACTCCAATTGTACCTTAGTGGCCACTATCTTGCCTTTTTTTTCTTTTTAACATATTCTGTGGATCCACTTGCAGAGAAGCATTATATGGTATCAATGGTGAACAGCCTTTCTTGTGGGCACTTGAGAAAGTGTTTTCCACACCAAGATGGAACATTTTAAACCTCTCCCAAAATAAATTTTGCAAGAAACTTCAAGGGGAAAAAATGCTGACACATTCACTTGGAAATTACAAAAGCTGAAGAAACGTCCAATGAAATTGCTATTAAAGTACTTCACTTAGGAGAAAAAGCTTTAGAAATATACAATCTCCTTAATATTTTGTAATCCTTTTGTAAGCTGCCTAGGGTCACTGAGAGTGAATGGGCAGCCTTATAAATTCTATAAGCAAACAAACAAATAAATATGTGGAAATATAACAAGATGACACTAGCAGCTACATTTAGAGCATTTAAAACTTATTGTGAGGCCATGAGAAAGCCTGATTTTGACTTATTCAAGTTTTGCAGACTTCTTGATGAAGCAACCAGCACTGATTTTGTTTATTTGTTATAATACTCAAGAGAAAAATGTCAACATTATAAATTTAGAGCCTCTGCAGATCTAATGCCCAGAGACAAAATTGTTCTCAATATTTTGGCTTTCCTGTTTCATTTTCCTTCTTAGATCTTGAGACAAATCCATCCTTCGGGGGTTTGTAGAAATATTTACTAGTTCTTTCCTTTCCTGTCATGTAAATTTATTTATTTGTCCATGAGAGTAATATGTGACAAATTAAAGTATATCTGGGTTTCTATATACGTATGACAGTTCTTACATTATATTAAATTTTGTGAAGAGCGTGAGAAGAAAAACAAGCTAGAATAAAAGGCTTTCTTCTAATACATCTAATTTGACTGGGTTTGCACATCACAGGCTGGCATAAGGATGGCTTTGAGAATCTCCTACTGCATCCCGTTATCTTAAAAAGGATTTAAAAATTAAATGAAACTCCAGAATTGTGAATGACACAAGCAGCTCGCACTAAGCTATCATGTAATTTTTGCTTAATGTGATCTCTTAATCCAGATATTTTGGTTTATAAACTCTGACTTACCTTTCAGCAAGCCATCTGACCCTGGTTGCTATAACCTAGCCAACAAATCACTGTTAAAATAAACTACGTTGCACACACTGTCAAAACTCAGTCTTTGCATCTCACATTTCTCATCTCCATTGTCCTCCCTATCAGCTGTTGTTGCTCTTAATTGTTGCACATTTAGTAGACACAATTCTTTACAAAGCAACCTAAGTAGAAATGCCAGAGCCTGCCCTGAGAAGCTCGGAGTTTAATTGCAAGGGGTGTGCAAGGGATAGAGGAGTAACACAGCAAGAATACATGTGAACATA
This sequence comes from Vipera berus, assembly GCF_964194415.1. Lineage (NCBI taxonomy): Eukaryota > Metazoa > Chordata > Lepidosauria > Squamata > Viperidae > Vipera > Vipera berus. The sequence goes on along the minus strand of NC_138207.1, from coordinate 85,329,763 downwards.
ATTGCAGATAGTTTCACCAGAGAGGACCCAAACTAAGCCTTACATTGTTATTCTGGAAGGGAGATCAAGGCACACAGGGCAAAGTTACTGAAAAGAGCAATTGACAAGAAAAGCAGGTAATTAAAGCTGCAGGTGTGAAAGTCATGAGCTAAGAATCAACCCTATGCAAGTGTTGAAAGCTAAGCCAGGAACAGTTTGATCAGGGATGGATTGATGAGAGTCACCTGGGGAAGGGGAAGTGCGTGCAGTGAGTACAGAGGGGACATGAAACTAATCAAGAAGAGAAGCAACCTTGGAATTAAGTAGAAACTTCCTAACTGAAAGGGCAATTAACCATTGGAACAGCTTTCCTTCAGAAGTTGTAGGTGCTTCATCACTGGAGGTTTTTAAGAAGAGACTGGACAGCCACTTGTCTGAAATGGGATCTCCTGCTTGAGCAGAAGTTGCATTAGAAGACCTCCAAGGTCCCTTCCAGATTCTATTCTATTCTATTCTATTCTATTCTATTCTATTCTATTCTATTCTATTCTATTCTATTCTATTCTATTCTATTCTATTCTATTCTATTCTATTCTATTCTATTCTATTCTATTCTAGTCTAGTCTAGTCTAGTCTAGTCTAGTCTAGTCTAGTCTAGTCTAGTCTAGTCTAGTCTCCCTTCCAGCTCTATTCTGATTAGTCTCCATTATCTTTGTTAAGCAATCTTGTCTTATCCTCTTGTTACACAACTGGTGGAATTCAAGTTACCAAACTTTACTGACTTGGCAGAAAGACAGAAAGAGAGATTTGAAATGTTGGCAAAACACACAGGACAGAAAACAAGGCCTGGTATGACTTGGAGGTCTTGCAATCTTTTTAAATCACCATTCTTCTCTTTGGGACATGCTGGCTACAACAGTTTAAGCTGGGAAAGACTGCTCAGTGATATTGGAGCAATTTTAATCTAACCTAGGGGTCTTCAGACTTGGCCCTTTTATGACTTGTGGACTTCAACTCCCAGAATTCCTCAGCCAGCTATTGTTCAATCTGTATACCTACCTTATTCTGTACACCGCCCCGAGTCCCTCGGGAGAAGGGCGGTTTATAAAAACAAATAAATAATAAATAATAATAATAAATAAAAGGGCCAAGTTTGAAGACCCCTGACTTAACCCATGGGGGGTCCCGTGTTCTTGTTGCTTAGCTTAGATTGTCCATCTTATTATCTTGTTCCCTACTTGCTGTATATGGAGCCGAATGCATGACGTCTAATGGATTCTAAGTCAAATTCAAAGTTGGGGCATTCTGTATCATAAACTACTTCTTTATCCATCCATTAAATAATCAGGTTTGACTACTGCTCAGTGTTTGCTTCTGTTAACTACAGCTGGGATATAACACTTCCAAGGAGCAAAATCTCTTCAAGACTCTTCTTAGAAGAGCTGCTTGTTAATTGGCTGCTATGCCTGCAGCTTCACTTCATGCCAGACCCTTCAAAATCCATCCCAGAGAGAGTTGGATGAATTTTTTCCCCCTGCAACATGACATGAGGAGATGATTAAAGGTCAGAACCACTTGGGTGATATTTGTTCACTTCAGGATGTTATTATGCATTTCTGATATCAAAGCTACAAAGCTTTGAGTGAAACTTCAATCAAATTCTTAGCCCATGTTGTTCTCCGTAGGCAGGCAAAAGCTGGCACTATCTGTCTTTCTCCTCCTTATTTTTCTCTACTGTGGGGAAAAAACCTGTCAAAATCTTAAGTATGAATGCTATAGTCCCCCAAGTACATCAATAGATCCTGTTGATTTTCTGGAAATTATTGAATGGGGTGGCATGTAAATTATTGAATGAAATCAAATAAAATCAGTATGCTTTAGAGAGGGTGGATGAAAAATATGATCACATACTGTTTTGCTATTAGAATCTCTTTACGGGAAATCTGAATCTTCTAAAACAGTAGACGTTACAGTAACTGATAATGCTTAAAACAGTTATTAGTTTTGAATGCAAGAGGGATTGGATGAGGAAAAATATGTGGATTTTAGCACATATTATATCTAAGGAAGGCATCACCCATGGCATGAAGAAGAAAAACACAACCATTGCTAAGATGAACAAATAAAAGATTATATAATAAAATGGGCAAAAATGTTTGGATATAATATGCAGTTAGAACAATGGGAGACTATGGGGAAGGACTGAAATTTACCCTGAATTATAATCTTAAAGAGAACTTTTATAAAACAATGTTTCACTGATAACTTATACTGGATAAATTGTCAACAATGCATAATGAGATTTCAAAAGTTTTTTTCAGAAATGTAATCAAAGTAAAGGTAGATTCTTTCATCTTTGGTAGACCTGTAAGAAGGCTCAAAAATATTGGGATCAAACAAATGTGTGTTTATTGATTCAGAAGATTTTTAAAGTAAATAGCACAGTTGAAACCAGAAAAAGTGCACAAAAGTGGAAGGACTTACAAATACCTACAATGGAAGAATAGTTAAGCTGATGGAATTGATTGAAATGGTAAAATTGACAGTTTTGACTAAAGAAAAGACTTTGATCTATTTTATTTCTACCTGGAAACCACTTTTGGACTTTTTGCAAGAGAGTGAAAGAAATGAAAATGTGATTTAGGGACCTGATGTTTGGAACTATATAGGATAATAGAAATAATGCAGACTCCTGTTAATTTTATATTTGTACCAGAGAAAGTTGAAGATCATTTTTTTCTGGGTTTTTGTTGTTGTTGTTGTTGTTTCATTCCTTTTTCTTTCTGTACTTTTATCTTGCTTTTATCTTCTTTTTTTCCCCTTTTAGTTCTTTTTCTTTTTACTTGTCTATTTTTAATCTTGGTGATTTTTTTTTTGAAATTCAATAAAATTATATCAAAAATAAAAAGAAAGAACAACACACTTTTCGCATGTATAATAGTTGATATAACTGATTTTCATTATGGGTTTACTAAGGGTTCTTCATTTCAATTTATCATATAGGAATTAAGCAAATTATGTGACTCTCACATTGCTTAGGAATTAAGGTCTTTTAAAAACTTGTTTCACTCTTGTGTAATAATATATTGCCACATACAGCAATAAACACAATCCAGTACATGAAATGTTTCCAGTACATGAAACATCAGCTGGTTATATTATTGTCAAGGATCCACATGAAGGTCTGATGCTGCTGCTGAAGTTATCCAGTTGTGTCCAACTCTTGGCGATTCTATGGACTAGATCTCTCCACATCTTCCAATCTTGCATTGCTTCTTTGAGTTTTTCTAGGCTGTGGCTGGTGTCAGCTCTGATGGTGTCCAGCGACTGTGTTCTTTGGTGGCCTGGTTTCCTTTTACCACTAACTCTTCCAAACATAATTGCTTTCTTCAGTGAATTCCCGCCATATGACATAGCCAAAATAAATGAGACACAGTTTTGTGGTTTTGCCTTCCAGCGACATGTCCGGTGTTATGTGCTCCAGTACTTGATTGTTAGTCACCTTTGCTGTCCAAGGAATACACAGGAGCCTTCTCCAGCACCACAGCTCAAATTAGTCGAGTTTCTTCCTGTCTTGCTTTTTTTTAAGGTCCAACTTTTACAACCATAGGTAGCTATGGGGAACACAATAACCTACATTTGGTTGGCAGGCTGATGTCCTTGCTTTTCCATATTCGGCTCATGTTCATCATTGTTATGCAACCCAATGCAATCCGCCATTTTATTTCTGGCCTGTGTCCATCTTTCTGAGGGATCTGCGACTCTAGGAAGTGAATATTTTCCACACACTCTGTCTCTTCACCATCAATTTCTATTTTGTTGTTTCCATTCCTTGCAGTGGTCATGAGCTTGGTCTTTTTCATGTTCAGAAGGAGACCAAAATTCCCACTTTCTTCTTTGATTTTCTTGATCAGTTGTTCTAGGCCTTCTTTGGTTTCTGAGAGGAGAGTTGTATCATCAGCATACTGAAGATTGTTGATGTTTTTTCCTCCAATATTTACTCTGATTTTTTATTTTTCAATATCTTGCTTCCTCATGATCATTTCAGCATACTGGTTGAATAAGAAAGGGGAGAGAAGGCAACCTTGTCATACTCCTTTCTCTATTTACACCAGTGTTTCCATATGGTGTTCACACAGTGGCTTCCTGATTTGTGCACAGTGATTTAACCAACTTAACCAGATGTGCTGGTACCCCAGGTCCTGTAGGGCTTTCCATGATTTCTCATGTCAGCACAACCAAAGACTTTCTTGCAGTCAATGAAGGACATGTAAATTATTTTTTAATATTCAGAGATTTTCCCATGATCCAGCACAGATTCGCAATATAGTTCTGGGCACCACGATACCTTCGGAAGCCAGCTTGGATATCTGGTAATTCTCTTTCAATGGTTGGTGCTAGAGGTTGTTGTATAATTTAGTTTAGACCTGGATTTGCTCTTCTTGATAGATAACAGGAGCGAGATCAGGTTATCTTCTCTACTCTCCCCGTTGAAGCACTTCTCAGCAGAACAAAATAGTAATTATGGCCCAGGATTTCTCAGTAATGTCAAATAATAGAAGATATTGACATACAAGAATACAGAATCCCTGTATAACAAATGGGCACTGCCTGTTAGAAGTTACTTCATGAAAGAACGTTAATAGTTGTGAGTTACCAGCTGTGATTCAACTCCCTGGTTTGGGTAGGCACTAAAGCAGCTTCAAGTTAGTAAGCAGCTAGCAAGAGAGACAAATAAGTGCTTTCTGGGAGTTGAAGTGCACACTCATCTTAAAGTTGCCAAATTTGAAAAACACTGTTTTAAAACCAGACATTATAAATGTGCCTGCTTGTCTCCCAACTAGATATGACCGTACGTATGTAGTGGTATAAGGGACGTGGTGGCTCAGCGGGTTAGGATGCTGAGCTTGTCGATCAGAAGGTCGGCAGTTTGGCGGGTCGAATCCCGAGTGCCGCATAACAGAGTGAGCACCTGTTACTCATCCCAGCTTCTGCCAACCTAGCAGTTCGAAAGCACGTAAAAATGCAAGTAGAAAACTAGGGACCACTACGGTGGGAAGGTAACAGCGTTCCGTGCGCCTTAGGCGTCTAGTCATGCCGGCCACATGACCACGGAGACGTCCTCGGACAAGCGCTGGCTCTTCGGCTTTGAAACAGAGATGAGTCGGAAACAACTAGCACGTATGTTTACCTTTACCTTACTATGTAGTGGTATAGACTTGAATAAAATAGATTCCACAAAGGGCTGTTTTTCTGTTCCAGAAGCTTTCTATTACTGATCGAAGGAGAGGGGAGAGATGATTATTGAGAGGTTGACATGATTCTGGATACAACTAGGATCAGTTTTATTAAATTGATATGCTGCCCAGTTCATTCTACAAAGTGACTCTGGGCACCTATATATAGGGCTGTATAGGCTCGTCAGCCTGTCCTTCTCAGGAAATTTAAATCTTTCTAAATGTTTTTGAAACTGATATCCCAAGGATTGTTGAGTAAAGACAATGAACCCTCAGATAAAATCTTCCACGGCAGGAATGCTTTGCCTGCTTCCCAGACAATAGCATTAGAGTTTGTCTTATTTCTCACAAACAATTTTAATTCCTCTTTAGTTTTTCTGTAGGGCTGTGCCTGATAGCTATTATTCAACTTGGAAACAATTGTATGTCTGCCAGGTCTTGAACCACAATGCTTAGGAAGCTCATTCTGACTCTAAGTGCTGCCTTTTTTTTGCAAAAACATAAAGGGCTCATTTATCAATGAAGTTTCACCACCCTGTCCCCCCCACCCCCACCCGAGAAATGGATTGCATTGCATTGATTGCATTGATTTCCATTTCCTTGCTCAGATTTTAATACTAAATTCACTATATGGACAAAATGAAACTTTCTGTTTTACTGACATTTCAGACCAGCAGTGTCATGGCTGCATCTCACCTGTCCAAGCTTCATCAGCTGGCAGGCAGACATTAGCATGGGGGGGAGGGGGGAGAGGGAAAGATAATGGAATGTAAGGAAGAAAGAGGGTGGGGGGAGGCATGGAAGCCCAGCTGAGTCTTCTGAGATGTTACAGCCAGCCAGGGTCATTAATGAGATGCAGAGCTGGGAACCAAGCACCTGTTTCCTGAATAATATTCAAGCATCTGATTGGACATTTGTAGATAATTGGGGGAATGGGGGGGAGGGAAGAGGGAACTTTCCTTTGTTTGTTTGCATCACAAAACCTCTGACTCAGCTTACACTACTTCTTTTTTTTTTATTGAAAAGTTTTAACATACATTTTCTCTTTAACAATCCCCCCTCCCCCTCCCCTCTCCCTCCCTCCCTACCCCTCTCCCCCTCCCCCCCCCCGACTTCCCAGAGCTAAGTACAAGGTATAAGAACAAAAAAAAACAATCATAAACATCCATATGCTAACAACCATAAACTCTAAAATCTATCACTCTCTGGCTCATATAGGATAATACAAACACTATTAATATTAAATATATATAGAGAAAACAAGAGAAAAAAAAGAAAAAGAAAAGGAAGACTTATTCAAATGCTACATGAAACTTTTTAGTCCTATATTTGTTCTGGATATACTCAATCCATTTTCTCCATTCCATAATATAACGTTCTTGCGAGTGATCTTTCAAATAAGCCGAAATCTTTGCCATCTCTGCCAGATCAGAAACCTTTAAAGTCCATTCTTCTATGGTCGGCAGTTCCTCTTTCTTCCAATACTGACCTATTAAGAGTCTTGCTGCCGTAATTAAATTCAACATCAGCTTGGTGTCCACAACCGTAGCATCTGTAATTATTCCCAACAAGAAAAGTTGCGGACAAAACTTTATCCTTTGCTTGAAAATCTTCTGCATATTCCACCAAATTTTAATCCAGAAGGCCTTAACCTTTTTGCAAGTCCACCATACGTGAAAATATGTTGCATCTTCATCACCACACCTCCAGCATTTTGGCTGATAATTCGGATACATACTTGCAAGCTTTTTAGGATCTAGATGCCATCTATAAAACATTTTATAAAAGTTCTCTCTTAAATTTTGAGCTTGTGTAAATTTTACGTTCCTCACCCAGATCTTTTCCCATGTGTCCATTGTAATAACTTCTTGGATATTCTGGGCCCATTTTATCATACAGTCCTTAACAAGTTCTGTTTCTGAGTCAATCTCTATCAATGCAAGATATATCCGTTTAATATGTGCTGGTCCCTGATTTCTAATTTGCTTTATCAGATTTTCATCAGTCATTGTAAAGCCAATTTTCTGGTCTTCTTTCCATCTGGCCCGTAGCTGAATATATTGAAACCAAGTTTGAACAATCTCTTCATCTCGCAAGAGGCTATATGGTTTCAAACACCAGACATTTCTTTCCAAGCTTAAAATCTCTTTATACGTAGTCACATCATGTTTAAAACCAACATTTATATTTTCTATTGCGTGTTTTGGAATTGCCCACAATGGTATTTTACAGTCTAACTTATGTCTATACTTCTTCCAAACTCTCAGCAATGCCTGTCTTAAAATATGCACTCTAAACACATTATCTACCTTCTTATCATACAACAAATATGCATGCCAGCCAAACAGCAAATCATGGCCCTCAAGATTTAATAATCTCTCTTGTGTCAAATTAATCCAATCACTTATACCTGCTAACGCAGCAGCTTCATAATATAATTTAAGATTAGGCATTTTAAGACCACCTCTTTCACGAGTATCCTGCATAATCTTAAGTTTAACTCGTGGCCTTTTCCCTGCCCAAACAAATTTATTGATACCTCTCTGCCATTCCTCCAAATTAGAATCTTTCTTAAGAACCGGTATCATTTGAAATAAAAATAAAAGTTTAGGCAGGACATTCATTTTCACTGCTGCGATTCGCCCCAACAAAGACAATTGCAGTTTTTCCCAACTCTCCATTTCTTTTTGGATTTTCCCCATAATTTTTCATAGTTATTTTTATATAATTTTGTATTAGAGGGCGACAAAAGCACCCCCAAATATTTGACCCTTTTAACAATCTCAAATCCAGTTAACCCTTCTAAAAGGGCCTTTTGCGATGCTGTCATATTTTTAGCCAGAATTTTAGTTTTTTGTACATTAACTTTAAATCCAGAAACCTTCCCATATTGCATTATTATCTCCATCAGGTCCACAACAGAGCTCTTCGGCTGGGTCACTGTAACAACCAGATCGTCTGCGAACGCTCTCAATCTATAATCCTGATCTCTAATTTGTATACCCTTAATTCTTTCCGAGTTCCGTATTTTTACCAGTAATATCTCCAATGTTAACACAAATAACAAAGGCGATAACGGGCACCCTTGCCTTGTACCCTTCTCGATATTACATGCTTCTGACAAGCTATTATTAACTATTATTCGGGCTGTTTGTTTTTGATATAATGCCCTAATTGGTTGCAGAAATTTATCCCCAAAATTCATTTTATCTAAAACTTTCATCAAAAATTGCCAGTTCAATTGATCAAAGGCTTTTTCAGCATCTAAAAAGATTAGCGCCGCAGGGATCTGGTTGTTCCTTTCCAAAAATTCCAACACATCAACTATATGCCTCACGTTATTTTTCATTTGCCTACCACTAATAAACCCAGTTTGATCCCCATGAATCACCTGTTGCAGAACCCTCATCAATCTATTAGCCAACACCTTAGCAAATATCTTATAATCTGTATTTAATAGTGATATCGGTCTGTAGTTTTTTACTTGAGTAACATCTTGGTCTTCCTTCGGAATCAAAGAAATAAAAGCAGTTCTCCAAGACGGAGGCACCTTTCCCCCTCTCTGGATTATCTGGAACAATTCCTTTAACGGTTTTATCATCTCTAATTGTAAATTTTTGTAGTAGGCCGCAGTCAGACCATCTGTACCTGGCGCTTTATCCACCTTCAACTCCTTAATTGCTGTAAGTATTTCTTCTTCTGTAATCAGTTGATTAATCTCCTCTTTTTGTACTTGCGTAAGAACCGGAATGCTAGCATTCTCCAAATATACATCAATGTCTTTTTCGTTAATCTTCTCCTTAGCATATAATTTAGAATAAAAATCCACAAAGGCTTCCTTAATAAGATCCTGTTGAAACACTACCTTTCCCTTATATTCAATTTTGTCTATATTAGAAGCCCTCTGCTTTTTCCTTAGTCTATAAGCTAACCATCTACCTGGCTTATTAGCATTGCAAAAAGTGTTATGCCTGGCAAACCGCAAATTGGTAGCCACCTGGTCAGCCATTAGTTTATCAAATTGTCCTCTTAATAGCTTAATAACCTCCTTAATCTTCACATCCAATGGATTCAGAATCAAGGCATTCTCTTTTTCCTTAATTTCATTCTCCAATTCTTTCCTTCTAGCTTCCAAAGTACGTCTGTGTTTATTATTCATATATATCAACACCCCTCTCATATAGGCCTTGCTAGCATCCCAAACCATGTCCATAGAAGTATCCTTATTCATATTAATTTCAAAAAAATCCTTCATTCGCTGTTTACACTCTTCCACATTTTTCTGATTTCTAAACAAGTTCTCATTTACGCGCCACGAGCGCCTATCTCTATTGTCCTTATTAATCTCTAACCATACTGGACTATGGTCAGAAATAGCTCTTGCACAAATCTTTACCTTCTTAATCCTAGAAAAAAAATCGTTAGTCAACAAAATTAAGTCAATCCTGGAAAAAGATTGATGTCTATCAGAAAAAAAAGTATAATCCTTTTCATGCGGGTGTGTGTCACGCCAAATGTCTCGCAATTCCAAATCATCCTTCATTTCAAAAAAAGATTTAGGCAATCTGGCATGACACGGAACACGCTTAAAAAAACCAGCCTTATCCATCTGTACGTCCAAAACACCATTCCAGTCCCCCATAAAAATAAACGATTTGTAATCCAACTGAGTAAGCTTTGTATGAAGTAAGCTAAAAAAGTCAGCTTGTTGTTGTTGATTAGGTGCATACAGTCCAACTAAAAGCGTTTTTTTGCCTTCTAACAACAAATCTATCATTACGTATCTTCCATGCTTATCTGCTTCAATTAAGTCCGCTGTTAAAGCACTTTTAACATAGACAACCACTCCGTTTTTCTTATTCATTGCAGAGGCGACAAATTGCGTACCCAATCTTGAGTTCAATAAAACCTTTTGGTCCATAGCCCTAATATGCGTTTCTTGCAAGCATATAACATCAATCTTAAATTGTTTTAAATATTGAAAAACTTTCTTTCTCTTCTGAGGCGAATTTAGTCCATTAACGTTCCAGGTTAGAAATTTAGTCGCCATGCTTGTCATCCCGAAGCTGTTGGAGCACATCTTTAATAGCCCCTCTGTCACCTTTGGGCCGTGCTCCTCCCACTGCCTCGCTATAAGTACGCTTTGAAGTTTCCATAAACTTCTGCTGGTCTTGTTCTTTTATTTGTTTTGCTCTTTTTAAAGCAGCACGCGTCACCCTCAGCTCTCCAACATCAGCCATCGAAGTTATAGTTTGATCCCCTCCAGCACCATTCTCCTCTGTCTGTCCATCTTCTTCTCCAGATCCCTTTGCCGCTTCCAGAAGTGATAGTGGGGTTGCTTTTAAAACATTATTGTAGAAATCACGCGCCTGTGTCACAGTAACCAGACGGTATCTTTTACCTTCATGCATCGCCACCAATCCAACTGGGATCTCCCATCTGAACCTTATATCACGTTGCTTAAGTTCCTGCACAAGAAATGCAAAGTCCTTTCTTCTCCTTAAAATCTTTGGAGGAATTTCCTTTAAAACCAAAACTTCTTGGTCAGCAACCACTACTTTAGTGTCATAGGCGGCTTGAATAACTTCATCTCTAGTTTCTCTCTTTGCAAAATAAACCACCACATCTCTAGGAAGCTTTCTCTGTCTAGCAATCCATGAATTTACACGAAAAACTTTATCCATACATCCCTTTATTTCAGATGCTGGCTGACCCAATACTGCTTCCAGAGCTTCAGAAATCAGCTGCTTTAGGTCTTCTTTAATATTTTCTTTTAAACCTCTGATTCTAACAGCATACTGCATCTGATGAAACTGAACAAGACTTAATTCTCTGTCCATTTTATCTCTTAACTCTTCATTCTCCAATACCTTTACTTCTAATATAGCATTTTTTTGAGTCAAATCTTCCACTTTTTCTTCCAAACCTTGCACACATTCAGCCACACTTTCCACTGTAGACAAAATGTCTACCCTCATCGCACTGAATTTCTCTTCCATCCTCTCTTCTATCCTCTCCTCCATTTTCTCCATTTTCTCCTCCACCTTTGCCAATTTATCACCCAGTGTTTCTAAAATTACCTGGGCATGTTTTTCAAGAGCATCTTGTAAATCCTTCGATGTCAATGCAGCAGGAGGAAGCAAGGCTTGCAACAATGTCTGTTGCACCGGTGAAGTTCCAGCACTCCGAAGAGTTTTTGAGGGAGGTTTAGCCGCCATCTTTTTACTTTTACTTGTTACGCACTTTCACTTTAAGTTTAAAAAGTCCATTAAGCTAGAGAGCAAAAATAAAAGTCCTCTTCACCTTTTCCTCCTGTACCGCTCTGCCTGCTCCTTTTATTCCAGGGTCTTTCCTTCTGGCAGGGGTGGTCGCAAACGCCTGGCTCTGCTCCAAGAATCCCGGAGCAGAGACGCTGAACAGCTGGGAGCAACCCAGGCTACGGGGGAGTTCAATCCTTCAGCCGCCCAAGCTTTAAGCTCAGGCGGCCCCGGAGAACTCAACCCCTACCTGGGGCCTCTCCCCCTCCTCTTCTCCCGAGGAGGGGGCTTCAAATTCACCCGAACAGCTGATCGGCGCTGTTTCGGGTGAAAACAACACAGCTGAGCAGCGGGCAGCCCGAAACGGCTGTCTCCGGAGCCGCGCCGCCACTGGAAGTCTCAGCTTACACTACTTCTGCAACCATTTCAGGTTCAGTAAAGTATACTCTTGGCCAAAAAAAATTTTTTTTGCTAGATGACTTGAGTGGGACAGTTGACAGATTAGATTGATTAGATTAGATTAGTATAAGATCTATGTCAAGACCTGCATAAATTTCACAAGCTTTAATCAAGGATTACTTTGTGAGACCGGGAATGATGTAAGAATGCAGAGAGCTTTCTTGCAGAAACTGATTCTGATTCCAGTAGCTCAAAATTATTTCAAACCACATATGAATGAAAATCCATGTGCAGATACCGCCGTCCACAATGTCTCAAATGTTAAGGCTCAATTTGCAATTAAAATCATGACCGTTGTGCACATTAGAAATACACACACGCGCCATACTTCAGATCAAGAGCACACAAGGCTATATTAAAGAAAACAGTTTGCCCAATGTGTGTATAATATATATATCAGAAGTACAAAAATACAGTATTCTGAAATAGCATACCATTGTATTTCAATACCATGTGTATAGATTGCCAGGGCGGAGTGGGGGGGGGATGAAACTGGTGGTGAAATTGGACAGGACAAACGTAAGCTTGAAAAATAAGAATTTGGGAAAAAATTGATCACAACAGGTTCTGCCATCCCTAATCATGGATGCATCTCTGATAAGGACCAAGCATTTTCCATATGGAAAGTTTTGCAGAATGTAAGTATGATAACCGTCTTGTTTAGCCTGAATGTTAACCAGTGTTTTCTGTTATGTTTCTGTGATGCTTTGGTGAGTTTTTAAAGCAGGCTTGTAGTCTCAATGAAGACAAGTTGTATATATTGGTCAGCTGCCATGTATAGCAACCAAGACTGGTCCCTCTTCTTGTTAAGACTTAATTTGTGCTCTGCACTATTTCAGTGGAATTCTCCCTCAATAACATATTTATCCAGATCAATGCCTTTCCTCCCCACCCAGCTTCGCTGCTTCAGTGAGGTTAACTTGAGAGTAGGGTCTAAATTGAAAACGACACTAATTGCATTCTGTTCCACTTACTGGGATAAAGTAATCAGCTCGTTAGGTCTTTGGCCTGTCAGGGAGTATGTTCTTTCCACTCCATCTGCGTTCATTTGGCTTCCTCTGGCAATTTCAATTCAGCCCAATATTAGGAACTTTTCCTGCCCCCTCACATGAGACACATTAGCTACATTCTCTGCAATCTCAGCTAGTCATTCCCTCAATGGGTCATTGGTCTATGGCGTTATCTCTCTCTCTTGACCCTCGTGTGTGTCCCCTGTCAATCTGGAAGGGGAGACTTCCATCATTTGTCAGTCAGATCCATTGACTAGTGACCATCTTCCATAATCTCTCTCTCTCTTTAAATTAGAGTCATGAATGTGAGATGAGCAGCTACCTAAATGGAATATAAATAACTAAAACATCAAAGGTAATAGCTCCAGGAAAATGTGGCTTGATTGGGAGGGATATACATAGGCATATGGACTTGATTTTATTAGCGTAAGATGTGATAATACTGCTTTATACTGCACTAGTGAGGCCACACTTGGAATGTTGCATCCAGTTCTGGTCACCACAGCACAAAAAAGATGTTGAGACCCTAGAAAACAGCAACAGAGAACGGCAGCAAAAATGACAAAGGGTCTGGAAGCTAAATTATATGATGAATGGTTGAGAGAGCTAGGTATGTTTAACGTATCAAAGAAAAGGACTGGGGGGATATAATAGCTGCAGCCCCACAGTGAGATAGGCAGCAAATAACTTTAACAAACAATAACTGTCCTCCAGTACTTAAGGGCTGTCACAGAGGAAAGGGTATTAACTTCTTCTCTCCAAAGTATCTGAGGGCAGAACAAGAAGTAATGAATGGAAGCTTATTAAAGAAAGATCCAACCTAGAAGTAAGGAGGAATTGTCTGACAATGAGAACAATTAATCAATGGAATAGCTTGCCTCCTGGAATTGTGGGTGCTGGACAACCATCTGACCAGGATATTACAAGGTCTCCTGCCTTGAGTTGGAGCAAATGACTGTCAAGGTCCTTTCCAGCCCTATGATTCTATGTTCTAAGTTATTTCATTAAGGGCCATATTCAATCGGTGTTGGCAAGAACAGAGAGATCTAACCCTAGTCATTTCTTTATGGGGTTCTTCCCACTTCTAAACATCTATATGAGGCCACTGGATGAAGTTATACATTGGTATGGGACTGTCAATGATATTCAGCTATATGTTTAACTCTGTGATGCTCTCAAATTTTGTTGTTTTTTATAAGTGCCTGGAAGCTGTGGGAGTCTGGATGGGAAAGAATACGCTTTGGCTTAACCCTAGGAAGATCAGCTGTTGGTTTTAGGGTCCTGGATCTAGTACCCCATCCTAGACAAAATTGGTGCAGAAATGCATTTTTATACCAACTGAATTCATTCCTGAATTTGGAGACCTTACTTGTAGTCCCTCATGACTTGTTCCCCTACCTTTGGACTGTTGCAATGTGTGGCTTCTCCTGAAGACCATCTGAAGCCATTACTGGTCCAGAATGTAGCAGTCCAGGTGGTTATGAGCGCATCACAGTGCAGCCATTAACCCCATTACTTTGCAAGCTGCATTGTCTCCCAGTAACCTTCTGGGTACAATGCAAGATGTTGGTTATCATTTATAAAGCCTTTCATAGTTTATTTGAAGGACTACCTGTCTCCAATTGTTTTAGGCAGGCCCCCTATGAAACAATGTCAGTAGAACACTTGCCATATTGAATATCTGATTCTTTCCTAGGTATTGAGCCAATATATTAGATGGGCCCATTATAAAAGGTTGTAGTTAGTCTTACAATATATTGGATTTTATTTCTGGGTTGTTGTTTTTTTGGTTTATCTATTTTTAACCATGTGGGATAGGAAGCCATAAAAGTTAATCAATTGATTCCATAAATGAATTCCACCTACATAAATAACCTCCCTTTCCATAACCTGATAGTTTTAGATGGCCTAGAATTAGTGAGCCCATAAGTCCCAACCAACATAGCCTTGGTGTATAATATAGCCTGTGCCATTTATCATTCATGTTTTTTTCTTCTGATTCAGATCCAGTGCAATGCTGGCTATAGTGCTATTCTCCCATTGGCCAATTGAAGCAAATGTTGGTCTATTCAACATTTATAGCAAAAATGTTATTGTGGAGACTTGGAGGGCCAAAAGGATGCCAGTTTAGAATTCTTGGGTTGCAAACACCATGAATCAAAGTTCAGAGACTTTGCAAAACCTTGAGATTAGGTGATGCCCTGCTGCTTGTCTGATAGAGTAACTTTCTCTGATAGAATAACTTTCTCAATCTTGAGGTGCTTCGTTATTCTTAGCTAATGAGATACTGATAGTTTTTTCTTGATAACTGTAATTTTCCCCCTGTCGGCATAACCTGCAAATGTAAAGAAAAGGGGAAACATGGTCTCCATATAAAAATGAAGAAAGAAACCACTTTCTGTAAAATTTCTAAGCAACGGGATAATTATTTTTTAATCCTCTGTCATGCATATTTCTCTTTATGTCTAGTGAATAGATTATGTCGCCTGTTTAAAAACCAAATTAAAGGATTAATAAAAGAGCTTTCTTGTTAGTTATATCTAGGGCTGAATTAAAGTAGCAGGGTTGACCGCAAAACAGCAAGATGTGGTTAGAAAAGTCGAAATGGTTACCCGTGATGGCATGAACAAATCTCCACTTGTTTAATTACATAGTTGCAGATGTCATCTTGACTTTTTAAAACTATATTCTTTGGATAACACTTTAAGATAGAAATCAATCTTTTGCTGATAGAAAACAATCTTTTACTTGTATTTGTAGTTTGGCAAAATTTGCTAAAATAACATTTTTGGGTGCTTTTTAAAACTTCAGAAGGTGCTGGTTTTAGTTTTTTTGAATTCTGTTTTGAAGATTTATTTTTTTTTAAAAAATAAAACCTTTAAAAATAATTTGTTAAAGATTTTGGTTCTAACGATCTTTTTACAATCAGTGATTTAATATTTATTTTGCTCCTGAAAACTTCAAACCCAGTATTATGAGAACATATTACAGAAGAGGAGAAGGTTTTTGAATAGTCTATGATAGACTGCATTGCAATAAAATGCACAAGGGTCCCATAATCCGCATTAATTTCATCTGTGGGCTGGAGCCTTCTTTGCAAATGTTTTGGGTATGGCTAAAAATCACAATGTTTAACTAGTTTCTACTATCAAGATGCTGGGAAAGATTGAGGGCAAGAGAAGAAGGGGATGACAGAGAATGAGGTGGCTGGATGGAGTCACTGAAGCAGTAGGCGTGAGCCTAAATGGACTCCAGAAGATGGTAGAGGACAGGAAGGCCTGGAGGAACATTGTCCATGGGGTCGCGATGGGTCGGACATGACTTCGCAACTAACAACAACAACAACTATCAAGAAAGGATATACTTGGAATGGCTGTGAGAATAACCTGGAGAGGCAGGAGGAAGGGACACAGCCTAGACCAGGGGTGTCAATCTCGCAACGTCACGTGACGTGTCCTGACATATCGGGACTTTTTTGCCATTGCCAGCAATGGGGTGGGTGTAGTTTCGCTATGATGCATCCAACCCACAGGCCGGCAGTTTGACACCCCTGGCCTAGACCATGGTGTGATTAAGAGGACTGAGTCCAAAGGAAGAATGAAAGTGGAGGGAAAAAAAATCAGAAACGATCCTCTGTAGTTCTCTGGAATGTAAAAGCAGGGGAAGTGGTAAATGTGCAAGATTCTGTTAGTGTACTGTCCAGTTGTGTCCAACTTTATGGGCAATGTCCATCTCTTGTTTCTTAGCCAGGGGAGCCAACATTGTCTGAAGACATTTCCGTGGTTATGTGGCCAGCATGGCTGTTACCTTCCCATCAAAGTGGTACCTATTTGTCTACTCACATTTGCATGCTTTCGAATTGCTAGATGAGTAAGAGCTGGAAGGGCAGGAATGGGAGCATATTCCGTTGTGCACTGCTCGGGTCTTCAACCCAGGCTGTCAACTTTCCAGCTGACAGTCTCTTTAACTGCTGAGTTATCGTGCCTCCTTCTGCTACTGTAACCTTACAACAAAGGTAACATTATTATTCATTGTTTTGATTTGCTGATCTGGACTACCTTGAAGGACTGAGTAATACACACCTGCTTTAGTCCTATAATTAGAATATGGATTTCAATGAAGAGTACCTGCATTGTATTACTACATTACTGCATTAAGGTACATCTTTAACGGGACCCATATTGTAGCCTGAACCTACCATTTACTTTACTGCTGATATCTGTACTATCTGAAGGAATTCTAGGACTGGTCCCCCAACACTATTTCTCTTTGTACAAGTATAAATACTACATGGTAGATCATCTTTGTAAATGACAGTAAGAAGTGAATTAGGCTTTTGGAATTTGTAGTTAGATTTTAGCATTGCACCCCATTTTTGGTGTTTTTGCCCTTAAAATGTGGAGAGGACATATTTTCTACATTAATTTCCTTCCCACGCTATTTCTTTAGATTCCTACTAGAACTATTGCTAACTCTTTCCTATCACAGGGAAGAATAAAAATTCACTCACTCTTTGTAGTGCCAATAAAATGTAATACATGAATTATCATCAGGCTCACCTTTGTAATGCTCACTGATGTACTAAATGTTGAGTTGCCAATAGAAACTCATTCTCCAGCCTTACAGCAACATATTAAGATGTTCCGTTGTCCTTCTCCATCACAATGATGGTACATGGTTTTATTGTATCATTTTGACCTTGTAACACAAAGCATTGCAGCTTCTTTTGTTTTATAATTGAAGTACATCATTGCATTGAAATCCAACCTGGACTTATGAAGGTGGCTTTGTATCCAGCTCATATTTCTTTTCTTGTTCCATTGTTCTTTATGCTTTTCTGGTGCCAGAGTTGTAGATGAAGTATTATATTTCTATTGCTACATCAAGGGAACATAGAAATTACTCTCTTGCCATCACAACCACAGTCATTATCCCTAAATCATTCTGACCATCCTTGGATTTGTAATTCATGTTTTGTTCTAGGAGGACTCTTTGGTTTTACCTAAATTGGTAGGTGAAGATTCAGGTGAACTCCCAATTTTTCATTTAAGAAAAATGCTCATCACCACTCCCCGGAGGAAATGCAATAGCTTCCAACTTCTAACTCCCCCTATATTATAATTCAAGTAGAAAAATTTCAAGTTTTCTTCAAGATGCGGGTAAAACCAAAACCCAGTGTGAGGGACTAATTTTCTTTATGAAGGAAAAAGAAGGGGCATTCTAGAGTAGGCTGCATCTCTCCAATTATCATGCCTTTTTCTTTTTTTCCTTCCTTTTTTATAGAAAATACAACTTTATTAAAAGTTTTCTACACTGAGGAGCTCACATTTCAAAAAGGCTAAAGAATGTTAAGGGAGGAAAGGCCTTGAACACATTTAGTGCTTCTACTACTGAGTGAGCACACACTTGTTGTCATACATTTATCCAATAGAGAAATGCATTGAATTTTTCTTTTTTTGTTTAAGTTGAAGTTTTGTTTTGCTTAAGTTCCAGATTCTTTGTTTTGTTCCAGTGATTCCATCTATAACATAAATTAAGACATACATATTATATGCAAGACCTCTGTGTTGCTTTCTTCATGAGAGTTTTCTATGACTGCTTCCTTTTTTTATTTTTTATTTATTTTAATCCCATTTATATCCCGCCCTTCTCCGAAGACTCAGGGCGGTTTACAATCTAAGAAGCACAAATCAATGTGCTTAGCAGTAGCCTTCATTCTATGTATATGCCTGCTTATTAGGGCTTTCACACACACACCCCCAAGTGGCATTATTACAAAGTCAGCTTAATTGCCCCCAACAATCTGGGTCCTCATTTTACCTACCTCGGAAGGATGGAAGGCTGAGTCAACCTTGAGCCTGGTGGGATGCGAACCTGCACTAATTGCAGGCAGCTGGTGTTACTTAAGGAGGCAGGCAGCTGGTGTTACTTAAGGAGGCATTAGCCCACTGCTCCACCAAGGCTCTTTTGTGACTGCAAGTAAGCCAAGTCAAGTCCAGTGGATAAAGACAGAAGCAAACACCTTGACCCCTAAAATATAAGAATAATTGTTTTCCCATTTTTTTCCAAGTTGCCCAGCTGAAATAACTGTCAGATATTAAATTGCAAGTTATAATCCCGAACAATATCACAGTTCTGAATCAAGTCCCTCCCCCCATTTAACTGAGGATGATTTAGTTATCATTCACTGATAATTAAAAATTAAGATTAAGACACAGCATGCCATTGAAGCCTACAATAAAACAAAGATGGCAAAAAAGGAGAACAACCTAGCATCAAACTAAAAATAGCTCCCACTTGTGAAAAATAGATTTCCTTGAGAGGATGTTGCATAATCTGAGGACACCCAAAGGCCATATCTTCTCTTGGGATTGTCAGTCTAGCCTGGCAGAGAGAGTACAGAAAGCATAGCTATAGACTCAAAATATTATATATTTATGAATTACTTTGCAGATATCCAGCTTAATGCTAGTGAGACTCAGTCCCACTAGTCTGTGCATTTGATAGGAATTTATAGGAGTGTCCTGAATATAGCTTGTCTTCAGTTTCTTTCCTCCTTCTCCTTCTCCTTCTCCTTCTCCCCAATGCAACTATTTGAGTCAACAGGATGGAAAGTAGATTCATTTCCAAGCTCAATTTATTTTCTGATTGCATTTGCTGCTGCTTAGATCATAAATAGTGTCCCCCTTTTATTAGTAACATACAAGATAGAACAGACACATCAAACACAAGGCCCGGGGGCCAGATCCGGCCCGCGAAGTGGTTTCATGCGGCCCGCGAAGCCATCCTGGAAACAGTGAGGGAACGGCCCCCACTGCCTTGGCCCTGGCCCAGAGACCCTCCTTCTGCCAGAGACCCTCAGATCTGTCCCACTCCTGCCCAGGCCCCCGTAGGCACCCTTGATGCGAACGATGTAGAGCTGGCCACGCCCACCCAGTAGGCCATACGCACTTTAGCCACACCCACTCAGTAGGCCACGCCCACCCTGGCCACACCCACCTGGCCCCCTGAGGGCAACCGCAGTGCTGATGCGGCCCTCAATGAAATTGAGTTTGACACCACTGAGATAGAATGAAGGAATGGACAATGCAAAGTTTCATGTGATAAAAAATTAGCAACCGACATTATTGCCAATCTCAGGAGGGAAACATGCAGATACTATAGGGGGAACCCTCAGATAGACTTTAAACATTTTTAAAACTTGGACCTCATCCAATTCAGGCAACAAACAAAAATCTTGTTATTGCCCATGTGACTAGCGTAGTCTTTTGATCTTCCCTCCAACAAAACACCAACTGCTGTTCAAGTCCCAAAAATTGCTCAAGCTAACATCTATTATTAAGTTTGGGAGAGTTAGGCATTCTTCTGTGATTTCTGTGCTAAAAGGAAAATCAGAAGCCAAGAGCTGTGGGATTGGAATAGATAAATTAATCTGTGTGATCAAATATAAGGTTGTTTATTTGTAACTGGGAAAGCATGTCTAAACATGTTCCCAGTTTCACGTAATACTGTGTTTTTATCTCTTGTTTTGTTTTACAACAGTAGTAACAATAATTTGACTTCAGGCCTTGGCTAGGTGATATAATTTATTTAGGTCAGATAATTCTTCTAGCATGAGAATGTGTCGTATGTTTTATCCCACTGTGTATATAGTGTCTACAGATTTGACTGATCAACTGTTATAAAATCAAAGAAAAACCAACCTCTGTATCTTAATTCTATGGCTTGCCATGAGTTCCCTATTAATTTGCTGGGTATTTCCTTTGTCATTAGGATAAGTCCTGTAGAAATACCACCTAGAAATAAGGAGAAATTTCCTGATAGTTAGAACGATCAACCAGTGGAATGGTTTGCCTTCAGAAGTTGTGGGTGCTGCTTCACTGGAGGTTTTTAAGAAGAGATAGGACACCCATTTATCTGAAATGGTATCAGGTCTTTTGGTTGATCAGAGTGTTGGACTAGAAGATCTCCAAGGTCCCTTCCAACTCTGATACTCTGTTAATCCCTACTTAAGTGGTTAGTGAGTTCACTTTGTGGCCCACTAAATGGGATTTTTGGATGAGCCCAATGCATGCATAGTGAAAATGCTTAAAGCAGTGCTTTTTTTGTAAAAGAAAAAGGTGCCGGAACTCACACATGTCATACAACCTGCTTTGCCTACCCTACAAGGTTCCATCCAAAAAAGGTGCCAGAACTCCGTTCTGAGCGTTCTATGACAAAAAAAGCCCTGGCTAAAAGTAATTGGTAGAGCATCTGCTTTGAGTGGAAAAAGCCTCCAGGTTCAGTTCATTATGTCTCTTTAGAACAGGGGTGTCAAACTGGATGCATCACGCAGAAGCTGCACCCAACCCACCTCTGGCAAGGGGAAAAAAGTCATGCTACATTGCAACACGTCGCGTGACACAGAGGGTTTAGCACCCCTGCTTTAGAACGTCTCTACATTCAATTCATTTTGTCTATATTTAGCATGGTGTTTTTCAAACATGGCAATTTTAAAACATGTGGACTTCAACTCTCAGAATTTCCTAGAATCTTCCACACTTCTGGGAGTTTAAGTTCACACATTTTAAAGTTGCCAAGTTTCAAAAACACTGATTTAGAAGGATTGTGCAACATCAGGTGATCAGGAACCTTTGGCTCAAACCGGCTTCTTGTTACCAATCAGAGTAGGTAAGAATAGGCTAAACAGAGAAATGTCTTCCCATGTTTAATGTCTCTAGAAATGGAAGGATAAGTAGAAGAGGAAGAAATCTGGAATAGATCATATGTTATCATACGTTAAGAGAATTACTTATTGGCCTTCTATGGCTGCTGCTGTTTTGCATTTCTGGGCCATGGAGAGGATTTTTCCTTTTAAAATGAAAGTAAAGGAAGAGGATTGCAACTTGCAGAAATTCAGAGCAGTCAACAGAATCGTAGATTCTTTGCACTGTCCTCTTTCTGT
Source organism: Vipera berus (assembly GCF_964194415.1). Classification (NCBI taxonomy): domain Eukaryota; kingdom Metazoa; phylum Chordata; class Lepidosauria; order Squamata; family Viperidae; genus Vipera; species Vipera berus. The sequence goes on along the minus strand of NC_138207.1, from coordinate 85,307,877 downwards.
AGTTTAATTATAGCCCTATGTGCAACTGGAGTTTTCGTAGGCCATTGACAAATGTTGTTTTGTTCCAGGGAATAGGAAAGAGGTCAGTGGAATTCCCAGGAGATCCCACAGGCTTTTTCACTTGTGTGATATATTGTGATTGCTAGTGCCTTTCTCCATTTATTCCTTGAAAAAAATCAGTTGAGGTAGAGAATAATGCAAGATTGCAAACAAGGACTCAGCCTTAATACACATCTCCAGTGTCTTTGCAGCAGTTGAGCTAATTAAGCTGTTCTACAAAACAGTCATCTTCTCTGTTCAAATTCAGGTCTCCTGAGAATCATGTACATTTGACTTTATAGATTTACCACAAATGTAGGAATCCATGGAATAAAGTAAAAGCAGGGTGATTTCACAGACATTGTTCATGTGGTTTCTTTGTCAACGATATGAAAACAATTCAACATTGCCTTGTTCTCAGAAGTTTTTCTGACTTCCCAGCCTAGCCGCAGACCTGGCATTGCTTGGTGGTTTCCCATCCACTGCGCACATCTTACTGCAGATTTTTTTTATCACAACCAAAATAAGCTAGTTCTGTTTCAGTGCTCAGTTTTAATCCTACTGCAGAAAGTTTTGACTTGATTAAACTAAAGGGTGGTAGCTTGATTAAACTACAGGTGGTAGCTGGATGTCAGGATCTGGTTTTTTTCCTACCCCTCCTCTTAGCCAGGGATAGACAACATAAGACCCATGGTCATTTGGTGTCCATCTCTGCCCCACCTTCTCAATTTAAAAGAATCTTTGAATTAAAGACAAGCATGAAACAAGAGGCTAAGATGCTGCAAAGCCAACACCCATATTTAGTGTGATGATAATTTGCAGAAGGTGACTTTGGGTCTCACAGAAGCCCCTCTGATGTAGTAGAGTAGACAACAACCTATAGGCTAGTTTGTCTTCAGGTAAATGAATATTTTGGGACTGACCATTCCCATTGTGCATATCACTGGATAGACAAGATGCTCATGTCAGCAATTTTGTGGATGTGCATGTACGCTAAATCCCCCAAACGGTGGCTCACACCTCTCCCAGTCTATGGGACTATGTGTTCTGAAAAAAACACATGTATTCCCTAGACCAGGGGTCCTCAACCTTGGCAATTTTAAGACTTGTAGACTTTGCTGGCTGAGGAATTCTGGGAGTTGAAGTCCACAAGTCTTAAAGTTGCCAAGGTTGAGGATCCCTGCTCTAGACACCACTGATCCATCTGACAATCCATGTCCTACTTCTAAGACAAAGAAATGAATTGACATATTTAATTGGTTTGTGCTTAAATTGTAAGCCGCCCTGAGTCTTTGGAGAAGGGCGGGATATAAATGGGATTAAAATAAAAAATAATAAATAATTCAACTTTAATATTAACAGATAGATAGATAGACAGACAGACCGACAGACAGATAGATAGATAGATAACCTTTATTATTATTTTTTACTGTGAGCGCATTGGCACATGTTAAAAATGAATGTTGCTTGCTCTCAAAAGTGTACACATACATAAAACACATTTAAACATGCTATATACAACACATGTCTAAACCTACACCCTTACATATAATTTCATTTCCACCGGTAATAGTTCATAATGAACCATTCATAGGAGAGAATGTCATAATTTTGGTATCATTCTTGAGAAGGCTCTCTTGCTCCTCCTAGGATGGAAACCACCATCAGCTGGTTGGAGGGAGATACACCTAGAAAGCAGGGTTGCTGAAGAAAATTTTAATTTCATTTCATACTTATTTTAAAACTATCATATAGCTTTCTCATATTGATTAATTTGATGCTGGTATATCATAACAAAAGTGCAAACGTAATAAATGCAACATGATATATCCACCTTCAAATAACAATAAGACTAATAGGACCATACAATAATCAAACAAAAAAATTATTATAAACTAATTTAAACACGTATTGAATAGGGCTTAGAAGCCAACCGGAACCCAGTGGAGATGTCACAACCAGCCATGAATATTCTTGACAGCCTGTCCAATACATGGCACAATTACACTTTCTGAGTGCTCTTCAGAAGATACTTCTCCACACAGAGCAGTTTATTATCTAACATGGTTGTCACTGCAGCTTTAATTGCACTGTAGATATTAAATATTCATGTCGGGAAGACTATCCTTTCCAAGAGGGTAGTTAGAAATCCAGCCTGATTGGCTCAAAGACTTTCTTGGCTATCTTTGCTATGTGAGAACTGAGAAGCACTTTCAGATTTAAGAATGCACTCCAAGGGAAAAGGCGAGTCTTAAATGAGAAGATCACCCTATTCACGTAAAATGCACAGTGACTGCAATCAAGCCCACTCCAACAAATAGAACGGTACCGCATGCTTTTGGTATAGGGAAAAAAGTCAGAACTGAGAAACATCAATACACTGCTCCCTAGATTGCTTCATCCAGGTGTATCATGCCAACATTAATAGGAACTTGTTGTTGTTGTTACCTGCGAAGTCATGTCCGACCCATCGCGACCCTATGGACAACGTTCCTCCAGGCCTTCCTGTCCTCTACCATCTTCTGGAGTCCATTTAAGCTCACGCCTACTGCTTCAGTGACTCCATCCAGCCACCTCATTCTCTGTCGTCCCCTTCTTCTCTTGCCCTCAACCTTTCCCAGCATTAGGCTCTTCTCCAGTGAGTCCTTCCTTCTCATTAGGTGGCCAAAGTATTTGAGTTTTATAGGAACTTAGATGCTTGTAAAATATAAGAAACCAAGAGACCCAGAATAGAAGATAGCCTGGGCATTCCTAATGTCTGAATCCACCAAATAAATTTATCAAAAAGCACTACGATTTGAACTTGAAAGGTAATGTGATTTAAGTGGATGGCTGGAGTAATACATCTATGAAAATCTGGTATGATCTGCTACAAAGCATGGACAATCTGCCACATATGGCATTTTTGAGACCACTAAAGCGCCAAAGAAATAGTTAAACCATCAATAGATCAGGGGTCTTCAAACTTGGCCCTTTTATGACTTGTGGACTTCAACTCCCAGAATTCCTCAGCCAGCAAAGTCCACAAGTCTTAAAGTTGCCAAGGTTGAGGACTCCTCATCTAGGGAATACATTTTTCCCCCAGAACACATAGTCCCATAGACTGGGAGAGGTGTGAGCCACCATTTGGGGGGATTTAGAGTGCATGTACATCCACAAAATCGCTGTCATGTGTGCCTGGCTGAGGAATTCTGGGAGTTGAATTCCACAAGTCATAAAAGGGCCAGGTTTGAAGACCCCTGCAATAGATAGAATCATAGTATTGTAAGGGACCTTGGAGGTCTTTTGGACCCTTCTCCAGATATCTGCATGTTTTCTTCCCGTTGGAGAGTATGACATTGATTGTTAAGCTCCAGTGCCATTGTCAGCTGCCACCGTATGCTTGCTTGTGCTTCACTATCATGCAGGGACAGTCTGCTATGAACTCTGGAGAGGGGGAATGCTTGGGGGAAAACAAAAGTAACTGCTGTATCTCACCAAGATGCTGCTTCAAAGTCACCCAGCTGGGAGAAGAAAGCAGCTGCATACCAATCTATGCTTGAAGTGACCTTTCCGAAAACATCTTGCTTGAACAGGTTGGTTGGGAGAGGGGGTCAGCAATGGGAGACAGTTAAGGGAGGGAAAAGTTGAACTTAAGGAGATTTTGGCACGCAATTCTCAGTTCTTGCTTCTTCTTTTTTTGGTCCTACATATGACACACTGCCATTCTTCCTTTTCCAGGGCTCCATTTTCCCTGGTACTTGTTTCTTCTTTACTGTACTTTGTAGACAGACTTCTGGCTTTTCCAGGAATTCCATATTTTACTGATGAGTCTCAGAGCAGCCAGATGTGCCTCCACTTTCTCCTCCAGCAACCTGGTCATTTTGCGCTTGGTGCATTTATAATTGGAGTCCTCCTTGAGCAGGAATTCAAACATAGCACACATCTTTCAGGTCCCCATGGTAGTAACTTCTTTCTTCACGACTTTATTATTTCATTACTTTTAAGTGTTGTGCCGGTCCATATATAGACACTTAGATTTAGATTCATAATTGTAAGATTCGCACGCTGCCTCTTCACTCTCCCAGAATCCTTCAGTGGTATGGAAACGCTTCCAGTGGGATAGTTCCCAGATTGCTGCGATGAAGTCTCTTTTCTCTGCTGTTTGTAATGAGCTATTCTTCATTCTCCCAGAATCCTCTGTTGTTGTGCAAACACATCTAATAAACATATTAATAAATAATAAAGGTAAAGGTAAAGGTTCCCCCACACATGCGTGCTAGTCGTTTCCAACTCTAGGGGCCGGTGCTCATCTCCGTTTCAAAGCCAAAGAGCCAGCGCTTGTCCGAAGACGTCTCCGTGGTCATGTGGCCAGCATGACTAGATGCCAAAGGCGCACGGAACGCTGTTACCTTCCCACCGTAGTGGTCCCTATTTTTCTACTTGCATTTTTACGTGCTTTCAAACTGCTAGGTTGGCAGAAGCTGGGACGAGTAACAGGTGCTCACGCTGTTACGCGGCACTCGGGATTCAACCCGCCAAACTGCCGACCTTCTGATCGACAAGCTCAGCATCCTAACCCACTGAGCCACCGCGTCCCTTCTAATAAATAATAAATGTATCTAATATGCAGAATAACAGAGTTGGATGGGACCTTGGAGGTCTTCTAGTCCAGCTCCCTGCTCAAGCAGGAGATCCTATACTATTTCAGACAATGACTGTCCAGTCTCCTCTTAAGAGTCTCCAGTGATGTAGCACCTACAAATTCTGAAGACAGCCCATTCCACTGGTTAATTGTTCTCACTGTCAGGAAATTTCTCCTTAGTTCTAGGTTTTTTCTCTCCTTGGTTAGTTTCCAGCCATCACTGCTTGTTCTATTTTCAGGGGCTGCGAAGAATACATTGACCCCCTTCTCTTTGTGGCAGCCTCTCAATTACTGGAAGACTGCTATCATGTCACCTCTCATCCTTCTCTTCATTAAACTAGACATACCCAATTCCTGTGACTGTTCTTCATAAGTTTTAGTCTCCAGTCCCCCAATCTTCTTTGTTGCTCTTCTCTGCACTCTTTCCATGTTTTTTTATATTGTGGTGACCAAAACTGGATGCAGTAATACAAGTGTAATACTGTATATTAATGTAATTGCTCTAATTTAATTTTTAAAATTTTTGAATTATATATTAACTAAATTATTTAATAAGATAGAATTATGCATATATTATAGAGGAAAATAAATAATAAATGTGTCAATAAATAATAAACATATCTAATAAAAATGCTCCTGTACAGATCTGTTTGGGGGGAGATAATGCAGTTGAATTTCCTCTGAATCCAGTAATGCCATCAAGCCTTTCATCAATTCTGGTTCATGATATTTAGTTTAAAACATAATCATTGAAGAGAAGACATTATATAACATCTCAAGATAGGTGCAAATAACCACTTCTAATGGCTTCCATTCAAGATTTCTTAAGCCAGGTGTAAAATGGCTGATCTCCTAGCAAAAAATTACATTGTCCATCTAGTGCAGTGGTGGTGAACCTATGGCATGGGTGCCAGAGGCGGCACTCAGAGCCCTCTCTCTGGGCACCCGCAACATGCCTCGGAGGTGGCAACTGTCCCTCTTCAACCAGCCACCTGCTAACTTGCCAAGGCCCCACGTGGCCAGATGCATCTCAGCATGGCTGGTTTCCCTCCCCCCCAACCCATCCCTCCTGGCCTTGCATGCTCTCCTTTTCCCAGGCATGACCCACTGCATTGCCTCCTCAGCTGTCAGCTGACCATCCATCTCAGAGGTGGCTTCTTTGAACTGCTGGCGATGGACTGCAGAGCCCCAGAGTGCGCCAGTTGAGGGGCTGGGAGGCTGTGGCTACTGACGGACACCGTTGGCCCCCATGCACTCACTGGGTTCTGTGTGCGAGGGCCAATGGTGTCCAGCAGCAGCTGCCCCAGTCCTTGCCTTGCCCCATGCCAATGGCATCCCCTCCCTGCCTCACCTTATCCTGCAGGATGAGCCTCCTGCCTACTGCCACACCTACCAGAGACCCCCTGGATCTCCCCCAACCCTGCCCACTCCCCCACAGGCGTTCCTCCCCACGAGCAACATTGAGGTGACCACATCCACCTTGGCCACACCCACCCAATCTGCCATGACCACCACAGCCACGCCCACCCAGTAGGCCACGCCCACCTGGCACCCAGAGATAAATAGGTGGGTTTTGGGTTGCAGTTTGGGCACTTGGACTCTAAAAGTTTTGCCATCGCTGATCTAGTGGGACTCAGCCTTAGAGGACTGAAAAGCAGCCAATGAAACACCAAAATTTAAAATGAAACTCAGGGGAGACCCAGGAAATCAAAGTCTGCTCAGCTTAACACCTGTTCTAGCAAACTGATAGATGCAGGAATGAAAGAGAAAAAAATAATTAATCACATAGAACAAGCCTTGCTGAAGGAAAATCAACATGGATTCAGCAAACATAAATCCTTCCTCACCAACGTTTTAGAGTTTTTGGAAAGTTTCAACAGGTTCTTCTTGCTGTACATTTGAATTTTCCAAAAGACTGGATAAATTCCTCATCAGAATCTCTTGAGTAAACCTAGCAGTCATGGAATAAGAGTATGGACTTTAGTTGAAAAATGCAAGGCAAAGATGAAGAACATCTTATCACTTTTCGTTGAAGAAATAAGAACTTGCCCACAAAAATCTATGTTAGGACAACAGTTTTACTTGTTTATAACTATTATAACTATTTCTTGATTTGTGGTGAATAGCCAGCTGGCCAAACATGCTATAACAGGGGTCCCCAACCCCTGGTCCATGGGACCAGTACCGGGCCACGGCATGCCAGCAGCCAGTCTGCACAAACAAGCAAAGCCCCATCTGTGGGATGCAGGCAGCACACAAAACCATGCACCCTTTGGTCCACAGAAAAACCTCTCTCCACTGAACCAGTCCCTGGTGCCCAAAAGGTTGGGGACCTCTGTGCTAAAAGTATTAAACTATCAAGGATGGGGGAAATGAAAAGTGTGAATAACTCAAGATCTTTTTAAAGAAAGTGAATGGTTAGCTATAAGAGTGTGGTGGCACAGTGGTTAGAATGCAGTATTGCATGCTAACTCACTGCTCACTCTATGAATTTGATCCTGACGGGCTCAAGGTTGACTCAGCCTTCCATCCTTCCAAGGTCAGTAAAATGAAGACCCAGATTGTTGGGGGCAATATGCTGGCTCTGTAAACTGCTTAGAGAGGTCTGTAAAGCACTATAAAGCAGTATATAAGTCTAAGTGTTATTGCTAGTGCTAGTGCTAAATTGTAAATAAAGTGCAATTTAAGTAAGTATTTAAAAAATACACATTAGACCAGGGGTGTCAAACTCAATTTCATTGAGGGCCGCATCAGCATTGCGGTTGCCCTCAGGGGGCCAGGTGGGCGTGGCCTGGGTGGGTGTGGCCTACTGGGTGGGCGTGGCTAGAGTGCGTGTGGCCTACTGGGTAGGCGTGGCTAGAGTGCGTATGGCCTACTGGGTGGACGTGGCCAGCTCTACATCGTTCGCATCAAGGGTGCCTATGGGGGCCTGGGCAGGAGTGGGACAGATCTGAGGGTCTCTGGCAGAAGGAGGGTCTCTGGGCCAGGGCCAAGGCAGTGGGGGCCGTTCCCTCACTGTTTCCAGGATGGCTTCGCGGGCCGTATGAAACCACGTTGTGGGTCGGATCCGGCCCCTGGGCCTTGTGTTTGACATGTCTGCATTAGACCAAAAAAACCCCACTTAAATTCACTCATATAATGATGGGATCAAAGCGATATGTAATTGCAAAAAAAAGAAAAAGATCTTGAGGTCAAAGTTTACAATATCGCAATAAAGATGTTGAATTGTTATGTGTCAGCTGTGAAAAGGTAAATGTTCAGGGGTCATTAGGACACAGATTAAAAATAAAATTGCCAGGAATGTAATATCCTTAATAAAAATCTATGGGGCACCTGCATCTGGAATACATATATGAAACACACAGAGAGAGAATGCTGGAAAGGAGGCAGAAAACAATCAAAATGATTAAATAGTTTGAAGACTTTCCTTACAACCAAAGCTAAATAGTTTAGGACAGGGGTAGGCAAACTTGGCTCTTTTATGACTCGTGGACTTCAACTCCCAGAATTCCTGAGCCAGCATGGCTCAGCATGGAAACCTCTCCCTTTCCTCTCAGCATGGCTGGCTCAGGAATTCTGGGAGTTGAAGTCCATGAGTCATAAAAGAGCCAAGGTTGCCTATCCCTGGTTTAGGAAAAAGGCTTCTATAGATAGACATGAGATGTGTAAATCATGAATGTCATGGTAAACATGGAGTAGAAGAAGTTTTTCTCTCTCTCCTTTGAAATACCAAAAACAAGTGTGAGACAATGAAGCTGATTGGAAGGCTGGTTAACCATTGTGAGATTTTTTTAAAAAAATACTGGATAAGGCCCCTTTCTTAACTAAGAGATAGATCTCTCCCTCCATTGTCCAGTTTTTAACACTGGACTTTGGTTGATTTGTATAACTTCTCACCAGTATGTTGTGTTAGGGAATCCCTGAGAGTGTGTGACAGCTGTCGGTTCTAGAAGCTTTGGATCATATCATTTATCCAGAACCTTTTCAAGTTAGCTTCCAGCCCGGCTCTCCTACAAAAGCTGCCTAGATCTTCAGTTAGGATTTGCTCAGAGGAAAATGTTTTGATACCGTACTTTCTTTACCTAATGTACAATTTAAATCTCTTAGGACTGTGCCAAACCATTCACTCTCCTTTAATTTGCTCTGTCCGTGAAGTTTCGGAGAGTGAATTCAAAGAGGGTAAACAGAAACGGAAGGGCTGCAAAAGCCTTTTAGCTTTGCGGGGGGTCAAGTAATCATTTATGGAAGGAGAAAGATGACGCCCCTGCAAGCAAGGACAGCCAAGGACTTCATTAAAGTAAAAGGCTGGGTGGAGGTAGGGAGAAAAAGAAAAATAGAACTCTACCAAGGTAAGGTGACCTTTAGTTCTCTAAATTCAGAAAAATTGGCAGGGAAGGAGGAAAGGGGAGGTCACCACAATCCTTTTATTTCTCTTTCTTTAATAAGGCTCATGCACATCCATTTTAGAGGTCCAGGAGCTACCCTCTAAATTCTCAATGCTTTCTCTAAGAATGATCAATTGATCATGTAACATCTGTGGCATCAGTTGTTCATTCTTACAAGAAACATTAGGAAAGATGAAGAAAATTACCACACCACTGTGGCTTTTCAAAATCAAAAGGAAAAAAATAGGGCATCCTTTCCCTCTCACAAATCTTTTCCAGTTATTATTATTTTTTAATTGTCTATGAAAGAGGCAGGAAAACACACACACACACACACCTTTGTTTCAGGGAATAAATAATTTTGCAAATTGAATGAGCTGGATTCAAACCACCTTTAAAGACTTGGAGACTTAGAATAACTTTATTGTCACTTTAAATGTACACTAATCAGCATACATTAAAATGAAATTTCATTGCATTCAGCTCCCATAGGGTAACCACCTCCCATATACATTACATAAACATGACAAAAGAATATGCATATACCCACATACACACACATATATGACACAGGGAAACCATACAGTCTAGTTCAGATGTATACATATACATGGCGACAAAAAAGAATCCTGTGAATTTACAAGACGGATGGCATAAGGAACAAAGCTGTTGCAGAATCTAGTAGTTCTGCTATAAATCCTTCGAAACCTCCTCCCAGAAGGGAGCAACAGAAACTGACTACCTTCAGTTTTGTTAATATGGAAAGGATTGTGCTTCCCTTAAAATGGAGCAAAATCTGAAAAATAGGTTAGTAATGGATGAAACTGGGACTCTCTCAGCCTAACCTATTTCCCAGGTGATTGTGGTGATCAATGAAGACTGATTTGAAAGCCACCTTGAGCTTCAACAGGAAAAGTAGCCTATAAATCCAGCAAATAAATCCACCAACCTATTGCCCTAACATCTATTTTGGATTTTTCTTCAGGTCCGCATAAGTGTCCAAAATATTTTGGTGACAACTGGAGAAAAAGATCTGCAGATTTATTTTATTTTATTTTATTTTAATTCCATTTATATCCCGCCCTTCTCCGAAGACTCAGGGCGGCTTACAAGCTTAGCAGATGATAGAATGTAAAGATAATTGAACTCTAAACACTGATTGGATACATATGAGGTCAATGTCCAGGTATGTCCTGTTGGCCATCACATTGTCAATACAAAATTAGCATATTTTGCTATATCTAGAGAATGTTCCTAATACAAGTTTCATTTGGATTAATTTTGACATCCTGCAGTCATCAGTTCAAGTTCCTCCCAACCAGCCTATCTATTTTCAATGCAATAATACTTACATTAATTGGGTAAGTCCTCAATAAGTGTAAATATTATGGGACTCAAAAGGCCCGGAGCTAATCATCATATCAGGGCTTAGAAATGTTCGCATCATTCTGATGGTCTTCTCTGGTGCCATCTATAGCCAGAAGCTCTTCAGGAAGCATCTGAACAAGCATTTTCATTCATGGCTCCATGTTGCTCTTTAGAAGGCCGTCACTGCTTGCATTAAAACATTGTCAAAAAGAAGCACCTGTTCAAGCTTTGTCCAGGCTAGTGCATTTCACTAAAAGTAATGAATAAATTAAGCATGATGAATGTAAGTTTTACTACATTTGGACTTTGTAATAACTCTCTGGATTGGAGTGATTGCCTTTGTATCATCTCTAGGGGTAGAACAGCTGATATCTCAGCTTATAAATGTTATTCTACACACTGGCTGAAAAATACACTGGGATATCAACGAAAAGGGAGAAAAGCAAGGACATAAATTTCCTACTTTTTTTTCTGCTACAGAAATCTGGCTGGTTCATCAGCCTTTGCTCCTTGTAATCTATGCTGCAATGCATTCATCTCCAGCTGCAGCTCATTTCTGAGATCCAATCAAGTCCTCTTTTGTTTTGTTATCGTTTTAAATTTCCAGTGAACGGCATCACATTATGCTGATTACTGGGTGTCACATCATGTTAGGCGACATCACCAAACAAGGCAGGCTAAGGAGGCCATGGAAGAGTAATGTAGCACAATGCAAAAGTTCAACCAATTCCCATCTCCTGATATTCTTCTATAACAAAGCCTCTCCAGGGGAAAAGGTTGGAAGGAGACCTTTGCAAAGTCCATCAAGGCTGTAATACAGTAAAGACCATTTCTTTCCTGAACAAACTGAAACTCTTAGTCATCCCTCAGTGTTTTATTCTGGATGCTACCATTGTAAAGATAATTGCATGCTTGCTTTGGCTACTGCAAACTTTCAAGAGGAGGAGGAGGAGGAGGAGGAGGAGGAGGAGGAGGAGGAGGAGGAGGAGGAGGAGGAGGAGGAGGAGGAGGAGGAGTATTGGGAACCAAAATTGATCCGCTCCAGGCTTCATCCACATTACCTATGAGTCAGCAAGAAATAGGAGCATTACAATTATACTGACTAAATTGAGAAACTGGAGCACAGCTAAACAAGGAAATGGACTGCAGTAGTAATGACACATGGGAATGATCTTGACACACAGGAGGAACAGCCACTGCTTAGACAATGATTTGATAAATGAAATTTGAGTCCAAGGGAAGAAGGATGGGAAAAGTGTCTCAGAAGGGATTCTCCCTAGTTTTGAAAGAGTAAAAGTGAGAATGGAAAGAATACTTTCAGAGTTGCAATATTCCATTAATGTAACCTTACAATAAAGATTAAATTAATATTCTTTGTGTAGACCACCTCGCAAGGCTAACATCAGTCTAGCAGATCTGAATGTACCTGCTTTGTAGTGCTCTGAACCCACTCAAATTTTGTTTATCAAGCTGTTGTCTAGGCCAGGGGTAGGCGACCTTGGCTCTTTTATGACTCGTGGACTTCAACTCCCAGAATTCCTGAGCCAGCCATGCCGAGGGGAAAGGGAAAGGTTTGCAAGCTTAGCCGTGCTGGCTCAGGAATTCTGGGAGTTGAAGTCCACAAGTCATAAAAGAGCCAAGGTTGCCTACCCCTGGTCTAGGCTGAGACTTTCCCTCCTGTCTCCCAAGGTTATTTCCACAAGATAGTAGCAGACTAAATAAATGGGTGAGAGGTGCTCCTACAATTCCCTTAGGGATGATTTGTTGAGGACTGCAAGCAGGATGTGTGGGATCAGAGAGCAAAGTGGTTAGAGGAACCCTTCTTCACACCCCATTTTTTTCCTTTTTCCCGACATCTGTTTTCTTCTCTCCTGATCGCCTTTCAATCAACCAACTTCTTTATATTCCAAGCTGCAGGGAAAGGACAGATACTTTTCATCAGAGGTAGGCAAAGATTTTTGAACCCATGTTGAAAGCTTCTAGGTTCCAAAGATTTCGGTCCAGTTAGTTCCATTGCCATCCTTCACTTGCAACCCAGGACCGCTAAACATCTATGTGCCTTTGCAATGGCAATAAGTCTTTTTTCAACAATTCTTTTCTCTCTTTTTTCTGCGAAATGCCATCTGGCATCCTGGACTTCACCTGGGTAGAAATGTCTGCAATATACTCTAAGTGCCATGGTGGCGCTTTGGTTAGAATGCAGTAAAGGTAAAGGTTCCCCCGCACATGCGTGCTAGTCGTTTCCAACTCTAGGGGCTGGTGCTCATCTCCGTTTCAAAGCCGAAGAGCCAGCGCTTGTCCGAGGACGTCTCTGTGGTCATGTGGCCAGCATGACTAGATGCCAAAGGCGCACGGAACGCTGTTACCTTCCCACCGTAGTGGTTCCTATTTTTCTACTTGCATTTTTATGTGCTTTCGAACTGCTAGGTTGGCAGAAGCTGGGATGAGTAACAGGCGCTCACTGTTATGCAGCACTCGGGATTCGACCCGTCAAACTGCCAACCTTCTGATTGACAAGCTCAGCATCCTAACCCACTGAGCCACCCTTAGAATGCAGTACTGCAGGATAATTCTCTGCTCGCTCTAGGAGTTTGATCCTGAACAGCTCAAGGTTGACTCAGCCTTCCATCCTTCTGAGGTTGGTAAAATGAGGACCCAGATTGTTGAGGGCAATAACAATGACTCTGTAAACTGCTTAGATAGGGCTGTAAAAGCCCTATGAGATGGTATATAAGTCTAAGTGCTATTGCTATTGCTACAAATGGGAGGCACACCTGGCTGCTTATATCTGCTCTACCCCATAAACAAATATCTAGAGAATAGAACCCATTTGTGGCCTAACAGTAAAGTCACTGGCCTTGCCAACCTGAAGGTAGGCAGTTTGAGACCCAAGTACTATGTGATGGGGTGAGTTCCTGTTACTTGCCCCAGCTCTTGCCTATCTAGCAGTTCAAAAGCATGCAACTGCAAGTAGAGAAATAGGTACCACTTCAGTGGGAAGGAAATAGTGTTCAGGGTGCCTCAGTGAATAATCATGCCAACTCCACGAACACAGAAGCATCTTTGGACAGCACTGGCTCCCTTGGCTAGAAAATGGAAATGAGCATGACTCCCTAGAGTCAGAAACAAATGTACAGGGGAAATTTACTTTTTTTTTTAGGAAGACAGAAAACCTGTTGTGATTCAGGGTCAGCCTGTGGGTTCGGCAGTTGGGTCGGACGACTCAGAGGAGGAGGGGGGTGTTGAAGAGTTTGCTGAGGGGGTTGGAGAGCTTGCTGATGAGAGCCCTCAGCCAGGCCCCTCCCACCTGGTCACGACGCAGACCCAGCTGTGTGAGTCTGACAGCGTGGATGAAGATGATCCACAGCTGGCCCTGTTCAAGGACGCCCGACGCAGGAGGCAGTCAATCAGGAGTAAACAGAGGAAGGCAATGGGGCACCTCGGAAGGAGGCAGAGAGAAGCCACGCCCTGAACTGTATAAAAGGGGAATGTGTGGGAGGGCTGGTTTGCTGAAGGCAACCGCTTGAATAGCTCCTGTTTGATGGTTCGTGTCTTGTTTTGCTCTGTTTTATGTTAATAAATTTGGCAGGCTTAGTTCCAGCCTCTTGCCATTTGTAAAGGGGTTGTCCCTGCCTTTTCTGCAGGGCCGGTAGCAGGCTGGTACAGAACAAAACTATGAATCATCAAGATGGAAAGTATCTCTTATTCAGCATGGATTGGATTCATGCCTGGTATATTAAACATCTTTTGAGGCCAGCTACATTTTGAAAGATGATGGTGAGTTCCATTTCTATTCCAGGATGGCTAAAACTTCCCTTGTGATGTTCCCACAAACCTTTTTATAGAATGATAGCATCGTAATTCATAGCTGCCTGTTATGTAATCTTCTCTGCATGGCAGTGCCTGACAGGAATTTATTACAAATGTGTTTTTCTACCACACTTTGTAATAGGGATAGAAAGACCCCAGCTGCCTCTGATGACCTTTTAATCATCTGCAGGGGCTATTCAGTTAAAAGCTCCAGAGCAGAAGTGACAAATACTTCCCACACCTGTTGGGTTCAGCTTGATCAATGCATTTTTTGTGAAACCCATGACACAGTAAGATTTTAATGAACTGCTCCTATATTCTCTATTTGTTGTGATCAAAAGTAAAGCTTTCTAATGAAAAGATTACAGGTCATGCTCAACTTACTACCACAACTCAACTCAGAATTTCAGTTGCTAAGTAAAACAGCTGTTAAGTGAATTTTGCTCCATTTTATGACCTTCCCTGCCACAAATGAATCACTGGAGTTGTCGAGTTAGTAACACGGTTGTTAAGTAAATCTAGCTTCCCAGTTTGCTTATCAGAAAGTCACAGAAAGTGATCATATGACTCTGGGGCACTGCAACCATTCATAAATACATACCGTTTGCCAATCATCTGAATTTTAGTCATGTGACCGTGGGGATGCTGCTACAATTGTAAGTTTGAAAAATGATCACAAGTCACTTTTTCCAGTGCTGTTGTAACTTTGAACGGTCACTAAATGAATGGTTGTAACTTGAAGACTATCCATATATACCAAAAAAATGGGACCAGTCATACTGAATCACAAGTGTTCCTCTTAGTCTCCCATTGTCTGAGCTGCTGTGATGTCACAGATGGTAACAAACATTCTAAAGACCAACATAGGAAAAATAGTCAAGATAACATACTGAAGACTAGACTAGACTAGACTGGACTAGACTGGACTAGAGCTGGAAGGGACCTTGGAGGCCTTCTAGTCTAACCCCCTGCTTAATAATAATAATAATAATAATAATAATAATAATAATAATAATAATAATAATAATAATAATAATAATAATAATAATAATAATAATAATAATAATAATAATAATAAGTTGGAAGGGACCTTGGAGGTCATCTAGTCCAACCCCCTGCTCAGGCAGGAAACCTTATACCATTTCAGGCAAATGGCTGTCCAGTCTCTTCTTAAAAACTTCCAGTGTTGGAGCATTCACAGCTTCTGGAGGCAGGTTGTTCCACTGATTAATTGTTCTAACTGTCAGGAAGTTTCTCCTTAGTTCTAGGTTGCTTCTCTCCTTGACTAGTTTCCATCCGTTGCTTCTTGTCCTGCCTTCAGGCACTTTGGAGAACAGCTTGACTCCCTCTTCTTTGTGGTAGCCCCTGAGATATTGGAACAGGAGAAGCTATACCATCTCAGACAGGTGACTGTCCAGTCTCTTGTTAAAGATCTCTAGTGATAGGGTGCCCACGATTTCTGGATGCAAGCCATTCCACTGGTTGATTGTCCTCACTGTCTGGAAGTTTCTCCTTAATTCCAGGTTGCTTCTCTCTTTGATCAGTTCCCAACCATTGTTTCTTATCCTTCCCTCTGATGCTTTGGTAAGCAACCTGTCCCCCTCTGCCTTATGGCAGCCCCTCAGATACTGGAACACTGCTATCATGTCTCCCCTATTTCTTCTTTTCTTTAGACTAGCCAAACCCAAGATTGGAACGTCTGATTAGAGTCAAAGGTAGTAATATTCAAAATTCACAAATAGTGAAGATTAGATTTTGGAAGCTCTTGTATTAGTGCAGAAGCCCTCTGGATTATAAAGAAATGAAGCAGTATCGATAAAATGGAGCATCACTCCTTTTTTAACAGGCATAAAACCTAGATCAGGCTAATTATCATAATCTTCTCTCAAATTAATCTGCTTATAAAATGTGGCTCATGCCACACATGGCAGTCTCTTTTCCATAGCCAATATGGATGCTCCCTCTAACAGGATGATAGCTGGTCAATATGAAAATCTTCTATATGAAGATCAAGTATATATTTGCTTGAATATAGAGGACGACTCTGTTTCACATATAGGTAGTCTTCAAACTGGTCATTTAGTAATTGTTCAAAGTTACAACAACACTGAAGAAGTGAAATACAACTGATCCTCATGCTTACAACCCTTGCAGCATCCTCTTATTTATGTGATCAACAGTTGTTTGGGAACTGGCATGTATTTATGACAGTTACAGTATCCTGGAGTCATGTAATGGTCACTGGCTATCTTCCGATCTGGCTTCCAACAAGCAAAGTCAATGGGGGAAGTCAGGCTCTCTTAACAACCGCATGATTCACTTAACAATCACAATAATTTGCTAAAACAGTCATAAAATCAGTGTGTCTCACTTTATAACTGCCTTGCTTAGCAGGGGAAATTTTGGCCACAATTGTGGTCATACTTAGAGGACTGTTTTGTAGCCTTTTAAAGTGTCCACTGTACACACACTGACAATTAGATCTCATACTCCTTTTCCTGAGTCTGATAAATCCCATTTATGATGACAAGATCGAGGTATTCTTATTAAATGACCAATTCTCAGGTGTTTAGGAGGCAGTAGCAAAAATTTTATTGAGAGCCCTAGCTTTTCTTTATAGCCTTAGCGTATAGAAACCATTAGCTGCCTTCTGTGTGATGTTGACTTTATAGGGTTTCTTCCTTTTATATAATGGATGTACACAGTGGTGGGATTAAGCCGGTTTGCACCACTTCGGCAGAACCAGTAGCTAATTTTTTGTTGCCCAGGCCTAGAACGGACTTCCAGAAGTGGCATCCACAGAGAGAACCGGTTGTTCACATATTTGAATTCCACCACTGGCTGTATGTAGTTACATAGTTACTTGTACATATATTAACAGGGTGTTGTATTTTTTTAAAAAAATCCTGTGACTGTAAATAATTTAAATAAATCAATAAGAAACAACTTGGTTTCTGGGCAAAATAGTTTGCTGCAAGGTGTCTGAATAGATAGGATCAGTTCAGTGAGAGATTGTCTAGCTATTGCTTGTTGTGCCAGAGTACTACTAAAATCCAATGATTGTGTAGATGAGGAACATGCTTCCCTGAGCATCAACTGACCTGTGACTGCCTCTCCTGAAGTCATCAAACTCTCTGCCATATTGTATATGTCCAGTGCGCTCCCACAGAGAGGGCCTCCTCAGGGTGCCTCCGATCAAAGAATGTCGATTGTTGGCCCCCAGGGGGAGGGCGTTCTCTGTGGGCGTGCCAGACCTATGGAACTGCTTGCCGGTTGAGCTCCGGATGGCCCCCGACCTTCGCTCCTTCCGGCGCAATCTAAAAACGTATTTATTTGAGCAATCTGACCTGGTTTGATGGGTTAGGGTTGGGGTTTTAATATGTTTTTAATTACTGTTTTAAACTTGGGCATTATATTTAATCGTTTTTTAACTTTTGTATTCTGTTTTTATATTTATTGCCCTGTACGCCGCCCTGAGTCCTTCGGGAGAAGGGCGGTATAAAAATATAATAAATAAATAAAATAAATAAATATTTTTTAACAATGGTGCATTTTTTTTTAAAAAAAATCAAATAAATGGGAAGCAGGCACATTGTAAAGCAGACATGTCAAACACAAGGCCCGGGGGCCGGATCCGGCCCATGAAGTGGTTTTATGTGGCCCGCGAAGCCATCCTGGAAACAGTGAGGGAACAGCCCCCACTGCCTTGGCCCTGGCCCAGAGACCCTCCTTCTGCCAGAGACCCTCAGATCTGTCCCACTCCTGCCCAGGCCCCCATAGGCACCCTTGATGCGAACGATGTAGAGCTGGCCACGCCCACCCAGTAGGCCATACGCACTCTAGCCACGCCCACCCAGTAGGCCACGCCCACCCAGGCCACACCCACCCGGCCCCCTGCAGGCAACCGCAATGCTGATGCGGCCCTCAATGAAATTGAGTTTGACACCCCTGTTGTAAAGCAAAGCTTCATCTTTATTTCCAAATTTAATTATAGGTGGAAAAATATGGTGGGTGGGTGTTTGTTGGAAGTGAGTTAACTGCCATAAAGATAGGTTAAGATTAAAAGGAAAATGGACAGATATCTCCGAATGATTCAGACACTTCAGTTACTCCAGTATGACTAAGCTTCTAATGGTGGCATATCAATGTTTATTTTTAAAGTTCTTTATTGGTTTCATCCTGGTATTTCTTTAGTTAATTACCTGAGCTGAGCTTTATTCCTAGTAAGCCAACCAGGGTCATTTTAGGTGATGCTGCAAAGCTTGGGCAAGGCTAAGATATGACACAGTTAGAAGGAAGAACATATTTTCAGTGTTCTGGTAAGCAAGTGTTCTATGGCTGGCCATTCCCGTGAAGATATGGCATGTAGCCACTTTGTGGGAACATTTATGACATACTCTCAGCTTCCAAATATATCCACCAATCCCAAAGGTGGTCTGTCTATTGCTGGACTGCAGTAATAAATTGTGATGAGGAGAAGCAGAGATAAAGTTGGCCATATATCTCCAAATGATTCTGAAACTTCAGTTACTCCAGCATGACTAAGCTGCTAATAGCGGCATATCAATGTTTATTTTTAAAGTTCTTTATTGGTGTCATCCTGGCATTTCTTTAGTACATTAGCTGCACAACTGTCAGTCCAGCTAAGCAGATCACAGGTGACCTTTCTGAATCTCTTCTTCAGCTGCCTTTGAAACATTATCATAAAGAAGGCATCTACCCAACTGTTATTTTGACATCAAGAATATTTATTTTTCTTCCCCTAAGACAGGGGTCTTCAAATTTGGCCCTTTTATGACTTGTGGACTCCAACTCCCAGAATTCTTCAGCCAGGCATGCTGACTGAGGAATTCTGGGAGTTGAAGTCCACAAGTCATAAAAGGACCAAGTTTGAAGACCCCTGCCCTAAGACTTTGTAACCTTTAAAATCACTTTTTATTAGCTGTTTCTTCTGATTGTTTTAGAGAACCTGAGTGAAGTTTCCAATTGTTATTTTATTAGTAACTTGTGACATTTTTTTGTCTTTGGCTCTTAGCTGCCCTGGGAACTATACACGTTTGTGAGGTACACCTTTAATACACTTTTTTTTAAGGAAATGTATCCCAAGGAGGGTCAGATTCTGGCTATCATCACCTCTATGGACCCTTGGGAAAATGCAAACTAGGGCTTCATTCAAGGTCACCTGCTTATAAGAATCTGCTACTTCTAGGGCTGATACGAAGTCAGAAATTTGTGCTTTCATCTTCATGATGCCTTAAGGCACTCTTGATCATATCTGAAGCAAAGTGGAATAATTGAAGCCCTGATCCAAGTACACAGCTAACCCAATCCTGCCTTAATATTACAAATGAGGCTTCGAGGGAGGGGAATGGATCTGCTGATTTGCCTTTAATCTCCCACTGGAAGCCCACCTGTAAATTTAATCAATCATGTACTGGCTAAAAATCCTCTCTTAATTAATATTAAACAAGTCTATCAATTCAGTTTTCACACTGAATGGAGGCTGTCACCCGCAATCTGCATCAGAGAGGACTTGTTATTTGACCAGATTTTCCCATTTACTTCTATAGGAGAATCTGGAACAGAGATGTCTGGCATGAAGGAAATTTGCAGATTAGCACTCAAAAAGAACAAAGGACTGATCAGGCAATAAACTCTTGAGTATGCTTCTGAATATAAATTAAATTTACAGTCCATCCTTCCATCCAAGCCAGCACTCAAGATAGCTTCCAATAAAATGCAAATTTTAGAGCCTTGGTGGAGCAGTGGGCTAATGCCTCCTTAAGTAACACCAGCTGCCTGCAATTATTGCAGGTTCGCATCCCACCAGGCTCAAGGTTGACTCAGCCTTCCATCCTTCCGAGGTAGGTAAAATGAGGACCCAGATTGTCGGGGGCAATAAGCTGACTTTGTAATAATGCCGCTGGGGGGGGGGGCGAAAGCCCTAATAAGCAGGCATATACATAGAATGAAGGCTATTGCTAAGCTTGTAAGCCGCCCTGAGTCTTCGGAGAAGGGCGGGATATAAATGGAATTTTAAAAAAAAATGAAACGAAGACATTCTAACTGCAACATTAAAATTCAACAATTAATCTTCATCATGAAATATGTAATAAAGAAAACCACCAATGCTGGGCATATTCTAGAGTAGCAGCAATTTAGTTGTCTGTAATGCAGAAAAGACAAAATACTTACTTATAAAGGAGAGTTGCATACAGACTAGCAATAGCATTTAGCATTTGGGCTTATATACCGCCCCATAGCACTTTACAGCACTTTTTGAATAAGCATTATCTGCATATTGTTCCCACCAATCTGAGTCCTCATTTTACCAACCCCGAAAGGTTGGAAGGCTAAGTCAACCTTGAGCCCCATCAGATCAAACTCCAGGTTATGGGCAGAGTTTTCCTGCAATACTGCATTTTAACCATTTTAACACACAGGTGATAGTGGTGTACTGTTGACTCTACCCCACAGCTTAAGAAGAATGATGCGAAGTACAGTTAGTTGTCATCATCTTTTACCCTGAATTTGCCCTTTAGCAAACACTGAACATGTTCAGGGAGGCCTATGTCAAACCAGGTTACAATTAATTGTACACCACCTAGAGTCACTTTTGTTGAGATGGTTGGCAATATAAATTAGATAAATACCTGACTTGCAACAACAAGTAACGTTTCCAAACTGATGCCCAACCTATGGCCAGCAAGAAGAAACTCTGCTAATAGTCACCAGCAATAGATGACAAATTATGATCCAAACGTTGCACAAATGTGCACAGCCAGCAGTAGAACAAGGATGTGAGTGCATCTGCAATTTTCTGGCAGAACTGGAATGGAATTTGAAAATGGTAATTTCCTGAAATCTAAAGAATTCCTTCCTTAAGGAAAACGGGAATAACCTGTTCAGATACCAGTGCCAAACCTGGACACTTACAATAAAACATAAATGAAAATTAGTCACCACGTTTGAGGAAACATTTGCTGGAGTGACCAGAGGAGATAAAATTGGGAATGAGATCATAAGAGAAAGAATTGGCATATAGCCAATCTTAGACTACATAGAAAAGCAGCAATGTGGATTAATGCTGTAGGGCAGAGGTCCCCAGCCTTTTGAGCACCAGGGACCGGTTCTGTGGAGAAAGGTTTTCCCATGGACTGGAGAGTGTGTGGTTTTGTGTGCTGCCTGCATCCTGTGGATGGAGCTTTGCTTGTTTGTGAGGACTGGTTGCTGGCATGCCGCAGCCCGGTACTGGTCCACGGCCCGGGGGTTGGGGACCCCTGTTGTAGGGGCTGTTTAACTAAAAGGCAAGCATGAGCTGGCTGTGCCTTTGGAATTTTTCCACCCATCCTTGGGTCAGTAGACACTATAACAGCTTAACATTTGCTGGCTCCCTTGGCAAGTGCTACCCAGCCTCCATTGCTGCTGTTCTTATTTTTTTATTTTTTTTTATTTAATTTCTATACCGCCCTTCTCCCGAAGGACTCAGGGCAGTGTACAGGGCAATACAATAAAAATACAATATACAAAAGTTAAAAAAAATTAAATACTGCAGCCCAAATCCAATAAATTAGTACAATAATATTTAAAATACCCCAAACCCATCAGAGCAGGCCAGCTTGATCAAATAAGTATGTTTTTAGGTCACGTCGGAAGGAGCGAAGGTCGGGAGCCATCCGGAGCTCAACCGGTAAACGGTTCCAAAGGTCTTAGCCACTAGCAGTCGCTTCTTTCCAAATTAACAGACAACAAAATAGATTTTGCATTCCTTGGGTAGAATCATAATTAAAGGGAGGGGGGAGAGACATTATTTTAACCCAGGCACAGCTAAGGACGACTTAAACCTGCCTTAGTCCCAGACTGGGATGAGATGAAGGCAACATCTTGAGGACAAGCAGAAAAAAAGGTATTGCCAGAGTTTGATTATGCTGTGTTAAGAGTAGGGGAGGGCTTCATCACTCTAAAAGCATCCCCTGTTTAGAAAAAACCCTTAGAAAAGTAATAATGTCACTTACAGTACAATTATACACAAGAAGGGCTTTCCAGGGCAAATTGAGGCAATTATCCCTGCCCACACATATGGAGAAGGGCCTCTCTGTTTGGGTATTTGGCATAATCAAATGGATCAGTATGCTTCATCCAGTGCAGGAACATTAATCAGTTAAAATAAAACCGCAAAGAGTTATTTCGGTATTTAAAGTTTTTTCCACTCAGTCCCCCTTTGCTAGGATGTTAATTTCAACTGACAGAAGAACAATGGGGAAGAAAATTGCATTGACGCAGGATGCAGCGAGAAGGAAATAGAGGAAAGGGACGTTCTGCACCCAGGCTGCTTTGGAATATATGTCTCGCCCTTAGGTCCCAGGATCTCACAATTACCCCCTTGGGTGCCCAGGGGTGCCAGCCAACTTGCCTCGCAAGATTCTATTCTAAAGTCCCTTTTAATTAAAACTGAATGAGTCTGGCTTGTTTCAAAGCAAAGCATCAGCTTCATTGCAAAAGCTACTTCGCACCGAAATGCAATAGGGGAGTTTTATAGTCCAGTTCCTTCTGCAGATGTGGGCCCAGATTCCCCAAAGGGAATACCGTATTTTCCGGCGTATAAGACGACCCAGCATATAAGACGACCCCCCAACTTTTGAGAAGATTTTCATGGGTTCAAAAGTCGTCTTATACGCCAGAAAATACGGTAACTGAGCTCAAAAAAAGCCTGTACCGAGGAGGTGGAACTGGGACAAATCTTGCCAGATTGGTAAGATGCTGGCACATGAGTACGTTGTCCTGTCTGCCTTGGGTTGAAAAATTAAGAAAAATCAGCATGTGCTTAGAGCACTATGAGAAGTGGTGTTGTTGTTTTTTTTCCCCTCCCAAGTATCACACCCTTAACTTCCACTGCCACACTTGAACTTAAATGATTTGGGTGTGTGTGTGTAATTGTCCCCATCTGCTGTGTTCAACTTTAACAACTGCAGCATTGTTAAAACAATTTCTTTGGCATGGGGAATGACTAAGGTGTTGTCAGATGTCACATTTGTTTCTCTCTCTTTTTTTTTCCTACGGCATGAGAAATTTGCTTGAGGGGCACAATTTTGAGGCAGTAGTTAGGTCATCAATGGGTCTTAATCTGGCCCTGTGCCACATACACCATGATAAGAATAACAGAGTTGGAAGGCACCTTGGAAGTCTGCTATTCCAACCCCCTACTCAACCAGAGGACCTTATATCATTTTAGACAAATGGCTGTCCAGTCTCTTCTTAAAAGCGATGGAGCACTCACAATTTCTGGAGGCAAGGGGTTTCACCGGTTAATTGTTCTCACAGTCAGGAAATTTCTCCTTAGTTCTAGGTTGGTTCTCTCCTTAATTCGTTTCCTTTCATTGCTTCTGGTCCATTTTGTGAGAATTCCCGTGCCATGATCGTACACATAGGATTGTACCGCCAGGCCCAAATGGCTGGAATTTATTTATTTATTTAATCCCATTTATATCCCGCCCTTCTCCGAAGACTCAGGGTGGCTTACAATTTAAAGCACAAATCAAATGTGCTTAGCAATAGCCTTCATTCTATGTATATGCCTGCTTATTAGGGCTTTCGCCCCCCCCAAGCGGCATTATTACAAAGTCAGCTTATTGCCCCCAACAATCTGGGTCCTCATTTTACCTACCTCGGAAGGATGGAAGGCTGAGTCAACCTTGAGCCTGGTGGGACTCGAACCTGCACTAATTGCAGGCAGCTGGTGTTACTTAAGGAGGCATTAGCCCACTGGTCTAGTTTAGTCAAATGAAGCAATAAATCATCATAAATTACATACACACATATATATACACACACACTCTCCTAGCTTCCTTTGCAGGACTTCAGAATTAGCTTGCCATTACTTCCTTCCTAGAGCTGAGAGAGAGGGATTTAGTCATCTAACTAAAGAAAGACTACTATTCTGGGTTTCTAGCTTAGTGCACTAACTACTATATTAAAGTGGCTGTCATCTGTCTGTCTGTCTATCTGTCTACTCCTCTATCTGCCTATTTGTCTGTCTCTCTGTCTTTTTCTCTCTTATCAATTTTTGGGTTCATATGAAATTTAAGCTATTCATGCCCATTTTCTCTAGTTTGCTGCCTTCCATATGTATTACTACTCTTCATCTCCCATAAACTCTACAGCCATAAAAAAATATTATGGGACTTAATCCCCAAATCATTTGGAAGGCTTCAGACCAGGGAAGACTTCTGTATGTAATGAACTTTTCCCAGAACACCAGGTGGGAATGCTGCCTAAGAAAAACACACAAATCAGTATTCACATCCTTTCCTTGTATCTTGCCAAACTTAAAAGCAAAAGAAGAAGAAAAAATGACCTCTTTCTTTAAAAAGTTACACTTACACAGATTAACATTGATCTGATTAAGTGGCTATTAAATGAAACAGAGACACAAGCAGGTTAATAGTTCATCCTAAGCAAGCAAAATATATTCCACGTAACAAAAAAAAGTCATTACGCTGAACGAGTTTGTGAGGCACCAATCAACAGGTAAGGAATGCTTTATATTAGTTTCTCCAAATATATAAAGGTAAAGGTTCCCCCGCACATGCATGCTAGTCATTTCCAACTCTAGGGGCCGGTGCTCATCTCCATTTCAAAGCCGAAGAGCCAGCGCTTGTCCGAGGATGTCTCCATGGTCATGTGGCCGGCATGACTAGATGCCAAAGGGACACGGAACGCTGTCACCTTCCCAATGTAGTGGTCCCTATTTTTCTACTTGCATTTTTTACATGCTTTTGAACTGCTAGGTTGGCAGAAGCTGGTATGAGTAACAGGCACTCACTCTGCTACGCGGCACTCGGGATTCGACCCACCAAACTGCCGACCTTCAGATCGACAAGCTCAGCATCCTAACCCACTGAGCCACCGGGTCCCTTCTCCAAATATATAGGCCAGTCACGATATACTTTCATATATTTTTTTTCAGAGAAAATGTTATTGTAATTAGGAACGTTCAAAGAACCTGCATCAAATGAGTAATTAGTATTTAAAAGAAAAGAGCAAGCAATGTGAACATAATAAAGGTAAAGGTAAAGGTTCCCCCGCACATGCGTGCTAGTCGTTTCCGACTCTAGGGGCCGGTGAACATAATAGAACAGACTAAATTGTCTATTTATTATGAAAGACTAGGGGCGACATGATAGCAGTGTTCCAATATTTGAGGGGCTGCCACAAAGAAGAGTGGGTCATCCTATTTTCCAAAGCACCAAAAGGCAGGACAAGAAACAATGGAAGGAAACTAATCAAGGAGAGAAGCAACCTGGAACTAAGGAGAAATTTCCTGACAGTTGGAACAATTAACCAGTGGAACGGCTTGCTTTCATGAAATCGTGGGTGCTCCATCACTGGAGGCTTTTTAAGAAGAGACTGGACAGCCACTTGTTTGGAATGGTATGGAATCTCCTACTTGTGCAGGAGATTGGACTCGAAGACCTCCTGAAGACCTTCCAACTCTGTTCTTCTGTCCGTGGAGCCTGACTTTCAGTTTAATCTGCACATGCCAAATTGGAGGGCTGCTGTGCAAAAATTACAAAAGGAAAGGGAAGTATTTGCAGCATGAAAGAAATGAGATAAAAAAGGTTATATTTCATCCTTCATATACAGGTAGTCCTTGGATTACAGCCAGTCTCTTAGTGACTGCTCAGGGATCCAATAAAACTACCTGGGGGATACTTATAATCTGAATTCAAAGTTTCAATGGTGGTCCTCCACTGGGATTCCATAATTGCACTTTGGGTGCTTGGCAATGGTTTGCAGCCACAAATCATGCTGGGAGTGATCTGCGGAAAAAGGAGAAGGGGCTGCCTTAGTACTTGTTTTTCGCGTCGAGCGACCGGTCAGGGTTCCGGCCTCAACTCTTAGAGCCCCGTAACAGGGGTGAGAATTTAGAGGGACCCTCGCAAGGGTGAACACCTTGAATATGGAAGGACTTTGCCCTTTGCCACCGACCCAGTGTGCCGGACGTTCCGACGGTCACACTTGGGAACTGTGATAGCGCAGGAACAGAATCCTAGGACAAACTGAGGCACCAACACAAGTTTGTTCAAGGTGAGAGAGCACAGAGTGCCCGGGGTGGATGGTGTTGCCCCCCGAACAGCTTTGCACAGCACTCTTTTATTGAGCAGTTTCACCAGGGAGGGGGAAGTACACACATATGGGAGGTCATAGGAAAACATAGCTCATTGCATACAACTGCTAATGAGGAGGGCAAAGGTCATCACAGGAAGCAATAAAGCATAACTTATCGTATACAAATGCTAACAGAGAAGACAAGGATTATCACAGGAAGGCATAACTTGAGGCAAGGACAATTACAGGAGACAGGAACCATATACAAATGCTAACAGAGAAGACAAGGGTTATCACAGGAAGGCATAACTTGAGGCAAGGACAATTACAGGAGACAGGAAGCCATATCTTGAGGCAAGGGCAATTACAGGAGACAAGTCTTGTTATATACAATTGTAAATGAAGGAGGCAGAGGTATTTGTTGTATACAATTGTAAATGAAGAAGGCAGAGGTATTATCACCAGAGACAGGAATGTAGGACTTTACAACTTTCAATATAGAAGGCAAAAAGGTCTTTGGGAGTCCAGGATAACTACAACTCCTCCTTTTCTGTTTTTTAAGGCCAATTACTGAGAAGGCCCCTCAATGTAGTCCAGAACTTTCTCTTCTAGGACACTTACGCGGGAAAAAGAGAAATCCTTCGATACCTCCTGTGCCGGCGCCAGTGTTCCTTTCAAAGAGTGTTGGTGTGAGGGTTCATCAGTCTCTGGGTCAGAAGTGAATTCTAAAAGAGGATGTTTGTATTCACTGTCAACAGTGTGTTTCATCAACAGAATGTCATCGCTAATGCTGCTCAGCCTTCGATGTAGAAAATCTAAAAGTTTACCCATAACACATGGGCCAATTGCACATGCAAGTAATAACAAAATTAAAGGACCAGCTATGGCTGAGAAAAGGGTGGTTAGCCAGGGAGAGAAGTTAAACATTCCCTGATACCAAGTATGATGCTGGGAGCGTTCCCCTTCTCTGTCTTTCAATCGTTTGTTTAATTCTGCCATGGAGTCAAGTACGATACCTGAGTTATCAGTGTAAAAACAACATTCTTCTTTCAAAGCTACACATAGGCCTCCATTTTTCAAAAAAAGCAAATCCAAGCCTCTTCTATTCTGTAAAACAACTTCAGATAGTGAGGTGAGAGAATTTTGAAGAGCAACCATAGACTGTTCGATTCGGTTGAGGTCTGCATCAATTTCGATACTTAGCTTGCGGATGTTTTGGTCACCCAGGACCATACCTGCAATACCTGTTGTTGCACCAGTGGCTCCCAGGCCTAAGAGAATGGCTAGGGTCATAGTGGTGATTACCTCGCGCTTAGCTCGAAAAAAATATTGGGGTGGTTCCATACGGGAGACAAAGTCATTATCAGAAAAAACAGACATTTTTGGGAGAAGGTAAACCTGGATACAAAAGGCTTTTTGTGTGTGTAATATGTCTCCACTGACACATGCAGTGGCACCAGTGGAGCAGGCCCAGATGGATCCATTGGAAGGAATGAAGAACTGGCCCTTAAGTCGTTTGGAAAGATCTGCTGTTGTAGAGTGAGTATACATTGTAGACCACCCCTCAGCTCCATAAGGAAGACCTGTCCTTTCATTTGGTAAAAATATCATACAAGATATATAAGCGTCAGATGAAGCATTAATACAATAGTGGGAGTAATTAGAAGGTACATATCCAAGACAGCATCCTTGGCCTTCAATGGAAAATATAGTTATAGAAGAATTGGACCACCTGCAAGTGGCATCAGAGGTGCTGTTTGCAAATGGGGAGGGGGAGCCAATAGCTTCATAAAAAGGGGGTTGAGAAGATAAGCACAACCAACATTTGGTATCATTGTCAGGGAAAGCATGGGCTGCTACTAGGGCATCGTGTGTGGAGGAAACAAGAGTTATCAACGGATTAGTTTCCCTTGGAAAGGGTTGTAAAAAAGGAGAGTTATTTTGCTTATTTGGACCCACAGGTGGGGATACTTCTAGGGACATAGAGAGTCGAATTATGAAAATATTACCTGGATGACGGTATCTGGAATTATCATTGGATCTACCCCCCCACTTTTTCCCTGCTAACCAAGCAGCAAGCGGGAGCCTTTTTCCATGTGACGTGAAGGTAACGTACATTGGGTTGAGGCGAACACCACAGCAGGCCCAATTGCTGCATGAGGACCAAGGCAAGTTGGAGTCCGGCCCCAGTCCTGCCTTAATGTAATCAGTAGTGTAAGGTGCAGTCCACCAAATTTTTCCTGTGGACACACATTGCCAGGATTTGCAATACCAATCAGAGGCGGTTCCACATTCATCTATATGGGATAGGTCTGTAATATAGCCTGGGCAAATGTACAGGCCTGGGCCTGTGCTCCAGACCTCACGAGGGGAAGGATCGCACTTTGTTTTGTGCTTAAACCCATGGGCTCCTACGAGCATTTCAGCAAAGTCAAAGTAGAGCGTGGGAAACCAGGGCCACAGGGTACGGTTGGAAATGGAGTATAGGGTGTTTCCTTGAAAGTCAGTGATAGTCCAGGTGTAGTTTGCAGGGCGATGCTGATTGTCAGGGACGGAGGGCAAAGAGCGTCGTGATCGAGAAAAATGTTGACGTGGTGATAAGGCTTGTAGAATGGTTCTTGGAGCGGCTGGTGCAGCAGGCTGCGCATCGGTAATCGTCCAAGCAATGTTATGCGGCCGGCGGGAAAGTGACAAAGGACGTTGATCGCGCCCTCGCTGGCCGTGACTTGGCGAAGCCCGTTGATGGATGTGATGACAAGGCTGCGGGGAAATTTTTCTTCCTCCTTCACAGTGGCCGACGAGGCGATCAAAAGACCAGAGGCACTTTAGCGTGTTGACAGGAGAGGGGCCTCTGCAGCGGACGTAACGTACGGCACAAGGATCCTTTGAATAGGGTGGGTATCTGGAGAGCCAAGATGCAAGCAGAGAAGGAACAGGAAGGTAGGAGGCAGAATACGAAGAGAAGAGATACACGGTTTGATTGAAACGGGTGCCATTGGCTAGAGATCCAAGGCAGGAGTAAGAGCCAATAGTGGAGGGGGTGACCGTTACATGAAGGAAAATAGCACATGGAAAATAAGTGTATTGAATATGTGCCGGAAAAGGAGAAGCAAGATAACGACCGCGGTGTTGCAATGCATAATTACAGTGAGGCAGAGAGTCATCTCGAAAAGTGAAAGTGACAGATGTAAAAGGGGGTGCAAGTATAATATGCGGGTCAGCCCTCAGTCGAGCTGTCGCTAAAGAGTAAAGGCAAAGACATAGAGTCAGCAGCAGGGGAAAGCTTTGTGATAGCATGATAGGGCCGTACGCAACGTGCAGGGACCCACAATGTGCGATCCGGGAGTTGGACTGCAGCGTAGCCTTTTCCCCAGGTGATCAGGGGTACCGGTCCTTTCCAAGTAGGATCTGGTAGTTGCCTATAATAAACAGAAGGTCTGGAGGTTGGACAAGGAGGGTTAGAAAAATGTCGAGAAGCGGCTGAAGTAGCTGGTGACCCTGTAAGGTTCAAAAAATTGAGAGTATAAAGACAAACATTAAGAACATTTTGCAACACTGGGAGTGTCGGGGGGCTTACGCCTTTTGCCCCTAAATATCGTTGCAATGCATTTTTAAGTGTTTGATTTGTGCGTTCCACAATAGCCTGCCCTTGGCTGTTAAATGGAATACCAAATTTGTGTACAATGTCCCATCGATAGCAGAATTCCGAAAATGCAGTACTTGTATACGCAGGACCATTGTCAGTTTTTAAAACTTTAGGACATCCCAGTGTTATGAAAGATCTAATACAATGATTGATTGTTTGTTTGGCCGTTTCCCCTCTTTGTAGGGTGGCCATGATAAAGCCTGAATACGTATCTACGGATACATGAATATACTTCCAAGGGGCAAATGGAGGAAATTGTGTAACATCCATTTGCCAAGTCTCGCAAGCTTGTGTACCCCTAGGATTTACTCCTTCAGGGATACTTCGAGCTTGAAGACTACAAGTAGGGCATTGTTGAATGATTGCAGCAGCTTCTTGGTGTGTGAGTCTGAATTGCTTCACAAGAGCCTTTTTGTTTTGATGAAAATATGAGTGACTTTCTCCGGCTGTTAAAGCACAAATCTGTAAGACAGATTTACAGGCTTCATCCGCCATATGATTCCCTTCTGATAGGAATCCTGGAAGATGTTGATGACTCCTGATATGTGCTACAAATAATGGTGTTGTTCGTTTTTGTAACAATTGTTGTAGCTGTAAAAATAAAGTCATTAATGATGGTGATAAAGAAGGAGAAATATAGGCATCAAAAATGGAAAAAACAATGTTGGCAACATAAAGACTGTCTGTGATTATGTTCAATGGCTGATTTTGAAAAATGGAGAGAGCCAGATTAAAAGCAGGTAATTCAGCTTGTTGAGCTGATGATTGTCCCGTAGTGAGATGTTTGTGCCATGTGGAATCAAGTTGCCAAACACATGCCCCAATGGCTTTTGAACCATCCGTAAACACTGTTAGTGCCTGCGGAATAGGTTGTTTTGCTATTGGATTAAAAATTGTAGTTGGGATTGTTTTGATCAATTGTAGTCGAGGGTCTGTGGGGAGATGGCAAGATAACTTTCCATTCCAATTTTCAAGAGCAATTTGAAGGACATCTGAATTTACAAACATTTCTTCCCATTGTGTCAATCGGAAGGGAAGATAAATTGTGTCTATTTCCAGACCCATCATTGCCTTTGCCCGTTTTCGAGCTTTGGTAAAAAGAGCAGCAAGTTGGGTAATTCGAGAAAAAATAGAAGTTTTAGGAGTGTGAGAAAGGTGTAACCATTCCAAAATTAGAAGTCTTTTACTGCTACTAATTTGCATAAGAATTCCTGTATACAATTGCGGAGTGGAAAGAACAGCCAAAGATATTGGAATGTTGGCTTCTAATCGATCCACCCACAAAGTACGAAGGGCCAAATTAACATCTTGAATCACTTATAATTGATGTGAATCCAAGATGATTTTATCTGCAGGATGTTTGGGGCCTATTAAGGCCTTAAATAAAGGAGATAAAATATTAGTAGGAAGAGAGAAATAAGGTCGAGCCCAATTCAAAGTACCAAGATATTGTTGTAATTTGACCAAGGTAGTAACTGGTCCAATATTTAAAAGTGGAAGATCGGGGGCAGCTGCAGCTGCAAGTACCTTATGACCCAAGTATTGTACCGGATATTGTGACTGTATTTTGTCTGGGGCTATAAAAAGACCAGCAGAATTTAAAAGCTGAGTAAGGAAAGGGACTGTTTGTATAACAGTACCCTTTGGTCCTTCTGCTGCAATTAGTATGTCATCCATATAGTGATAAACCAAAATTTTTGGATATTTTTGTCTAAATGGTTCTAAAACTTTATCTACATAGTATTGGCACATTGTTGGAGAATTTAACATTCCCTGAGGAAGAACTTTCCATTGGTACCTTTTAGTGGGTCTACTATTATTAAACTCAGGAATAGTAAAAGCAAAAAGAAGACGGTCAGGTTCCGCAAGCGGAATAGAAAAGAAACAGTCCTTCAAATCAATTACAACAAGGTCATAATTTTGAGGAATCAAATTAGGATTAGGTAGGCCGCATTGCAATGGGCCCATTGGTTGGAGAATGTTATTGATCATTCTTAAGTCCTGTAATAGTCTCCATTTTCCCGATTTCTTTTTGATGACAAAAATTGGTGTGTTATAAGGGCTAGTAGAAGGCTCAATATGACCCTGCTGCAACTGTTGTTGGACTAAGTCTATTAAAGCAGTGAGTTTTTCAATAGGAAGTGGCCATTGATCTACCCACACAGGAAGACTAGATTTTAAAGCAAGTGACAAAGGTTTAGGCAACATATTTATGGAATATGTAGTGTAGCCCGAAGTTGAGAAAGAAGATCTCGCCCCCAGAGGTTACAGTGAAGAGGCAACACGTAAGGTTTAAGAAAAGCAGTAGCCGAAGAATCAGGAGTGGAGGCAGACAGCCAGTTAGTGCTAACCTTGGCAGCCTGTGCTCCTCCCACTCCCTGAACAGCAGAGGTATTGGTAAGAGGCCAATCAGCAGGCCATTCAGCTGTACGGATCACAGAAACATCAGCTCCTGTATCAATTAGACCAGAAAAAAATCGGCCTTGTAAAGAAACAGTAAGAAAGGATTTAGAAGCATGAACAGGTTGATGCAAAGAAAAGACACCAGGGGTGTCGTTAGTTGGTGGCGACAGAAAAATTAGTGTGGCAACTTGTGTGCCTGCTCTAAGGTGAAAGGCCCTATCGCCATAGGCAGATAAAGAAAGATTATGAAGTGAAGTAGAGTCATAAAGAAAAGGAGCAGCGACTACTCCTTCAACAATTAAAACAGAATTAGGAATAAGTAAAGCCGGAATATTAGAGGAAACAGGTTTCTGCAATGTAATTGATAATGGCATGGTAAAAATTGATCCAGGATCATCATATGTTATATCTGAAGTTAAAATAACAGGCAATGAAAATGTATTTGAAGGTTGAGTGTTTGCCAAATCAAAAGGAAGTGTGGAAATAGATTCAACCTTTGGAGCGGGGCTGGTTGATCGCCCCGTGCCTAGTTTCCCTGATTTTGTTGAATGGAAACATTTGCTCGACATTGCAAAGCCCAGTGGAATCCTTTGCGGCAACGTGGGCAGACTGTTTTTGGCTTTGTGTTGGGGGGTGGCTGTGGTCCCTGTGCTTGGCCACGAGGCGCACCCCCTCCCCCAGGCTGTCAACACTGACCTTTAAAGTGACCCGGTTTGCCACAGTTGAAACAATTTCCTGTTCTTGTGATAGGAAAAGCTTCCGGAGAAGTTTCAGGGGGCGCTTTAGTAGCAGAAATAACTGCTGCCAGTGCTTCCATCTTATGGGAAGTTGTCCCTACACTGCGACAAAGTTCTAAAAATTCTGCAAGTGTAACTCCTGGTTTGTTAGCAATGGGTTGTAAGACTTTCTGACAATCTCTATTAGCATTGCTATAAGCCAATCTAATAATTAGTTCATCTCTGCCAGCTTTATTATCAATTTGTCGTTCTAATGCCAATTGAAGGCGACTGATAAATGTAGCATATGGTTCCGTAGGTCCTTGAACAATTTTGAGAAAATTTTGAGCAGATTCTCCAGAGGCATCATCTACTCGGCGTAAAGCTGCCATTGCACAGAGATGTATTATGGCAAAAGCACGCCGAGAACAAGTTTGCTGTTGAATTAAGGTGGCAAATCGACCGATGCCCAACAAGTGTTCACGTGTCACAACCTGAGGGAGTCCTTTTCGGACCTCTGATTCAACATGTTTTTCGTATTCTGATTGCCAGATGACATATTGAGCAGGAGTTAAAAGCATAGAAAAAAGAGTTTTCCAATCATAAAGTAACATTGCCGAGTTAGCATCTACTAATGAATCAAGTAATCCTTTAACATATGGCGATTGGATACCATATTCTTTTACTGCCATTTTCAAATCTTTTAATAATTTTATAGGTATATTTTGATGAATTGCAGGACCCCCTCCACCCGGGGCTAAATTTAAAGGATAAAGAGATGTTTCTTCAGGAGAATACGTCAGAAAAACAGATGAAGTAAGAAGATTTGTTAATTGGCCTCCTGGCAATAAGGTTGGAGAAGAGGAGGCTAGAAATTCAGATGACGATGAAGAATGTAAGGAAGGTTTGTCAGAAGATGTTGTAGATGGTGCGGAAGGATAGGGTGGGGGGGCTTCAGATGAAGGCGGAAGATCAGAAGAGTGATCAAGAGGTTTAGAGGTAGAAGATGTCAGATCTAAAGGAGATGGCAAAAGTTTTAATGCTGCCATCACTGCTTGCCATGTGGACAAAATGTCAGCAGGCGCCCTGGGATGATTGTGAAGATATTTACCTAGCTTTTCCCAGGTTATAACAGACAAAGTGCCTGATTCCGGATAAGCCGGACAATTTTTGTTAATATATTGTAAAAGTTTTGTTAAAAGTCTCTTTCCTACAGGATGGACCATGGTGCCATTGTATTTTTGAACAAAATTAGCCTTCTGCACTATATTAAAAAGTTCGTCCCTATGACCTGACGAAACTTTGGAAAGTGGGGAGCCCATTACTCACGATTAGAAGCCTTCTCCGAGGTGCGTGGTAACAGGAGTGCAGGCAGTACACCCCTGGACAGGAGTCGTACTGTGGAGTTGAAGCCGCGATCCCGGACGAGCCCCCAGTTGTCGCGTCGAGCGACCGGTCAGGGTTCCGGCCTCAACTCTTAGAGCCCTGTAACAGGGGTGAGAATTTAGAGGGACCCTCGCAAGGGTGAACACCTTGAATATGGAAGGACTTTGCCCTTTGCCACCGACCCAGTGTGCCGGACGTTCCGACGGTCACACTTGGGAACTGCGATAGCGCAGGAACAGAATCCTAGGACAAACTGAGGCACCAACACAAGTTTGTTCAAGGTGAGAGAGCACAGAGTGCCCGGGGCGGATGGTGTTGCCCCCCGAACAGCTTTGCACAGCACTCTTTTATTGAGCAGTTTCACCAGGGAGGGGGAAGTACACACATATGGGAGGTCATAGGAAAACATAGCTCATTGCATACAACTGCTAATGAGGAGGGCAAAGGTCATCACAGGAAGCAATAAAGCATAACTTATCGTATACAAATGCTAACAGAGAAGACAAGGATTATCACAGGAAGGCATAACTTGAGGCAAGGACAATTACAGGAGACAGGAACCATATACAAATGCTAACAGAGAAGACAAGGGTTATCACAGGAAGGCATAACTTGAGGCAAGGACAATTACAGGAGACAGGAAGCCATATCTTGAGGCAAGGGCAATTACAGGAGACAAGTCTTGTTATATACAATTGTAAATGAAGGAGGCAGAGGTATTTGTTGTATACAATTGTAAATGGAGAAGGCAGAGGTATTATCACCAGAGACAGGAATGTAGGACTTTACAACTTTCAATATAGAAGGCAAAAAGGTCTTTGGGAGTCCAGGATAACTACACTTGTTGGCTAGACACTATAAAGCAGGGGTCTTCAAACTTGGCCCTTTTATGACTTGTGGACTTCAACTCCCAGAATTCCTCAGTCAGAGTGCCTGGCTGAGCAATTCTGGGAGTTGAAATCCACAAGTCATAAAAGGGCCAAGTTTGAAGACCCCTGCTATAAAGGATGACACCCGGGTGACCATGGCAGATCTGAAGGAGGCAGTGTGACATAGAAGGGCATGGAGAGTGCTGATCCATAGAGTGGCTGAGGGTCAGACACAACTGAAAGACTGACAACAACAACAACACCAGCTGCATCCTGCAATTACTTGATGGTTTTGCCAAAAATTGCCGTTGATTTCCAGTTTTCAGCAGAACCACACCTATAGCAAACCATTGCATCGGTTAATGATTGTGGCTTTCATTTAATTATTTTGACTTTAGTTAACAACCGCAGTGATTCTCTTAATGACTATTGCAAAAAAGTTCATAAAAATCAGGTCGGCCGCATTTTGTAACTATCACACATTACAACCACAATGAGCAGGCTCAAATATAGTAACAACTCAAGGACAACTTGCAATGCAGAAGTTGAAATAATAAGAGAAGAAACATTACTGGAAGATAAGTTGTTGGGCTAATAATTTCAATGGGTCTGAGGTGAAACTGGACTTGAATAAAATTTAAATGGGTCTCCTTAAAATATTTTTTCCTAAATGTTGCATGATTAAAGGTTCTTGGGAACTCAAAATTCTGCATGTTATTTATCACTCTGAGTTTGGGCTAATAATAATACTTCTGATGTAAATTATGAATTACAATAATAATGAAATACAGTAATTAACAGGAATGTTAATAAAAAGAACAACATCATG
The DNA here is from genome assembly GCF_964194415.1 of Vipera berus. Classification (NCBI taxonomy): domain Eukaryota; kingdom Metazoa; phylum Chordata; class Lepidosauria; order Squamata; family Viperidae; genus Vipera; species Vipera berus. The sequence continues at coordinate 85,271,694 of NC_138207.1, read as the reverse complement.
ACACCACAGGATGTGTTTGTATTGCCTCTGGGGGTTCCATTTTTTATTTGAGAATGCTGTTGTTGTTTTTTTTTTGCTGAAATAGAATGAAAGTCCATTATAGCAGTTGATACAGTCATGTGCTGGAATAGGAGAGCATTTATTAGTCTCAACCATCATTCTGCCTGCAAATTATCGGTATGCGGCCTCCATTCTATGGAACTTTTCTACTCAAGGCATAGCTGACACATCCATATAGGCCTTTACAAAATGCAGGTACCCTTAATTAACTGACTCTATTAATTTACTCTCATTTACACTTAACCCCAAGTATCGACAGGGATTTGATTAAACTCAGAAAGATGATTTATGGATGCTTCGTCCCCTTTACTAGAGCTGTATATTCAATTCTGATCATCCACGAAATTCATAGCTTCTTACTCCTTCCCAATCCTTAAAATTCTGAGTAGATTACAAATTTGTTTTAAGGTACAAAACAATCAGAATGTAATATCCAAAACTTTAGAGAGTGGGAGGGAACTAAACAGCTAATTCAAGTTTGTTTGGTTTAGGTTAGATGTATCTGACTTCTGGCCCTGGGTAGCTAGTAATATTGCCCCATAAGATCATAAACTTTTAACATTACAAATACATATACATATAGATATACTGTACACTGTATACCAGGCATGTCAAACTGCCGGCCTGTGGGCCAGATGTGTCATCCCGAAACCATGCCCACCCCATTGCTGCCAATGGGGAAAAAGTCGTGATACATCGTGTGACATCACGTGATGTTGCAAGTTTGACATGCCTGCTCTATACTGTATACTGTATACTTATATGTACACTTATATGATATACGATCCTGAGCTTGTCAGCTGGAAAGTTGACAGCCCAAGTTCGAGACCTGAGCACTGCACAATGGGGTAGGCTCCTGTAACCTGCCCCAGGTCCTGCCCACCTAGCACTTTGAAAGCATGGAAATGCGAGTAGATAAATAGGTACCACTTTTGTCGGAAGGTAACAGCATTCCATGGACCTTGGAATATAGTCATGCTGGCCACATGAGTACGGAAATGTCTTCAGACAATGCTGGCTCCCTCAGATGAGAAGCAGAGATGAGCACCGCCTCCTAGAGTCGGACACAACCAAACAGGGGAAACCTTTACCTTTTATATACTTTAATCATATTATATATTTTATATGTGGCCCAAGACAATTCCTCTTCACTCATTGTAGTCCAAGAGGTTGGACATACATGGTTTAGGGATTAATTGTGGAAAGGAAAAATGCCAGTAGATGGAAGCTGTCTATACCTGTGTGTGTGTTTGTGTGTGTGTTTGTGTGTCCATATACATATACACAAACACAAACATGTTACACATTTAGTTAAAAAAGTGAAAAAAGATAGGAGAGTCATCTCATCAATCAATGAGCATCTCCACACTTAATAAAATGTAGTGGTAAGATATCTACCCAGATTTTAAATACTGCTCCTTCCTTCCTTCCTTCCTTCCTTCCTTCCTTCCTTCCTTCCTTCCTTCCTTCCTTCCTTCCTTCCTTCCTTCCTTCCTTCCTTCCTTCTTACTTACCTACCTACCTACCTACCTACCTACCTTTTTTCTAACTGGGAATTTCTGTCATTTGGAATTCTTACCTAGTGAATATGTACACAATCTGGGAGTCAGGTGCTGAGAGGGCAGAGATCTGAGAAACAGTTTGGAAGCTTGTTTGGAGCAAACACAGTTCCAGTCTGCTATGAGAGTGTAAGGAATGCTGGTACTTGTAGTACAATAATCATTGGAGGACCAGATTCCATACCTATGTTTGGGAAAACAGTATGGTGCTAAATATCCAGTGTAAATAACTGAGGCAAGATCAGATCATAGTGACTCCCAGAGACATGTTTTCCTATTATTAAAAATCCATATGGAACTCAGGGAGTTGATTTCACTGGGGACAAGAAAAATGATATTGCCAACATTTCATTCACCTCCAGCCAAGGATACCCTGAGCCTCTTTCGGAATAACACTTTATATGCTTAAGGAAATGAACAGAAGACCATGGGGATTTATACTGTGATGAATTTCTTAATCATGGAGGTGCCAGAACACTCTTTATGTTACACATTAGATAGGAACAAGCCAAAGAAAGGAACTTCTAGCATTTAAAATTGACAGCCAGTTGTATCAGCCAGTCTTCTAACCACACATATCAACAGCATTTTGCTTCACTCTGGGCAGAAAAAGAATAGAAAAGAGGATTTGCTGAGAAATATTTGCCAGACTAACTAATGCAATGCACACAAGAGCTCCTCAGAATGTTAAAGAGCTTGCTGACCAGATTTGTTGGGGGCAGAGACCCTGACACTGTAGAATAATTGGAATAAAAGTAGAAGTGGAAAGTGAAGTGAGCTGTTGATTGGCTCACTTGACTAATAAGTAACTAATGGATTTCACATCTAGAAGGAATCATTATCAGCAGGACAACTACTACTAATACTTTAAGGTAGGTTGCAAACACATTTATGTCGATTAGATTATCACAGTCTAGACCAGGGGTCTTCAGACTTGGCCCTTTTATGACTTGTGGACTTCAACTCCCAGAATTCCTCAGCCAGGCACACTGGCTGAGGAATTCTGGGAGTTGAAGTCCACAAGTCATAAAAGGGCCAAGTCTGAAGACCCCTGGGTTAAATTAAAATTGCTCCAATATCATTGAGCAGTCTTTCCCAGCTTAAACTGTTGTAGCCAGCATGTCCCAAAGAGAAGAATGGTGATTTAAAAAGAAGAGTCTTGTATGAAGTGAAACTGCAGGCATAGCAGCCAATTAACAAGCAGCTCTTCTAAGAAGAGTCTTGAAGAGATTTTGCTCCTTGGTAGTGTTATATCCCAGCTGTAGTTAACAGAAGCAGACATTGAGCAGTAGTCAAACCTAATTATTTAACGGATGTAAGTTAAAGTAGTTTATGATCCAGAATGCCCCAACTTTGAATTTGACTTAGAATCCATTAGACGTCATGCATTCGGCTCCATATACAGCAAGTAGGGAACAAGATAACAAGATGGACAATCTAAGCTAAGCAACAAGAACACGGGACCCACATGGGTTAAGTCAGGGGTCTTCAAACTTGGCCCTTTTATGACTTGTGGACTTCAACTCCCAGAATTCCTCAGCCAGAATTCTGGGAGTTGTGGTCCACAAGTCATAAAAGGGCCAAGGTTGAAGACCCCTGGTCTAGGCCATGTTGCCCAACCTCAGCAACTTTAAGCTATTTGGACTTTATCTCCCAGAATTCCCCACTCAGCCATTCTGGGAGTTGAAGTCCAAACAGCTTAAATTTGCTATAGTCCAGGCATTTGTTATAAATTCATACATGAGATAAAAGCTCAAAACAAGCTCAGGAGTAAGGCAGCCCAAGCCATTGGGGCCTTTGACAACTCGCCATGACCAACTTGCCATGACCAACTTACTGTGGCCTATTCACTGTGGTCAACTCACCACTGGACAACTCACCATGGGACAATTCAAGGCAGCATTAGTTTCTCCAAAGCATTATAAAAGCTGTCAATTGTAGGAATGATTTTCTTTGATACAAAAAATAAAATAATTTTGACAAAAATGTGGTCAACAAAAATAAAAGGAACTAATTGACTCCCATGGTGAGTTGTCCCATGGTGAGTTGGCCACATTGAGTTGTCCCATGGTGATTTGGCCATGGTTGATTTGTCCCATTCCAAAGCTATTTTGAGGCAGAATATCTAATTGGCCTTCCGGCTGTCCATGGTTGCAAAGCATACAAATAAAGTTCCGAATAACAGCTATCCTAAAATTAGGAGTTGGGAATTTTTATGCATCCAGGAGCTACATTTTTTAACTTTTAATTTCAAAAGCCAAAAGCCATAGAGAGTGAGTTGAACCTATTGTTATGTCACACAAATTAATGGAAATGTTTTTGTAGGAGAGTTGCATTTTTAGAGAGGGTGGATGGGTGCTTAAGATATGCTAAAGCTAACAATCTAAATGCGTGGGAAAATGTGCCACTGAGATTGGATAGTTTGCTGTTGAAATTGGAAAACATGAGCTCAGAGCTCTGGGGACTACAAGGAGTTGGCAGATTGCCCACTTCTGCTTTAAGTAGAGTGCTAACAAACAATACCTTCCTAATGGCCAATTTGGCACTGCTAAGAGATTGTTCTAGCCATCTCTTGAGAAGTTGGGGCTATTTTCACACGCTCACATCTTTCATAGGTAAAATGACAGACCCTCATATGGTCTTTAATTAGCCCAAACTTTCTGAGCATTATCAAGTCACAGATCCTCCTTTAAGCTCCAATATATGTATCATTCTTGAATCTGACTCATCATGCAGGCTTTTATGCTAGAAGATTCAGTAGTGCCCTTTACGCTTTGAAGAAATAATAATAATAATAATAATAATAATAATAATAATAATAATAATAATAATAATAATAATAATAATAATAATAATAATATTAATAATAATAATAATAATAATAATAATAATAATAATAATAATAATAATAATAATAATAATAATAATAATAATAATAATAATAATAATAATAATAATAATAATTAGACGACATATATCTCAATTGATAAACTTGTCAGTTTTGTTCCTTGGCCTCAGTAATTACCCATATTCAGTGTACAATTTCAAGGCAATGCCCATACAAGCCACAATGTGCAGGGCCCACTTTAAACATGAAAGGGTAATTAGAAAGCCATTGTTAATAAATACTTGCATTTAATGGTATGATAAATGATATTGACTAACTCTTGTCAAGCCCCCTCCCAAGTGTCAAAAGAGTTGGCTTACAAACAACCACCTGAAGAGGAAGAAGCCACACATTTGAGTAGCTTCTTGAGATTGAGAACTTGCTAGAGCCTATATAGCAGAGGAAAGCCATGTCAAATCTAGACAGCACACTAAAAAGCAGAGACATCACCCTGTCAACAAAAGTGCATATAGTCAAGGCGATGGTCTTCCCAGTTGCAATGTATGGCAGTGAAAGCTGGACCATAAGAAAGTATGAGCGCCTAAGAATTGAGGCCTTTGAACTGTGGTGCTGGAGAAGACTCCCGCAAGTCCCTTGGACTGCAAGGTGATCAAACCGGTCAGTCCTAGAGGAGATCAACCCTGACTGCTCTTTGGAAGGCCAGATCCTGAAGCTAAAACTCAAATACTTTGGCCACCTAATGAGAAGGAAGGATTCACTGGAGAAGAGCCTAATGCTGGGAAAGATTGAGGGCAATAGAAGAAGGGGACGACAGAGAATGAGGTGGCTGGATGGAGTCACTGAAGCTGTAGGTGTGAGCTTAAATGGACTCCAGAAGATGGTAGAGGACAGGAAGGCCTGGAGGAACATTGTCCATAGGGTCGCGATGGGTCGGACACGACTTCGCAACTAACAACAAATATAGCAGACATGTCAAACTTGCGACGTCATGTGATGTTGCGCAACATATCGGGACGGTTTTGCCATTGCCGGCAATGGGGTGGGTGCAGCTTCTGGATGATGATGCATCTGGCCCGTGGGCCAGCAGTTTGACACCCCTGCTATATAGGCTTTGAATTAAACCAAGCAATGGATAAGAAAATAAAACTATCTGGCATTAAGGATACAGGAATCAATCAAAATCTCATCTGAATTGAAATTCATAGTTGGCAAGACATGAAACAAATTTTAGATTCAAAGGCAATAAGCTTAGATTCAGACTAATTCAAGGTTTTGATAAAAAGATCCAATCATATGTTATAACCGGGAAGCATCAAGAAGCTTGCAGATGCTTCATTTTTTATTTATTTCTATCTCACAGATTTGAATGAAACAGCTGGGGACTGTGGATTCTTTAGCCCTCCTACATGTGATGTTTCAGCAGGATTATTTCGGTCATTTTGGAACCAGTCCCCAACTATTATGGCAGGGATAGCAGGGTTAAGGAAAAGTCTTCCTACTAGCTCCCCAGCTATCCGGCAAAGAACCCACAGAGAAATTGTAACCAGAGTAATGCACAAAATGCCCTTCTCCAACTAAAAAAAAAATATCAAAATTATTTAAAATTAATTTCTTACTAAAGATTATTAGAGTGACGTATGGTCTAACCACTTGTTTGTCTGAGTTAGGAAACGTGTTGGCTTGAGAAAGTTAGCCTCTTTTGGAAAGCAAATGTGGTGTGCTGCTTGTGCAACAAAACTGAGAAATGTGGGTGTTATCACTAACGTGAAAATAATAAGCCATGACACACAGGCCATGTAATGTGCTGTAACAGGAAGCACACTATCGTGACTCATTTGCAAGAAGAAGAAAAGTAAATTATGTTGTTTCTATTTAATTGGGGGAAGAGTAGGGACAAAAGTTGAAAAGAGCTAACCTGCAGATCAACTAAACACAAGAAGGTAACTTTTGCAGATGACTACAGACAAATAGATTGAATTTAGAAGGGTGAGAATAACAGAATATGAATTTGGAGAAAGCAGAGCAGCGACTTTCAAGCTTTTTCCAGGCTATGGAATCATTCAGTTTACAAAAAAAAAAAAAAAAACATATCCCAGAGTCCCTGATCAAGAGGTTGAATGCAAGATAACATGTTTTCCTCCTAATTTTTCACAGGACACCAACGAATTCTTGCAGAACCTTTGAGTTCCATGAAGCACAATTTAAAGAAGCAGAGGTCAAGAATCATACAGCAAAGAGCAGACTAGATTTTTGAGGCCAAAGTGCAGGATAATGGACCTCTCCCATTCTCCAAGGAAGTAAACATGCCCAAGCAAATTCAAGCTGGAGAGGAGAGGCAAAGGGCACAGTAGCTTTTTCCTACGCTGCAAATATAATGAAACATGATAACGAGCCTCGCTCATCATCTTGGCCACCACCCCCACCACTATGCCTACTCTCAGTTTTAGTAAGCTGCATCAAAGCCAGAGAGACTATCAAATTTCTAAATCGTCTCTGATGATCTGAATGTACCTGATTCACAGTGTGTTGCCTTGACTAAATTCAGAGATTCAGTTCAAAAGGCAGAGTCAATAAAAACTGCCTGGAATCAAATCAGTCCTTAGAAACTTTATGCTGATGGATTATGCGGCCTTTTCACAGAGGCTGCTCTTCCTAGTGGTTGGCAGGAATTTCTGTAAATAATATTGTATGCACATTAAATTACATAACAACCTTTCTGTGTTTCAGAAAAGCAAACTCATGGCACTTTGTAAGATGTCACAAACATGCAGAATTTTTTTTATTTAACATCATCATGGGTTCCAACATTTCTAAATGTCAGAATGATAAAGTTCAACTGCCTGATGGAAATAAATATTTCAGAATGAATGCCAAGCATCAGCTGAAAAAGGCAGGAAAGTTTTCAGGAAACAAAACCTTACGTGTAGTTCTGTTTGGTTTATCACTGTCTATCTATCATCTGTGTCTGTCTGTCTGTCTATCATATAACCAATCAAGAATTCAGAATGAACTAGTTCTGTCAACACTTGTTAATTTGACTAGAAATGCACCTTTGTATTCCTCTCTACTGAAGGCATTATGAGCTAGTTCTCCCTTGCTACAGCAAGTTAACTTTTTAAATTTAATTTATTCTCTCCCCGCTCACCTAACCCCTGATGCCCTAATGTCTCCTTCTCTTGTACATTGAAAACTTAAATGTCAGTGGAAACTGTTTTCACTAATGAGTTTAATAATAGTTTCACTTTATTGTGCAAAAGTCAGATGAAGGTTGTGTCCCCATTTGCACCTAATCATAACACAAACATGCCTTGGCAACATCAGTGTCTCTATGATATTCCTTTTTCTTCTCTTCCCCAGATCATAAGTGATGAGGGATAAGTTGTCCTTAGCTGCACTACGGTTAAAAAAGTGTTTTTCCTTTTACATATCTACTGTACAAGGTGTATAAAATCTGTTCTGCTTCAGCTCACATTATGTCAAAGACATAAATCAAGTGATCTCAAGAGATAGGATTGGCATGGCACTTCTGTTTCTTCCATCCAGTCCCCGGTCAGCTTCATCTGTTGTCTGTCTATTGTGATCTCCCAAAGAGCTAAAGGATTTTGTCAAATTTGAACAAAAGTAGTAGAACTGCATTTCTTAGTCCAAGAAGTCCCTTTGCCTTCTTCTACTAATTCTGGTTGCGTACAAATAGTTGTGGTCACAAGCAAGCTGCTGCCTGTGTCGCACAATATGTCACATGTAAGATAACCTTTATTGTCATTTTTTAAGGTAACTTTTATTGTCATTTTTTTACTGTGGGCACAACGGCACACATCAAAAATGAAATTTAGTTGCCCGCTCTCAAAGTGGAACACATACATGACACACACCTAACCATACTATATTGTTGTTGTGGTTAGTTGTGAAGCTGTGTCCGACCCATCGCGACCCCATGGACAACGTTCCTCCAGGCCTTCCTGTCCTCTACCATCTTCTGGAGTCCATTTAGCTCACGCCTACTGCTTCAGTGAATCCATCCAGCCACCTCATTCTCTGTCGTCCCCAGTCATACTATATACACATATGTATAGACCCACACCCCTACATATACGTAACAAATAAATATTAAATACTGTCCATCTTAAATATATAACAGAAGGAGGAAGCTTAAGAGTTCACAAGGTTAATACTGTATGGAATGAAACTATGGCTGAATCTGGATGTTCGGCTGCGGATACCACAAAGCCTCCTCCCAGAAGGTAACAAGGAAAACAGGTCGTGAAGAGGATGTGTAGTGTCCCAGATAATCTTACGGACCCTGCTCAAGCAACGCTTATGTGCCATGTCCTGGATGAAGGGGAGGGAACTGCCAATGATCTTTTCGGCCATCCTCACCACTCTCTGCACCGCCTTCCTGTCTGAAGCAGGGATGCTTCCAAACCAGACTGTGATGCTGTATGACGGCATGCTCTCGATCGTCCCTCTATATAGAAAGTGGTAAGGACAAGGGAAGGAAGATGTGCTTTTCTCGTGTGATGCAGAAAATGCAGGTGCTGGCTGTGCCCGCTTCGCCAGTTTCTCACTGTTGAGGGACCAAGCCAGTACACTTTGCGTCATGTATAGAACAGTGAAGGAATTCAAGGCTGGGAATGGTCTCTCAAAAGTCTGCAAGAATACAACACTGCTCAGTGTGCAGGACTCCAAATGTTTTAAACGCACTGGTTCTTTCCAAATGTAATCATGGATAAAACTCAAGTGATGGGAATGACCCCTGTCAACCCCCATTTTCTACTGAAAAGCAAACAGGATTTTGGAACCCGGCATCTTTTTCCTCTGTAAAGAAAGAAAAGGAGGGGAGAAAACCAATATTAAAGTGCTGCTTGCAACTTAGCTCCCTTCCCGGTGATGAATCTAACTCAGAATCCCAGAAGAAAGGGGAGTTAGAAGGAAAGAGCAGTGAGGTGATGGAAGCGTCCAATTCTTGCTGTGATGCCAATGATGTAAGTGTATTGATAGCAGGGATAAAGCCAGTCCCCACAGCACTCCCCCCTTTCCATTCCCCCCAACCTGATTATATAGGGTGGGCTGACCCCACCTTGGTTGAAGAATTTTGGACAAAGCTAAGAATTCAGGCTTTCTTCAGGACCATGAGTGATTTATGGTATCTTCATTTCATCATCATTGGAGTGAAGCAAAACCTATTATTTTGGCATGGTCTGGATGATGTTAGAGGGCACTAATACCCTAGTGGGGAAATGCGTTGTAGACTAAGGAGCAGAGGCAAGATGAGCAAGAATGGAAAAGCAGCATGGAAGAAGAAGGAGGAAACTATTGGTACCATTTCCTATTCCTCCTCCAGTAGCATTGGAGAAGTATTAGAGGCAGAGCTTTGGAGACCTTGGAGTATCCCCTTAACCTACTGTCTTCCTGTTCTCAATTTTCTCCTCCACCTTATGAAATAACAAGGGGAGACAGAATAGTCCATCCCTAAAGTGCAATGTAATATATTGATGTGATGGTGTCCTTAGTTGCCAATCAATTTTGTTTTTATATGAATGGTTTTATTATTTTTTTAATTTGTGCATGGTTAAGAATTGTTTTACAAATGGGGCAGCCACACAAGTTGAATCAATAAATAGGTGTTTCATATTGAGCTGACAATCTGCATGCAGCAAAAAAAAATATATAGAAAACTCATCACTTTAATTAGATGGGATCCGATACAGGAAACACTTAATGATTTAGTAGGAGCATATTTAGTAGGATTTACTTTGATACTCACTTATATCTAAGTACAGTTAAAAAAGCCTATTTTTAAATGCCACTACTACTACTATTTGTAAAACAGCTCAGCATAAGCCACACAGGGTTGCAAAAAAAATATTGTCCACTAGAACACATGCAAATAAGTGGACTTTGAGGTTTGCAAAAATCACAGGGATGGTACATCTGAAAAATGTTTGCAAATGTCATTAAATTTTTATGAGTTTTCCAAATTCAAACTGAAAATATAGGCATTACTGTTCTGGGGAAAGAGAAGGCGTGGCTCATTGACGTGGCAGTACCCGGAGAGCGTGAAATCAATGAAAAACAGCTGGGGAAAATATAACAAAATACCATGAATTACAAATTGAGGCTGAAAGATTATGGAGGAGGGAAAAAATCAATTCTCGTAGCTACTGTGATTAGAGCTCTTGGTGCAATATGAAAAGGTTACACCAAATATTTAGAATCCATGTTAACAAATAGGATAAAATAATAAGTTTGGCTTACAGAGAATAATGCCTGCAATTAGTGCAGGTTCGAGTCCCACCAGGCTCAAGGTTGACTCAGCCTTCCATCCTTCCGAGGTAGGTAAAATGAGGACCCAGATTGTTGGGGGCAATAAGCTGACTTTGTAATAATGCCGCTTGGGGTGTGTGTGAAAGCCCTAATAAGCAGGCATATACATAGAATGAAGGCTACTGCTAAGCTTGTAAGCCGCCCTGAGTCTTCGGAGAAGGGCGGGATATAAATGGAATTAAAAATAAAAAAAAAATAGCTGGTGCAAAGTCATACTGGATGCTTCTATGGCTGAGTGGAGCTAGTCTGTAGCTTAGGCCTCCTCACTCCTAATCTAACACCTAATGTAATCACTACTGCACACTGGTTTTCAATTTGTTGCCATTTAGTGTTTGTCCTGATTTTGACCATTAAGGTATGGCATACCTGTGAGAGAAGGTCTTTTAGGTGGCCAGGGATCCCGGTCCAATGATTGGAATATATGCGGATTAGTTCAAGAGTTAGGATACAGAATGACAGAGTTAAAAGGGATCTTGGAGGGCTTCTAGACCAACCCCCTATTCCATCAGGAGACCTTCTCCTATCCTGGTCAAATGGCTGTCTAATTTCTTTTTAAAAACATCCAGGGTTGGAGCACCCACAACCTCTGGAAGCAAACTGTTCCACTGATTAATTGTTCTCCCTATCAGGAAATTTCTCCTTAGTTCTAGTTTGGTTAGTCCTAGGTTGGATTTTTCTTTGATAAGTTAATTCAACCAATTAACTAGAAAGGTTCCATGTTGAAGCAACGCAAACATTGGATGCATTGGGCTGCTCCTTTGATCAGGTGTTGACTTTGTGACCATCATTACTTCTTTTTTCTGAGTATCTTTGCATCAGCTATCAATTTTAGCCCATGCAGCTGATCAATATTTGGCAGACCTTTTCATCATCATCATCTTCATACCACTGACAACCCAAATTGCCGACTTTGCAACGACGAAGTTGAAACTGTTTCACATTTAATATGTGAATGCAGCAAAATCGCGCAAACTGATTACAAAGCTAGACATGACCGAGTTGCTAAATTAATCCACTGGGCATTGTGTAAAAAATACAACTTGCCTGTGTGCGAAAAGTTGTGGGAACATAGGGTGGAAAAAGTTGTCAAGAATGTGAGGGTGAAGATCTTGTGGGACTTCCGAATACAGACAGATCGCCATTTGGAACACAACACGCCAGATATCACAGTCGCCGAGAACCGAAGGGTACAGTTGATTGATATCGCTGTACCAAGAAATGCCAAAGAAAAAGAACTGGGAAAAAATTACAAAATACCGCGACCTGGCCATCGAAACTGCACGATTATGGATGAAACATGTAACAGTGATACCCATTGTCATCAGGGCTCTGGGAACTGTATCCAAATCTTTGCAAAATACATCAAGAAATCGCAGCTTCCTGCATTAACTCCAGCAAAGCTACAAAAAACTGTGCTACTTGGAACATCTTACATTTTAAGGAGATACCTGGTTGATACCTAGGATGCTGGCAGCAACCCGTGTCAATCATTAGTGCCAGTCAATTGGAATGTTCAGTGGACTGAGGTTCATGTTTAATGAATAAAAGTTTTGTAATAATTTATTTTTGCTTGCAAATGTGATTTAATTCTGCAATACTTGTAAGAGGTTATAGGCACTTTCCAATTCGATTAATTCCTGTTTAAAGCAATTATATGTTCTTAATAAGATTCCTTTCTGCCTTTCCTATCTTTTTCATTCTTTCGTGCTACAAATAGAGATAAACCACATTCAGGCGGCCTAAACTCTTGCTTGCCCCTAGATGGCAGCAGAAGAGACAGTAATGCAAAAGGGGATTATTTCTTCCCTACAAGTCACTTATCAGTAATACAATGGCCCACTTTTATTTATATTGATTGTTTCTGTGTAGATGGCTAAAAAAAAAGCCCTCTGGTTCTGAAGCACAAAAATGCGTTGTTGTTGTTGTTTTACCTTTTTTTCCATTATAGAAGGAAAAAGCTTAAAAGAGTTCATCAAGGACTTTGTCCAGGACAGAGTGAACTGCACAAGGTTATTAGAACAGTACTGGCAACTAAAGAAGCAGAAGAATTTTGTCCAGTCTGTTGTTTGATAAGAATTTACTAGCAGATACACATGTCTTCATAAATAAGACAGAACACTTGACTGAAACAGGCTTTCAGCACTTAGTCTTAAAATAAATCTGCATTTGAACAGCTCTGAATTTATAGATGTTTGTGATGCCAAACTAAGATTGCCACTATTTTTTAATTTTATTTTTTAAAAAGAGTGATCGGGAAGCTAGGAGCTAGATGTAAAGCTGGCACAGCCGCTTTCCCCAGTAAGGGAATGTGTGCTGACAGGGAGCAAACATTTTTAAAATAAGAATTTAGTAAAATGCATACATTTCTTCATTATGTGGAAGGAGAAAAAAATTGAGATGTTGAAAATGCATGTTATGGTACAAAATGGAACTGTAAGATTGATCTTCGCAAAAGGGGACAACTAGGGCACGGCACCAAAAGCTTTGCAGTTCTGATCGCCTTTTTTGTTTTTAATTAAAGCTTTTTTTTATTATGAAAAGAACCATGAAAAGCTTAGGTAGGGCAGAGATTTTAGCGAACACAAGGGAATAAGCTAGTAAGCATATTACCATTCCTGACCACCAAGATAGGCACTCGTTCACCTAGGACAGGGGTAGGCAACCTTGGCTCTTTTATGACTCGTGGACTTCAACTCCCAGAATTCCTGAGCTAGCATGACTAAGCATGGAAACCTCTCCCTTTCTCCTCAGCATGGCTGGCTCAGGAATTCTGGGAGTTGAAGTCCACGAGTCATAAAAAGAGCCAAGGTTGCCTACCCCTGAGACCTGATTTGTGTCAGCCCTTCCAGGCAAATCAGACAGGAGACACAAATGGCTGAGCAAATTCTACCACATTATAAGGCTAAATTGATAGAACCTTGCAAGTCTGGAGATACAAACTTCACTCCACCGCTTGTAACTGCTCAGTCCATTAGAGTGGGTCCTTCCTCAGTTTCTTTGCTTGACCATTAAGACACTGAGGGCTCCTCTCACAAATGCATGAGCAAAACCATCTCCTCTGCCTACCCCTCCCTCTCCGCCCCGCTGCCACCAGTCCTCCGAGCTGGAAATGTTGGAGACCACTGGCATATTACAACTATCTGGGGGATTTTAGAGTGGCTCCCCCTTTTTTTCCCCAGGTAGCCACGAGCAATTAAAAGTATGGGGACATCTTTAAAACTGTAAACCACCTACAAGCAAAACAGCAGTGATGGCAAATCTCCCATCAGAATTTGTTCTCTGGTTTTCCCAGGCAAACTAGCTACAGGCTTATCCGGGCAATGTGACAGCAAGTTTTGACAACATTCCCATTCTGAAAACGAAAAGGTTGTCACAACTCCGTCTAAATGCTACTCAACATTACTCTACATCCAAGCCCGTAACAGGTGGCTTGAGAATCTAATTAAAATGTCATTATTAAATGCAAATGATATAATTAATTCTTGCCTCACCCTAAGCTTGATTATTTCCTCATGGTTATGGGGGAGTGTTACACAAATTTACTATTTTAGAAGCTTTGAGAATTCCTGGACTAGGATACACCAATCCCTGTCAATCAATACATTGATCAGCATATTTTATTCATGTATTTATTTAGCTACTTCAATGGTTTAGAGTAGAATTTGAAAGCTTGGACTGTTCTAACTCTCCCCCCCCCCTTTTTTTCCTTTCTTTTCTTCCAGTGGGATTTTTTCCATCTTCATTTCTTGAGTTGTTTGAGTTCAATTCCAAGATGTTCAGGATGTGATGGGTGTTTAATTAACTCCAGAGAGCATTAAAGATAGTCAAAATTGGCTAGCAATGTGAAATAAACAGAATATCAACAAATAATAAAATAAAATGAGACACAGAGAAAATGGATCGTCCTCTCAACTCATCAGGGGTTACCTTCCCTCCTCCAAAACCTTGTTATCCTCTTTTTTCTTAAACATAAATTTTCGCAACTGCTTAGGATAGTTCCAGGTTTCTGTAGTATGTGCACTAAAGGTTTGGAGATTAAATAGTGAACACCCTAAAGTAGATATAGGCATAATAGAGAGAAAAGTTCAGAATAAAAGAGAGCTACAGTACATTTTCTGTGTTACAAAAAACCATTGATTTACGGAAACACAATAATTGGAGCATGGATTGGATAGACAGATGCATAAATGCTAACCTTTGTCCACTACTTCATAAATTAAAGCTTACAAATCTGTAATTATTTGAAAATGTTTGAATGAAGGAAGGACTTATGACTGGATTCTCCTCTGTGCTTGCTTCTTTCCACTTCCTTCCATGTGCTGAGTTGATATTGGCTTAGTATTTGAATTTATTATTCAAATAACACTGGCAATGGCACTCAGACCTATATACCACCCCATAGTGCTTTATAGCCCCCTCTAAGCAGCTTGCAGTCAGTATATTTCCCCCAACAATCTGAGTCCTCATTCTACTGACCTCGGAAGGATGAAAGGCTGAGTCAGTCTTCCCAGCTGCAATTAACACCAAAGCTAGTGCACAATGGAGAATCATGCAGCAATTTCTTTTACAACCCTGAAGTTATTTATTTATTTATTTATTTTATTGCATTTATATACCGCCCTTTCCCTGAGGACTCAGGGCGGTTTACAGGGAATTAAAAATCAAACATACATATGAACCTTTGGACAAGTATCCAAACATTTCCAAAACGGATGATTTCTAAAAAAGATCATGAACCACAAGCCTTAATACTATGATAATGCATACCATGGCTAAAGGACATCCAGATAAGCATTTTAGACCATAACTGTTATGTATGCAGGCACCTGCATAGCAACAGCCAACAGGGGGCATTGGCCAGAATGGTTTTGGCGGGAAACCCAGTTTCGGCGGGAAACCTAGGGCCAACCCCATTGGCTGTCCGCTTACCTGGCTAGGTATTTAAGGAGGCCAGGTAACCCTCATCCCCCAGTACGCTACCCCCTCCAATAAAGAGCTGAACACGTACTCCGGCTGGCGTCTCTTCCTTGCATCGGACCCACTACACAATAATAACCGTTCATTTTTTTCTTAGAAAAAAAGAATTAGTACCAGTTTCTCCTTGAGTTTCATTGCAGTTGGTTTATTTCCTGGCAAAATCCAAGACGTCAGTACTTACCTTTAAAGATTTCTATAGTCCTATGTTTATAGAACCATCTACTGCTAAAAAAAGAAGAGGAGAGAGAAAAAAGAAGCTAAGCCTGGGATTCATTTAAATCAGCATTTGTCATCCTTGCTTGCTTGAAGATGGGTGGACTTCAACTCCCAGAATTGTCCAGCCAGTGTATGGAGCATATACACTGATTTAAATGACCCCTAAAGCATCCATTGGTGGCTGGATGGAGTCACTGAAGCAGTAGGCGTGAGCCTAGATGGACTCCAGAAGATGGTAGAGGACAGGAAGGCCTGGAGGAACATTGTCCATAGGGTCGCGATGGGTCGGACACGACTTCGCAACTAACAACAACAACAACAACAAAGCATTTTAGGAGTCCGGCAAGGCTGTATACTGTATACTGTATACTGTCGCCTTGCCTATTTAACTTATATGCAGAGCACATCATGAGAAAGGCAGGGCTAGATGAATCAAAAGTTGGAATTAAGATTGCCGGAAGAAATATCAACAACCTAAGATATGCAGATGATACCACTCTAATGGCAGAAAGTGAAGAGGAACTAAAGAGCCTCTTGTTGCGAGTGAAGAAGGAGAGTGCAAAACTTGGGTTGAAACTAAACATTAAGAAAACCAAGATCATGGCATCTGGCCCTCTCAATTCCTGGCAAATAGATGGGGAAGAAATGGAGGTAGTGACAGATTTTATTTTCCTGGGCTCCAAGATCACTGCAGATGGGGAGTGTAGCCAAGAAATTAAAAGACGCTTGCTCCTGGGGAGGAAAGCCATGGCAAATCTAGACAGCACACTAAAAAGCAGAGACATCACCCTGTCAACAAAAGTGCGTATAGTCAAGGCTATGGTCTTCCCAGTTGCAATATATGGCAGTGAAAGCTGGACCATAAGAAAGGCTGAGTGCCAAAGAATTGAAGCCTTTGAAGTATGGTGCTGGAGAAGATTCCTGCGAGTCCCTTGGACTGCAAGGCGATCAAACCGGTCAGTCCTAGAGGAGATCAACCCTGACTGCTCTTTAGAAGGCCAGATCCTGAAGCTAAAACTCAAATACTTTGGCCACCTAACGAGAAGGAAGGACTCACTGGAGAAGAGCCTAATGCTGGGAAAGATTGAGGGCAATAGAAGAAGGGGATGACAGAGAATGAGGTGGCTGGATGGAGTCACTGAAGCAGTAGGCGTGAGCTTAAATGGACTCCAGAAGATGGTAGAGGACAGGAAGGCCTGGAGGAACATTGTCCATAGGGTCGCGATGGGTCGGACACGACTTCGCAACTAACAACAACAACAAAGCATTTTCATTTAGTTTTCATTTCTGAGTATTTATGCCTACCGGAATTTTAGCAACATCTTTATAGTATACTATTTCTGAAATACAACAGTAAAAATAGTAAACTTCACATTTACTCTATGTTGGCCAGATAACGTTCATGTTGTCCTTTGTGACTACTTTACAGAAAAGTTTGATTTACATTTTTAAAATAGAATAAAAATAAAATAACCACATATAACTTACAGCTCATCTTTGAGATGATACAAGAATAGAACTTTCTTAAACATGTGGTATTTCACATATGTAGAGCTTCACTACATATTTGTAATCAAATGATAAACTCATAGTGTGAATTCAAATATTTATAGCAGATGGTAGTTTGAAAAACTGACTCTTCCCAAATTGCAATGAAAGCTTGACAAATTTGAACTTCTGGGCAAAAGTGTGACTCAGAATGCAATTCTCCCTTTGATTTTTTTTATTTCTTCAAATTTTCTAGTACAATTCTTGGCTCAAAAAAAAGATTCAAAAATATGTTCATACAATAATAGTAGTAGTAATTTAATTTCTAAAATAGACTTGCAATATACTCATCTAAAAGCCACATACAAGTATGCTTGCAGAGAAAACATATTAAAATATCATTTATATATCATTTTGTTCAGATTTTTGTAAAAGAAGTTCTACGTTTGTATACTAGAAAAGACAATATACTAATAAGCAGCACTTCAGATAATCCAAAAATAAACCAATTAATCCACATCTATATTGTATAGTACTTTTGACCCAGTACGTTTATTGGCTCAGAGTTCTAACGGGTCTTAAGAAACTAGACAAGTCAAGAGCATTTAGGCCAGGGGTCTTCAAACTTGGCCCTTTTATGACTTGTGGGCTTCAACTCCCAGAATTCCTCAGCCACCGTGCCTGGCTGAGGAATTCTGGGAGTTAAAGTCCACAAGTCATAAAAGGGCCAAGTTTGAAGACCCCTGATTTAGGCAAAACAGAGAACATACTTGGAGATTTACTCCAATACATATAAATCAGAATATATAGTAATCAGAAGGACTGCCCATGGATTCCATTCCCTAGAGGAGAAATTATTGATTTTAAGGGGCTTTAAACATACTGAGTTCTAATATTACTTCCTAACTAGAAGACTTTGTTCCTATGTTGTCTGTGATTTGGAAATAGCTTGACCCTCAAGGCAGACTCACTGTGAGACCAGTAGATACTTTACCATGAGTGAATAGAGATTTAACTAAAAGAGCTAAAGCAGGCAAGATAGGAATTGTGAGTACGAGATAAAAGCTCCACCATTTTTTTTAAGGTGTGGAGCTTTGATTGCATCTCAAAGCAGCCATCTTGACTTTTTGACCATATCCTGGAGATAACCCCAAGCTAAAGTATGGTACTGACTTGTACTGAAATATTTTTTGGATTATCTTTGAAACTTAGCAGAAACAGGAAGCAAGAAGCATATTGTTCTGATTACCCAGATTGTTGGGGGCAATATGCTGGCTCTGTAATCCGAGGGCTGTAAAGCATTGTGAAGCGGTATATAAGTCTAAGTGTGATTGCTACAGTATGCAAGAAACAGACTGAATCTCTCCAACAGACATGCCAGGAGCATCCCTCAACCCAAAGCACCCCTTCATTTCTTGCAAAATCAACAGGCACCAGAACTCTCTGGGGCATCCAGCTAATGGTCCTGTCCCTGCACAGTTTTGCTCATGGCAACAACTAGAGGATCCTGATCCCATTTGCCTACCCCATCCTTCTATTTTTCAGCTATATTGAACTGGATTTTAAGAAGCTTTTGCCTTGGCACAAGACTCTTATTGACAGGCTGGCTATGGATAGTAGGCAAGATTTGAAGTCACCGTAATCCCTCCACCAACAGCTTGTAAAACTCTCGTCCAAATTTCATGAAGTGCACCCATCTCTCTCCTTGACAGATTGTTGATGAATGTTGAAGTGCCTGTGGCAGAAATGGGCAGAAGGTAGAAATGAAATCTCCTGGTAGATCTCAGATCGCACTCTACCTACATTTATTAAGAGCCAATTAACACTTCTCCAGGGTACATTTTGAGAATCTGAGCAGTGGATGGTCAGCACACACTTTTTAGCATATCTCTCACATTGCGGGTAATCTATTTAAATCTCTCTGAAACCATAACTAGCAAACTTGTACAATAACTATAATGTGATTAACATACCCTGGTTATTTGCCTCTGGCTGGGCAATGCCAAACCAACATTGTCAGATGTGCTGTATTAGTTCTCCCAAATTTTTCTCCAAATCCTACTGGTATTTTCCAACCCTGTGACTCAGTGGTCCCCAATCTTTGCGGCTTGGGGCCTGGCTGGATGGGGAAGAGGGGAACTGGGCTGTATGAACAGTGGGCTGACATGCATGTGCACGCACAGCTCAACTTGCACAACTTGAGCTGTGTGTGCACATGCACATCGGTCATGCAAGGTGAGCTGCACATGCACGCATGTGCTGTGGCCCACTGCTCATACAGCCCAATTGCAAATAGACCACAGCTTAGTAGTGGGCTATGGCCCACAGGTTGGGAACCTCTGCTGTAACTAATAAAACCAGATACTATTAAAATAATGTAACTTGGGTGTCCTCCTGGATTCACGGCTTAATTTGGAAGATCATCTAATGGCCGTGACCAGGGGGGCCTTTGCACAGGTTTGCCTAGTGCACCAGTTATGCCCCTTTTTGGACCAAGATGCCCTATGCACGGTTACCCATGCCCTCATCACTTCTTGCCTGGATTACTGCAATGCTCTTTACATGGGGCTGCCCTTGAAGAGCACCCGGAGGCTTCAACTGGTGCAAAATGCGGCCGCGCGGGTGCTTATGGGAGTATCTCGGTACTCCCATGTTACACCACTCCTGCGCGAGCTGCATTGGCTTCCGGTTACCCTCCGAGTGCGATTCAAGGTGCTGGTAATAACCTTTAAAGTCCTACATGGCTTAGGCCCGGGGTACTTGCGAGACCACCTGCTGCCATTGTCAACCTCCCATCGCCCGGTTCACTCCCACAGAGTCGGCCTCCTCAGGGTGCTGTCGGCCAGGCAATGCCGGCTAGCGACCCCCAGGGGGAAAGCCTTCTCTGTGGGTGCGCCAACCCTCTGGAATGAATTGCCTCCGGAGCTACGGATGGCCCCTGACCTTCGGTCCTTCCGCCGTGACCTGAAGACCTGGTTGCGGGCCTGGACTGACTACGATTTTTAATTAGGCTTTTACTGGGTTAAATTGTTTTGTAATTTTGTATTTATTGTTTAATTCTCTTTTAATTTTTTTACTCTATGTTTTTTAATTTTTATTGTTGTGAGCTGCCCTGAGTCCTCAGGGAGAAGGGCAGCATATAAAAATAATAAAATGAAAATGAAATGAAATATTGTTTTCTTGATTGTTTCTGCCCAACTCATCATCTTCTGGTTTCCCAGTATTTACATTTAAATTATAACTTACACAGTGCATAAATCTTTATTTTTGTAGATGCATTTATGCCCAGTGAACATATGGATCAGCTACTGGAAATAAATGGACTACTGAATTTGAATCCATTAACAGCTAAATAACAGATAATTTTGTCTAAAACCATGTTTCTAAAGATAATATCCATCATAGATTGCTGTTGACAAAGTTCTTGCTTCACAGCTCAACAGGTGTTTTCCACTCACTTTTGATGTTAACATTTGATTTTAACTAATATTTCCAATTTTATTGCTTCCACTTAATCATTCTTTTTCTTACTTGGTAGTATTTGTGTGTTGCACCTACCTGAATTATTCTGGGTGATTTAATCATATACTTTCTATGAAGTTCTCCAAAATAATATGCCTCATGTAAAAGGGGTGGGACTTTGAATCACAATCACAGCCACCATTTTCACTTTTCTGACCATCCCTGGAGACACCCCTTACTTCACAGTCCCACTCAACATAGGACTGTTTATCTTCCTGCATCTTGCAGATAAATTTCCATGAGGCCACGTGAGAATCCCAGACTATTCTCAAAGCAGCTTCAGAGTAAATACTGCAAAATTAACAGGAAAAAGTAACACATCCAGTATATTTTAGTTAACATCTAAGGAACCCAGGTTGTATAAGATCATAGAAAGCATATTTTTTTTAAAAAAATGCATACCCAACATAATGGAATGTCAGGAATAAAGGGAGGAGATAAGGAGGATGATCTAATACATTTGTATGCCAGCCAAGTCCCAATAACTCTGGGAAACTCACAAGTAAAAACATTAAAAAAAATACAGTAAGCGACAAAAACAAAAGAATAAAAGATGACAAGAACCACAAAGCATTGAAAAACAAACACAATCCAAGGGGGCTTTACTCATTCTCACCCCTTGGAAAAGGATTATATGCACATCTTCTTCTAATTCTCTAGAGGATGATAATGATTAGAAGTACTATAAGGTTTTTTTCCCCAATATAATGCATTAATACAAACTACATACAAGACCCAGAAATTCCTTTGATACAACAGAACTACAATAGAGATTTTGTTTTCCTCCTAAGATTTTTTTTTAGCACAGCTTCTGCAAATATATTTAGTGCTATGATCATTTAGTTTATTAGAGCTTCAGCAAAGGATTCTGTAAATTATCTAATTAGAAAGGTGCTAAACTATGAACATTAACATCTAATTTATCATCTCTGGAAGCAGTGGGAGATCATGGGACCCTTTGCCTCCATTACAATCCCAACATTTGTGTTGAGGCAAAAGAAAGGTGAAAAAGAAATCCAACTTTCATGGAAAGGAAATGGTAGAATGGATTATTCGGCAAGACCGGGCCAGGATAAACTCTAACAGGCATAATTAACTAAGTAAAACACATCTGTGGTGGTAACGCTTTTAGGAAATCCAGCCGATCTGCATATAGTAAACAGAGTAATCCTAAGTATTGTACACCATCCACAAGGGAGAAGAAGACATTGCATTATGAATTAACAGGAATATATTTGTATTTTACGATTTTAATTGGTGTCTGCTGTAATTGGGATAATTGGATGTTTTCATAGAATAAGAAAAGAGTCAGAAAGTAGATCTTCACCTACTGGTAAACCACTGAGTAACTTGTATTGATGCCACAAGGATTGACAACTGCTTTAACAGAGCATTTGGAGTAGAGGTTAAAAAATCAAAATGGTGGCCAAGACCCTCTGATCCTTATTTGCATGCTATTCTTTTGTCATCTTTCAAGTTACAACCTTCCATATGCCACAGCCATGCCTGGCTGGACCCATAGTGATCTCTGCTGTCCATTATGGTTTTGGTTAATTTAGGCCAGACATGTCAAACACAAGGCCCCGGGGGCCAGATCCGGCCCGCAAAGTGGTTTCATGTGGCCCGTGAAGCCATCCTGGAAACAGTGAGGGAATGGCCCCCACTGCCTTGCCCCTGGCCCAGAGACCCTCCTTCTGCCAAAGACCCTCAGATCTGTCCCACTCCTGCCCAGGCCCCCATAGGCACCCTTGATGCGAACGATGTAGAGCTGGCCACGCCCACCCAGTAGGCCATACGCACTCTAACCACACCCACCCAGTAGGCCACGCCCACCCTGGCCATACCCACCTGGCCCCCTGAGGGCAACCGCAATGCTGATGCGGCCCTCAATGATATTGAGTTTGACACCCCTGATTTAGGCTTTTACAATTTGAATGTATGAATATGCCATATGTAATATCCCCCACTAACAGTTAAAGCATTTACCTTGCTTAATAACCCCATCTATGCCAAGTCCGGGCATCATCTCATTCTTTTCTTAGCCCAGAAAGGTTGGTTCACAGATATTTTTGGATTCAGAAGCAATAACCATAAAATACCAACACTGCATGCAAGGCTTTATTCCAAGGCAAGATTAGAAAATAACACAGTAACAAGAAATAGTAATCAAAGAATATTCAAGAATAATGAATATTGTCACTTGTTGAGATGGGAAGCTATAGAAACCAATCAGTAAAATAGTACATAATGTAGACAGCAGTCAATATTTAAAAATAGAGGTGTTGTTGTTTTTTTGAATACCACAATACAAATAAGAGTGTGATAAGATAAAGCAGGAGTGTCAAACTGCCATCCTGTGGGCCAGACACGTCACGAGAAAACCGCGCCCACCCCATTGCTGGCAATGGGGAAAAAGTTCCAATACGTTTGTGCAACGTCACGTGACGTCGTGAGTTTGACATGTCTGAAAGGAAGAAAGACCTTTCACTTCTTCTGCTAGACAGGGAGCTTCAGAGAGAACATGAGTAGACTCCTCTACAAAGCCAGGAAACATGCAACATCCTCCAAGATAGGCCTGCATGAATTTTTACCTCATGGGAATTTCTGACTAGCTTATATAGGTTCTGAATCCTAATTAAGCCCACCTGGTTGTCAATGGCCTAATCTGACTGGATTTTACCAAAGACAAGGATGATAAGCCTATCTTGGAATATTTTGCCTTCTTGCAAGAAATGAGACCATCAGTGTTCAAGGTTGAGGAGACTTACCATGAAAGAAACCATGAGGGTTAAGGAGTCCTTGTTTACATCAGATGGCAATGAAACTACCTTAAAATCTATTTCTCAAGATTAATTGAATTGAAGATAAGGTCACCAATAGAATAGAATACAATAGAACTGGAAGGGACCTTGGAGGTCTTCTAGTCCAGCCCCCTACTCAAGCAGGAGAACCCACACAATCCCAGATAGGTGAATGTCTAACCTCTTCTTAAAAATTTCCAGTGATGGAGTGCCCACCATTTCTGTAGGCAAGCTGTTCCACTGGTTGATTGTCCTTATTGTCAGGAAGTTTCTCCTTAATTCCAGGTTTCTTCTCTCTTTGATCAGTTTCCAACCATTGTTTCTCGTCCTTCCCTCTGATGCTTTGGTGAACAACCTGGCCCCCTCTGCCTCATGGCAGCCCCTCAGATATTGGAACACTGCTATCATGTCTCCCCTATTTCTTCTTTTCTTTAGACTAGCCAAACCTAAATCCCGTAGCCATTCTTTGTATGTTTTAGTCTCTAGGCCTTTGTGTCTCACTAAGGACAGGGCAGAACAAATTATAACCTAATCCTGCCCTTTAGTGACTAAAATAAGTACTTGCTTAATTCTGCAATTTTTACACAAAATTAATCATGTAGAGTTCAATGTACCATGCACCAAAGAGAAAGAGGTATACATCACCACTCAATTTCTCCTCCCCAATCCTCTCATTAGTCATTATAAGCATCAACGCCAAATCAGAGGAAATTGATGCATAATAGGGGTCGGCAATGGGATACATTGTTTTTTATGCTGGTATAGAGTTTTGTTGATTCAAAGATAGATGGGTAGTAGTTTAATTTGGCAAAGGTTTGGCAAGAACCCAAGGAACAGAATAAAGAAGGTGTCTCTTTCTTGCTTTCTCTACGTAGAAATAAAACCCACAAAGTTTCTCAGTCTCTTGAATCTTGTGGTGGAAAAATCTGGGTGATGGCCACTGGATGGACAGAATTTCATGCAAAGCAGACTCTGAAACTGTATATTTAATAGAGCCCCTGTATGCTGTGGTATACAGATGCAGTAAATTAAATTGCATCTTCAGAATTTCCTTTTACTGTTTGTATTGAGAGAAACCATTTTCCTCTCTACGTTTGCAACTGGTATGCATATCCTCTGTATATTCCACAACCTACTCAAGATCTAGATGCTGCTTTCAGTTTAAAAAAGCAAGCCGAGCCCAACATTTCACTCTGCTTGAGATTTTGGCTTGAGTGGTTGAAGGTTAGCCCATATGGGACACTGAGCCTTTCCCCCCCTCCCCCTCTTACATTCAACTGGATTCATTGGATGTTTTTGCTTTGACAGTCAACGTAAGAACTGTCCAGAAAGATCTCCTTGGTTCAAATTGTCCTTGGCTTATTTGAGAGAAGGACAAGCATCCTCAAACCAAGGGATTCTGGGAAAAAAATGTGGCTTAAATTCCATTCAGAATGTAGACCGTGGAAGAGAGAAGATCAGTTTGCCACTTGAGTGGCTTGTCATTCTTTTTGTCCATACATGCTTTATCTGAGCATGAAGGTCATTCTGGAATAATCAGGAGAACAACATGGTGTTGCACCATCACCAAGTCCTTGTTCCTGCCTAGCCATCAAGGAGGACAATGCTTTCTCTCCCTCCATTTTCCATAAAGAGCCCCAAATGACCCTTGCTTGTTCAAAATATCTCAGCTTCTAAGACACAATGACATGTTAACATAGGAACTAGAGTTAACCAGCAGCCAATGTTTTTCCTAGTCTTATCTTTACCCTGTTTCCTTACGATAATGAATGCACCTGCCATCTTTGCTACTTCTGTTCCTCATCTCTCTCTCTCTCTCCCCTGCCCCTGCATGAAATCCTCGATAACCAGGCTTTGTTTAATTAAAGGAAAGCCTCTCTGCCCTTATCTCCTGCCCACTACCTCCCAGTCTCCCTTCTTTAGTCTTTCTGTGGTTGCAGCCAGAGATCCAAGCTTTTAATGAGTTACCGAAATCACACACTTTTTATCTCCGGCCATTCATGGCCTTTTTGATTAAATTCACCCTAAAATGAGGGAGAAAACAGGGTCAAACTGAATGGGCTGGACTGACTTTGCACAGTGGCAGAGATAAGAACTCAATGCCATCCCACGGGGGATCTCCATAAATCCAGTCATTTCCTCATGCACCTATTTGGGATACCGTCTGACCTGCTCTCATTCTAATTTATTATTCAGATCAGGATGCAAGGATACATTCCCCACTCTCCCTCCATCCCAGGCAATTATAAAAATTAGATTTCAAGCTACCCTTCTGAGTACGTCTGTCATAAAAGCCGTTGTTTAGAGCCAGTTCTGAATTTAATTTCCCTGACAAGTAACATTAGGAAGCATTCTGGCCAAGATCAGCAGGTAGTTGGCTAAAATGTTGGAGAAGAAAAGCATTTTTTTGTGGGAATGGCTAGAGATAAACTCAAAATAGCCTGGCAAAGGTCTTGTTTATCTCATTTATATGTCCACAAACTATTTTTTGCAGTTTTTGCTTTTCCTGGCACCTCTCTGAGATTTAGAAGAGCAAGACAGGATACACAGCATGACATTATGTATTATGAGAGTGGAGAGAGAAATGACATAGAAAGATAATTAATAACAACAACAACAACAACAACAACAACAATAAAGTTGGAAGTGACCTTGGAGGTCATCTAGTCCAACCCCCTGCTCAGGCAGGAAACCCTATACCATTTCAGAGAAATGGCTGTCCAGTCTCTTCTTAAAAACTTTCAGTGATGGAGCATTCACAGCTTCTGGAGGCAGGTTGTTCCACTGGTTAATTGTTCTAACTGTCAGGAAGTTTCTCCTTAGTTTTAGGTTGCTTCTCTCCTTGATTAGTTTCCATCCGTTGCTTCTTGTCCTGCCTTTGGGTGCTTTGGAGAATAGCTTGACTCCCTCCTCTTTGTGGCAGCCCCTGAGATATTGGAACAGTGCTTTCATGTCCCCCCTTGTCCTTCCCTTCACTAAACTAGACATACCCAATTCCAGCAGCCATTCCTTATATGTTTTAGTCTCCAGTCCCCTAATCATCTTTGTTGCTCTTCTCTGTACTCTTTCTAGAGTCTCAACATCTTTTTTACATTGTGGTGACCAAAACTGGATGCAGTATTCCAAGTGTGGCCTTACCAAGGCATTGTAAAGTGGTATTAATACTTCACGTGATCTTGATTCTATTCCTTGTTAATGCAGCCTAGCACTGTGTTGGCTTTTTTTGGCAGCTGCAGCACACTGCTGGCTCGTATTTAAGTGATTGTCCACTAGGA
The DNA here is from genome assembly GCF_964194415.1 of Vipera berus. Lineage (NCBI taxonomy): Eukaryota > Metazoa > Chordata > Lepidosauria > Squamata > Viperidae > Vipera > Vipera berus. The sequence goes on along the minus strand of NC_138207.1, from coordinate 85,244,624 downwards.
CTCTGAGATCCCTCTCACAGTTACTACTATTGAACAAGGTACCCCCTATACTATATCTGTACATTTGGTTTTTCTTGCCTAAATGTAGAACCTTACTTTTTTCACCATTGAATTTCATTTTGTTAGATAGCGCCCAGTGTTCAAGTCTGTCCAGATCCTCCTGTATCTTAAGCCTGTCTTCTGCAGTGTTGGAGTGTGATGATAAATAGACAGACAGACAGATGAATAGAGACAGACATACAGTAGATAGGTGATAAATAGATGATAGATAGATAGATAGATAGATAGATAGATAGATAGATAGATAGATAGATAGATAGATAGATAGAGTGGTGGGATTCAGCCAGTTCACACCACTTTGGCAGAATCAGTGGCTACTTTTTTGTTGCCCAGGCCTAGAATGGACTTCCGGAAGTGGCATCCACATAGAGAACCGGTTGTTTGCATATTTGAATCCCACCACTGGATAGATAGATAGATAGATAGATAGATAGATAGATAGATAGATAGATAGATAGATAGATAGATAGATAGATAGATAGATAGATAGAGTGGTGGGATTCAGCCAGTTCACACCACTTTGGCAGAATCAGTGGCTACTTTTTTGTTGCCCAGGCCTAGAATGGACTTCCGGAAGTGGCATCCACATAGAGAACCGGTTGTTTGCATATTTGAATCCCACCACTGGATAGATAGATAGATAGATAGATAGATAGATAGATAGATAGATAGATAGATAGATAGATAGATAGATAGATAGACAGACAGACAGACAGACAGACAGACAGACAGACAGACAGACAGACAGACAGACAGACAGACAGACAGACAGACAGATACAGTATATAGATACAGTGGATAGATACAGGAGAGAGATGATAGATACATGACAGATAGACAGATCAATCAGAATAGAGTTGGAAGGAACCTTGGCTCTCCAGTCTTTTCTTCAAAACCTCCAGTGATGAAGCACTTACAACTTTTGAAGGCAAGCTGGTTAATTGTCCTCACTGTTAGGAAGTTTCTGCTTAATTCCAGGTTGCTTCTCTCCTTGATTAGTTTCCATCTATTGTTTCTTGTCTTACCTTCTGGTGCTTTGAAAAATATGACCCCCCTCTTATTTGTGGCAGCCCCTCAAATACTGGAATACTGCTATCATGTCACCCCCACCACCAGTCCTTCTTTTCTCTAAACTGGCCATATCCAATTCCTGCAACCGTTCTTCATATTTTTTGTCTCCAGGCCCTTAATCATCTTAGTTTTTCTCCTTTGCATTTTTCCCAAAGTCTCAACATCCATTTTGTTAGATAGATAGATAGATAGATAGATAGATAGATAGATAGATAGATAGATGGATGGATGGATGGATGGATGGATGGATGGATGGATGGATGGATGGATGGATGGATGGATGGATGGATGGATAGATGGATGGATGGATGGATGGATGGATGGATGGATGGATGGATGGATAGATAGATAGAGATTCATTAAAGTAATCTGCATTTCCTGATATATTTGTATAGTATAGTAAAGAACATGAGCTGAAAAATAATCCATTTCCCTCATCTACATTGATACAAAATTTTAAGGAAAAATAAAGCTACAACACTCCAACTCAGACCTTCAGACTTTCCTATTGGCCACTGAACTTAAGATTTACCTTCCACAACAATAGCTATCTCCTCCCCCATCCCCCCACTTGCTACAGCACCTTGTCTGCACAAAGAAAGCAGAAACAGTGCCAGACTTCCAGATGTTGGTTAAACTGATCTCTGCTTTTATTTCTGAGCAAAGCCTCAAAAGGCAATGCCATAACATCAGAGGGAGGAGATGTTAGGTGTTACCTAATTATACAAAACTGAACTGCGGGAGACAGCAAAGCTTTGACTCAACAAGGCTTTTTTGTGCTACAAAGACAACCTGCTACTGTGCATCAAAGAAGTAAGGCAAGGAAGCCTCTACACAACATTCTGTGCATTGATTGACAGTTTCAATATTTGCATGCAGAGAAGCTTCTTCCAGGTACTAGAACTGCTAGAAAAATGGTTTGGAGTGACATAGTATCTTCAATTTGTTTTTTTAGAAGGGTTGAGTCCATGTTTTTCACAAACCAGCTTTGAAGAAGTCCTGTGCAGGAATCTTCATTAAAGCAAAGCACCCCTTTGAAGCTTTGCATAGCCGTATTATTATTATTTTAAAAAACCTCTCTATAAACTAGAGAAAGAATGCATTGTTAATGCAGAAAATGTAAGTGCAGCCTGTAGAATCCCATTTATTTTCACCTTAACTGGAATATAATCAGACTGGGGAAAGCTAGCTTTTAGCCATCTCTTTTCCTTTTAATCTATTCTAATCTGGTCAGATGTTTTTTTTTTTTTTTTGAAGATGTCTACAAAAATCTTTCCCCCAATCTATTAAAGTAATTAGCTGATTTAAAAAAAATGAAATCAGTTGAAGCTGGTGAGACTTGGTTTCGGTATACCCATGCTGATTTTTATCAATCATTTCAATGAACTTACAGATCGAATGTTTGATAATCGATTGAGGAATCTTCCCACATATGTTTGGTAAACCCAATACTCCAATTCGCCATTTTTGAAGATAGGGAAGAGCAATTTTTCTCCTTCTGTCATCTGACATTTCACTGCTACTCCACTTTGGATTAGTTTAATGTTTATCTAAATAATGGAAAAATGAAGACGTCATTCTTGTGGAGTATCAAATACAGTTAAATACAAAAATGTAACACTAAATACCAAACAACCAAGAACTTTCTTTTTATGCTCTTTGGTGAACATTGATGGGGTAATAGTAACAGGAACAGTGAGAAACTGCTGGTGCGGTGGTTACAATGCAGTATTTCAGACTCTGCCCACAGTCTGGAATTTGAACTTGACCAGCTCAAGGTTGATTCAGCCTTCCATCCTTCCAAGATCAGTAAAATGAGGACCCAAATTGTTGGGGAAATATGCTGACTCTGTAAACTGGTTAGAGAGGGCTGTAAAGCAATGGTCCCCAAGCTTTTTAGCTGCACGGACTGGTAGTGATAATCCCTGGAAGGGGATGGGTTTGCACGCTCAACCTAATCCCTTGCCCGCCACGATCCAGTTCTGAATGGGCCATGGACTGGTACTGGTCCTTGACCCGGGGATTGGGGACCCCTACTGTGGGAGCACTATGTAGCAATATATAAGTCTAAGTGCTGTTATTGCTATCAAGATTTGCCAGGAGAATTATAGGGACCAAATCCTTTGCACACTTAGCAATTAAAAAAAACTTCATTTTGTAAACATTGTACTAGTAACTTATTCATAACATTCATTTTTGCATTTCTGAAGTTGGCTGAGTTTGTTTCATTCTTCTATGCTATGGCTTAGTGAGACATTTCCTTACCAAATAGGAAAAATGTCACTGATAGCTTGGCCAAGCATGCTCAGTTAGCTCAATTTAAGAATGAAATTAATATTGCCATGGATATATTAATTGAAAACAATTCTCTCTCTTTTTTTTGCCTAGGATACTGACACTGTCAATTGTTATTGATTATAGCTTTAAGGTATTTTGAAGTTGGCTAAAAGGGAAAGCATTTTTGAACCAACCCTACTGAAGCCAGAATCAAAGAAAGCCTTTTAGGTCTATAACAGGGGTCCCCAACTTCCGGTTTGTGGACCAGTACCAGACAGAGATATGCCAGCAACCAGGGTGCACAAAAAAGCAAAGCCCCATCCGCGGGATGCAGGCAGCACACAAAACCACACACCCTCCAGTCCACAGAAAAACCTCTCTCCACGTAACCAGTCCCTGGTGCCCAAAAGGTTGGGGACCTCTGACCGATAATATATGGTCTGCAAAAAACCCAATCAACCAATAGATAGAAACAAAGAATTACATATTTCTGTAAGTCTCTGCTGCGTCTAGCAATTGTGTGCATTGTTACAACCAAGATACAACAACTTATTTTTGTTCCGTAAAGGAATCGTTACAGACAACACATACATAAAAATAATTTTAAACCCCAAGAACCATTAATAGAGAGACAGAGTTGGACCATTTGCTTTGTCTGCAACAAGTGTCATTTATTAATGGGGTTGTATTATTAGGACAAAGTGAGTTGCTGGCAGTTGCTTCCTGTAGAGAAAACTGAGGTGAGTTGACATCAAGAGCTGTGGTGGCGCAGTGATCGGGATGCAGTATTGCAGGCTAACTCTTCTGACTGCCAGGGGTTCGATCCTCACTGGTTCAAGGTTGACTCAGCCTTCCATCTTTCAAAGGTCAGTAAAATGAGGACCCAAAGTGTTGGGGGCAATATGCTGACTCTATAAATCGCTTAGAGAGGGTGGTAAAGCTGTGTGAAGCGGTATATAAGTCTAAGTGCAATTGCTATTTGTGAGTCTCTTTAGTTTTAACACACTTTTGAGCACTATTGATCAGATTTTTCTCACTCTATGGTGTTGCAGTTGCTAGATAGAGATGCAAGTAGGGGTTAGCAGTCCAATTCATGGGGGTTTTGTTAGTAAAGGTTTTCTTTACATTTTCCAGATCTCCTTAGCTTCAGTTAAAAGCTCAGCAGGTTAAAGCAAGAGTGCACTTTTTCTCACATCCTCTAATATGCCTCACTAACTCTGGTGATGCAGCCTTCATCTCATTCCAGCATATCATGAAGACAGTCTAAAGTTGTCCTTACCTGTTGCCCTTCTAAGTTCCTGAGTAAGTACCTGTTGCCCTCTTTCCCCACGGGAAGTCTGGATCTATAAAGGCTCTGCAATGCCAGCTTCATGTTTGTTTGTTTAAAAGATTTGTATGGCTGCCCATCTGAAGACAATACTTGGGGACTAACAACAATAGTAAAATGGTTAAAAAAACAACAACTGAACAAAAGCTAAAAACCCAGCACCTCAATCAATCTCCTTAACTGCACTTTAGCTGTCAGACCTGCCCCAACCTGGTCCCTTAAGAAAGGGACACCCTTGACTCCATTTGTAGCAAAAAGGTTACTTTTACTAAAAGCCAAGTGGTTACAGTGAGCAAAGCCAGAACTAAGAGTTTGCATGCAAAGATTCCCTAGTTAACTTTCCTTTCCCTGTTCTACACCCCTCTTATCTTCCAATTGTCCAGTCATATTTGAAGATGTTTTGGTAAGTGTCTCTGTGACGTTTGGTGAGATGGAGAGCTGTTATATTCCATTCCCAGGTCCGTGGCCTTGGGATGTCTTGGGAAGTCATGAAGATTGCTTTCCATTTTACCCATCTTCCCACAGCTCCCTCCCCCCGCCCCAATAGCCTATGACAGACAGGTATCTATCAAAGCATAGCAAGCAAAGATAGCAGCTCTGAGTCAGCTTTCTTTTTTACTGCTTCCTTTTTCTTTTTTTGTTTCTTACTTTCTTTTAATTTGTATTAATTTTTACTCTCGCTTTTAAAACTTTCAATAGCATTATATTAAAAAAAAACACCCAACTCAAGCCAAGACAGTCTTCTTCTTCTTCTTCTTCTTCTTCTTCTTCTTCTTCTTCTTCTTCTTCTTCTTCTTCTTCTTCTTCTTCTTCTTCTTCTTCTTCTTCTTCTTCTTCTTCTTCTTCTTTTTCTTCCTCCTCCTCCTCCTCCTCCTCCTCCTCCTCCTCCTCCTCCTCCTCCTTGCATGGATCAGAGCAATTCCAATACACATTCCAATAGCTGGAGGTTAAACTGAGAAGTTTAAAAAAAATTCTGAAGAAGGCAAAGGCAAAGCATTTCCCTAACCTCACCAAGAAAACAACATGGATGTGTCCAAGGGTTCAGCTCAACTTGAGACTTTTATAGATTCTGACTCGTACTTCTACTCCGTACTTCTAACCTCCTGTGAAAGGGTAAACATGTGACATTTTCTCTAAAAATGACCACTTATAGGGGGAATAATTTTCTTCCATTTTTGGGGTGAGTGATGAATTTCCTCCTGCCCAAGATGATTGTGTCCAGAATGAACAATTTATTTCTTCATCCACACCCAGTGCACACGCTAATAAGAAAACAAAGGTTCCTGACATGGGAGTATTGTGTTGTCCACCTACTGGGCCATCTCCTCATCTGTCTTCCTGTATGTAATCACAGAGCCTTTCTGAAGGAAGAGCCTGTGTCAAATGTGGTTTTGAACACTGCCTCCACATTTTTCATCACCTTTTGCACCACAGTAGATTGAAAGGCTGTAATTTGTAGGAAAAGGACAAAAGAGATGGGTTTCACAGGAATCCATCTGAGTTATGCAGCAAGATCTTATAGGAAACAATACAGAATTAACCCTTAAGTGTAGAGGCAGGCTGGATCTTTGGGCAGTTGAGGTAACATTTAAACTGGGCTATCACCCACAAATTTTATTTATTTATTTATTTATTTTATTATATTTGTATACCGCCCTTCTCCCGAAGGACTCAGGGCGGTGAAATATAGGGGTTTCATCTCTACCCACTACTCATTGTTACCTACATGGCCAACAGGACAAATGGTGAGAAGGGTGTAAACAATGAAATAGATTTTCTATCTAACTGGCTATTAAACACAGAAAGCATACAGATAGGATGTATTGGGGGAAAAACTCCTCCAGGCAGGGTTTTTTTTTTCAGCCCAGAAGATGTGAACCCTACCCAGAATATACATCAGAATTTTAGACTGTCTTGAATAATAGCATGATCTCATTCCAGAACTAAGATCTAAACATATTTTGCAGAGACAGCATAAAACAAGCAAAATGGCAAGATGACAACACTGTTCTTCCTCCCTCTTCAGAGAGGGGACATGTTAAACCATAAGGCTGGCACAAGTCTTTAGCAACTGATTCTGCATTTCAGTATGAAAAATGCATTAACTTTGGCTCAGTATAAGCTGAATGCCTCAGGTTTTTGGGTGACTAATGCCAGTCCTGCTGGACTTGTTGCCACTTTGCTACAGACTCAGAAAATAGATTCATTTATTCATTCATTCACGACTTCATACGCTTGGCCTTAAGGTTCATTTAGGACCATCTCCTCCAAGCAGAACCTGCCACGTTGTTCATACATCATGTGTGGGATTACAGCAATCTTCAGAGACCAAGGAAGAAGGAGACCAGACTTCTCCTTGGGATCTTGATAGTTTTCACCAATATTACCAGGGCTTTTTTTGTCATAGAATGCTCAGAATGGAGTTCCGGCACCTTTTTTGGATGGAACCTTGTAGGGTAGGCAAGGTGGGTTGTATGACATGTGTGAGTTCCGGCACCTTTTTCTTTTACAAAAAAATCACTGAATATTACATTCAGAAAATCAGTAAAGAGCTGGGTTTTTTCTTTTTTCTTTTTACAAATATTTTATTGGATTTTAACTATAACAATCTCCAGTGCCTGGTGTACAGCGTGTTGTCTTGGTTTATAGTTTAACAAGAAAAAAGGGGCAATAATAATTAATTTACAATCAATAATAATCAAATTTGATAATTCCATAATTAATATATAAATTAATGTTATATTTCTTTGATCTTCCCTTCTCCCATTTGTATTCTCCTTCTTCAACCTTAGCCAAAACATAATTTTTAATGTTTTCAATATATAAATGATTAGATATAGGCATTTTTATATTTATACAAATAATAATAATCTCTCTATATAGCATTTTTTCAGCTTATATTATTCTCATAACCATCATCTCATTGGTTCAGCATGCATCCTATTTTTATAATTTTTGTTTACACTTAAATTCCCTTATATTCAATCTAATTCTTATCAGTCATAATTTCTTCATATTAGTCATCTATTTTTACATTTCATATATTATAGAACATACTTAAATCTCTTACCCTTCTTGTTATAAGGCCCATTTATGTTCAAAATTCTCTGTTCTTTTAGCCATATTCAAACAAATGTTTATTCACTTAATAGTCCATCTGGGTAGGGCAAGTCAAATCTCTTGGATCCATCTCTGGTCTTCTTCTTTTGCCGAGTCGTTTTCCATGTTGAAGTAATCCGCTTACCTGGCAGTTCCTATATTTTTATAAATGTTGTTGGGAATACAAAAGATGAAGTAAGTAAGATGAATACCTTCTGTCTCCCAAACTTTGAAAGTTCCCCTGATAATTCTATAATCCATTCCATTTTCCTTGTTGTATCAGAACCTTGTAGATTTTTTTCCTGTTTGTGTTAAATTGTAATTCGTTTCCTTTGTTATTTCATCAATTTGATCATACTCTTTTAATTTGTAGTCTGTTATCTGATTTATTTGTTCAGTCGTTCTTATTTCCTGGATGTTTTTTAATTGCAGATTTAGATTGGAAATATGCTTATTTAAATCATCAAAGTTGTTTTGAATTTCCTCGTGGTTTGAGTCTATTATCATTTGTATTTGTCCTAACACTACATATATTTTCTCCTTGAAAGTATTTATCTTGCTTTGAAATATTGCTTCTGGAGGCCCTTGATTTTCCAGGCTAAGTCCTTCAGGAGAAAATATTGAATGTGGCATCTTGTCATTTTTTGATACATATGTGATATCCATGTTGTCTCACCCCTTCAAATAATCTTTCATCAATGTTTCAATTCAAAAGTCATGTTGTGATTCAGGGTCAGCCTGTGGGTTCGGCAGTTGGGTCGGACGATTCAGAGGAGGAGGAGGGGGGTGTTGGAGAGCCTGCAGAGGACAGCCCTGAGGCTTCGCAGAGCCCTCAGCCAGGCCCCTCTCATCTGGTCACTACGCAGATCCAGCTGTGTGAGCCTGACAGCGTGGATGAAGATGACCCACAGCTGGCCCTGTTCAAGGACGCCCGACGCAGGAGGCAGTCAATCAAGAGTAAACAGAGGAAGGCAATGGGGCACCTCAGAAGGAGGCAGAGAGAAGCCACGCCTTGAACTGTTTAAAAGGGGAATGTGTGGGAGGGCTGGTTTGCTGAATGCAACCGTTTGAATAGCTCCTGTTTCATGGTTCGTGTTTTGGCTTTGCTCTGTTTGCTCTGTTTTGTGTCCATAAATTTGGCAGGCTTAGTTCCAGCCTCTTGCCTTTTTGTAAAGGGGTTGTCCCTGCCTTTTCTGCAGGGCCGGTAGTAGGCTGGTACAGAACAAGTCAATCAAAATTACAGTTCAGTGTGTTAAGCCACTTTAAATCCTTCCTGTAGATTCTTCTCTAAAAGATTAGCCAAAAAGCCAAGGTTTTTCTTTACCATAAACAATTCTTAGATTTAAGCAACAGTCCAGGTGTTGTTTTTTTCCTTTCAGATACTTTTTAATCTTATAGCTGGCTCTTTCTTTGTTCCCAGCTGTCTTCAAGGTTATTTGCAATTCAAAGGAACAGCTTTTTCTTTGTTTCTAGGCATTCTGCAAATTTCTGAGTCCCTATTGTTAGTATTCTATTCTTTGATTCTCCACTAGGTGTCAGCAGTTATTTCTTTTTTCAGTTTTTTTAATCAAAAAGTTATTGTTGTTATATATTTTTAAAATTCCATCAAAAATTCTTTAGGGTATAATCTTGACAGTTTTTTAGTTCCTAGATTTATCCAAACTGTAGTATTTTAAATCAAATTTTAGTATATCTCTTTCCTCCTTCAATATTAATTCGCCGCTTCCATCTGTCCTTACATGGGGATGGGGATATAGTCCCCTCCCTTCACTTCTGGAGGTTTTCTTGCTTTGAGGATCTTTTTAAGGATTCAGTTAGTAGATAGAAGAAAGAAGATCAGTACTCTCACCAATTCCAAGCACGCTGTTCACCAATGTTCAGGTACATGCTCTGGGATTTCAGCTGCAAATAGCTTGGTCTAGATCACAGGTCTGCAACCCGCGGCTCCAGAGCCGCATGCGGCTCTTTCAGCCATCTCCTGTGGCTCCCAGTCCTCTGCCATGTGCAGTCCCCCCAAAAAAAAGTGGGACTAAAAAAGTTCAACCAATCAATTCAAATATGCAGGGTAGGTGCATATCTCGCCTTGGCTCCACTCTTCAGTCAAACCCTGTTCTGTGCATGCGTGCATGTATGCGCATGTGCACACATTTTTTGTGGCTCCCAGTTTTTCCTTTTGTGAGGGAACCGGTTCCGAGTGGCTCTTTCACTGTTTCAGGTTGCTGATCCCTGATCTAGATGCTGATCTCACCCTAGCCTTTCTCCTATCGGGTTCGGAGAGCTTTCCCCAGATCAAATGAAGCAATTGCTGTTACTTCGTGATCAACGGGGCACCCCTCCTTCACGGTCACTTCTTCAGGGTGACTTTGGACCCATCTAGGGTCCCCCTGGCAGGATGAAACTAGCCATTGGGAGCGGAGGTCTCCTCTCGCACAGCCATGCGCTACGGGCACAAAACCAGAAGTCAAAATGCTGTTTTTTTTTTCATCAAGCGTTTGGAGCTGGATGATAATTTACAGCATGGAGCTGTTTGTAGCTTTAATCTCTAATTCTCCTAAATTTAGCTTAGTTGTTTTAGTTCTGGTCTATTATAGTTTAACAGATGGCTCATGGATAGTTTTTAGATTTAGTTGAACTATAGTTAACTGCTAAGAGTTTGACTAGAAGGATATATCTTTATCTATATCTTTATCTATATATTTATGTCTATGTCTATATATCTATATCTTATCTATACCTATACCTATACCATCTATATCTATGTCTATCTAATTTATCTCTACATCTATATTTATACCTCTCTCTCTGAAATAAAACATTGTTTCTTGTTCCTGTTAATATAAATTAAGTGAACCTTGAAAATGCTGGCTTTCACTGCTGACTAGATAACAGAAAGTGAAATTATATTTGTAAGATCTAACAGTAATACTGAGACATTTGCAAAGGAGGTTGAAAAAAATGCAGATAGCATCTGCAATCACATGATCAACATCCCACCTGTCTTTAAACATAGAAAGGGACAAGGCTTCAGTCATGTGGTTGTGGTCTTTTAAATTTTTTATTCCACCTTTATTATTTTTATAAATAACTCAAGGCAGTGAAGACATCAAATACTCCTTCTTCATCCTATTCCCCCCACAACAATAGGTGAGGTGAGCTGGGCTGAGAGAGGGTGGCTGGTCCAAAGTCATCCAGCTGGCTTTCATGCCTAAATTGGGACTAGAACTCACAATCTCCTGGTTTCTAGCCTGATGCCTTAATTACTAGACTAAATGGGCTCCTGTTATTTTATTATTAATAATAGTTTATTGATGTTTATGGAAATGCTGGGTCATATTTAGGGAAATATTTTTAATTAACTGTTTTAATTAACTGTTTTTAATTAAGACTGTTTTAATTAACTGTTTTAAATTTTTTAACTTTTGTATGGTATGATTTTAATTGCCCTGTAAACCGCCCTGAGTCCTACGGGAATAAGCCGGTATATAAGTCAAAATAATAAAATAAATAAATAAAATAATAAATAAAGTAAGTCACTCAGAGTGACACATAAACCCAATTAAATAAATGAATAAACAATAAAGCTCCCAATGATTTCTACAGTCCTTACTTCAAAGCATAAGCGTGATAGGTATGTGCTTAAGATAAATCCTAGATCTTACTTTTAAATGTGTATACAGGCAAGCTAAGCCTATTTAAGATTTGCAGTCACTGAACTCCACAATTCTGTGCATAGAATTGCATAGTAATAGTAAATAGTCCTACTAAATACAGTAGACTTTGGAGTAAACATGCTCTAGAGCACACAGTTCTTAACACTTCCACATGTTTACTCTGCTGTATCTTCTAAGTCTGTGAAAATAATGCCACACTCAATAAAGATATTCTACTCAGCGAGGAGGAAATGTGTAAAGTAGCCTAAATTGAAAAGAGGCAGTTTTGAAGGAAGAAAGGGAGGGAACTCAGTTTTCCATATTTCCAGGATCTAACGGCTTAAGTTGACACATGCCAAAATGGATGGATGGATGGGTGGATAGATAAATAAAGTTTCTAAGAAGATTAAAACGTGGTGAAAATACTCTAGGGGACCCCATGGTAAAGTTCAACCCCCACCCCACCCCAGCTTATCAAGTCATGAATTTCCACCGCTTGGCCATTCAAAATTGTCTTTTCATCTTTATTCCCCAGCCATTCTCCCTCCATCAGATTGGTAGGTCTGAGAACTAGCTATTGGGCCTATCTAGTTTCATCATGTATATTGATGTCTCTGCTGTGTTCCATCCCCTTGGTGGGACAGGGTGAGTCTTTGGGTGTTAACTCAGTGGAAGTAATGCAATGTGACTGTCTAATCTGTGGTAGAAACCCTTCAGCGAAAGAAACAGTCTCTGTGAGACAGATTATCCTCAGGCTTAACAACGTTGCTTAGAAATAAACCTGTGGGCATCAAATCAATTTGCTTCACAAGCACACAGATTCGTTCAGTAAGAACCACAAGAGTACTCATGCATTAAGCATATGTGTCTGCAGAATCATCAGGGCTTATTTAATACTCAGAGATAAACTTTTTTTTTAAAAAAAACAGAAGATACCTACTCTGGAGTTTTTACGTAGTTGTCTAGAGACAGCTATGTAAATTTGAACGAAGACACACAGCTTCAATATAAAGAAGCAGCTAGGGTGTGCTTGGAAAAAGACCAAATTTTACACAATTCCAAACTAGTTAGTTGAATGTACATGGGTAGGGTTGTGATAGAGTTTTGTTCAGTTTTTATGTAAATGGTTATGCAGCGCATATTAAAAATTAGCAATCTTTGATTATACTATTGTAGCCTCTATTTTACTTTTTTGACGACACCTTGTGGACACCCCTGTACATGTATATTGCTATGTGTGATACCAAGAGGCTCGTGAATTAGCTCTAAATACACAAAAAATGTGAATATTGTTATAGAACTTATCTGAATCACAAGCTATTTCTCAGCCCTTGATTGTGACTGTGTTATCACTTTCACGTGGTTTCTAACATCCTGTCTGAATCCATGTTTTTAAGCATGTGGTAAAAGGGTAAGTCACCCATAATCCAAGTGAAAGGCATTACTGTTTAACTAGGTTCTGCTTATCCTGTACCTGTGCATCTGTTTCTTCCTGCCTAAGTCCAGGAACTTACCTTCCTTAACCACTGATCTTCTTGGATACCTACCCTGACCTGAATCAAAGTTTCTTTGGTGGCACAGTACACATGTTTGCTGTATTAAATCGATTTGGTTTTCCTTTGAAATTTATAAAATTGATCAAGATATTAAATAAGTCTCCTAGATCTAAACTTAAGGTTAAGGATATATTTTCTCCTACGTTCCCATTATTTAGAGGGATTAAATAAGGATGCTTGCTTTTTAATATTTGTGTGGAACACGTGATTTGTGCTATTAGATCAGATGTCCTCAACCTTTTGGACACCAGGGACCGGTTACGTGAAGAGAGGTTTTTCCGTGGACCAAAAGGGGTGGTGGTTGTGTGCTGCCTGTATCCCGTGGATGGGGCTTTGCTTGTTTGTGTGGCCCAGTTGCTGGCATGACGCAGCCCAGTCCCGGTCCCCGGACTAGGTGTTGGGGATCCCTGCATTAGATGACACTGGGAAATTTACAAAGTTGTAAATAATTTAGTTGAACATAGATTGATTCTGTCTGTGGAGATTCTCCTTCATCCAGGTCATAGAAAAGGTCCTTTTTCAAAAGGCAACTGGATTGTTTTTTCCCTAAGTTCTGGCAGGATATCGGGGGCAATCGAAAGATTAGTACTGTCAGAACTAATCCTTCTATTGACCCCATCATCCTGCCAGAACCGATGAAGCTTCTTGGATGACAAATAAAACGTTTTCTTCTTCCTTAGGGAAAAAACAGTCCAGATACCTTTTGAAAAAGCACCTTTGAGATAGATTGATTATATTTGCAAATGACCTTCTATATATTTGTAAACCTCACATTATCATTTTATTGTTGAAGTCAATGACAGACAGTAAGACAGCAGAATTAATGCCAGTAGATAAAAATTTAGTTACATTACATTTAAGGAATATTAATTCCATATTTATTTGCCCTGAATCTATTATGTGCATATCAAATGATACAGTATAACACATTTAATAGTAGAATAAATAAAATACATAAAAAAGTTTCTTCAGTTATGTATGAACGGAGGTTATTAAATCTCACCCTTTGGGGAAAGGTGAATGCTCTTTAAATGAATATTATTGCAGATTAATCTGTATACTAAAAAGAATTCCTGTTCAAATATCTGGGAAATATTCTTAGAATATAAATTCTTTGTTTAGAAAAAAAAATATGGCTTCTTTAATTTCAAGAATACAGAAAATGCAATTGCAGTTAATCCTCAACATATGACCACAACTGAACCCAAAATTTCTGTTGTTAAGCAAGGCAGTTGCTAAGTGAGTTTTACAACTTTTTTTGCCACAGTTGTTAAGCCGATCACTTCAGTTTTTAAAATAATCCTGCGGTTATTAAGCAAATCTGACTTCCCCCATTGATTTTGCTTGTTACAAGGCAGCTGGGAAAGTTGCAAGTGGTGATCAGAAGAGCACAAGGAAGGTGCAACTCTAATAAGTACATTCCAGTTGCCAAGTGCCCAAATTTTCATCAGGTGACCATGCAGATGCTACTTGTGCTGGAAGGACCGTATTAGATTCTAAATACATTAGAACTCTAGTATTTCTGGAAACAATGTCAGTTAAAAAGCTACGGAATGGAATGTCTAATAAAGAAAACCATCACTCCTCTACGTTACGGGGAAAACCCAACGTTAAAAATTGGGAAAAAGATAGTGATATGGAAAAATTGAATGGAAGTGGGGATATTGATTTTGGACAAAGTGATAAGTGATGAAGATAATTTTTTTTAATATGTGTTGTGTTAAGAGACAAATATTATCTATCAGATGTAACCCATGGCAATATTTACAGTCTAATGTTGGTTAACAACATTGTTTAGACCAGCAGCATTTTCAGCTTCTGAAATACCTGAGATACAACTTGCTAAATCCTTTAAAATTAAAAACCCTACTGTTAGTTTTGATAGATATCTATTATCAGTTATTACCGGTGAATCAATTAGATATACAGATCCTAAGAGATGTGAGGGCAATTTGTAAATAAACCTCCATTTCGTTATTAATGACAGACACTCACAGATACAAAACGTTTCTTATACACATAAGAAAAATTACAAAACATACCAACGGAACTGCTTCAGAAGTTCTTGGGTGCATCTAGCAGTGTGAGGGCGAGCATTATTGTGAACCAACACACCAGACGTGGTGCCATAGAAAATCCCGCCAAATATGAAGATACCAAAAGAGTACTGCTAGTGAAATTCATGGAGTGTGGTTCGACCATCAATTCAGAAGTCTACTGTGAAACATTATGAAATCTCAAATAAGCTATCCATAACAAGCGTCGGGGCCTGCTGACTTCCGGTGTGGTGTTGGTTCACAATAATGCTCACCTGCACACTGCTAGACACACCCAAGAACTTTTGAAGCAGTTCTGTTGGGATGCTTTTGATCACACACACATACCCATAGCCCAGATTTGGTGCCCAGATTAACCTGTATTAAACGACTACTAAGGAATTTCAAACCTTGTAAGACATTATGACAATTGCCTCAATTTGAATGGTGATTATGTCAAAAAGTAATGTAATGTTGTAGTTTTCTAATGTGTATAATAAAAGTTCTGTATCTGTGAGTGTCTGTCATTGATAACCAAATGGAGGTTTATTTCCGAATTGCCCTCGTAAATGAATAAAGAATTGGAGATTCCTACATTGCCCAAACAATGAAAGAGTGCCTTAACTTCTATAGTAGGAGTGTCAATGGACCTTAAACTTCAACTTATGCTACAAAAGATGTAGAATATTAATAGCAGATTAATGTCAGGCACGAAAGACCAGGACCTCATGTTAATTTCCAGTTAAACTGATTTATTTATCATGCCTATGCATAGGAATCTAGTCAATTAATGGTCAGCACTACTTTGGCACTAGATAAGAGTTAACAGTATTCCAGAGGGGTTGGTCTTAGTCTACTGGTGGCAACATAGAGATTCTAAGCTGATTCCTCTTTTGACTTCAACCCCAGCCTCTGCCATTGTTTCTTCTACAGAGCTTACATCATGATGTCATGCTTCATTATTTTGGCTTCATCGTGGTTAGGAATAGATACCTTGCTATCAGTAAGGGACAACAGTGATATCAAGGAGAGATTGGGTGCCACCTTCTATTTTGGTCTCTGGCTCAATCACTTCACTGTTTGTACCTTACTTGTAGCCTCCAACTAATTAGCACTGAAGAAATAATGTGGCACTTGATGGGTAAAGAATTGCCCACATCAGGGGTGTCAAACTGCCGGCCCATGGGCCGGATGCGTCATACGGAAGCCTCGTCCACCCCATTGCTGGCAATGGCAAAACCGTCCCAATACGTTGTGCAATGTCACGTGATGACACGAATTTGACATGTCTGGTCCACATCAATTTACAGTAGCTCAACAAAAATGGATTTTTTGTTGAGCCTTTCATCTAGGCTCTCTCTCTCTCTCTCTCTCTCTCTCTCTCTCTCTCTCTCTCTCTCTCTCTCTCTCTCTCTCTCTCTTCTTTCCATTCCTCTGACTTTAATAGCAGACTTTCTCAAGTAATTGCCACTCACCTGTATTCTGTCTGAGTTGTCTACCATTAGTCATTCTGGTATACCCACTTCTGTTACAAAGTTCTCAGTAGCCATTACTTCTAGAAGAGTTTTGTGACAGGGCTTCCATAAGGGAAGTAATATTTAAGACTGTCTTTTTGCTACATTTTGCTCAAGCTACATCTTTAAGATACTTTTCAAGGCTGCAACATATTGAAAAAGTTAGATGGTAATCAAAACATGGTTAACTGTCACCAAATCCATCTGGCTCAGAAAATATTGCAGTTGACACATTGTGTAAGGCAGGGCTCTTCAAACTTGGCACTTTTAAAACTTGTGGACTTCAGCTCCCAGAATTCCTCAGCCATCATGGCTGGTTGAGGAATTCTGGGAGTTGAAGTCCACAGGTCTTAAAGTTGCTAAGTTTGTAGACTGACTGGTGTAAGGGCATTCCTAGTTACTGTGGCCTCTTACAAATCCAATAACAACTGAGGACATCTAGATGCAGGTCTGTTTTTTCTGTCCCCTCTATACCAGCTGTACTTCAATCTTGTCTGAATTTAATTTCAGCTTGCTGATAATTAATCTCAGGTAGTATTGCAGAATATTTACAGTATTGCTTCTTGAAGCCAGACAGTAAGAAGCATGATGAAAACACCTAGACTTATTTAAGTGGGTCACACCTAGGCAGCTTCATTGAACCCAAAAGATGAGAACCCTTAAGTAAAATACAAAGCAGAAACAAATAAGTATGAAAAATGATTAGCAACACATAGCTGCCTTTCTCCATTACTCCTCTCCCAAGAAAGAACTTTATGTTTGTTTTCAATGACATGATTTTTAGGTTGGTGTAGAAAATACAGTGCAAGTTAGCCAACAGATAGAGCAAATTGTGAAGGTTATTTTGCTGAGCAGGATTTCTGGTATATCAAGTGGTGTTTTTCCATTTACAGATCATTTTGTCACCACAACAGGTTATATTTGTTCAAATGCACACTGCCCCTTCCTCCATTTCATTTGTTTTCATATTAATCTAGAGCTGTAAAGGAGAAAGTATCTAACCGTGACATTGCATTGGACTGCATGTTTCTTAAACTAATCCTGTCAACCCTCCTATTCTAAAATTCTGGATGGCCTCCAACAGTTTCAAGCAGATGTTGAAATGCTTGTCAATGAGATAGAATTCCATGGCTCATCCATAGGTCAGTGGCCTGTGTGTGAAACAACAATCCCCTTGCACTGCCTTCTAGACACGGCCCAACAGGAAGAACTGAACTGTACCCTCAAGATCTGAATACTGAATATTGAAGGATTTCATGATAGGGTGTCAAAAACAATTGAAAAGCCCAGGAGATCTAGCCAAATCTAACTTCCACCATCCACTTTCTAATATAGATCATCCATCAAAGAAACCAATTCAGCTGGTCTTAAAATGCAACTCAAATAGATCTAGAAGCTCAATCTAGAACTGCAAACTACCGAGTTCTCAATAAATTTTCTTGAAATAGAATATTTTAGATCAAGGGTGTCAAACTGCCAGGCTGTGGGCTGGACGTGTCATGTATAAGCCGTGCCCACCCCATTGCTGGCAATGGCAAAACTGTCCTGATACGTTGCGTGATGTCACTTGACATCGTGAGTTTGACATGTCTGTTTTATATGGAACTGAAATGTTGTAGATCTTCTGGGCCAAGAGAAAAAAAAATATTTGATGCCCTGCTATTGGTTTCTTTAAACTGTCTAATTTAATTAGATTTAATATTTAATTAGTCAAGTAAGGCCCTCATTTCTCCACAGATTCTATCCACATTTTTTATTATATTTTTTTCTTGTTCTTTTTATTCTTTTATTTTTCACTCCCTCCCCCTCCCCTCCCCCTTACCCTCCCTTACCCTCCCCTCCGGCCCCCAACTTCCCAGAGCTGAATACAGGGTATAAAGTTTACAAATTTAAGCTAAAATATGCAAACGAGCTAAAAAAAAACATTAAATTCTATCGCACTTTAACTCCCCTTAAACATATCTATATTACTAACAAATAATAAATAACTAATAATACATCATATAAAACTAATACTTATTCAAATGCTAAATGAAACTTTTTAGTCCCATATTTATTCTGAATATATTCAATCCATCTTCTCCATTCCACAATATATCTCTGTTGCGAATGTTCTTTCAAATATGCTGAAATCTTTGCCATTTCCGCCAAGTTGGAAACTTTCAAAGTCCACTCTTCTACAGTATAGTCGGCAGTTCCTCCTTCTTCCAATATTGCGCTACTAAAAGTCTTGCTGCCGTAATTAGATTCAACATCAATTTAGTATCTATGACAGTAGAATCTGTAATAATACCTAACAAAAACAACTGTGGAGAAAACCTTATGTTTTTCTTAAATATCTTCTGCATGTTCCACCAAATTTTAATCCAAAAAGCTTTGACTTTTTTACAAGTCCACCATATATGATAATACGTTGCATCCTCACAACCACACCTCCAACATTTAGGCTGGCAATTTGGATACATACTTGCTAATTTTTTTATCCACATTCTTGAGATCTTCATGTTGAAAATAATTCAAAGTAATAGAACAAAGGATTGCTGAGCATAACTCCATTACCTGCCCCAGCACTGAAATCCAAGTCCAGATGTTGCTGATCAATAAAGATTGATGCAAGTTGTCCACAGAGAATCAGCAACTCTTTTGGTTTCCTCTATCCAACATCTTGTTGATCCTACTCAATATGCAAAAGTCCTAGGGTTGGTTGTGAATAGTGGAGACATAGAAGTAAGCAGTCTGATTCATTTGCTGCTTTCGAGCAGTACTTGGGCTTTCAATAATAGACTACAGTATACTCAATCTAATCCACTGAGAGTTTCTCCTTTTGCACCCTGGCTGAACTCTCTCCCTCACTCTTAGTTCCCTAAGTAAAGCAAGAGACTAACGTGCTCTGAGAAAGGAAAAGGACACTTAATAGCTAGAGTGCCAACTCCAGGAGCCATATTTCTACATTTTTGTGAATGGATGCTTTGGAATTGATTGAGTTTTTCTCCATACAAGGCATATATGAATGGGAAAAAATTTCAACAGCCATATTATTAGAATGATGACAATATATTCTCATAAAACCTAAATGTGCCTACCAGTGATAAAAGGTTGGAAATTTTTTTTTGGGGGGGGGAGAACTCCAGTTTATTGCTATGTGCATCTATTTACTTTCCTACTCAGAAAATTCAAAAGCAAGGTAAACATTAAAACAAAGGAAGTCATAGTTGCATTGCTTTAAAAGATTCTTCTATAAATTCTATCATTTTGGCATAGGCATAATAAATATGGAAGTGAAGAAAGAAAGTGTCCATGTTTAATTGCTTTTATTAAATAAAACTTTTCTTTCTTCCCTTCCCCCCATTGCTGCAGATCTGTTAATTCAAAACAACATTTATTGAACATGATTATTAATATGGACTTTATGTTCAAATGGGAACAAATGAACCCCCTCTAATTCATATGTCCATTGGCACCAGCTCCATCGTTCTCACACTCTTTTCCTGGCCTGCAGCCCAAAGGATTTACTTGCATCCTGATTGTCCATCCTGATTCCTTTATTTATCCAAAAGAAATTTTAAAAATCCTGAAATTTTCAATTGGAGTGAAACATAAAGTTTTTTAATTGGGAAAAAAAAACACACACAATTGGTCTAGTGGGGTGGGGATGATGTTTATACTTGTTCTACTTAAACCAGACACTGACAATCCATCCATCTTAACAACCTTTTCCTGTCCAACTAAATTACATGCTTTTTTTTCATTATAGAAGAACCATGTATTGATGTAATAGAGGTAGAAGAAGCACATAATTAATTTGAAAGGAAAAATAAAGACATCAAGCGAGAAAACACATTAGTGGAGAAAAAGAAGAAGAATGATATAAAACAGACGCATGGAATGGGTAGATATCCATATTTTTCATAAATATAATTCCCAACATGTCTTACCATTGACTGTTCCAATGACAGATGCTGGAAGTTGTGATTCAACCATCACTGGATATGCTCAGGTTCTCCTCTGAGTGTGGGTGAATGTTGTTCTTGTAACTAAGCAAGGGGTTTTACGCAAACTGAAAGGAACAACAGCTCCTAACTGACCTTGCCTATACTCAGAGAAGTTAAATAGGACTACACCATGTCAATCAATAGATGGGGCATCTGCAGGGAATCCCAGGGTTATAGATTAGATCAGGGGTGTCAAACTCAATTTCACTGAGGGCCGCATCAGCATTGCAGTTGCCCTCAAGGGGCCGGATGGGTATGGCCAGGGTGGGCGTGGCCTACAGGGTGGGTGTGGCTAGAGTGTGTATGGCCTACTGAGTGGGCATGGCCAGCTCTACATCGTTTGCATCAAGGGTGCCTATGGGGGCCTGGGCAGGAGTGGGACAGATCTGAGGGTCTCTGGCAGAAGGAGGATCTCTGGGCCAGGGCCAAGGCAGTGGGGGCCATTCCCTTACTGTTTCCAGGATGGCTTCGTGGGCCACATGAAACCACTTTACGGGCCGGATCCGGCCCCCGGGCCTTGTGTTTGACATGTCTGGATTAGATTGAGAAAGCGGCAGACTAATTGTTGCCAAGAAAATAAGGACATGACATATAGTCACCAAAGGTTGAAATGAAATCCAACAACACTGTCCTTTATTTTTTTAAAAAAATAAAATAAACAAAGAACACACATTGGTAATTTGGTTGCTATAGGCAACAAGTTAAAACATGGGGACTTGCACGTGGCATCTTTGCACCAGTCTAGAAGCAGCTCTGGAGATGTCCATCTGCATGATGTTGACTCATTGGAAGATGGAGCAAAGCTGAGGCGATAGACAGGTGTTTTTTTATTGGTGTACTCATCACACACCGTAATTCCTGGGGACAAATAGGCCATAATTACTCAACCACCACTGAAGCTTTCTCATACTAACAAAAGAAAAGGATATTGGGGTCAGACAGGGCATCCACAGGAGGAGTCAAAAATCTCAAGGTGATAGCTATGGCTGCCTCCAACCCCTTTTATTTATCTATTTATTTGCAAATACCATGTGTACAACATATGTAAAATGGGAGAGGAAATCAGTTATGTAGGCACAACCACCATCTTCACTGTGTGTGTTTTTTAATTTCCCCTGCAAACATCTGTGAGGACAGGCATACAAATGGGGCAAGTGGAATGAAAGGTTGGCCGAGGAACTGATTAGTCAGCCAAGGAGGCAAAGGCAAAAGACACAGGAGCAGCAGGAGGGTCAGGCAACCATCATGCATGACCATTGTTCAAAACCCAACATTGTACTCAGAATAACAGAATTAGAAGGGACCTTTGAGGTCTTCTAGTCCAACCTCCTACTCAAGCAGGAGACTCTATTCCATTCCAGACAAATGGCTGTCCGGTCTCTTCTTAAAAATTTTCAGTGAAGAAGCACCCACAACTTCTGAAGGCAAGCAGTTTTACTGGCTTATTGTTCTCACTGTTAGGAAATTTCTCCCGAGATTTGCTTGCCCTTTGACCTTGTTTAAGCCAGATCTCAAGACCTTGCTGTTCACTGAAAGATTGAATCAAGGTGGTTGATGGAGTCATATATGCTGTTTCAGTTTTAGTTGGTTTTTTTCCATTTCCAGACTCTTCTTTTTAAGTTTCTTGTACTTTCCTATTTTCTATTGTTATTTTTGTAAGCTGTCCAGAGTCACGACAGATTGGGGAGGTCTATATGTGTTTTACAAATAAATAAACAAAATTAGCTAGCAATATTTCTTTGAAGGCTCTAGGAGTCTTTACCATTTGTGTTAATGCTTCTTCAACCTACTCAATAAAGAGTAAAGAGAAAGATACAATTACAAATATATGTGTCCCTATCGTTTTCCTCCTGAGGAAAAAGGATTTTCATTAGGGTTACTGTAGTGTAGTGGGACCAAAGAGACACAGCAAATAGAGAAGCATTTTCCAATCCTTGGGTTTTGGAACTAGTCAGACCCCACCAACATCCGGACCAGAGTAACGAGGCTACAACATCTTGTACAAGCCCAGGGAGTCTTCATAACTCCAGGTCCAATGAGGACAGGGACATCCCCATACCTGAAATATCACTGCCTGCACCTGGAGCACACCACAACCCCAGGTCAAACAACTCAAATGGCAACACCAGGCCTGAAGGGGGGAACCCCTGAGACGTTCTGGCCGATCCCACAGGCCTCCTGCTTACCTCTCAGAGTATGTGCGAACTTGAGGGCAGCAGGGAAAGCCTGTGTGGGAATTAAGTGTATATAGTTGTCGGGGGGGGGAAGTTTGGAAATTGGAAAAGGGTATTGTCTTTGCTTATGGGGGAAGGGGTGTAGTGTATGCTGGCATAGCATACACGTGTGACAGCTGAATAAGGAGGCGTGGAGCTGGACAGCTCCGTGCAGGAACAGCATTTGGTGGGAAAGCCAGATTTAAAGGGATTGGCTGCCCAGCTGGTGGGAAACCTGAGTTTAAACCTATTGGCCAGGCATTCACCTGGTCAGGTATAAAAATAGACAGGTAACCTTTGTCCCCCAGTTTGGACCACGCTTCCCTCCTAATAGAGGCTCTTGCACACCTGACGTCTGTGTCTCATCGATCCGCGAACCCGACACAACAGTTACCAGTAACATCCTTTCACTTTTGGGGAGCAGGGGAAAATTTCAGGAGTACATCTTTTGCCTTTCTTTGTTATAAATAAGAAGGTAAGACATTGTATTCTGAATTTTACAAGCTAGTAATCAATAGTGCTCAAAATATGAGTGTTCATTGGAAGATAGAAACAACTGATGGGGATTAAATTTCTCACATAGAGACTTTTGGGGATTTAATTGTAAACAATTTCTTCAGGTTCCATGCTGGTGCAGGCTCTCTACTGTTGGTCCTGAATATGACAATGTCAGCTGCAAAGGTGTTGTTGTCATTATTTTTTTTTAAATTTAAGACAGTTGCCCAAATCAAATGAAACATGATCCTAAAAGTTTTTGCAATATTTCCCAACACATGTATTCGTATTTATTGGTCTGCTGATATCAGTGGGAAAAAGAATGGGGGAAAATCACTGACATGTGATATCTGAAAAGAAAGAGATGGTAAATTGACATTTTTGCCCCAGGCTTCTCAAAGTCTTAAGAACATGCTTTCACGTTTAAATCCAATGTTTAAAAAATCAATTCCATGAGCTAACCTGGATTTGCTAAGTGAAACAGTCATTAATTTTGCTTGGGGCAACAGTGCTATGGATACATTTAATTGACCATAAACTAGTGAATTGCTATCTTTGGAAACATGGGCCCAGTGTATGGCTGGTTCCAACACAGCTTCAGTGTGTACATGTTGATATAAACAAGACAGAAAAACAGAAAAACAGAGTTGGAAGGGACCTTGGAGGCCTTCTAATCCAACCTCCTGCTCAGGCAGGAAACTGTCAGAATCCATTTATATCACATTTCATAAATGTATGGGTAGAATATTGTGTTTATTCTGGGGATTCTGCCATCTCTCCGAGGGGGGGAGAGGATGGTTACTCAGATTGCAGTGGGCTGTGTTTCGAAGACCAGGGGGGCTTTTGATTTGGGGGGAACAGGGAGAAGAGAGAGACCTGGGCTGCATCTCCATTTGCAACTGAGAGGAAGAAGCAATAACAATAAAAACAAGGAGAGTTCCCTTTCCCACGGAAGGGCCTGACACCTAAGTGGATGATGTGAGCCTGACCAAATGGATGAGGGGAGGGGGCTGAAATGGGAATGCTTTATATAGGATTGAAATGTAACTCTGTTAGATCCCGTCTTGTATTGCCACAATCGATCTCATCCTAGTAAACATTTCCTTTTTGGACAAACTTGCATCCAAGAGTTCTTATTTCCTAAGATGTGGATTGAGGTGGGTCCTGACAGAAACCTTATACCACTTCAGACAAATGGCTGTCCAGTTTCTTCTTAAAAACTTCCAGTGTTGGAGCATCCACAACTTCTAAAGGCAGGTTGTTCCACTGATTGTTCTGACTGTCAGGAAATTTCTCCTTAGTTCAGGTTGCTTCTCTACTTGATTGGTTTCCATCCGTTGCTTCTTGTCCTCCCAGATGTTTACATATCATGCTGTCTTCCATCTTGTCTGAGTATCAGACAGGATGATTGAACAGGGTAAAGCCTTCTAAATATTTCCTGGACTTCATACACTGTAGAAAAAAGTACCTCTACTCTTATCGGTAATTAAGGGGACAGCAGAGTTCATAGCTAGGACTTGTTCCCCATAGAATGTATCAAGGAAATGCAAAATTAGGATTTTCAACTTTTGCTTGCAAAATCATGGTGTTTAGATGGAGGCCAGAAGAGAGGTTGGGTGGGACAGTTCAAGGGTCCACTGATCACACATGCCCTGTTTATTCCATTGCCATAGCAGTATTCCAGTATTTGAAGGGCTGCCACAAACAAACAATTCTCCAAAGCACCAGAGGGCAGGAGAAGAAACAATGGTTGGAAGCTGACCAAAGAGAGAAGCAACCTGGAATTAAGGAGTGAGGACAACAGCTTGCCTTCAGAAATTGTGGGTGCTCCATCACTGGATGTTTTTAAGAAGAGACTGGACAGCCACTTGTGTGAAATGGTACAGGGTCTCCTGCCCGAGCAGGGGGCTGGACTAGAAGGCCTCCAAGGTCCCTTCCACATTCTATTCTATTCTATTCTATTCTATTCTATTCTATTCTATTCTATTCTATTCTATTCTATTCTATTCTATTCTATTCTATTCTATTCTATTCTATTCTATTCTATTCTATTCTATTCTATTCTATTCTATTCTATGCTATGCTATGCTATGCTATGCTATGCTATGCTATGCTATGCTATGCTATGCTATGGTATTCTATTCTATTCTATTCTATTCTATTCTATTCTATTCTATTCTATTCTATTCTATTCTATTCTATTCTATTCTATTCTATTCTATTCTATTCTATTCTAAATATATGGTAGCTGGGTAGATTGGTGGGAGATTGAAGAATGTGTCTTTTTTTGTGTTCTCTGAGCTTGATGGTTTTCTTACAGACATTTCATTACCAAGCTAGGTAACATGATCAGTGGACAGGGATGATGATATTAGTTCAACCCTGAGCTTCTTCTATTGGTATTAACAAATGTGTAGGGAACCAGGAAAGGCAGGAAAGGATTGGCTTTGCACTGCCTAGAAAATTCTGGGACTTGTAATCTCAAAACATACAGCAGCCACTACATTGGAAAGACAGCTCTTTTTAATTGGCATTTTGAGCATTTAGTCACGAGAGGAAGTAAATATAAGAGAGAATGGTAACTGAGGCAAGGCTGGGTGCATGTGCACTGGTTTGTAACCTATGCAGACAGCAAAAAGACAAGCTTTGTACTAATTTGGCACACTTCTCAATTGGACTTGTCAGTGAGGGAGGAAGGATATCAATTGATACATAGTTAATGGGCGATTGGGGGATATGATCTGCCAAGAGCCAGGGGAAAAAATTGCCCATTTTCATTTCAAGGATTGCCAAACAGTTGTCAGAAAGCATCAGTGATATTTAGGGAAAGATAAATCTAAACCAGTCCAGGCGGAAAGCAACTGCTATCAGATAAAAATTTACCACTTAAGCTCCAGACTGGAAGAAGGACAGAAGCTCAAAGAAATTGAGGAAGGAAAGACCTACTCTTAGTCATAAAGCTACACTGATCTCAAAGGAGCTTATTGCTGAGTCAATATGTTTAGGTCATGCTCCAAATCCTTTTGCTGGACTCCAATACTGTGATCTCATCCTGGGAATCCACATCTAGAAAACAGCTTTCTGGGTGCAACTTGGCCAACTCTAGCTAAACTCTAGCTATGCACACTGTTCCATTCTCACACAGGCCTTCCAAATAGAATAGTCAGACTGGTAAAGCAAGCAGATGGCAGGGTCTTCTAGCAATCTCTGAAAAACAATGTCGTAAGTCATAAAGTTGCTTCAAAGAATTTGCAGGGCCATCAAATACACTATGCGTGCAAACCAGTTGTATTACAACATGTCTATGCATATTCTCAGTCATCCAGTTCATTGTTGTCCCAAAGGTGCCTTTTCGAAAGGCAATTGGACTTTATTTTTCCTTGAAGATGTTTCGCTTCTCATCCAAGAAGTTCAGAATTGCTTATTTTAAAAAATAAAGGCAATGCATTAATAATGCCAACATCTCAGATATAGCAGCATGTTCCTGGTTGATTGTCAAATGAAGCACCTTCAAAGAAAGATGCCAGGGCCAATTTTCCACCCACTCTCTGATTTTGTTTTCTGAAATATGGAGGGGTTGAGTAGAGAACCTAGGAGAGATGCACTCTCCGTTCTTCATTCAGCAGGTCTTCATAGCACTTGCGTTCAATCCTGGTTAGTAGATGTTTTGATTTGGCACCTTGCCCCAAAGGTGCCTTTTCAAAAGGTAACTGGACTTTGTTTTTCCTTGAAGATGTTTCGCTTCTCATCCAAGAAGCTTCTTCAGTTCTGAAATTGACGAAGCTTCTTGGATGAGAAGTGAAATATCTTCAAGGAAAAACAAAGTCCAATTGCCTTTTGGAAAGGCACCTTTGGGATGTACTATATGATAATCACAGAAAATTATTTTCCATTGAGAGCGGATGGCTATGAGGTTAGCAACCTATAGAATTTACAATTTCTCTCCAATAGTCCTGCAGAGAAGAAATGGTACAAGCAGACCCTCTCACAAAGGAGACCCAGAAGCAGAAATGGCCCAAATATTAATTAGGACAAGTGGGACAACAGCCCCAGGTAGCAGATACTTAGGAAGAACAAGTGTTATTTCCTCCAAGCTGTTCCTCTTGTATCCAATTAGAAGTGTATATTCTAAACTCTTGTTAGCTTCAGGAACCATTTAAGATTCCTGGCAGCAATTAACCACCAAATGTGGAATGGGTGAGGACATTTCATCCTTCCCTCCAGAGAGTAGAACTGCTTGAAGAGTATTACCTACTCTAACAAGTGGGCAGAACAAATCCTTGGAAATCAGAGATGTCTTCTGAACCCAGTGCAGGTTTTCTTGCTCACAGTCAAGGATTCTATGCTCTAAGGTTGGTAAATTGAGTACCCGGATCGTTGGGGACAATATGCTAACATTGCAAACCACTCAAAGAGTGCTGTAAAACACTATGGAGTGGTATATAAATCCAAGTGCTATTGCTAGAATGGGTTGTTTTTCAACCCCTCAGTTGAACCAATGGAGCGATTTACAAGAAGCTTGACTCCATTCAGATTCAAATGGTTCCATCAGATTCACATCATCTGTCTGATCCAATCTGACAATTGGAATTGATCTGGAGAATGGCGTTGATCTGATTTTTCCAGATCAATTTGCGTAAAAGGGCTTTTATGCAGTGCAGGCATCCAACCTCATCTGATGAGTCAATCTGACTTTCTAGTTTGATGGGGTAGGTTAATTCAATGTGGAGATTGATTTCAGATGCTGAAATCAGAACTTCACAGTCTTTGGATTTGCCTTCTGTATGCAAGGAAAAGGGCCTGAAATGCTCAATCAACTTGTGTCCTGGTACATACAGATCAAAGGCATTTTCAAGCCATCTTTTCTTCCTCTTAAGTAACAAAAAAAGCCTTTATTTTTGCATCACAGTGGGGTTCCCAATGCACATCTGCAAAGGAGAAGTTCATCTTGACACATATCCCAATATAGAATGGGATGCTGCTCTCCACATTTGAGCTCACCAACAGGTGCAACACGTCCGTAGTTGTTTACAATGAAGAAAGACTAAATGTGGCTTAAGTATTAACCATATGCCTACCAACCAAAGCTGGGTTACAACGAAATTTCCTGCCAGGAGCCCTGGGCTCAAGTGCTATCAGTATAAATAGCAGAATGTATACTCCCCCCCCCCCAGTTTCACATTTCTGAAGCTCTGACTACATGCAAGATGTAAATGAGGTAACCACCTCTAAGCATGCCACGTAAAAATGAAAGCCAACTGACGATCATTCTTACTTGGTTCCAGTCTCTGCTACATCCTTGTTATTGTCCACAAAGAGATATGAGCAAGTGGCCTCCTGCCCTGGATTCAGTCCAAATATCTTCCTATTTAAACAAGCCCAGCTTAGATTAGCATTTTTTTTCTAGCACTTCATCTCATTGCAATGGTTTTCAGATGATTATCAGGGGAAAGAATTCCTGGAAAACAATATCTCCAATCTAAAAGTCCTGCTCTTCAATGCCAAATCAAATCAAAACATCTGCTAACCAGGATTGAATGTAAGTGCTGTGAAGACCTGCTGAATGAAGAGTGGAGAGTCCGGCTCTCCTAGGTTCTCTTCACAACCCCTCCATATTTCAGAAAACAAAATCAGAGTGTGGGTGGAAAATTGGCCCTGGCATCTTTCTTTGAAGATGCTGCATTTGACAATCAACCAGGAACATGCTCCTGTATTTGGGATGTTGGTACTATTAATGTATTGCCTTTCTTTTTTAAAATAAGCAATTCAAACATGAAAGGATAAAAGTTTCCCTGTCCAATTGCATCTGACTTTAGGGCATGGTGCTCATCTCCATTTCTTGGCTGAGGGAGCCAGCATTGTCTGAAAACATTTCCCTTGATCATGTGGCCAACTTGGCTATATGCCAAAGGGGCACGGAATGCAGTTACCTTCCCACCAAAGTGGTACCTGTTAATCTACTTGCATTCGCATGATTTCAGACTGCTAGGTTAGCAGGAGCTAGAGCAAGTACTGGGAGCTCCCTCCGTTGCATGGTGCTCAGGTCTTGAACCCAGGCTGTCAGCTTTCCAGCTGAGAAGTTCAGGATCTTTAACCACTGAACCACCGCACCCCCGTAATTAAAACATTATTTAGCCATAATATTGTATGTACAAGTACAAATAGAGATGGATGTTTATTTCTCTCTGTTAACAAGTACATAGGCAGTACTTCTGTGCTTGTATTATCATTTTTGTATACACAGCAATGTGAAATCATAGCTGCCAGTTCTTTAGCTGGTGTAGGCCTTCATAGACATTGAATCCTTCCCAAGAATTTATGATGGTTTAATATATTAGTGTAGCATACGTACAGATCCAAGCAGCGTGACTTTTTTAACCGACAGATGGAAATTTTGTCAATGCACAAATTTTCTAAGTGCTGCCCAAGGCTTTTTGCTAGGGCACCCAGTGTGCTGAGCGGTTTATGCTATAAGTTTGTATCTTGTGATTGTCTCCAGTGCTTTGTTTTACATTCTACTATTCTTTGGTAACACAGTGGATTTCTTTTCCCGTAAGTGTTCAACCTGCAAGTCGTGGTATTTCATAATTTTTGAATTGCTTTTCCTCAATACTAGCATCACCTAGTACAGGAATACCAATGAACCAGACTTTCTTCTTTTCAGTCACTGTTATATCAGACATGTTATAAACAAGATCCCTGTCTGTTTATTATCTGTTTTATTTAAAGCAAAGGTGTTTCATTTAAAAAAGATATCTATGAATTAACAGTAACTGCTGAAGTTATACAGTTGCTAATGAATATAACATTCATTAGGTAAGCAGAGAATATTATTTGTTTTTATGATATATACAAAAAAGATATATACATTTTAAAATTTGTTGCTAAAATCTCCGTTGTATTGTATTTAGAAATTTAAAAAGAAAAGGAAAAGAAAAGAAAATCTATGTGTAATATAAGTAAATAGAAAAAGAATAGAACAGAGCTGGAAGGGACCTTGGAGGTCTTCTAGTCTAGCCCCCTGCTCAAGCAGGAAAACCTATACCAGACATGTCAAACACAAGGCCCGGGGGCCGGATGCGGCCCGCGAAGTGGTTTTATGCGTCCCGTGAAGCCATCCTGGAAACAGTGAGGGAACGGCCCCCACTGCCTCGGCCCTGGTCCAGAGACCCTCCTTCTGCCAGAGACCCTCAGATCTGTCCCACTCCTGCCCAGGCCCACATAGGCACCCTTGATGTGAACGATGTAGAGCTGGCCACGCCCACCCAGTAGGCCATACGCACTCTAGCCACGCCCACCCAGTAGGCCACGCCCACCCTGGCCATACCCACCCGGCCCCTTGAGGGCAACCGCAATGCTGATGCGGCCCTCAATGAAATTGAGTTTGACACCCCTGACCTATACCATCTCAGACAAGTGACTATCTAGCCTCTTTTTAAAAATCTCCAGTGACAAGAGCGCCCACAATTTCTGAATGTAAGCTATTCCACTGGTTAATTGTCCTCACTGTCAGGAGGACAGTGTCATGTTCTGGCTGTCTGCTGATAATCGGCCTTAGTTATGTGCCCATCTTTCCATTTTTTGTATTTTTCCTTTTTGTTGTTCAGTTTGTCAGAGAGATCTTTGTGCAGCCATGCTGGTCTCTTCTTGAATTTCTTGTTTTTCTTTTTCAGTGGTATTGCGCTGGTCTAGGCTTTTATGATCACATTTTTCAGAGTTTCCCATGCTTCTTGGGTTGTTTTCCCCCTTAGGATTTTCACCCATGGGATTTTTCCTAGTTCTCTGTGAGTTTGTTAAAGCTCTTTTGAAGTTCAAGACACTGGTTTGGATTGTTTTCTGTTGCTAGTGTTTGCATTATATTAAATTCCAGTATGATGTGGACACTTTTGCCCAAGATTGCAGCAACTTCAACTCCCTCTATCAGTTCTTCTATAATAGTTAGAATTAAGTCCAGTATGGCTTTACATCTAGTACCCTCCTCCACCTTTTGGATGACAAAGTTGTCAGCTAGGTTGGTTAGGAATGTGTTTGATCTCCCGCTCACTGCAGAGTTTTTCTCCCAGTTGATATCTGGATAGTTGAAGTCTCCCGTTACTACTGTGGTATGCTTCCTACATACATTTTTAACTGGTTGGAAAGAGTTCATCTATTTCTTCTGATTGGTTGGGTGGCCAGTATATACATCTATGGTAATGTCACTTTTTTCTCTTTTATATTGACCCATGTTCATTCTGGAGAGATTTTTTTTTAAAATTCCATTTATATCCCGCCCTTCTCCGAAGACTCAGGGTGGCTTACAAGCTTAGCAGTAGCCTTCATTCTATGTATATGCCTGCTTATTAGGGCTTTCACACACACACCCAAGCGGCATTATTACAAAGTCAGCTTATTGCCCCCAACAATCTGGGTCCTCATTTTACCTACCTCGGAAGGATGGAAGGCTGAGTCAACCTTGAGCCTGGTGGGATGCGAACCTGCACTAATTGCAGGCAGCTGGTGTTACTTAAGGAGGCATTATTATTATTATTATTATTATTATTATTATTATTATTATTATTATTATTATTATTATTATTATTATTATTATTATTATTATTAATTTTATTTGTATACCGCCCTTCTCCCGAAGGACTCAGGGCGGTGAACAGGGCAATACATGTTAAAAGACAAAAATTAAAAGAGATTAAACAAATGCCCACAACTCTTACAGTAGATTAAAACACATTAAAAATAATAAAAACCCAACCCCATCCCATCAGGCCAGGCCAGCTTGTTCGAAGAGATACGTCTTTAGATCGCGCCGGAAGGAGCACAGGTCAGGCGCCATCCGGAGCTCAATTGGAAGACGGTTCCATAAATCCGGCGTGCCCACAGAGAACGCCCTCCCCCTGGGGGCCACCAGTCGGCATTCTTTGACCGGTGGCACCCTGAGGAGGCCCTCTCTGTGGGAGCATACTGGGCGGAGGGAAGTTGATGCCGGCCGCAGGTGCTCCCCAAGGTATTCCGGACCCATGCCATGTAGGGCTTTGTAGGTCAATACCAGCACCTTGAACCTCACCCGGAAGACAACTGGGAGCCAATGCAGCTCACCGAGCAGAAGTGTAACATGGGAGTATCGGGAGACTCCCAACACAACTCTCGCGGCTGCATTCTGTACCAGTTGGAGCCTCCAAGTGGTCTTCAAGGGCAGCCCCATGTAGAGAGCGTTGCAGTAGTCTAAACGAGAGGTCACGAGCGCATTAGCCTACTGCTCCACCAAGGCTCTTGGATCATGTGCACTTCTGTAGATATATAGTGTTCTCTTATATATAGTGCAACTCTCACTCCTCTTTTTGTAAACCTGTTTCCTTTGAACAATTTGTATCCATCCATCAGTCCATTCCATTCATGGATTTCAACCCACCAGGTTTCTGTAATGCCAACTATGTCATACCCTCCCTTGTGTACTATTGATTCTAGTTTGCCCTGTTCGTTCCCCAGGCTTTGAGCATTTGTATATAAGCTTTTAAGACTTCTATGCCTGTTTGTGGGTATGTTTCCTGCATCTCCTAATTGTTGTTTGGGTTTTTCTTTTTTCTTGTCTCTGCCTACCTCATTGTTTGATTTGTTTTCTTGGGATTTATGATTGGTTTTGGGTTCTACAGAATCTAAAGATTGGTCACCCTCCCCCCTCAATTTTAATTTAAAGCCCTCCTGATGAGGTGGGCCAGTCTTTTTCCAAGTACACTTTTCCCTGCTTTTGTGAGGTGCAGCCCATCCCTTGCCAAGAGTCCTTCACATAGGAAATGCAGTCCATGATCCAAGAAACCAAAGTTTTCTTGGTGACACCAACCTTTTAGCCAATGGTTTATTGCTAGAATTCTTTTTTCCTCTCCATGGGTGTTGGCCTTTCATTGGGAGTACTGATGAGAACACTACTTGTGCTCCTAGCTTCTTAACTTTATTGCCTAGTTGTTTGTAATCTCTCACTATTGTACTCAGGTTCTTTGTTGTGTCATTCATCCCAGTGTGGAGTAGGAGGAAAGGGTAGTAATCAGTAGGCTTAATCATTTTGGTTAGGTTCTCAGCCACATCTTTGATTTTTGCTCCAGGGAGACAACATACCTCCCTAGATTGTATGTCCGGTCTGCAGATGGATGATTCTGTTCCTTTGAGGATAGAATCTCCTATTACCAACACTCGCCTTCCTTTTTGGGGGGCTGCAGTCTGGGGTGCTTTTCTGTTTATCTCTGGTGTGTTTGTTGATGTGACTTTTTAAGGGATATTTGAAGTTGTTTCTTTGCTAGGTGTCTGCATGTTTTCTTTGAGGGGAGATTGTGGGTCTGTGTGTTTCCATCTAAGGAAAGAAATTGATTGCTCAGTTTTAGTGGGACTGTTTCTAGTTGAGTTGGATTGGGCAGAAGGGGTTTGTTAGTTGTATGCTGCATATTTAATATTTAATTTCTAACTTCCCCCTTGTTTGTATTCCAATCTAATTGCAGTATCTGTTGGCGTAAGCTTTAAAAATCATACTCTAAAATAATGTTTGTATTTACCTAGCTGTGTAAAATGCAATATATCTGAAAGCCATTTCTGTTTAAATTTATTTAAACTTCTGTTATGTGCATATACTGTTACTTACTCCATTGCTGCTTGTTTTCCAAGTTCCCAGTGTGATATTGTCGGTACTAAGTCTTTTTTCCAATATTGTACCAAGTTTATCTTTGTAGCCATAAGCAGCGGCACTCTTAATATAGTTTCCACCCTGTTGCCTAATGAACTCTTCTGGGCTAGCCAAGTGATCTTGAATTACCATAGGCTTCTTGTCCTGGGGTATTTCAATGTCCAGTTAACAGCAGTTCAGAATTTCATCTCTTGTATGGCATCCATGGACCTATGCTGGGGTATTTAGTCTGCAAGCATGAAGCAGGACATATATCAGATCTGTTTTTAAGAAGATGGAGGAACCCTGTATAAATCCATTGCCATGTAGACAAATCACACTCTGGTCATTTTTAATTTAAATATTTGGCTTGTACAAATTTCTACGAAATAGTTAAAACAATCCAAGTCTAGTGTCAGAGGGATCTGGATGTTTTTTGAATATGTCTGAAGAATTTCCCACATTGTCAACAGGAAGTTAATGTTTTAGAGAAGATCATCTCCACTAACACGATGACATCTTTGGGCACAAAATTGGAGATTCCAATTTTCCTTACTGTCATCAGCATCCATGATGACACATGAAACCATGTCTTCCCGGTCCGCGGAGAAACTGCTCTCCACAGAACCAGTCCCTGGGGCTCAAATGGCAGCTGCTTTATACTGAAGTAGGTAGCAGAATCTCTTAGATCATACTAGGGTCACTTCCCATCAATTCTTAATTTTGCCTTTAAAAAACCACTTTGCTTCATCTGCTCTGCAAGCATAACAATATCGGTCTGTTACACAATGCAGTAGCACACTTTACTACTGAGATCATATTTTGTGATCTGCTTTGAAGTCCCAGAGAAATAGCTTTATTGCTCAGTAGCTCCAGTGATCCATGCCTTACTAATCTCACATCAAGATTAGTATAATGTCAAGGATGTAGAGGCAGTTCTTGGAGAATTCAGAGACTAAGGCTGTCTCATGCTGGTCATGCTGTGACTGACTTTTGAATGACCTACATACACCTGGGGATGTCCTGGAATGTAATAATAATAATAATAATAATAATAATTAATAATAATAATAATAATAATAATAATAATAATAATAATAATAATAACAACAACAACAATAACAACAACAACAATAACAATAAAAACAACAACAACAACAACAACAACAACAATAATAATAATAATAATAATAATAATAATAATAATAATAATAATAATAATAATAACAATAATAATAATAATAAATTGCAGTTGTGGTACCTTTGGTCTTTCCTTTAGAGGTACTTCATACATCATCTGTAGACCATTTTTAAAAATTGCTTAAGATGCACCTGATGCATTTGCTCCTGACTGATTTTGACTGAATTCTTTCCATGTTTCAATTGTTTCTGGGCTCGTGATTTGTTTCATTGTCACAGTTCAGTTTTGTGTTTAGCCTTGCCATCTGAAGAGCTTTAAAATTAAGAGACTGCAGTAAAATGGCAGATTACAGGTATCTAAACATGAGTGGCATTTAATTAGACAGTGCTGTATTGATTAATATTTTGATCGTGCCTTTTCAAACACAGTGAAAAGCAATTAGATAACATTGGGATTTTCTGGACCACCATCCTGTCTGTTTCCCAGCTGTTGGGATCCTGTTTAAAATGTAGCCCAAAGTGATCCAGCTGCTGTGACCATTCTGTTTGACAACGGTCCCTTGGAACATTAGGGTACTATAAACAGCCATGTTTATATGTTTGCAACTGAGCAGAGAATCACTAGCAATGGGTGTTTTACCTATTCAGACCTATAGGCAAGCATAAAAACTGTAAGCCAATCAGCATTTGTTTGTCATATCTAAGTCCCAGTTCTTCCCCCTTAGAGAGTGCTCAAAAACCTATCCTTCCCCTTTTTCACAAAAATAAAATGGAATTAACTGCTCGCGTTTCACGTCTTTCTCTGTTCTCTGTGCGAATTGTCTGTTATCTTTCAAACCCTTAATCCCAATAATCTATCAATCCTGCATTTGATCTCCTTCATTTAATCATGCCAGTGCATTGCTAGAATGGGATCCAGAAGGTGTAGGCAGGGCAAGAATGTCTACGGAGATTTTCCCAAAGGTGCTTTTTCAAAAGGCAACTGGACTTACTTTACAGTATTTTTCCTTGAAGATGTCTTGCTTCTCATCCAAGAAGTTTTTGCAGTTCTTCTCGGAGAAGAAGCAAAATGTTTTCAAAGAAAAAAACCAAGAAAGCCCAGTTGCCTTTTGGAAAAAGCACCTTGGGGGCAACAAGGAAAGAATCTTCTGAAACGAAAGCAAAGATCACACAGATAATTCCTCCAGAAGTGTCCAGTTGGGCTGGGGAAATGAACCCCCCCCTCAAATAACACTCTTTTGATGCAAGCTCCACCTCTTTGGTACATGACTCATGACACTACACAAATGTCCTGCAGATGTATAAAATAGTAATATATTGCCTTTCTGAAATGTCATTTCCCCTGGAGGACAGTAGAACAGGGAGATGCTGAAATTGATTGCAGTTGCAAGCCATGCAATATCTTAAGATCAACAGGAGGATTCATCTCACTTATGTCCAGTCCAAACTCCATTCAGAAGACCTCTTTAACTATAACAAAGCTTCAAAGAAATTGATGAGACTCAAGCTAGTTTTGAAAACTTTCTTACTGAGCTTCACTGGGGCTTATTCGCTTAATAAATAACTACCCCATACAAAGAACAATAGTAATTTTGAGGTCCAGCATTAAAAGAAACAATCAATGTATACCAATTGCAATCTAAATGAAAGTTGGGTTTTGCATGGATGGTCTGCCTCTCCCGGACCGTACTCCATTTTAATCCTAAAATAGACCAGAGCAGGTGGCAGGCCTACCCATAATCAACTTTACAAATATTAAGGAGGAAAAGAAATAATTTTACAGAAATGTATTGTTATATTTCTGGTACTTCTATGTTTTACTTTTTTTCAAAAATAAAGTAGTTTTGTGCATTTCTGTTTCACACACCCCCATCCCATCTTCCTAGTGCTCACATACTCTTGGAGCCTCTTTGCTCTGATGGGATGACATTATATTGTCAAGGGTTATTTATGCCATTATTGTACTTAGCTGAGCTACCCTGTTCTGCCTTTGCAGAATTGTCTCCTTTTATCAACACTTCTGAGTCCTCTTTTTTTTCCTTCATGCCATCATTCTGCTAAACACCTAATTCCCACATTGTTGTCTTATGTCTAAGTATATTTACCCATGCAGTATGGCTGTATTACTATTATCCTTCTCATCTTTTATACCACATTCTCTTATTGGTATCATTACTATGACTATATTACTTTGTTGTGTTTATGTACATTGAGAGCTTCTGCACCGGAGACAAATTCCTTGTATGTTCAATCACACTTGGCCAATAAATTCTACTCTGCTCTACTCTGCTCCATCCCATTCTTTCCTGTGAAAATCTGAACAAAATCCCTGGTTCTCACATTATTCCTAGCCATGGAATCGTATAAGATTAAGGTGAGAAAAAACTACCTAGACATTTTCTTGCTAAACTTGCATAGAATAATATTTCGGCTACTAAACTCCTAGTGGCATCAAAGGATCTAGAGACAGAACAGGAATCTTTTACAACTGTGACATATTAAATTGAAGGATTTATGGATTTATGTTAGTTCCTCCATTGAAGTTAAGGGTTGCCCAAGAATGTATATTATATTTCTAAATAACATTTAATCTATATAGCGCAGGGTTTCTCAAACTTACTGGATTCCTACAGGCAAAGTTGGGAACACAGCCCAGAGTAAGTTTCAAGAATGTTCAACTGTGTGTAAAAAACTGATTAGTTTTTTTTTTTAATGGAATGTCACCTCCCATCCTCAGTTTCTCATAACATCGTCTTGCATCTATTTGAAATTTTTGGACTATAATTATTAGTCAGAGATTACCAGAATAAAGTCCAATAACTCTTGAAGGCACTGGATGGTCTTCTCCTAATGCAAGAGAGTTCCCCCATCAAACAAAATCAATGGAACTTTAAAATCTCAGCTAAAATACCGAGACTCTTCAATGCAATGCAGAGTAGAAAGGGGCATACATTTTGACCTTGGTGGCTTCCTGAAACAATCAAACATAATTTTTCAAAAACCTTTAGAAGGTGCATGAAAGAAAGGCATTTCAAAAGCATGTGACACAATATAATTTCATGTGACACAATATAATTTCTCAGACTGCTTCAGCACCCTCTAATTTTAATGCAGAACTCTTGGGTCCATTAACATTCTTTTTACCATCACCCACTAAGAGCCTAATCATAAGAGAAAGGGACTTTTGCTGTTGGTTGATATCCTGAGGACATTATTGGCTTTTATTTCAGAGGTATGGTGGCTTCCAGATAAGAGAATGGCCTTAAGCTGAACAGTTACCAAAATGCTGGAGAATTTTCTTTGTGCTGTTCTTTTAAGGAGATAAATCTTATTTATATTTTCCAGAGCAGTAGGTGGATCATAGCTATTCTTCAACTTGCATACTCTACATAGTTCCTGGCTTTAGCAAAAATGCATACAAAAATGTAAAGGAGACAAAAATGTACACGTTATAATAGGATACACACAAGAGAGAAAACCTGTCCACAGTTGGGTATCTTGATAAATGTGGCATGCAGATATATGCATTTAAATTTTATTTATTTTATTTAAATAAAATTTCTTTGCAGAATTATATGGGGATTTCAACAGGACTGATTGGTGATGGAGCGGGGGAACAAATTACTATAGCTACAGGGATTTCTACCCATCCCTAGTAACATTGTTCTGAATTTTTGACTACTACTGTTGTTTTTATTAAAATAAATGAGATACACTGAACAAAGGACAACATCACCAAAGAACAGAATCTTATCCAGAGATGTGTAATTTTTTTAAAAAAATGTGTAAGATAAAGGACAAAGGAAAGATGACAGAAGACAAAAGAAACTAGAAGGAACATGCTGAGTAAAGATATTCCATTAATAAAAGAAGAACAGGTAAAAATATTGTGTACTTTTTATATCTTCTAAAAGAGTGGAACGAATGTCTGGGAGCGAAAAATAAAGTAAATTTTGGCTTAGTATTCAGGCAGAATATTTGCAATATTTAAAGGGAAGGAGTGTCTTTTGTCAGTAATTTAATATAATCACAGGTACTTTGCAAACTCCTAGCACTAAAGAATATTCTATTTTATGAAACGATACAGCAATGTACTAGAATGTTTGCACAGGTCCTGTTTTCTCTTTAAATCTGGTTTGCTTCACTTTCCTGTGCGCCAACTCATTTCATGCAAACTGTAGAAGGAAGGCAGGAAGGAAGGAAGGCAGGAAGGAAGGAAGGAAGGAAGGAAGGAAGGAAGGAAGGAAGGAAGGAAGGAAGGAAGGAAGGAAGGAAGGAAGGAAGGAAGGAAGCTCCTCTTTCAAATTTGCCTATAGTAAATGGTTGGCCAGCAAAACCTTCCTTAGTCTACGTCAGGGGTGTTAAACTGCCAGCCCATGGGCTGGATGCGTCACTTAGAAGCTGCACCCACCCCAGCTCCAGCAAGGGGAAAAAAAGTCACGATACGTCATGTGACGCAATGAGCTTGACACCCCTGGTCTAGGTGGAAGGTCTTCATTGAGCTTTGGTGGCATAGCGGTTAAAATGTAGTACTTCAGGCTGCTTCTGCTGACTGCCGGCTGCCAGCAGGTAAGCAGTTCGAATCTTACCAGGCTCCAGGTGACTTAGCCTTCCCTCCTTCTGAGGTAAAATGAGGACCCAGATTGTTGGGGATGATATGCTGACAACTGTAAACTGCTTAGAGAGGGCTGTAAAGTACTGTAAAGTGGTATATAAGTCTCAGTGCTATTGCTATTGCTATTAATCAGGAATCTACCTGCATTTAGTTTCAGCAAATTACCCCAAGCTGTAACGATGGAAGAAAGAAAACTTTTATCTGTTTGTATTAAAACAGCAGTGGAGAACTGCAGCAGTTAATGGTTCTGTAGCATCCCAGTTGCCCAACAAATTAAGAACGATGGAGTTGGGGGGGGGGGAGAGAGAAGATTTCAATCAATATATGTAATAGCTCGAGTAATCTGATTCAGAACATCCTGTATCACATGTTATTTCTCTTTCAGTAGCTGGTGACAAGAAGCAGTGAATGCCCTACGCCTCCCTCACATGAATTACATTATATTACAATGAAATAATTCAGAGTACACTTTGAGCTGGCTTTGCTATTATATGCATTTTCAGAGAAAGGGCTGCCAGCAGCTTTTTCTTCTTACAGAAGACCATTCTTAATTGATCCTAACAGAGAAATCAATTTTTTTAAAAGCAACTTCAAAGAGATGGAAAGATTATAATGAAGGCAGGCATTCAGATCTGATGTACTCCAGAGTAGCCTGCAAACAAGCTCAGCTGAAGAAAACAAGAAGACAGAACCCATCATATTAGCACAATATGGTTGTATTGAAAGAGTGTTATGAAGGCCTTTCTTTTAATGTCTTTCTGCCAAGATTACACCGCAGGAACAGTGGTGCTTTTAGAACAGTGTGTCTTCCAGTAAGTAGATGGGGTCATATTTCTTTTCTTTTTTCCCCCTAGGCTTGAATGACCAAACTGTTTGATCAAAACAGGTGGAACCAGGTCTCGTATGAAAAGCAACCAAACTGCAATCAAACTAGAGAAATGATTACAGAGTCCAAAGAGAAGGGAATTATTATTATTCAAGCCTGGAGGGTTTTTAATTGCACCTAATATTGGGCACACAGCTCTAATCAAGACCCCTCAGGTGAGGGGGAAAAAAATCTCCACAGGGCCTGAATATTTTATTTGTTTGCTTGATTTCTATAGCAACCCATCTCAGTCAATGACTCTGGATGGTTTACAGTTCAAAAGATATATTACAATTAAAATAATAAAAACAATAACAAATAACAAATGCTAAAAACATTCAGGTTAAATATACATATGAGCAAGGTACTTTGCCAGTTAGTAATACAGTCAGTTAGCAATACAGTCAGAAAACGGGGCTCTTACCACATTCAGCACCCCAGGCTTAGGAACATAGCTAGATATTTAGGGTCTTACAAAAGGATAACAGGGTTGGGGCCATTCTGGTCTTCCAAGAGAAAATGTTCCGTAGAGCAGGCACCACTGCAGAAAAAGCCTGTTTTCTATTCCTGACAGGATCTGAGGCTGACAGGATTGGCAGCATGCCCATTCTGCTTGATCTGATTGGATGGGTAGAAACTCTTGGGGGGAAAAGTGATCCCTCAGATACCCTGTGCGAAAGCCATGTAGAGCTCTAAAGGTGACCCCCAGCACCTTGGATTGCACCCAGCATCTAGAAACACACCACTAACCAATGCGACTCAGACAGAAGTGGTGTTACGTGTACTGAATATCTGGCACCATTTACTACCCATGCAGCCACATTCTGTACCAGTTGAAGTTTCCTAATGGTCTTCAGGAGCAGCCCCATGTAGAGTGTACTACAGTAGTCTAAATTTTGTAGAAGCTATGTGTGGGCTCTGTTCTATCACCATGTCCTTTGAACCAAGGTGCTACTAAAGACATCCTGGAGCAATTTTATGATCTAGAGTTGCCATTCCTGAATTGCATATCATGCAATTTCTATTTCTTCCCCAGCCTAAAAGATGCATAGGGAGGGGGCGGATCTGTTAATTATGACGTTTTGTTGGGAATTGTGTCGATTACTTTCACTCAAAAAGCCAACCCATGACTTTGTCAAAGACCTCGTGAAACAGCCCAGTGCAGACTAGGAGATGTGAAGAATTATACAGATAGACATTTTGATAAATTATAACCAATACTTATTATGTTATGGCTATGATTAAAAAATCTATAAAATATTTCTTCAGTATGAGTCCTGAATAGACTGGTCAAACTGATTTCTCTGCACATAGTTTGTCAATCTGATAAACCTTATCCATCAGGTCAGTCTGCCTGCCAAGATTTTAATTTATTAGTTGTATTATGCATATCAGAAGTTAATGAATATAATCTTGGAATTAGAGAAATGATTGATGCACAAGTCTAGATGATCCCTCCATGATTAGAGACAGTGTCTTTCCTTTAAGCTGCACTAATATGTCCTAAGGGTCTTGTAAATAATTATGATTTTTGATACTTATTTTCATGCAGCTATGTAAAGTTGAAGGGCAAATCCATTCAAAGGTCCTTGCTTTGATGTAAAGGTGGCCTGCTAACAAAGTCCAGTGGGGATTGTACATATGATTTTCATTGAATCTCATCTAATCTCAGCTGAGGGAACCTTAGGATATCTTTAGTTTTTTCACTGTAGAAGTGGTATTTTCCCTCTTATCCTAACTCCAGATGCTGTGTGTGTGTGCAGGCAATGTGGGGTACATTGATGTGCATGGGGGAGATGGTCTGGAAGGATGTGTTCAGTGTTGACAAATATGTGGCTTCAATTGGTTCTGCCAATTATTTGTGGAACTATTTCCTTTTAACTGGATTTGACCTATTCTCCTGCCCCTCAATCCTCTTTGGGCTGAGAGATTGACACTCCCATTTCTGCAACCACTTTTTTATTTAAAAGGATTAATCAGCTTATTGATTGATTGATCCAGACCAGTGTTTTTCAAACTTGGCAACTTTAAGATGTGTGGACATCAACTACCCCATGCTGATTGGGGAATTCTGAAAGTTAAAGTCCCTACATCTTGAAGTTGCCAAGTTTGATAAACACTGATTTAGAGGGTTTGAAGCCTTGAACATAATTAGTCTGTCCCTAGCTTAATCTATGTAACTGGAAATGTAATTGAAATAACTCATCCCTTGTATTCTATAATCTGCTTGGCAAAGTATTCTGCAAAGGCTACTGTTTTCTCCTAATGCAGTCTTCTTGGGTAGTTCACAGTGCTTACACTGATCCCCATAGTTAAATTGCTCTTTTGGATCTTCAAATACATTTATTTTGTAGTTGCACATATCAGGATGTCCAAAAAGTGGGAACCAAGAGATACTTAATTCTAACACTGCCTCATGGTGGTCTACATAATTTTAATCTTTTGATAGAATGTTGTGGGGGGAAGATTGCAGTGCATGGAATAAACAGATTACTGTATTCATGCCATGCAGAAGGGTTTTTCACATGACACTGGGCTAGAATTTCATCTGAGGGAACCACAATCCCACCACTAGAGAACTGTAGGTTAAAGCTACATGACATTGTCTGCAAAGCTATTACAGGTACAAAGATGGAAAATGGAGCATATACCGACAATGGAAGAATTGATTTTGAAATTGATGGAGCTAGCTGAGATGAAGAAATTTAGTGCTTTGATCAGAGACAATAAGTTGATTAAATATCTTGAGGCTTGGAGAACATTGTTAGATTTCCTACAAGAAAAGAAGAAAAAACAACTTTTGAGTTCGGAATTTGAGGATTAGACTTGACTCAACTAGAAAAATAGTGTGGATAGTTAATTATATGATTTATTTAGAGTTGATAGGTGATTATATATTAGATTAAAGATGAACTAAGAACATAATATCAATTATAGTTTAATGTTGATTATTAGTATTTTAAGGGTTACGTATTGAGATTACCTAATTAAATTTAGAGGGAAGTTGCTGTATTGTATTACTTCATGGTCTATGTACTGAAAAAGTCAAAGGTTACCTTTGTTAAAAATTTGTTTTGTGTATTTTTTTTCTCACGTTTCCACTTCATCCTTTTATTCCACTTCCCATTTTCCATTTATGGAAAAATCAAGGGTTAGGCCAACAAAAGTGAGCTTTCTCAAAAAAAAAGTAGTAGCATTTGTGAGAGATATCTTTGTAATGAGAAAAATAGATGAACTTGGCCAGGGTTTGAAGCTCATATTTATTTCACATTTGTCATCAGCCACTTTTAGCTCAATGTCATCAGCTAATGGGATATGCCTTTTACCTTACTTTAATTTTATATTGCATCAATTTTCTTGGAACTTATAGTTGATTCCATAGCTGCCAATTTTGTGTCTGGTTGCACATTTAATAAAATACTAGTTCTGGTGATTGAGCAGACAGACAGATCATGTTCTTTCTTTGCAAGGCAATTACCTTTCCACTTGTGGCTAAACTTCTCAAGAATTCATAGTTTGCATGAAGGAAAACAAATTGGTCGCTAATCCAAATGAGACAGAGATCCTTCTGGACAATCAAAAGGCAGATCAGGGGAGAGGAGAATGGTAGAATACACATCTAATAAATAAAGTGATATGTTCCCTGGGTTTTTTCCAACTATTCTATACTGAGGCAACTTGATTAGCTTGCTGCCCTGGGCCATCATACCTGGATTGCAGCAGTCCAGATGCCCATCTGTTGACAGCAAAGAAATTGATTTCTTACATCTCTTTGGTATCATCTAGTGGTGGTTTGGATTTTTGCAGCTAAAGTTGTGATAACCTCACAGTATCTACTATTAAGTTTTAATATTTTGCATTACACAACAGAGTTCATTACAATTTTGGAGGAAATGCTTATCCCCAAAATGTATTCTAAGAAATTGGACAAGTCAGGCACTGGAAGAAAGAGAAGGAAAAGTTCGTTGTTTTGTTAATCATCCTTGAAGCATACAACATAAATCATTGGTTTCTGATCATTTGAATTGCTATTACAATTAATACAATCATCAACAATCGTAAGGAGTCTGGAGGCTAAATCATACAAAGAATAGAATAGAATAGAATAGAATAGAATAGAATAGAATAGAATAGAATAGAATAGAA
Source organism: Vipera berus (assembly GCF_964194415.1). Classification (NCBI taxonomy): domain Eukaryota; kingdom Metazoa; phylum Chordata; class Lepidosauria; order Squamata; family Viperidae; genus Vipera; species Vipera berus. The sequence continues at coordinate 85,199,926 of NC_138207.1, read as the reverse complement.
TAGAATAGAATAGAATAGAATAGAATAGAATAGAATAGAATAGAATAGAATAGAATAGAATAGAATAGAATAGAATAGAATAGAATGGAGGATGGGATGGAATGGAATGGAATGGAATGGAATGGAATGGAATAGAATAGAATAGAATAGAATAGAATAGAATAGAATAGAATAGAATAGAATAGAATAGAATAGAATAGAATAGAATAGAATAGAATAGAATAGAATAGAATAGAATAGAATAGAATAGAATAGAATGGAGGATGGGATGGGATGGGATGGGATGGGATGGGATGGGATGGGATGGGATGGAATGGAATAGAATAGAATAGAATAGAATAGAATAGAATAGAATAGAATAGAATAGAATAGAATAGAATAGAATAGAATAGAATAGAATAGAATAGAATAGAATAGAATAGAATATGGAATGGAATAGAATAGAATAGAATAGAATAGAATAGAATAGAATAGAATAGAATAGAATAGAATAGAATAGAATAGAATAGAATAGAATAGAATAGAATAGAATAGAATAGAATAGAATAGAATAGAATAGAATGGAGGATGAGATGGGATGGGATGGGATGGGATGGGATGGAATAGAATAGAATAGAATAGAATAGAATAGAATAGAATAGAATAGAATAGAATAGAATAGAATAGAATAGAATAGAATAGAATAGAATGGGATGGAATAGAATAGAATAGAATAGAATAGAATAGAATAGAATAGAATAGAATAGAATAGAATAGAATAGAATAGAATAGAATAGAATAGAATAGAATAGAATAGAATAGAATAGAATAGAATAGAATAGAGTAACAGAGTTGGAAAGGACCTTGTAGGTCACCTAGTCCAACCCCCACCCAAGCAGGAGACCCTATACCATTTCTGACAGATGGCAGTCCAGTCTCTTCTTGAAAACTTCTAGTGATGAACCTCCCACAACTTTTGAAGGCAACTTCTATTCCATTGGTTGATTGTTCTCATGTCAGAAAATGTCTCCTTATCTCCAGGTTGAATCCCTCCTTGATCAATTTCCATCTGTTATTCCTTGTCTGGCCTTCAGGTGTTTTGAAAAATAGGTTGACTCCCCTCCTCTCTGTGACAGCCCCTCAAATATTGGAAGACTGCTATCATGTCTACCCTGGTCCTTCTCTTCACTAGACTAGCCATGCCCAGTTCCTGTAACCATTCTTCTTAAGTTTTAGCCTCCAGTCCCCTAATCAATTAACGGTATGTCTAGCTTTAAAAAAAGAGGTTAAGGGTCCTCCAGTACTTGAGGGGCTCTCACAGAGAAGAGGAGGTTGACTTATTCTCCAGAGTACCTGAAAGCAGGACAAGAAGCAATGGGTGGAAGTTTGTCAAAGAGAGATGCAGCCTGGAACTAAAGAGAACTTTCCTTATAATGAGAACAATTAATCAATGTTCTCAATGCCTCCATTTTATGGATTAAGCACAGGTTTACATCACCACAGGGATGGCTAGATGAAGAAGCTATAAGTCATTAGTGATACTACTGAGGCTCAACTTTTTTTAAAAAAGAACTAAAACAGTGATCAATTCTTTAGAGTTAGTACTGAGATAGATATTTTGCATATTCCTGTAGTTGCATCTGTCTTTTGCTAATCCCCCTTGGAAAAGTTAAGAAATAGTAATAATTAATAATAATAGAGGTATACCCTCTGGGTAATATACATGTGTCAATCATAACTATAAACCACAACTGTTCATTCATTTCCTTAAAATGCTGAAGGAAAAAATACCCCCTTTTTATTTAAATAAAATGAGTGGATCCTTGGTTTTTAGAAAGCTTGAGAAGTGGTGGTGGTGGTTAATGAAATCCGGAAATTTGAAGTTTATAATTGTGGATCTGTCACATGCCAACAACTAGAACTGCTCATAAATAATCTCAGTCAGTAACTTTATTGTTTATCACATGTGTTATAAGAACTTCATCAGACTGCTTGCCTTCCTCTGAGAACAACCAGATACAGTTTCATAGATTTTGAAAGAGGACAAGCTTATGGCATTTGTGACTGTGCAAGACTCTAGACTAGGTCCTCACTTTATTCCTCCTTTCAGCCTAGCTGACAATTCCCCAATAGGAGCAAACTTCCTAATGGAAGGGTATCTTGAGTTTGAGTAACATCAGCAGGAAGCTACATAATAACCTTCATCCATACTAGGGAAAGCCAAATGCTTTCTCATCAGCAAATATGCGGTGGCTCAGTGGGTTAGGACGCTGAGCTTGTCGATCAGACGGTCGGCAGTTTGGCGGGTCGAATCCCGAGTGCCGTGTAACAGTGAGCACCTGTTACTTTTCCCAGCTTCTGCCAACCTAGCAGTTCGAAAGCACATTAAAATGCAAATAGAAAAATAGGGACCACTACGGTGGGAAGGTAACAGCATTCTGTGCGCCTTTGGCATCTAGGCATGCCATCCACATGACCAAATATAAAGTATTTGTTAAGTATTTTAGAATACCTTGCCAGGCCCAAATACGGGCCAAACCTTATTGCCTGTATCAGCCTAACCTAAGGCCATCCACAAGCTGTAGTCACAACTGTGACAACTCATTATTTGTGTAAATTTTTTGGATTGCTAACAAAGAATTAAAGGGAGACTGATATGGCCATTTCAAACTCATTTGTTCTCATCAGTCAGCCATACCCTTCTGAGATTCGAAGCTGGGCCGATTGCACATTAGGCAGTTGTTTTAACCTCTAAGCCATATCAGTCTCCCTTTAATTCTTTGTTAGCAATCCAAAAAATTTACACACACAGACACAGAGACACAGAGACACAGAGACACACACACACACACACATATATATATATATATATACAGTATATATACAGTGTGTATATATATATATATATATATATATATATATATATATACATATACAGTGTGTATATATATATATATATATATATATATATATATATATATATATATATATATATATATATATACAGTATATATACAGTGTATATATATATATATATATATATATATATATATATATATATATATATATATGTATATATACACAGTATATATACAGTGTAAATATATATATATATATATATATATATATATATACATATACAGTGTATATATATATATATATATATATATATATATACAGTATATATACAGTGTATATATATATATATATATATATATGTATATATACACAGTATATATACAGTGTAAATATATATATATATATATATATATATATATATATATATATATAAAAGGTAAAGGTTCCCCCGCACATGCGTGCTAGTATATATATATATATATATATATATATACAGATAGGGAGGAGAAAGATTAAAAAAAAGGGGACAGTAAGACCGGATTGCAAGGGAAGCGATGCGAGACAGTCAGAACAATCACGATTGGCTAGAGCAAGGTCCATCACACGGCCAATGAGCAGAGCACGGAATCAAACAGGCTTACCAACAGTTTTTCAAACCTTCAATGCTTTCTCTGATGACGCTGGCAGAGGACCAGCGAAAGCTTAGATTAGGTAGATATGCTTTAAACGGTTACTTTTTATTGCTTATTATGATCTTTTAGCAATAAATGACTGTTTTTTATCCATCCCGGTGTTTGAAGATTTTATAGTTTATATATATGTGTGTGTGTGTGTGTGTGTGTGTGTGTGTGTGTGTGTGTGTGTAAGATTTTTTTTCAATACAATAAAAGTTAAAAGCAAAATAAGAAAAAGGAAGGAATGAAAAAGAAAGAAAAATTTAAAAAAATCTTCCCTTCTTTCTGTCAAGTAATTTCCATCTTACTCTTTTCCTCCCTCTTTATCCCTTTTCAACACCCCATATTGCCAGTTCAGTCTTTTCTTCTTTCGGGAAAACTCCAAATAAGGTTTCCAATCTTTATCACTTTTTCCTGACCAAGCTGATTAGCTTTGCTATTTCTGCCAACGCTTGTCAATTTTATAATCCAATCTTCTACTGAGGGTGTTTCATTATTCTTCCATCTTTGTGCATATAATAATAATCTTTCTGCAGTTACCATCCTATCTTATGTTTCAGGATGGCTGTCACCCAAGTAATTACACACGAGGAAAATTGCCTATCACTGGCAAGCTTTCTTCTGTTAAATTTGACTAACCAGTTCCTGGCTTTTTGATCTTCTAATTTAACCTTACAAAATTCTGAGGAGTTTTAGGTCAGGTTGCAGAAGGTCCAACTGCCAGACTCTTTACTGGTCCAATATTCATTTCGAATGTGCTACCTGTTTCAAAAGGGACGCGGTGGCTCAGTGGGTTAGGACGCTGAGCTTGTCGATCAGAAGGTCGGCAGTTTGGCGGGTCGAATCCCGAGTGCCGTGTAACAGTGAGCACCTGTTACTTGTCCCAGCTTCTGCCAACCTAGCAGTTCGAAAGCACGTAAAAATGCAAGTAGAAAAATAGGGACCACTACAGTGGGAAGGTAACAGCGTTCTGTGTGCCTTTGGCGTCTAGTCATGCCGGCCACATCACCACGGAGTCCTCCTCAGACAAACGCTGGCTCTTTGGCTTTGAAACGGAGATGGGCACCGGTCCCTAGAGTCGGAAACGACTAGCACGCATGTGCGGGGGAACCTTTACCTTTACCTTACCTGTTTCAAACCTTGCAACGTGACCTGCTGAGCTAATTGCTTTTAATTTTTGTAACTTGTGTATTGTTTTTTAAAAAAACCTTGTGAACCGCCCTGAGTCCTACGGGAGAAGGGCGGTATATAAGTCTAATAAAATAAAATAAATAAATAAATAAATAATGCGTCTGTGGGTCTTTCCCCACTGCAAAGTTTGAAGCCCAGTCTTGAGCTGGTGAAAAAAATATATCCAGAAACATGCTGCCCTCATTTCTGATCCCTTCTTGTTTTAATTGTCTCTGTTTCCAGAAACTGTAGTCTCCTAGCTTCCCTCCAAAGTCATGGGTAACAAAGCCCAATAGATTATGTATACCTTTTGGCTGTTATTGGCAGCTAAGGGGAAATTAGTTCATTACCGTACAATGGTATTTTCCTTAGCAATACAAGCTAAGGACAACTTAGACTGCTTCACCCCTGCCTGGGAATGAACTAAAGGTAATCTCAAGAGGACATGTTTAAAATAAAAAGATGTTGCCAGAGCATGTTTGTGCCATGGTTAGCTGCAAATGAGAAAAGCTGAAAAATTATCGATGACAGTAATTGATGCTGTTTTACAGCTAACACATAATTTGTACTTATTCAGAAAAAAATATGCCAAGTTAAATGGAACAAACGAAGCATTCTGGGCTTCAGACGCAAGTCTCACTTATACATGATACAATCATATAAAGTTATCAGGATATCACTATATATTTCATTACAGAATCATAGAGCCATAGGGCTGGAAGGGACTTTCGACATTTTCTAGTCCAATCCCTTGCTCTTATACCATCCCAGTCAAATGGTTGTCCAGTCTATTTTTAAAACCTCCAGTGATGGAGCACCCTCAACCCAAGGAGGCAAACTGTTCCATTGATTAATTGCTCCTACTGTCAGAAAAAGTCCCCTCCTCAGTCAACGTGTTCCTTTGCTTTTTTCTTCTTCTCATGATTCACCCAACTTCTCCTTATTTTGGTGTCTTCCACAAATTGCTCCTAACTTGCCTCCAGCCATATCATTCCCAGTACAGGTAGCCCTCAATTTATGACCACAATTTATGTCACTGTGAGAAATTTGTTAAGTGAGTTTTGCCCCGTTTTATGACATTTCTTGCCACAGTTGTTAAGTGAATCACTGCAGTTGTTAAAGTAATGATTTATTTATTTATTTATTTATTAATGGGACTTATATCCCGCCCTATCTCCCGAGGGACTCAGGGTGGCTAACAACAACAAAAATTAAAGGTCTCTGTACAGTAAATTAAAATTTAAAGTTGAAATAAATTAAAGATTGGAGTTAAAATCCCTGTCAGTCCAGGTCAGCCAGGTGGAAAAGGAGTGTTTTGAGGCCGCGGTGAAAGGACCGGAGATCTTGGGCCATCCGAAGCTCAGGGGGGAGCTGGTTCCACAGGGCTAGTGCTCCCACAGAGAAGGCTCTTCCCCTGGGGGTCGCAAGCCAACATTGTCTAGCCGATGGTACCCTGAGGAGGCCTTCTCTGTGTGAGCGTACTGGGCAATGGGAATTCGTTCCCGGCAGCAGATGGTCCTGCAAGTATCCCGGGCCTAAGCCATGTAGGGCTTTAAAGGTAAGTACCAGCACCTTAAATCTCACCCGGAGGGCAACCGGTAGCCAATGCAGCTCACGCAGGAGGGGTGTAATATGGGAGTATCGGGGTGCTCCCATCACTACCCGTGCAGCTGCACTCTGCACCAGTTGAAGCCTCCGGGTGGTCTGCAAGGGCAGCCCCATGTAGAGAGCATTGCAGTAGTCTATACGGGAGGTAACGAGTGCGTGGGTGTACCAGGCGAATCTGGTCAAATGCCCCCCTAGCCACGACTCCAATATGATCTTCAAAACTGAGTTGTGAATCCAGGAGGGCGCCCAGGTTGCGTGCTCTATCAACGGGAGGTAATATCTCTCCTCCTATAATCAAAGATGAAACCTCTTGGACTAAACAAGATGTCGGTACGTAAAGCCACTCAGTCTTGGCTGGGTTGAGCCGGAGCCTGTTATTTCCCATCCAAATCTGTACCGCTTCCAGGCAACAGGACATCACATCGAGGGCATCACTGGGTTGGTTCGGGGTGCAGATGAAAAGCTGGGTATCATCAGCATATTGATGATACTTCACCCCGAAGCCATGGATGATCTCTCCCAGCGGCTTCATATAGATGTTGAACAGGAGGGGCGAGAGCACTGATCCCTGAGGCACCCCACAACTAAGGGGCCTAGGGGTTGACCTCTGCCCCCCTGCCAACACCGTCTGCGAACGGCCCGAGAGGTAGGAGGAGAACCATCGTAGAACGGTGCCTCCCACTCCCAACCCCTCAAGACGATGCAGCAAGATACCGTGGTTGATGGTATCAAAAGCCGCTGAGATATCTAATAGGACCAGGACAGAGGAGTAACCCCTATCTCGGGCCCGCCAGAGATCATTCACCAGCGCGACCAATGCCGTCTCCGTGCTATACCCGGGCCTGAAACCCGATTGGTACAGATCCAGATACTCAGTTTCCTCCAGGACCAAAGGGAGCTGCCGTGCCACCACGCTCTCAAGGACCTTCGCAAGAAAGCGAAGGTTGGAGACAGGACGGAAGTTGTTTAAAATAGCTGGATCCAATGCAGGTTTCTTAAGGAGGGGCCTTACTACCACCTCTTTCAAGGCGGCAGGGAAGTACCCTTCACTCAGTGAGGCATTGATAACTGCTAGGAGCCAGCCTCGTGTAACCTCTCGAGACGCATAGACCAGCCATGAGGGACACAGGTCCAACAAACACGTGGCGGCACTTAATTTCCCCATGATCCTGTCCACTTCATCCGGAGTCACAGGATCAAACTCTTCCCAAGTGTTCTCGGCCAAACTCATCGTTTTCCTCTCGTCAGATACTGCCCAGTCAGAGTCCAGACCAGCCCGAATCTGAGCAATTTTGTCCACCATCATTTGTCCAATGATACGGTTGTTAAGTGAATCTGGCTTCCCCCATTGACTTTGCTTGTCAAGAAGGTCGCAAAAGGGGATCACATGACCCAGGAACACTGCAACCGTCATTGTCTTGTGTTTATTGTATCTATTGTTTAATTCTTTTTTTAAAAAAATTACTTTTTTTTTTTTTAATTTTTATGGTTGCGAGCCGCCCTGAGTCCTTCCTCAGGGAGAAGGGCGGCATATAAATTTAATCAAATCAAATCAAATCAAAATAAATGTGAGTCAGCTGTCAAGCATTTGAATGTAAATCACATGACCCTGGGGATGCTGCAAGGGTCATAAGTCTGAAAAATGGTCATAAGTCACTTTTGTCAGTGACACTTAACATTACACAATATTATACACCAGAGTATTTCCCAAGCCAATCGGAGAATAACCAGCCAAATGGAATAACCCAACTTGTTAAATCTTCAGAAATACATTCTGATTGACCACATTTAGACAATTCTTTACCCAGACATTCATCCTATCAACTGAACTTCCAGCAATACCACTGATATTCCCCTATGTTGATGATCCATAACTCTTTTAAAGTCAAGAACTTCATTTGTTTTGGGGCAATACATCTGGAATTACTCTCCAGAAAGACAAGTGGGGCCAAGACACAGAAGAAGCCAAAATGTTATTCATTTGAAATTTAATGAAATCTGCATCACACCTATTAGAGCTCTTCTTATTTTTGACCACTAATAACCAGTCAAGTATCTGCATTACTCTTGATGTCTCCACCTCGGCATTCCCCTCAGCAGGACCAATAATTATACTTGCAATTGTAATTATAATAAATTGTACAGAAATTGATGAGAAGGTCATTCACAAAGCATGCTCTCTCTCTGTGTCTACACACACACACACACACACACACACACACACACAGTTATTTTTAGATCAGAAAATTAGTATATCAATGGTCTACTATTTGAAATGCTAAGATATATATCATGAAGATCAAAACTTTGGTGGAATAAAACTGACATGCTTTGTCTCCTGAGTCTGTAGAATCTAGTAAGTTATGCCACTGTCTGTGCTCTTCTTTCTTCCATCTTGCCTGGATGTGATTTAATCTTTTTATAACTAAAGATGCATCAGTCCGAAGCCCAAAGATGACACAGAGAAATCCAACTGAGTCCAGTTTTTTTATTTGTTTACACAGTACCTAATAAACAATATCATCAGACTAAAGCTATAACCTTTTATCCATCCTAATAGATATACCCTGAGAGATTTGGGGTGTGGTTACCCCAAAATGTTTCCTCCCTCCCTCATCCAGTTCAGCATTGTATAGTCTTCTATTTTGGGCCTCTCTCTGGAAGGTGCATTCACTTCCCAGGGAAGTCCTGATGAAATCCCCCCCTTCTCCAGCTATATATTCCATCACAAGAAGATCTCTACGGAAATATTCTTATCAAAAATCCATCTCAATTACCAATCCATCCATCCATCCATCCATCCATCCATCCATCCAACCATACCATCCATCAACTCTCCTACACACAAGGTTCTATTAAGTCAAACATCAGCAACTTAAAGCTTGCATATATAGTTCACCTGTTTCTAGGAAGAAGGTTGGCAGTTTGGTGGGTTGAATCCCGAGTGCCGCGTAACAGAGTGAGCGCCTGTTACTCGTCCCAGCTTCTGCCAACCTAGCAGTTCGAAAGCATGTAAAAATGCAAGTAGAAAAATAGGGACCACTACGATGTGAAGGTAACAGCGTTCCGTGCACCTTTAGCGTCTAGTCATGCCGGCCATATGACCACAGAGACGTCCTCGGACAAGCGCTGGCTCTTCAGCTTTGAAATGGAGATGAGCACCGGCCCCTAGAGTTGGAAACAACTAGCATGCATGTGCAGGGGAACCTTTACCTTTACCTTATTTCCAGGTTACATGCCTAAGGCACCTGCAGCAACTATCACAATTCCCAGGAGAAATATGAATGCAATATTGTATATTCTGGGTTACTGCTGCCATAAAATAGGGTTTAATGTTGCAATGATCATATGCATGAGTATTCAGGTTTCTATCCCAGGAGATGCAATAGGATTTATTGCTAACTAAAGAGATATGGAATTTATTACCTGGGAGATGAGGGGGTACATGGAATTTTGAGAGGCCAGTGAAAACCAAGGCAATTATACACACTCTGCTAGAGACAAGTTCCTTGAGGATGTTCTCCAGCACAAGTCCAAAAGCTCAGAAGATAAACCTCGGGTCCCAGTGACCGACCCAGATTGGATCCTGCAACATTATCCTGGGACACGTATCTTTGCCTTCGTTCTTGATTATTTCAATAGGTCCCACTAACAATTGGGAGAATGAAGCATTTAAGAGTTTCACATCCGTTGTTTTGGAGCTCCGGGGAAGGGTGGCTTCCCCATGCAGGAAACACCACTTCATCTCATATCTTGCCTCCTGTAAATTCCCTGCAAATGGAGGAATTATTTGTTTGTTTGTTCCCTTTGGATTGCCTTGCTATGCAAAACAAATGCCATTTGCCTTGTGCTTTGGGCACTCCCCGAGGTTAATAATAATAATAATAATAATAATAATAATAATAATAATAATAATAATAATAATAATAATAATAATAATAATAATAATAATAATAATAATAATAATAATAATAATAATAATAATAATAATATAAAGTTGGAAGGGACCTTGGAGGTCATCTAGTCCAACCCCCTGCTCAGGCAGGAAACCCTATACCATTTCAGGCAAATGGCTGTCCAGTCTCTTCTTAAAAACCTCCAGTGTTGGAGCATTCACCACCTCTGGAGGCAGGTTGTTCCACTGGTTAATTGTTCTAACTGTCAGGAAGTTTCTCCTTAGTTCTAGGTTGCTTCTCTCCTTGACTAGTTTCCATCCGTTGCTTCTTGTCCTGCTTTCAGGTGCTTTGGAGAATAGCTTGACTCCCTCTTCTTTGTGGTAGACCCTGAGATATTGGAACACTGCTATCATGTCACCCCTCCCCCTTCTCTTCATTAAACTACACATACCCAATTCCAGCAACCGTTTCCTATATGTTTTAGTCTCCAGCCCCCTAATCATCTTGGTTGCTCTTCTCTGTACCCTTTCTAGAGTCTCGACATCTTTTTTACATCGTGGTGACCAAAACTGGATGCAGTATTCCAGGTGTGGCCTTACCAAAGCATTGTAAAGTGGTATTAGTACTTCACTTGATCTTGATTCTATCCCTCTGTTAATGCAGCCTAGCACTGTGTTGGCTTTTTTGGCAGCTGCAGCACACTGCTGGCTCATATTGAAGTGATTGTCTACTAAGACTCCGAGATCCCTCTCGCAGTTACTACTATTGAGCAAGGTACCACCTATACTATACCTATGCATTTGATTTTTTCCTGCCTAAATGTAGAACCTTACTTTTTTCACCATTGAATTTCATTTTGTTAGATAGTGCCCAGTGTTCGAGTCTGTCCAGATCCTTCTGTATCTTAAGCCTATCTTCTGGAGTATTGGCTATTCCTGCCAGCTTGGTGTCGTCTGCAAATTTGATGAGTTCCCCATCTATCCCCTCATCCAAATCATTAATGAAGATATTGAAGAGCACTGGGCCCAGAACAGAGCCCTGGGGCACCCCACTACACACTTCCTCCCATGTAGATGCGGTTCCATTGAGGATTGGCACTCATCATCACACACAATTCACACAAACTTTTTAGCATGAAAATGGCGCTGTGCTTTGAGATGATCTAGAGGGAAGAGAAAACAGCCTTGAGGAACAGGAGGAAGATCAACTACCAAGACAAGTCAGATAAACATGTTGGAGAAGGAGAGGCAGAATCTGGGGCTGCAATGGGACAACTCACTCCAGCCAAGTCGCTGCAGCCAACTTGCCGCAGCCAACTCACCATGGCCAACACGCCATGGGACAATTTAACAAATTAATTATTTAAAATAAATTTAAAAAATATTTTATTTTTTGTCACATTACATTTTGTCACTCCTTTTGCATCTTTTCTTTAATGATTCTTTAATGTACAGGTATAGTATAGGGGGTACCTTGTTCAATAGTAGTAACTGTGAGAGGGATCTCGGAGTCCTAGTGGACAATCACTTAAATATGAGCCAGCAGTGTGCTGCAGCTGCCAAAAAAGCCAACACGGTGCTAGGCTGCATTAACAGAGGAATAGAATCAAGATCACGTGAAGTATTAATATCACTTTACATTGCCTTGGTAAGGCCACACTTAGAATATTGCATCCAGTTTTGGTCACCACAATGTAGAAAAGATGTTGAGACTCTAGAAAGAGTACAGAGAAGAGCAACAAAGATGATTAGGGGCCTGGAGGCAAAAACATATCAGGAATGGTTGCTGGAACTGGGTATGTGTAGTTTAATGAAAAGAAGGGCAAGGGGTGACATGATAGTAGTGTTCCAATATCTCAGGGTCTGCCACAAAGAAGAGGGAGCCATGCTATTCTCTAAAGCACCTGACACCAGAACAAGAAGCAATGGATGGAAACTAACTAAAGAGAGAAGCAACCTAGAACTAAGGAGAAATTTCCTGACAGTTAGAACAATTAACCAGTGGAACAACCTGCCTCCAGAAGCTGTGAATGCTCCAACACTGGAAGTTTTTAAGAAGAGACTGGACAGCCATTTGTCTGAAATGGTGTAGGGTTTCCTGCCTGAGCAGGGGGTTGGACTAGATGACCTCCAAGGTCCCTTCCAACGTTACTATTATGCTTATGATTCTATTCCACCATTTATTTGATATTAATGTAACTCTTGTCCCGAAGTGAATTCTTCCACAGCGAGTTGGCCCTGGTGAGTTGTACCTGGAGAGTTAGCTGTGGTGAATTGGCCATGGTGAGTTGGCCATGGCGAATTGAGGGATCAGCCTAGAATCCGTACATAACCGAAAGCAAACAAAGTCCAACCTCTCTTGAATTCCGTTGACACTTATCTAACTCCAAGCAGGGGCTGACCCTTAGTTGAGAATATTCCTGTGCATAGGCATGAATATAAATCAGTTTAATTGGACCATCACATGTGGACCTGATCTTTCAAACCTGACCCAAAAAGTCCTGAGTCCAGGCTGAGAGAGTCAAGGAAGATGAGTAAATGCTCAAACAAGCCCCTCCCTAGTTTTCATGAAAATAAAAGGAAGGATGGGGGAAGTGCAAGATTCTTTTACTATAACAATACAATAAACCTAGTACCAACCTACATGGCATTGGATTCCCAATTTGATTTATTTAAAGGGCTGACAGGTCAATGTGCAGAAGTTACAAGTGTGGAAGTGCAGGAATTGGGTATATCTAGTCTAGTGAAAAGAAGAATCAGGGATGACAGGATAGGGGTATTCCAATATTTAAAGTTCCGCCGCAAAGAAGAGGGGGTCAATTTATTTTCCAAGGCATCAAAAAGCAAGACAAGAAGCAATGGATGGAAAATAACCAAGGAAAAAAGCAACCTAGAATAAGGAGAAATTTCATAACAGTGAGAACAATCAACCAGTGGAACTGCCTCCAGAAGTTGGGGGTGCTCCATCACCGGAGGCTTTTAAGAATAGGCTAGCCCAGGGGTCTTCAAACTTGGCCCTTTGATGACTTGTGGACTTCAACTCCCAGAATTCCTCAGCCAGGCATGCCTGGCTGAGGAATTCTGGTAGTTGAAGTCCACAAGTCATCAAAGGGCCAAGTTTGAAGACCCCTGGGCTAGACCTCTATTTGGTTGATATAGGGTCTCCTGCTTGAGCAAGGGGTTAGACTAGAAGACCTTCAAGGTCCCTTCCGATGACAATGACAACGACGACGATGATGAAGTGCCCATAGGTTTTTGTGGATATTGTTCATTTTTTCTGCAAAAATGAATTTCAGCATTTTATCCCATCATTCCTGCTGAGCCACTTCAGTTTCTAGTGCTTTCTAGACTACACTTAGCAGCTGCAAAAAAAAAAATGCATCTGGAGTTGATTATCTGCCCCGGACAATTATCTGAATACCTTTGAATCTCATCTGCAAGGCAAAGAGCTTTCCAAATCACAAATGCAAGACCTCATTTTCAAACCATGTTTCCACTTTAATTTAGCCGGGTTTAAAAGTTCATTCAGTTTCTTCTTACGCACGCACACACACACACACACACACACACACACACGCTGGCTAAAACTTTGAGACAAAGGAAACAACACAAATCTTACAGCCTATGATTATACAGATAAGCAAGTGACATCAGACCTTTCATTGGTGCAATGAGGGTTAAAAATCAAAAAAACCACAAATGGACGGCACCACAAAATATACTCGCCTCCTGACAGATGTGGTTCTGCTCAGAACCTCAAAAAATTATGTCTGATGCCTTCCAGATGGGTTTGACTTCATCATCCTTATTAGCCAAAGGCAATATATAAATTGGATGCCTGCATGGAGTTTAATACCACCATTCCTATCACCCTTCTCAACATGTCTGTCAACCAAGATAGATACAGCGGTATGCATATTGCATGACTATCAGGGAAGTTCTAAAAATGAACATTTAGCCATGTCTCTGCCATCCCAAATATGAACTATATAAGCAAGACATGGACTCTACCTAAAAATGTCAAACTCATGCCAACATAGCACCCAAAATTGTATAGCATCCAAAACTGTTTGGTGGACGTTCATAATTGGCCTCTCTTGCTTGCTCCAGTGAGGGAATGAAATATGATCTGATTGGGGAGCTAGCTATGGAATCTAAGCTATCCAGTGGATTAGTTTGGGTAAGGAGAATTGAAGCTAGGTGGAGAACCAAACAATAGGTTAATGTCCCTGATGCCAAATCTTATTAAACTTAAGAGCTGGCATTGGTTGTGAAGGACCATAAGATGTTGGACATGCAGGCTGGAACATGCAGATGCAAAGGTGAAGAACTTGTGATCATATTGCTGAACAATGTCCTGAGCATCCCTCTCCATTGGCTATAATAGCTGGCTTGCTGGTAGTTGAGCTTTAGCAATATCTGGGAAACCAGGTATTTCCCAATTCTAGTTAAAGCAGATCAAGCTTCCAAAATGTACTACGATGCATAAGGCAGTCATCCGTACACATCCTACACAAACATATAGTCATTTCTGCACCCCTACAGCAAAATGAATTCAACTTCATTACAAAGTAGTATAGTGCAAAGAGGTGTTTCCTGTGCCTCTATTACATCCAATCAGGAAATTTGATTTTTCAGAGATTCCAGTGATTCCTACCTCACCCGCCCCCACCCCCACCCCAATGCATTTCATTAAAGTCATGGAGAAAAACCCAGATTTCTAGAAAAATTCTAAGTGTAACTTTTTGAAAGAAAAAAAAACATTTACATTCCTAGGTCCTAGGAAAATGCATCCAGTTGGATTACAGACTACCACATAAAAGCCAACTATCTTGAAAACAGCCAATTACAGTAGTCAGAAGGTCGGCAGTTTGGCGGGTCGAATCCCGAGTGCCGCGTAACAGAGTGAGCGCCTGTTACTCGTCCTAGCTTCTGCCAACCTAGCAGTTCGAAAGCACCTAAAAATGCAAGTAGAAAAATAGGGACCACTACGGTGGGAAGGTAACAGCGTTCCGTGCGCCTTTGGTGTCTAGTCATGCCGGCCACATGACCACGGAGATGTCCTCGGACAAGCGCTGGCTCTTCGGCTTTGAAACGGTGATGAGCACCGGCCCCTAGAGTCGGAAACGACTAGCATGCATGTGCGGGGGAACCTTTACCTTTACCTTACAGTAGTGACCAAAACTGTGGAAACCTTTTGGGAAAAGTGTACAATAGAAATGCCACCTTTGGTTAAGTTTCCACCAATTTTCTTCTAATTTCTTTATAACTGTAGCCTTGTTCACTTAATAATACTATTTTACATCGCTTTCTGGGTGACCAGTCAACTCTTTGCACCATTACTTTAATTGTATTACGTTTTACAAGCTCACTAAATGAAAGAACACAAAAAAAACCCAACCAACTTGATAGCGATCACATAACACACTGACAAACGTCCTCCTCTCAGCTTCAAAACATGCCATCAATAACTGAATCCTACTGTGATCTGATTGGCTCATTGCCAAAACAAGATGACACTTGATTGGCTCTCTAAACACTCATGCTCATTGGCTACAATCAGATGAAGGAAAGCTACCTGATATCAACCTAAGCAAGTTGTGCTTCCTTTTTCTAGTTATTTGGCTATAACTTTTCATAGAATACAGTACAGATAATTGAACAAACTTTGTTGCATTACATTCTTGATTAAAATATCTTTCCATTGATATACGTATAATTGTATGGTACTAAGGTAAAGGTAAAGGTTCCCCCGCACATGTGTGCTAGTCGTTTCCGACTCTAGGGGCCGGTGCTCATCTCTGTTTCAAAGCTGAAGAGCCAGCGCTTGTCCGAGGACATCTCCGTGGTCATGTGGCCGGCATGACTAGACACCAAAGGTGCACGGAGCGCTGTTACCTTCCCACCGTAGTGGTCCCTAGTTTTCTACTTGCATTTTTACATGCTTTCGAACTGCTAGGTTGGCAGAAGCTGGGACGAGTAACAGGCGCTCACTCTGTTACGCGGCACTCGGGATTCGACCCGCCAAACTGCCGACCTTCTGATCGACAAGCTCAGCGTCCTAACCCACTGAGCCACCGCGTCCCTTGTATGGTACTACACCACTTTTTTTTTTTTTTTTTGAGTACTGTATGGTACTACAGTACTCCAAAAAAAAAAGTGGTGTTATTAGCCATCAAACCTCAAAAATACACTTTTCCCAAAAGGTTTCCACAGTTTTGGCCACTACTGTAACTACAACAATGTAGGAAAATTGTACTCTTCCAGAGATTATTGAATTATAACCCCTAGCATCCTTCATCATTGCCTGGAATGCCTTGGGGAGCTGAAAGTTATACTTAGCAATATCCAGAGATCACATATTCCCCATTCCTGAAATGAACTCTGTCCAATTGTGGCTCCCAGAGAACCAGCTTCCCATCTTCTATGATGTTCACAAAGTGCCACTTCAAAGCATGACTTGTGAAGAAGTAAACATCAAGAGAAACTCTACTGGGCTAATCAGTGGAACATGGCAGAGTAGATATTTTCCCAGAGACTTGGCACACCATCCCGGGACACTGCAACTGTCGTAAATGCAGGCCAGTTGCCAAGTGTCTGAATTTTGATCATGTGACCATGGGGATGCTGCGATGGTCCTAAGTATGAAAAACGGACATAAGTCACTTTTTTCACTGCTGTTGTAACTTTGAACACTCACTACATGAACTGTTGTAAATCTAGGATCACCCGTATTAAGTACCCCAGTCCCATTCCATTCAAATTACCTTTATGTTTCCCCTAATATATAGGGGAAAAAATCTGCACACCCCTTGCGCACTGTAAAGCCACACTGCATTTCCCAAAGGGTGCCTGTACATTGTCGTCTCTTCTACACTTTCAGTCAGGTTCTATTAACACCTTCCCATTCACACTTGACAAGCTATTTCATTGCTTCTTTTTCCTTTGCATTTATTGATTGATTAAATGCCATAAAGTTGCTGTAAATTCTTAGTGACCAGTTATTCTTCAGAGAACTAGGTCTTCTCGTAATGTGTCCAAAATAAGACATCTTCTTTAGACAGAGATTTGGTAAGTATTTTCTTCCAATTGTCAGGAAGAAGAAAATCCGTCTCCTCTTGGTGGAAACACCTTGTTTAGATTTCTTCACCATTTCCAGAATAATGATTTATTTCCATTATAGCCACCCTGCATTTTCTCTGCCACTTTTAATCGTAATCATCTTTGCACTCTTTAACTACATTCTTTGCAGTCCTCTTTTTATTCTAATATACATTATGCAATATCTTTCTGCCAACCCCATATTTTTCAGAAATCGTTCTCTTTTATACATTTTCCTTATCCACAAGCTCTTTCTCTTCATCATGCCAGCCTCCATCCTTTTTCTTCGCATAATGCCATACTTTATAATGCAATTATTTTTTTACTGGGTTTCTTTATGTCCATTTCCTGTTCAATCTGACAGAACGTTAATCTATCATCTATTTTTTTTCACATGAGATTTACATTTTCTTTCCCAGTGGTTGTTCTATTTTCTTTTTCATTTGTTTCCTTTTCCCCCCCTATTCATTTCTGGCCATCGTCATCGTCATGCGAACCTGCAATTAGTGCAGGTTCGAGTCCCACCAGGCTCAAGGTTGACTCAGCCTTCCATCCTTCCGAGGTAGGTAAAATGAGGACCCAGATTGTTGGGGGCAATAAGCTGACTTGGTAATAATGCCGCTTGGGGGGTGGGTGGGTGTGAAAGCCCTAATAAGCAGGCATATACATAGAATGAAGGCTACTGCTAAGCTTGTAAGCCGCCCTGAGTCTTTGGAGAAGGGCGGGATATAAATGGAATTAAAAAAAATATCTAAGATATATTCTCAACATCCCCAAACTAAGATCTGATGGGATGGAGGCCTTCTCATTCCCTTCAATCCTTCATTAATTCTCTCAGTTTTTCATAGCACCCAATCAAACCAATCATACTTTTAGATTTATGTTTATTCCTGGACCATGCCAATTGATGCCTATGAACAGATATTTTTTTATTTTTTTTTAATCCCATTTACTGTATAACCCGCCCTTCTCCGAAGACTCAGGGCGGCTTACAATTTAAAGCACAAATCAATGTGCTTAGCAACAGATGCATGCTTAAAGAGCAAACATACTTTTTTTAAAAAGCAGAACTTCACGAAGCAGTTATGATTATCATTTATTCTTGAATCCCCAAATGACCCAGTCACTCTATACTCTCTTAGCTTATTCATATTCATTTATTCATATCACCAAGAGGAATAAGGTTGTTTCCCAAATCACATTCATTCACAATATTGCAGAATATGTCCCAAAAGGCTCTCCTATTATTACTGTTCATTAGAATGTAAGGTGCAATTAACAGCAACGTAGGAAAGTCTGTTTTCTTATAGACCCACCATAACTTGGATAGCATCAGTTTATAAATTCTGACATATATGTTGGCACTTTTATTTATCTCTGACACACAATTTAGTTCTTTAAACCACATCTTCACTTCCCTCACATGCTCATCAACTTTAGTCTATTAAGATCAGGCCACACTTCATCCCAATCTCTTATTTTCATAAGAACACATTATATATTGTATTCTTTCCTTCATTTATTACTGTCACATTCCAAGTTGCAATCTTTCATACCTTCACAGTCATCACTCGATGCCATGGGTAGCAATCTGTTGTAACTGTGATTTATGTATTTGTATCCCACTGTCAGGATAATAATTTAATAGCTAAACGGCTTATGTAAAGATGTAATGTAATGTGAATGATGCAATAATAAGAATGACCCAGCAGGTGTGTATATCCCTTTAAGAGTCTGAGTATAAAAGGGAAGTTTTTTTGCTGGAGTCTTTCTCTCTCTCATCCATTTGACTGCTGTAATTGTTGTGTACTGCAGTTTGCTGAATGACCATGTGTATGTATTTTATTTCTAGTGTATATTTATAGATATAGTGTAATATAAACCATCATTTAAATACAAACTACTGTGTACTGCATTTACTCCTGGGCTATCTCAGTGCAATAAGACTGTGCATGCTCTGACACCCACCTTAATTATTTTTACAAACAACCCAAGGGGGCCAACATATCCAACATATCTTCCTCCTCCTATTTTCCCCACAACAACATGAGGTGGGTTGAGCTGAGAAAGAGTGACTGGCCCAAAGTCACCCAGATGGCTTTTATGACTAAGGTGGGACTTGAACTCATGGTCTCCTGCTTTCTAGTCTTGTGCCTTAACTACTAAGCTAAACTGGCTCTAAAAGTGATGATAGTGCTGGTCAGTTCTAGCACATTTTGACCAATACGTCACAAGTAAGACCCATGGCCAATTTTACTCCAAGTGTCCTCACACTAATCTGTGCTAGCCAAGATCTCTAATCTAAAGCTTACATACTGTTGCCTTGCACCAATTACAAGGCACATGCAGGTTACAGAAATATGCAAATGGATTCAAGTATAAGAAGAGGAAATTAATTCAAATGAAGTAATGTCTGAGTCTGTAGATCAGATGATGCCCAGAAAGCAAATTTTAGGAAGTAACTGCAATTGAATTAGATTTTAAAGTACATGCATATGTGAAGTGATGTCTGGGAGAGAAAGAGAAGGCAAATGAGGATAGCACTATTGTGTAAATGTGATGCTACCTCTACTCATTTTGTACATGTCTAGTGATGTCCCAAACAAGGGTGAACTTTGGATTTGGATTCAAGTGATATTTATATGAATTTGTATGCATTTGTTGCACACACGCACAAACGCACACACACTGCTAGGAATAATTATGCCAGAGCAACAGGGTAGACCTTTTCAATCAATGCTTCATTTACTCTTTTTACCTTTTGAAGCTCAAATATCCAAGTTTATTTTGAATTAAATTCTGTTTGCTGGCAATATGTGATGGGGGTTTCCCGATACTCCCACGTAACACCTCTGCTCCGCGAGCTGCATTGGCTTCCGGTTGCCCTCTGGGTGAGATTCAAGGTGCTGGTGATGACCTATAAAGCCCTTAATGGCTTGGGTCTGGGATATCTGAGGGAACACCTGCTGCCGGCATAAAGCTTCCTTTGTCCTGTGAGCTCCCACAGGGAGGGTCTTCTCAGGGTACCGCTGGTAAAAGATTGCCGGCGGACAATACCCAGGGGGAGGGCCTTCTCTGTGGGTGCGCCAGCCCTTTGGAACCAGCTGCCTGTAGAGCTTAGTACTGCCCCTGACCTTCGCTCATTCTGCCGGGACCTGAAGACCTGGCTCTTTGAGCTTTCTGGCCTGGACTGAGAGTATTAACTGGGGTTTTAACTGTATTTTAATTGGGGTTTTTATTTCAAGGTTAATGTAATCATTTTAATTGTTTTTAATTTTTGTAATTTGCTGTATTGTTTTTAAAAAACCTTGTGAACCACCCTGAGTCCTACGGGAGAAAGGCGGTGTATAAGTTTAATAAATATAAATATAAATATAAATATTGTGTCCTGCCATTCTGTTGAAGGGGAGGGAGGGAGGCTTGCTGATATTTTTTGCATGCTTTTGCTATAAATGCTTGGGAATTAGGGAGGGGGATTATCTTCGGAGAAGGAGAAGACTCCCTCCCAGCTGATTCCAGCCTGGTTTCAAGGCCGTCATGCCCTGAGAGGGGCCTGTTGTCTGCTCAGCACTTCAATATTCTCCAAACAATCTTCCGTCATCACCTTGGCTGCCATGGACTGATCAGGGGGCTGGGATTTGGGGAAACAGAAAAATTGCTATGTGCTTTGCACGGGACCTTCAGACGGTATATAAGTCTAATAAAATTCAATAAATAAATAAATAAATAAATAAATAAATAAATAAATAAATAAATAAATAAATAAATAAATAAATAAATAAATAAATAAATAAATAAATAAATAAATAAATAAATAAATAAATAAATAAATAAATGCAAAAGTGGTGCATTGCCTTTTGAGGTTGCTTTGCTCAGGACATGTCAAGTCAGGTCCAGGATTCTGATCCTGAAAGGTAAGATTAACTGCAAATGGGAACTATTGCGTGTCAAATATTATGGAGTGGGTATACTCCTTTCCAGAAGTCTAGTCAGCCATCTAGACCACGCTTTCCCAAAATATTGTATTTTGTCCAATTTATGCCTTGTTTTTCATCTTGCCGCCCTCCTGTCAGTGACCATTCCATGTCTTCTGAATACACTTGAAATAAGCCCCACTTATTAAAATTCATCTCTCATTTTGTGCTTTGCCATCTTTCCCACAACTTTAGGTATTATGGCTAGCTTTTTCTTAGAGTTTGTCTTGCCTGGTGGCCGAATCCCTTCTTTTTGCATTACACTTGTTTATTCTTATGTAGAAGACATCAGTGCATGATGCAATAGAGATTTGTTTATCAACAGGCTGTTTGCAGAGCCTATTAACTGATTTAGTGCCAAGAGGGATTGACTAGCTCAAGGCCACCCAGCTGACTTCCAGGTCTAAGTCAGGACTAAAACCACGTCTCCCTACTCCTAGTCCAGCATCTTTTATGTGAGAGGAATCTTGGAGTCCTAGTGGACAATCACTTAAATATGAGCCAGCAGTGTGCTGCAGCTACCAAAAAAGCAAACACAGTGCTAGGCTGCATTAACAGAGGGATAGAATCAGGATCCCGTGAAGTGTTAATGCCACTTTAAAATGCCTTGGTAAGGCCACACTTGGAATACTGCATCCAATTTTGGTCACCATGATGTAAAAAAGATGTTGAGACTCTAGAAAGGGTACAGAGAAGAGCAACAAAGATGATAAGGGGACTGGAGGCTAAAACATATAAGCAACGGTTACAGGAATTGGGTATGTGTAGTTTAATGAAGAGAAGGGTGAGGGGTGAAATGACAGCAGTGTTCCAATATCTCAGGGGTTGCCACAAAGGAGAGGGAGACAAGCTATTCTCCAAAGCACCTGAAGGCAGGACAAGAAGCAACGGATGGAAACTAGTCAAGGAGAGAAGCAACCTAGAACTAAGGAGAATTTTTCTGATAGTTAGAACAATTAACCAGTGGAACAACCTGCTTCCAGAAGCTGTGAAAGTCATTATTATTATTATTTATTTAGAGTAGGGGTGTCAAACTGCTGGCTGCGGGCCAGCCGCATCACGCAGAAGCCGCGCCCACCCCATTGCCGGTAATGGCAAAACAGTCCCGATTTATATGTCTCAGTGATTCTGGGTGGTTTACAAACAATCATGTACAATCTTTTTTTTAAAAAAAAACAAGTTTTATTGGTTTTTCAGTTAAAATCTACATATTTAGAAAGCATCATGATGACTGGGTAATCAGAGATTCAGTAACAGAGTTTTCAGTACATAATTCAGGTTACATTATCAAAACATCCTTCTCAATTTCCCTTAACATTTCATACAACCAGTTCAAACTAGTAAATTTCTAGAAATAGCATGGTCAGTTGAAAAATTTGTCAATTCAATTTCATTGAAATATATCTATGTCCTGTTATTAAAGTTTACCTAATTTTAATTTTAATTATATTATTCAAATTTAGCCTTTAACATCCCAAATAATATTGACAACCCAAATTTCCCTTATTTCATTACAGCAAAAACTATAGCATTTAACATGTACACAGTGGCTGAGTAGCTATGTTCTACCTAATAAACATTGTCTGTTTCACATCCTAATACATCACACGTTACTGAAAGGACCACAGCCTATGTTTATCAATCTACAACTATTTATACACAACCAGATTCTGTTTTAAATTTTAGCTAATTCTTAATTCTTAAATAGAATAATCAAATGTCTTTTAACATCAAAAGTGGGATCTATAAACCAAATTTCCATTATGTCAGTGCACAAATTATAACGTCTAAAATAAGTCTAATAGATACATAAACACACTCTAGTTCTATCTCATAAACATTTTCTATTTTAGATCCTGATAGATCACTGATTACTAAAAGGATAACCTTTAATGGTTCTCTAAGAACTCACTTTTTAAATCTAACTCTGGGTTACTTTTTTTGCCAATCAGGTTTCCAAGCCAAGGCCTTTGAATTGCCAGATAGCTCTCCCTTCGCTCCAATACATATTATTTGAGTCGAAGGAGGCCATCTAGCCATCAGTGATCCACAAAAACCACTGGAGGTTTTTAAGAAGAGACAAGTCATAAAAGGGCCAGGTCCTGTCCTAAATGAATGTTTCTGGGGTTTCTTCTTGTTCTGGACCCAGTTGAACAATCCAGTGCCCCCCTCCATATGTGTGTTTGTGTGTGTGTGTGTTAAATGTTTGTTAAGCATTCAGAATACACTTGTTTAGTCCCAGACTATTCTGAATGCAAGTGCAAGAATACATTTACTAAGTCCCAGACTATTCTGAATGCTTAACAAACATTTAACACATATCTTCCTTGCTTCTCAGCTAACAAAGAGAGAGAGAGAGAGCCTGTGGCCTAGGGGTTAAAACAACTGCTTAAGATGCAGTCAGCCGAGGTTCGAATCTCAAAAGGGTATGGCTGACTGATGAGAACTGATGAGAACAAATAAGTTTGAAATGATCATATTGGTCTCCCTTTATTCTTTGTTAGCAAGCCAAAAAATTTACACACACACACACACACACACACACACACACACACACATGTTGCTGTTGTTGTTGTTGTTAGCTGTGAAGTCGTGTCCGACCCATCACGACCCTATGGACAATGTTCCTCCAGGCCTCCCTGTCCTCTACCATCTTCTGGAGTCCATTTAAGCTCACGCCTACTGCTTCAGTGACTCCATCCAGCCACCTCATTCTCTGTCGTCCCCGGCAATCTTAATTCCAACTTTTGATTCATCTAGCCCTGCCTTTCTCATGATATAATAATAAATAATAAACCTTTATTGTCAAAGTACAACATGTGTACATTGACATTAGCTGAGCCTTCCCCCGTGCTCTCTCCCCCCAACACACAGTGACAACAAACCCTCCATCCCACCACACCATGTGAACCAACTACACCACACACCGGCCTCCCAAATCAATTCTGCATAAGATTATGTCCCATTTAAAAGCCTAACAGCCCACGGATAAAAGCTATTTTTCAGCCTGTTGGTACGGCTGGCTATATTCCTGTATCTCCTACCGGATGGTAGGAGAGTAATGAGATACCGTCCAGGGTGTGAGTCATCCCTGAGAATTTTCCTCACTCTTCCAAGGCAACGAGCCCTGGCGATGTCATCCAGTGGTGTCAGGGGACAGCCCACAATGTCTTGTGCTGTGCTCACTACCCTCTGTAATACTTTCCTGTCTGCGGCTGTCAGACCAGCATACCAAACCACAATACCATACGAGAGGACACTCTCTATAGTAGACCGGTAAAAGAGGGTCATTAGCCGTTGTTCTACCCTGTTCTTCCGCAAGACCCTAAGAAAATGAAGCCTCTGTTGGGCCTTTCTAACCACCTGGGTTGTGTTAACTTTCCAGGTCAGATCTTCACAGAGATAGACTCCCAGAAATTTAAAGGAGGAAACTCTCTCTACACAGTCCTCCCCGATGTAAAGTGGGGCAGGTTCCTCCTTTTTTCTCCGGAAGTCTAACACCATCTCTTCGGCTTGCAAAGCCGAAGACACTAGCCTGAAGATGATGAGTGGGACCTCATCGAAACATTGCCAAGACACTCTCAATCTTACACGGGAAAAGACCCGAATATGCCAAGACCTACATACCTGTACCCGTGAAAAACTACAAAAACAAATATATCTTTGCTAGCTTGCAAAGATCCAGAGGTATCTAAAGTGATCACATAGTGTAGGTTGTTCTAAGTTCAAACTTTCACACTGAACAGGGGATGGCTGGTGTGGGATACATAATACCAAGTCTAGTCACTTGTATGGGCAAACCAGAAACTCAGAAACAATAAAATGTTCAGTTCCTTTGACCCAGACTAAAGGATCCATTCGGCTACTTCTGTGTTGCAAGATGCTGAATGCTTACTGTAAAAAAAAAGTACCTAGAGGAGAAAGGAGAGGGTCTATTTTGAGGAATACCACACATGTTGACACAAGGATATACAGTAGAAGGGTTTCAAGCAATTATGGATTTGCATCCCAGCTATATCAGATTTATGAAATAATCACAGCGTGGGGTAGAGATGGATGGGGAGTTTACAGAGAAATCAAAAAGGAGATACCATAAATGAAAAGAAACACAACAGAATGTCAAATTTGGTTCCCCAAAGGACTGCAAATATCTGATCTAGTAAGCCGGGGTCTTCAAATGTGTCCCTTTTATGACTTGTGGACTTCAACTCCCAGAATTCCTCAGCCAGCATGTCTGGCTGAGGAATTCTGGGAGTTGAAGTCCACAAGTCATAAAAGGGCCACATTTGAAGACCCCTGTAGTAAGCCAAAAAGCTAAGGGTTATTTCCTATTCTTCACTCTGCATAAAAATCCTTAGGCAAGATTTTCAATTTGTTGCTTTGTAGCCTCCCTGAGATGGAATCAGATAAAACAAAAAGTGTCCCTCTAATGGAGGTGGGAGGAGGATTTGATTTTGAATTACATTGCTCCCAGCAATTGATATTTAACAATATCCTATTTTCCTCCCTTCTTCAGGATTACATTTTTATATTTCCACTTTATCCTTAGTTTTGCGTCCATTCAGGATCTCTCCTAAAACTTCTTGGTAGAGTGCAGGTAGTTAGCAACGAAATCACATCCTTTTAGACTGAAATCCCTGCCACGTTTCTTGTCTATCAACATTTCCTTATCTGGTAAATTAATCTGCTGCTTCTGATGGTGCTCACTTTTCACAGGCTCTGTTTGTTCTTGTGTGTTTGGCTGTTTTCCTACAGTGTTCCATCTGTAGTCACCCTATTTTATTTTTTGGAACAAGTTTATTGAAATGAAGCAATGCTTTCTTTCTTTCTTTCTTTCTTTCTTTCTTTCTTTCTTTCTTTCTTTCTTTCTTTCTTTCTTTCTTTCTTTCTTTCTTTCTTTCTTTCTTTCTTTCTTTCTTTCTTTCTTTCTTTCTTTCTTTCTCACAAGACTTTCTAATATCCTTAGGGTACTTCCGCATCCTCACAGTTTCTATTGACCAATCTGTCTAAAAATGTTTACATCCTTCCTGCAGTTATCTTCATTCTTGCTGAGAAGAGACAAAAAAATGTGATTGACTAATCTATGTTCATTTCCAGATGACCAACAGAAAAATACAATAAAAGGGACCCGGTGGCTCAGTGGGTTAGGACGCTGAGCTTGTTGATCAGAAGGTCGGCAGTTTGGCGGGTCGAATCCCGAGTGCCGCGTAACAGAGTGAGCGCCTGTTACTTGTCCCAGCTTCTGCCAACCTAGCAGTTCGAAAGCATGTAAAAATGCAAGTAGAAAAATAGGGACCACTACGCTGGGGAGGTAACAGCGTTCTGTGCGCCGCTGGCTCTTCGGCTTTGAAACGGAGATGAGCACCGGCCCCTAGAGTCGGAATCGACTAGCATGCATGTGCAGGGGAACCTTTATCTTTAGGGGGTTGGACTAGATGACCTCCAAGGTCCCTTCCAACTTCTTCTTCTTCTTCTTCTTCTTCTTCTTCTTCTTCTTCTTCTTATTATTATTATTATTATTATTATTATTATTATTATTATTATTATTATTATTATTATTATTATTATTATATGTGGGGAGGGGTTTAGTTGGCAACATACCTCATGACCAGGACCATGAATCTCTCTTTCCATGGTTTTAGTTCAGTGGTGGGATTCAGCCAGTTCACATCACTTCGGCAGAACCATTAGCTAATTTCTTGTTGACCAGGCCCAGAATGGACTTCTGGAAGCGGCATCCACACAGAGAAGTGGTTGTTCACATATTTGAATCCCACCACTGTTTTAGTTCATGGATTTTTCTGGTCCTCTGAAGAAGATCAAAGAAGAAGAGGAAGAAAAAGAGTCAGCAGCATTCCTCTGCTGTATTTAGTAGTCCTTGTGTGCCCTGACAGTCAGCATTTTTTGGAGAATCCAGAAGAGTTTGATCAACAAAAGTTCCAGCAGAACTCTTGTTGATCAACTCTTGTTCCACCACTTTGGAAGAGCTGCAGATAACAAAGAGTACACCAGGTTTGCTTTTCTGGTTCTCAAATGTCAACTGGCTCATCATAAGACTTTCCAAAAGTTTTTGCTGTAAAGAGTTGAGACAGAACAATATCCCCACATTTTTTACATACCTCTGATCCATGAAAGATATATGTTAGTTTTCAAGTGAATCTAGAAGCTAACTACAAAAATGGAATCAATGTTGAGGTAACATCAAATATACACCTTAAGAAATATGGATCAATCAACAACATAATTAATTGTGAAAGGTTGAATATTTTCGGAATATCTTCCAAAACATTTCACGGACAGCGTGCCTGGCTGAGGAATTCTGGGAGTTGAAGTCCACAAGTCATAAAGGGCCAAGTTTGAAGACACCTGGCTTAGGCACTCAGCTCTAGGAAATTAGACCCAACGTGTGTACAATTTGGGTAAAATCCCACCAGTAACAGGACCAACAGAGCTGCTATGGCAGTCTGAATACAGAAGATACAGCACACTGTTTGAATGGACTCTTTTTAATAGTATAGTTTCTTACCCCAGAGAAATTGGTTATAAGCATCACATGTAAATCCAAAACAAACACCAGTCTATCAGAATAGAATAGAACTGGAAAGGAACTTGGAGGTCTTCCAGTACAGCCCCCTGCTCAAGTAGGAGACCCTATACCATTTCAGACAAGTGGCTATCCAGTCCCTTCTTAAAAACCTCCAGTGATGAAGCACCCACAATTTCTGAAGGCAAGCTGTTCCACTAATAAATTGTTCTCACTGTTAGGAAGTTTCTCCTTAATCATTTGATCAGTTTGTTTAAATGTGGCTGACTTTATTAATGTACAGTATTCATCTTATTTTATTTTATTAATTTAAACTGAACAATTTTTATATAAGGTAATTGATTTATTATGCCACTGACTTTTGAGGCTTTTCATGATTTAGAAGGTTTAATAAATTGAACTGTGTACATTTTCCCCTCTCTTTTTTTAAAGCTGGACACTTGTTCATACATCAGAACAAGATGTTGAACAAAGCAAGGTCATAGCTTCAGAACAGAAAGATTAGATATACTGTTCTTATCTGCTTTCCAAAGCAGATCTAAAAACATTCAAGAGAGCTGATCAGCATATTTAAAGCAGAAGTATGTATGTATAACCTTGGTCAGTGGAGCCAACAGCAACACCATTAGCATTTATGCTTATATACTCTCTCTCTCTCTCTCTCTCTCTCTCTCTCTCTCTCTCTGTGTGTGTGTGTGTGTGTGTGTGTGTGTGTGTGTGTCTTCCTCAACAATCTGGGTCCTCATTTTACCAACCTCGGAAGAATGAAAGGCTGAGTCAACCTTGAGCCCTGTCAGGATCGAACTCCAGACTGTGGACAGAGTTTGCCTGCAATACTACACTTTAACCACTGTGCCACCAGGGCTCAACAGGATGATTATATGCACATCTACAGCATGGTCTAAGTAAGAATTTGGAACAGGAATTAACAACATCCTCCTCAAAGGAGCTGGAGGGCCCCCACATGCAGTAGAAACTGCCAACATATTTTAATGCCAGTGAAACTATACATAGTCATTTGATGGTAAGGTGAAGGGGGATGATTAGGTACATAGTGTGGAATTACATCAATGAAATATGTGCTGTGTATGGCATCATTCCTCTAGTATTCAGGAATATATGTAGAAGCTGGCTTCCATATGGGTCTTGCCCAATAATTAGACTGGATTGCTGGAATTTCTGAGTTACTTTATAAATGGCTATAATTAGATTTGCCTTCCTCTGGAAAGGAAATAGAGAATATAATTTCTCTGGGTTATTTATACCATTACCTATTACTACTAATCACTTCAAAGCCCCTGAGTATCAGAAATGTCTACATTTGAATAAATGCACTAAAATCCAGTACCAATTACAAATATGAAGATGTCGAGTCACTGAAGGATAGATGCATACCTATTTCTTGGCAGGGAACATCAACATGAGAGGCTACAGAGAGCAAGAATGGGCCTTTGACCTGTGTGGAATCTGGCTGCCTCTGCTACAGATGTCTGTGCATTTGCCATCTCACGGTCACTGACAGTGCATCAAACCTGAAAATAAAAAGACATATTGTCCACTTCAGCTGAAATTATGGAATGGAAAGGTCTGAAGGGGAAGAGGAAGAGCATCAGAAAAGAATGCAGCAAGGCAGTCCGCCATGAAGGTCTCTGCTTTCTAGGCTAACCTTGGAGAGGAGAACTTGTCTTGACCAGTGTCCAAGCTCTCAGGAGGTCCTTCCTGTTATGTATCCAGGTGAAGAGAACACATACACACTTACATAGCAGTCACCACTAGGGGGCGTTGAACTGTAACTGTTTTGGCGGGAACCCAGTTTCGGCGGGAAACAGAGGTTCAAACCGATTGGCCGGCTGCTCACCTGGCCAGGTATAAAAGGAGGGCAGGTAACCCCTATTCCCCCAGTACAGTCACTTCCACCGAATAAAGATCTGCCATGCTGTACTCATCGTCTCGGTGTCCTTCCTGCTCTCCAGAACCCACTACACAACACTTACTTTTTCCGTTTGCCCTCAGTGTCTTCCAGGGAATCCAGAAGGAGCCCCAAAAGTCAGGATGATGGCCATAACCACATGATTGAAGACCCCATTTTTTATTGCACATTTTCTGCTACCTGAGATTCCTCATTTGAATGAGGAGAACTGAAAAAAGAATCAAATTGTTTTAGAGGAGAGGAAAAACAAACATTTTTAACCCTTCCCTAAAACAATCAGATTTTTGTTTCATCATTACACCCAGTGAGGATGGGACTTGAGTTCCTGCAATTCAAATATACCTTCAGGTATGGTTAAAAAAGAAAGAAAGAAAGAAAGAAAGAAAGAAAGAAAGAAAGAAAGAAAGAAAGAAAGAAAGAAAGAAAGAAAGAAAGAAAGAAAGGCCAGTGTGATAGCTAAAACAATGTCTTTGAACTTCCATGCATTTTATGTGGTGTCCTTGACCTAGTTACAGGTTAATGATGATAACTTTATTGTCACTTTGAATGTACACCAATCGGCATACATCAAAATGAAATTTCGTTGCATACAGCTCTCAAAGGGTCACCACCTCCGATATACACTCCTTGTTCGGAGCCCGCTCAAATTTCACATTGTCCATTTTAGTCTCTAAGGAGTGAACAATGGCAAACAGGACAGATGGAAATGGGGCTCCATGTGGATTAGCCCTCAAGTTAGCTTGTATTCTGACAACCTCGGCTTCTTTCCTTTTTCTGATGCTGACTCTTCCACCCTTTCCTTAAAGAGGCCTTGCTTCTTTTCTCCCCTGGAGCACGCTGCTGCCGCTGCCACCAACTCCTCCAAAAGCCTCTCTCTCTTCCTCTGGGCCTGCCGACAGCCTCATCCAGTTGCTTTGCTCCATAAGCTCCAGGTCCTCTCTGCCTCCTCTGGAAACAGCCCTGATTTGCAATACAATCCATCACTGGGCCAGCAGTCAGTTCTTGCTGCTGGTAGAACAAATTCAAACAGCGCCAACGACTTTTAACGGTCTCACCAACAGTTCCAAAACAACTAGAAACTCGCCAGGCCAGCAAAGATTGTTGGTCGTATGTCGTATGTTACCTTAGTTCCACCATGTTGCTCAAACACATTAAAATCTTCCTGATCATGTGGCCTATAGCCCTTACTATCCCTCCCAAAACTATTCGCCTTCAAGAGCCAATGCAGCCGCAGACATTCCAGGCGCCGCCATCTTTAAAAGGAAATCTATGAATGTCAAAGAACTTGTAAACATTTGAGATGCCTGTCATAACTAATGACCAGAATTCTGGGACTGATATTCTAAAAATCTGGAAGGCACCAGATAGTTTCTTCCTTAGAAATACTTTTAGTTTTATTTATATTTTTATAATTTTTATTTATATAGTCTTATATGGGAGACTGGGAGTTCTAATCTTGTTCTGGGTACAAAACCAACTGGGGGACCTTGCAGCCACTCTCTCAGCTTTCCTAGGAAGCAGGCAATGGCAAACAAGTTCCATAAAAACTGCAGGGACTTGTTCAAGCAGTTACCAGAAGTCAAAAATTTGATTCAAAGGTGTGCACGAATACAAACACACATGGTCATTTATAGCATAGAGCCCATTCAGATGTCAGGATTTTACTCAGCAGATGCTTGAAATTCTGAAAGTAATAAGAGTTTGTTATTTGTAGATTCTAAACATGCACTGCAAAAGGAATTACAGTATCTTGCCAGTCTTCTAATCTTATTGAAACCTCATGGGATGAATTGCTTTGCTAGAAACACTAAGCATATGGTCTTGGAATCTTTGCATATTTGGGCTATGTACCAGAAGGGTATATTTTGAATATTGCAACATCTGTGTATAGTCCAGGGAGTACAAGATATTAAAACACCTGTTTACAGTCCACAATCCTAATCTCCCCATCCCATATTTAAGTGAATTAATATAAGCTTTCAGAAGCTTGAGTAAATCAGTTCCACTCTTCAACTAACCCACTATTGATTTTTCTGTTCATAAATTTGGTTCTTTCTGCTGCATGTTACATGAAAGAGATGCATTTTATGTACATCTTTTCATAGATACATTTTAAAAAATCCTTATAGCATTTACTAAGGAGAAGATTTTTTTTAGCTTAGATGTTGGTAGAATCGTACAAAAGTAGACAAGACATTTTGCTATCATTCTTCTTTTCAACTGACAGACCAACATACTCAGCTGAAAGCTGCACCATCTATATATAATTATTATTGTTCTTCTTAAATCTCTCCTTTCCTTGCTTACTCATGTTTCTGAGGATGAAATTGTGTAAAGAGGGGGAAATCATGCAACCATTCAACAAGCCCCACCCAAAGCCACAAGCTCAATTGCATTAACATTTTTGTAATTTAACACACCTTTAAAAAACATTTTTAACCCTATAAAATTCCATATTTTCCATATCCAAGGATATTTATATATTTATTTTATTGGATTTGTATACCGCCCTATTCCCGTAGGACTCAGGGCGGTTTACAGGGCAGTTAAAACCATGAATACAAAAAATTAAAAACAAATAAAACAATTAAATTAAATTCAAGCCCCAAGAGTAAATCTAAAACCCAGTTAAATTAACAACCCCAAAGTCTGGACCAAACAGATCGAAGAGCCAAGTTTTCAGGTCCCGGCGAAATAAGCGAAGGTCGGGGGCAGTCCTAAGTTCTGTGGGTAGTTGGTTCCATAGGGAAGGCGCACCCACAGAGAACGCCCTTCCCCTGGGAATAACCCGCCGGCATTCATTAACCGGCGGTACCCTGAGAAGGCCCTCCCTGTGGGGGCGCACAGAACAGTAATATAAAAACCTTTATCACATTCCTCCCCAAAACACCTCTGGTGTACACTGTTAGAATGACTGATGTTTCACATGTTTGTCCTATTTTTCTTTTTAAAAAACTGATTTGAGGAAAGAAATGTCAGTGTTAATCAGTGGTGGGATTCAGCCAGTTCACACCACTTCGGCAGAACCAGTAGCTATTTTTTTTGTTGCCCAGGCCCAGAATGGACTTCTGGAAGTGGCATCCACACAGAGAACCGGTTGTTCACATATTTGAATCCCACCACTGGTGTTAATGTTATGGACCAGCAGCCCATTTGGAAATGTGTGAACATGTTGTGGAGCCTCACATCCCGAAAGAATTTTAGCCTGTTCCCAAAATGGCTGCTACAAGGAATGTGGCCAGTCATGAAACATCTCTTCAGCAGAAGCAAACTGAGGAAGTAACTCCTTGTCACTTGCTTTAGCTCCCTTTGTGAGGTATTTTAAACCACCTTATCTGTCTTCTTTCCAGATAAAGCACTGGACTGTTAACACCTACCATGGTGCTTTTTTATTTTGTATTTTTTAGGGATTTTTTAAAAATAAAGTCAAATCATTTTTTTTACAGGTCAGGAACTCAGAATAAGTAGGACATACTACAGAAGGCAAATGGGTGCAAGTAAAAACGTACAAGTAAAAAAAATTATGCTCGCACTATTTTGCTACCAACAAAGTGGGAGTTTTTACAAGTTGCAGAAAGAAACTGCAATGGCGAGAATTACTTTGAGGTGCTTATCTGTCAGTAAACATAAAATTCTTCAGTGCATCTAAGAAAAGAGGTTGGAAAATGCACCTATTTTTATTCTAAGTTTTTCCAATACAGAAATAATATATTTTGTGTGAGATACACAAAGCTGTACAGGAATAATGATTGTAATTTTTTAAAAAAGAACATAGAGGACCATTGGACTGAATTACTAAGGAAGACTCTAGAGCTTTACAGGTTTAAGTACATCTGTGCCAATGTAGCCAAAAAATAAACAAAATATTCAGTGCATAACTGCAATTTTGAAGATCATATAGGAGCCGTGACCAGGGGAGCTTTTGCCCAGGTTCGCCTGGTGCACCAGTTGCGACCCTACTTGGACCGAGACGCCCTACGCACAGTCACTCATGCACTCGTGACCTCCCGTTTAGACTACTGCAACGCTCTCTACATGGGGCTACCCTTGAGGACCACACGAAGGCTTCAACTGGTGCAGAATGCAGCCGCGCGAGTCGTGATGGGGATTTCCCGATACTCCCATGTAACACCTCTTCTCCGTGAACTGCATTGGCTTCCGGTTGCCCTCCGAGTGAGATTCAAGGTGCTGGTGATGACCTATAAAGCCCTAAATGGCATGGGTCCGGGATATTTAAGGGAACACCTGCTGCCATCATCAAGTTCCCTTCGTCCAGTACGCTCGCAGAGGGAGGGTCTTCTCAGGGTGCCGCTGATAAAAGATTGCCGGCGGATAACACCCAGGGAGAGAGCCTTTTCTGTGGGTGCGCCAGCCCTCTGGAACCAGCTGCCAGTGGAGCTCAGAACTGCCCCTGACCTACGCTCATTCCGCCGAGACCTGAAGACTTGGCTCTTTGAGCTCTCTGACCCAGGCTGAGAATTTTATATGGGGTTTTATTTTCAGGGATAAGTTAATCTTTTATTTGTCTTTTAACTTGTATTTTATATTGGTATGATTTTAAAATGCCCTGTAAACTGCCCTGAGTCCTCCGGGAAAGGGCGGTATATAAATCTAATAAAATAAATAAATAAATAAATAAATAAATAAATGTTCACATCATTTTTTTTTGCCCTGGAGTTTCCCCACAAGTTGTACAATTTTCCGTTCCTTTCCTTTCCTTTCCTTTCCTTTCCTTTCCTTTCCTTTCCTTTCCTTTCCTTTCCTTTCCTTTCCTTTCCTTTCCTTTCCTTTCCTTTCCTTTCCTTTCCTTTTCCTTTTCCTCTCCTCTCCTCTCCTCTCCTTTCCTCTCCTCTCCTCTCCTCTCCTCTCCTCTCCTCTCCTCTCCTCTCCTCTCCTCTCCTCTCCTCTCCTTTCCTCTCCTCTCCTCTCCTCTCCTCTCCTCTCCTCTCCTCTCCTCTCCTCTCCTCTGTCAACGCTGCTGACATTGGATGTTCCTGCTCTGAAAACTAATGAAAATGCAGCCATTTTCTCTATTCCTTTAACATGCTTTTTCTTGCTTTTAGAAATCAGGTGCAGCAGAGAGGGGTTGGAATGTAAGCTCAGCTAGCCATAATAATAAGGCTGCTGTGGGAACTCAATGACGAGCTGATAACATTTTGGCAGGCTGAGGAGCTGAGGAGAAAGCCCAAGCTTGAAGCTAATTGGGGAATGTGTTTTATGACAGTTTATTGGGAGTGGGAATTGTACTTTGTTACTTTGTATGGGGGGGGGAAGGGAATTTAGTTTTTGGGTTCAACTATGTAGTGCCGATAGTTTGTTTCCCAAATAAATGTTCTTTAAGGAAGAATTTTGCCTCAAAGTTCTTTTGATGGGTTTCATCTGTCAGAACCATGACATCCTCTCCTCTCATCTCCTCTGCTCTCCTTTTCTCCTCTCCTCTCCTCTCCTCTGCTCTCCTTTCCTCTCCTCTCCTCTCCTTTTCTTTCACATAATGTGACATCACACGGCATATCGGAACTTTTTCCCCATTGCCGACAATACGGTGGGCACGGTTTCCTTGTTGACGCATCTGGCCTGCGGGCTGGCAGTTTGACACCCCTGCTCTAGAAAGAACAGCAACAAACATGATATGGGGTTGTTGTTGTTAGTTGCGAAGTCGTGTCTGACCCATCGTGACCCTATGGACAATGTTTCTCCAGGCCTTCCTGTCCTCTACCATCTTCTGGAGTCCATTTAAGCTCACGCCTACTGCTTCAGTGACTCCATCCAGCCACCTCATTCTCTGTCGTCCCCTTCTTCTATTGCCCTCAATCTTTCCCAGCATTAGGCTCTTCTCCAGTGAGTCCTTCCTTCTCATTAGGTGGCCAAAGTATTTGAGTTTTAGCTTCAGGATCTGGCCTTCTAAAGAGCAGTCAGGGTTGATCTCCTCTAGGACTGACAAGGGACTCGCAGGAGTCTTCTCCAGCACCATAGTTCAAAGGCTTCAATTCTTTGGCGCTCAGCCTTTCTTATGGTCCAGCTTTCACTGCCATACATTGCAACTGGGAAGACCATAGCCTTGACTATACGCACTTTTGTTGACAGGGTGATGTCTCTGCTTTTTAGTGTGCAGTCTAGATTTGCCATGGCTTTCCTCCCAAGGAGCAAGCGTCTTTTAATTTCTTGGCTATAGTCCCCATCTGCAGTGATCTTGGAGCCCAGGAAAATAAAATCTTGATTTTATTTTATTTGATTAGGGGACTGGAGGCTAAAACATATAAGGAACGGTTGCTGGAATTGGGTATGTCTAGTTTAATGAAGAGAAGGATGAGGGGGGACATGATAGCAGTGTTCCAATATCTCAGGGGTTGCCACAAAGAAGAGGGAGTTGAGCTATTCTCCAAAGCACCTGAGGGCAGGACAAGAAGCAATGGATGGAAACTAACCAAAGAGAGAAGCAACCTAGAACTAAGGAGAAATTTTCTGACAGTTAAAACAATCAGTGGAACAACCTGCCTCTAGAAGCTGTGAATGCTCCAACACTGGAACCTTTTAAGGAGAGACTGGACAGCCATTTGTCTGAAATGGTATAGGGTTTCCTGCCTGAGCAGGGGGTTGGACTAGATGACCTCCAAGGTCCCTTCCAACTTTTCTTATTGTTGTTGTTGTTGTTGCTAAAGAAAACTGATCTGTTTTTTCCCCTGCAGCTGAATTTATTTGAAACCATAGTACCACTAGTCATTTTTACTTTCTTTTTTCCCCCTGCAGCATCACAACTTTGCATAGCAGATGGGGAGTCTGCCTTCTCACTGCTTTTTCCCAGCTATTAAGTTCTCCCCCAGTTAATAAGCTACTGTTCAGGTTTTGATAAACACAGCAGAGATATGGTATCAAAGCAGCTGGGTTGGATTCAAACAACCTTGTCATCCAGCAGTGTTCACAGACCCTGGGATGGAGTAGGCAAGGGAAGCAAACAAACATATTTTTAAATTATTTCTTTTTTTCCCCCTGGAACAGAGGGAAGAGGACTGACTCTGGATGAGCTCAGCCTCATTTGTCAGAAGGAAATGTGACTTCTGGTTGGCTTCAAATTGCTTTAGAAGGATTTGGGAATGGAAATAGTGTGGGGTGAACTGTGGGGCTGCAGTAGTAAATGTGCAGAGGGACTTGGGCACAGTCCTATTGTTCTTGTTGGCAAGAGTAGAAGATTGAGACATCCACTGGAGGGGCAGAAGTTGTTATATTAAGATTGCGGGATTTAAACTGTTTTATTGAGTTTCTAGTATGGTAATTACAATTATGTGTACTGTGATCTTGAAAGGCAGGCATGAAGTGTGCATTTGAAATATCTAATCCTTCATTTGACTCCCTTACAACTTTTGTTGTCCACGAGTCAT
Organism: Vipera berus; assembly: GCF_964194415.1. Taxonomy (NCBI): domain Eukaryota; kingdom Metazoa; phylum Chordata; class Lepidosauria; order Squamata; family Viperidae; genus Vipera; species Vipera berus. The sequence continues at coordinate 85,162,816 of NC_138207.1, read as the reverse complement.
AAAAGTCATAAGTCCATGAGTCATAAAAGAGCCAAGGTTGCCAACCCCTGCCCTAAACCACTAACTAGTTTGGCTGGGGCTGAGTGCAGATGGAATCCAATATTTGGAGGTTTTCAGCCTCCCCTTACATTTCTCTCTCTCTCTCTTAAAAAAATTGTCATTAATCCACCCAAAAACCTAGATTTTCCAAATTGATGCTCTCCAAATGCACTAATACTGCAGCTACCAAAATCCCCATCTGGCATTGTCAAATGTGCAAAGCACTGGAAGAATGACATATATTCCCACATCTGAACAAATCCTAGTAATAAGCTAAAACTTGCAACTGGCATCACAAATTTCAGTTGGGCTTCAAAGCTAAGTAATGTTGGGCTTTATTAGTATTTGGATACTAATAAAGTAAGATACTAAGAAAACCAGCAAAATTATCAGGAGCTGCAGCTTAATATGGGAGCCAGAAAAACACCAGACCATCAAAAAAAAGCCCTTACAATATATAGAGGTATATACATTGTGATGAGGAGCTGAGCTTGATCTAAGGTTTAACCTTCTTACAATGGCATCCACATGATGTATAGGGATCAAAAATGTCAAAATGGAAACCATAGTCACATGACTGAAGCCATTCAACTTATTTTTGCATGCATTCTTTGGATCTGCATTAGCTCCTTACATGGAGAGAAGAGTTCAGGCAACCACGGTATTCATTTGCTCTGTTTCTGCTTTCCCAACTACCAGACATGAACGATTGGTTGTGAGACCATTCATATTCTTGAATGTGCAAACTTCTGGACCTCAAAGGGAGGGGGGAAAAAACTTGCATTGTAAGAATGCATTAACAAAAATGAAATGACAGGAAAATGTTTCATAGGTAGGTCTCACATGAATGCTGCTGGGTGGAAGTATAAAGTAAAGGTAAAGGTTCCCCCACACATGCGTGCTAGTCATTTCCGTCTCTAGGGGCCAGTGCTCATCTCTGTTTCAAAGCCGAAGAGCCAGCGCTTGTCCGAGGATGTCTCCGTGGTCACGTGGCCGGCATGACTAGACGCCAAAGGCGCACGGAACGCTGTTACCTTCCCACCGTAGTGATCCCTATTTTTCTACTTGCATTTTTATGTGCTTTCGAACTGCTAGGTTGGCAGAAGCTGGGACAAGTAACAAAGAAGCAAATAGGAAGAGACAGAGTCCCTCCTTGTCTTCCATACGATTGACAATGGACCACTTTGGTGCAGCAAAGATCTAGCTTTCATTTTTTTTTAAAAAAAATCCTCCAATTTGCTCCCCTCCTCAACCACTCAGATATTGATCCCACTAGGTCTAGTTGTTTTTATTCACATAAGAAGACTCTTTCCCTGGAAGATCTTGCTCTATCGTTTTATAATCTGCCCTTTACTTGAAAAGACATCCTGGGAATGTCCTCTTCTTCCCTCACAGGGCTATTTGCCAGCTATCTGCCTTCCAGATGAGAGACTCCTCAAACATCTGTTCCAAGTCATTACATTCCTGACCTATGATAACCTACCTATCTCAGGTTTAGATAAGCAGAGTACAAGTGACCTTTCTCAGACCAGTGGGGAAGCCACTTTGGAGATTCAGAATAAGTTAAGCTAATCTAATTTTACATGAATAATAATAATGACATTAGAATCATGATCCTTCATGATTCTAAAGAATATCAGAAAGGATTCACCCTCAGAGTCTTCCATCCCCTCCTAATTTGCTTGGAGCATCACCTAAAAATTAAGCGGCACATTTTTCATGACGAGAACTATCGTATTACTTTTTATTTCTGTTTTTTTTTTTTTTTGGAAGGTAAGGAGAAAGGTGATTTTGCGCAAGGCAGAAATCAGGTGTGAGATATACTATAGCTAGCTTTCTGTATTTTAAGAACTATTGCTTCTTTTCCTGATGCAAATTTAGTCTCCTTGAGTTCCTGATACATTTTATGGCAATATTCATCTTCAGACAAAAATTATTCCCAATTGCTTTATATTTTTCAGTGCTTCAAAAGCAGCTTGAGTTCCTGGTTCTTAAAATAAACAAAACTGTCTTCACTTCCACCAACCTCAAAATGCTGGGAAAGAATGTAAGAGAACCTCATTCAGCCAGGCTTGGTTGAATGAACAAGATGGTCTCTTTACTTCCAACCCAAAGAAGGAGGAAGAAGAAGAGGAATTATAATTAATGGTCTCTTCTGCACATTCTTTCTTTCTTTGTTTAAATTTGTTTCTACTTTTATGCCAACTATTTCCAGCGACTCAGGTTTGTAAATAATCTGTCATGTAATTTTGTGTAATGAAACTCGGGAGCCAGAAGGTAGAATGAGTTGTGAGTTCCACAAATTGGAAAGAACATAAGCTCCAGAAAGCTGCAACTTGGCCGACACAACAAAATCCCCACTGACCCACTCTTTTCAGACGAATAACAGTACAACAGGTCTGAAATTATTTCTGACTGGTTCCACACATTTTGCTGACAGTATCCTGACACTAAAGTGCAAAGCTCATGTGGATTATTTCATATTTTCCCTTGTTGCCACATCTGATCAGTTGCTTTTGTACCACTGAGCTTGATGATATAATTATTTTATTCTTTTTGATGCATTTCATGAAGTCCATTAAAGATGTCAACCAGCTGTGGGCTTAGAGAGTTATAACTGTAAAGAATCCAGAAGTCTTGTGAACATCAGTCTTAGCATTTGGCCTCTTTCACAAAGTCATAGCAGAATTCTGCTGGAGTAAGAGAAGGTGTGGCCTAACATGGGGTTGGAGTTAAAAGAGGGATCAGCCAAGAATCCCTACATAGCCACAAGAAAATTAAGTCCAACCTCCACCAAATTCCATTGAACCTTATCTAATCTAAGCAGATGCTAACCATTAATACAGAATAGAATATTCCTGTGCATTAGCAGGAGTAGCAATAAATCAGTTTAATTAGGTCTTCACTTGTGTATCTGATCTTTTGCACTTTACAGGTAGATATAGAATTAATTTCCTTCAAAGAATAACAGAGTTGGAAGGGACCTTGGAGGTCTTACAGTCCAACCTGCTGGACTATAACCCTATACCATTCAAGACAAGGGGCTGTCCAGTCTATTGTTAAAACTTCCAGTGATGGAGCATGCACAACGTCTGGAGGCAATCTGTTCCACTGGTTAATTGTTCTTACTGTAAGGAAGTTTCTCCTTAATCCCAGGTTGCTTTTCTCCTTGATTAGTTTCCACCCTTTGTTTCTTGCCTTCTTGTTCTATGGAAAATAGGTTGACCCCCTCCTCTTTGTGGCAGCCCCACAAATATTGGAATACTGCTATCACGTTACCCCTGCTCCTTCTTTTCACTAGACTAGATAAATTCAATTCCTGCAACTGTTCTTCATATGTTTTCACCTCCAGCTTCCTTATCATTTTTGTTGCTCTTTTCTACACTCCTACCAGAGTCTCTTGTACTCAAGCCATCAAGAGGCCGCAGTTCACACCCACCTTGCTTCTTTCTCTTTACTCATGGACTCAACAAGATGCCAAACTCTGAAAAAGCTTTTCTCCCAAACTTGTTACTTATTCTCCCAGCTCAACCCAACTAGTCACAAGCCCTTTTTATGCCTTTGCTTGCCGGCTGTCAGATAAGAGACCTGCATGTCAATTTGGTGTATCTTCTATCCTAGTAATGTATTTATTAGTAAGCCAGTGACGGCTGATAAATATTAAAACATAAAATGTAAGGTAGGTTTTTTTTTCTCTTTCTTTGTTTCTTTGGGGTTGTTTCTTTTCTATTTTTATGGTTTTGTTGGGGTTTCCATTATTATTTTCTCTTTATGTTTAAGTATGCTTTTGTTTAAAGATGGTTTTGTTAATTGTATATGTTAAGAAGGTTGAGTAAATTTTTTTTTGCAAATTAGGTAAAGGTAAAGGTTCCCCCGCACATGCGTGCTAGTCGTTTCCAACTCTAGGGGCCGGTGCTCATCTCCGTTTCAAAGCCGAAGAGCCAGCGCTTGTCCGAGGACGTCTCCGTGGTCATGTGGCCGGCATAACTAGACGCCAAAGGCGCACGGAACACTGTTACCTTCCCACCGTAGTGGTTCCTATTTTTCTACTTGCATTTTTACGTGCTTTTGAACTGCTAGGTTGGCAGAAGCTGGGACGAGTAACAGGCACTCACTCTGCTACGTGGCACTCGGGATTCGACCCACCAAACTGCCGACCTTCTGATCGACAAGCTCAGCGTCCTAACCCACTGAGCCACCGCGTCCCTTTTTTTTTGCAAATTACCTGCTGCATAATTTTGCAGAATCTAGCAGATCACCCTGTCAATTTAGTGTTTGCAATGAAAATTGAAATGGAAAGAGAGTTTCAAGAGGTTATCTTTGCTACCTGATCCTTTGTAGATGGATATTCAGGCGGTTCCAGAATAATAATAGTATATGACATACTACAAAACAGAGAATTGAGAAAATGGCAAAAAAGCCCAGCCTAATGACCTTTTGGTTATCTAAAGAGTATATGTACTTTGCTTAATAATATGCATTGAATATATTTTGAATATATTTTGAACACCCAGATTTTTTTCCTGCCTGATGTTTTTTTATAAATAATAAACAATCTCTTTCTCAGGGCAAAGACCGACCTATTATGTAGTTTTAATTAATGTAGTTTTAATTAATGTAGTTTTAATTATGTAGTTTTCCAAGCTGAATACTAGCCAGATTTGTTTGTGTTATAATTAAAAAGAAAACTTATAAACTTTGGAGTAAATAAATATAACTGGGTTAATTCCAGATTATACCAGAGTTATTTAATTTTTCTGGAAAATTAAATCCTTGGAGCAGAATTAGTATAGAAAAGGATGCAAAACTTATTTAGGAATAGGTGAGAATACGTCAACATTCTTCTATTTCATCCATCAGAAAAGAAATCCTATTCAGTTCAATACTTTATCTTCTCTTTCAGGCACATGTGCGGAAATGCAGCCTTAAACATATTCAATCTTGTTAAATGATTTACAAACTATTTGGGGTGACTGACTTTTAAGATCAAAAGGAAATCTTGATCATGTCTACTCCTACAGAAAAAAAATGTTGAATTTAGGGCACTGCAATATCTTCTCATGATCTTTCATATCACCTTCTCCTATAAACCTTTCTAAGTTATGATTCCTGAGAATATGAATATGAAATTATTCTGAGTTTCAGTGGACAGTTTTGGGCTACATCCTGTTTGCCATACCACAAAGAGACTTTACTATTTTTAAAGGACAGATGATTTCTATCGTATCCCTCCAGGTCACTGTCAAACCACTATCAAGCCATCTTTAGTTGTTCCAGTGTGGAATACCTTCTTCTGCTCATATAAAACTCACCATATGAACAATCTAAAAGGGATGCAGTGGCTCAGTGGGTTAGGATGCTGAGCTTGTTGATCAGATGGTCGGCAGTTTGGCGGGTTGAATCCCGAGTGCCGCGTAACAGAGTGAGCGCCTGTTACTCGTCCCAGCTTCTGCCAACCTAGCAGTTCGAAAGCACGTAAAAATGCAAGTAGAAAAATAGGGACCACTATGGTGGGAAGGTAACAGCATTCCGTGCGCCTTTGGCGTCTAGTCATGCCGGCCACATGACCACGGAGACGTCCTCGGACAAGCGCTGGCTCTTCGGCTTTGAAACGGAGATGAGCACTAGCCCCTAGAGTCGGAAACGACTAGCACGCATGTGCGGGGGAACCTGTACCTTTACCTTTTTATGAACAATCTAGGATGCCTTGGGGTCAAGCCAGGGGATGATTCAATGAGAGATCTCTTAGCTTTAATTGGCCCAGAAAATCTGCTGCAGAAATGCCATCTCCCAATCTTGTTGTGGGATTCTCCATCTTTGTGACTGTTTGGACCTTAGAGAGAGTCTAAACTATGTTTCTCAAAGACTGGCAACCTTAAGATCTGTGGACTCCATCTCCCCACTTTGCAGGGGAATTTTGGGAGATGAGGTCCAAAGAAGTTAAAGTATGACACAATACTGAAAACTCTGTAAAGTTTTTCAAAACACCTGAAGGCAGGACAAGAAGCAACGGATGGAAACTAATCAAGGAGAGAAGCAACCTAGAACTAAGGAGAAACTTCCTGACAGTCAGAACAATTAATCTGTGGAACAAGTTGCCTCCAGATGTTGTGGGTGCTCCAGCTTTGGAAGTTTTTAAGAACGGATTGGACAGTCATTTGTCTGGAATGGCATCAGGTTTCCTGCTTGAGCAGGGGGTTGGACTAGATGACCTCCAAGGTCCCTTCCAACTCTGTTATTCTGCTATTCTGTTACTCTCTGGTTTAGACTTCTCTGCTTTCTAATTCAAATCAGCTCTTCCAATCACTCAGGGAGACTTTTTCTCTGAGGAGGGAAGAAAAAAGATTGCTTCATCTTCCAGTTCTCACATTTAGTTTTGCGATAATCCCATAGGTGCGTTGCATTTGGTGAAGTCAGCAATGCTTTCTAGCTTTGTTGCTATGGCACTCTTAAGGGTAACTGTTTGGACAGTGCAATTTATGTTGGTATCCTTCTCCCACCCCCACCCCGACTCCAAGAAGGTATGAATCATTTTCTTTAAAGTAGGTGCTTGTAAGGATGAAATTTCCCTTTTAAAAAATTCTTGCTTCGCTCTTCCTTCTGGCTCTTGAGCTTCAGGTTCTACCTGGGAAATGCTACCTGGATGACGTTCCCCAGGAGCCTGAAAATTATCCATTTCTCCTGTTCAATAATCAGTGGCTAAGCAAAGCACCAGTCTATTGGACTCTATACCACAGGTGTCAAACTCGCCACGTCACGTGTCGCAACGTATTGAGACTTTTTTTCCGCATTGCCGGAGCTAGGATGGGAGCGGCCTCTGCATGATGCAACCAGCCTGCGGGCCAGCAGCCTGACACCCCCCCCCCCATCTATACTGTAGCATGATAGCTGAACCCACCAATTATGTTTTAATCAACAAAACCTGATGGAGAAGCCAAGGCTTAATATGCAAGCCAACGTAGTACAAACTCTAGCCCAAACTTCACTAGAGGAGCCTTCTTCAATGGAGACCACAGAGACACAGGATCCAAGCCAACAAAAACGCACAATATTCTGTAACTACAAATACAGATAGAGAAAATTACTTTTCCACTTAGTGCATATCTGCAGTTAATGTGTGCTAATACATCCTCCTTACCTCTTTATTACCTGACAGCGGGATCCTAAATGTATGATGCAGTAGACTGTTATCTGTCTCCATTAATAATTTAAAATAAATTCTCCTCTAATTTTATATAACATGGAATCCAGGCTCTACCCACCCCATTCCCTTTCTTCGTTCTGAGCAAATTCTACTGGGAAAGTCAAGCTTTTATTGGCTTTTAAAAGGCATGATTTGCCCCCATTGGCATTATGAAATAAATCTGCCTTGTGTGTTCCTAAATACAGGCAGGAAATTGGAATGAAAGATTCAAATTATTCATCCTTTGATTCAGAAAGAAATTATTTGCTTGGCAAGCTTAACTGAACACATCAACAGATGTACCATGTAATCCAATGTGAAACTTGCTATTGTGCTTTTAGAGAGATTGGAGAAGGTAATTTTTTTCCCCCAGCCTTCAAAAGATAAACACACATAGGGAGTTATAGGCCTTGCAGCATTTAGTGTCCCAATAAATGCATTCCCACTTTCAATCTAAATGGCCATTAGTGCTGAACTCATTATTATTTCTATTTACCTATACATACAGGAACACAAGCTGCTAAGTTGAAACACTTGTCCTATTCTCACTTTTATTTCAATTGTGGTTTATATTTTTAATCAACATCAAAGTTAGTACATTTTTATATCAAATTGTCTCTTAAAAATGAAGCAGCATCAACTTGCTCTGGTATAAGGTTTCCTACCAGAGCTGGGTGGGGGGTTTTGGGTTAGAACAGACATGTCAAACACAAGGCCCGGGGGCCAGATCCGGCCCGCGAAGTGGTTTCATGCGGCCCACGAAGCCATCCTGGAAACAGTGAGGGAACAGCCCCCACTGCCTTGGCCCTGGCCCAGAGACCCTCCTTCTGCCAGAGACCCTCAGATCTGTCCCACTCCTGCCCAGGCCCCCATAGGCACCCTTGATGTGAACGATGTAGAGCTGGCCACGCCCACCCAGTAGGCCATACGCACTCTAGCCACGCCCACCCAGTAGGTCACGCCCACCCAGGCCACACCCACCCAGCCCCCTGAGGGCAACCGCAGTGCTGATGCGGCCCTCAATGAAATTGAGTTTGACACCCCTGGGTTAGAAGACAACCAAGGTCCCTTTGGTTAGTTATTCTGTTATTCTGTTATTGCTGGCTAAGTTCTCATGTTTCTGACAGTAAGTCATAATGGGGAAAAAACCAGAAAGAAAGCAAAGCTGATGCCCCCAAAATGTAGGAGCCATGGCAATATACGTGGACCATATAGCACTTTATACGTTACTATTATACATAGCTAGCATTGTGAAAAACACAATTTTTGCAGGAATGCTGCAAAATCTATCTATATACAGGTAGTCCTCAACTTATAACCATTTATTTAGTGACCATTTGAAGTTATAATGGCTTTGAAAAATTGACTTATGCCCATTTTTCACACTGTACAACTGTTGTAGCGTCTCCATGGTCATGTGATTAAATCTGGACACTTGGCAATTGGTATGTATTTGTGACACTTGCATTGTCCTGGGGTCATGTGATCACCTTTTACAACCTTCTAACAAGCGAAGTCAGTGGGGAAGTCAGATTCACTTAACAATCATGTTATTAACATAAAAATGTCTATGATTCACTTAACAATTGTGGCAAGAAAGGTCATCAAATGGGTCAAAATTCATGTAACAGCTGTTCTGCCTAGCAACCGAACTGTTGGGCTTGTAAACTGAGGACTACCTGTATTACTAAAACACTCATTGTCATCACTTTTAGCAATAGGAATAGCAATAGCACTTAAACTTATATACCACTCCATAGAGCTTTATGGCACTCTATAAGTGATTTACAAAGTCAACCTATTGCCCCACAACAATCTGGGTCCTCATTTTACCAACCTTGGAAGGATGGAAGGCCGAGTCAACCTAGAGTCAGTCAGGATCAAACTCCAGGCTGTGATCAGAGTTAGCCTGCATTACTACATTGGAAGGAAGGAAGAAAGGAAGAAAGGAAAAAAGGAAGGAAGGAAGGAAGGAAGGAAGGAAGGAAGGAAGGAAGGAAGGAAGGAAGGAAGGAAGGAAGGAAGGAAGGAAGGAAGGAAGGAAGGAAGGAAGGAAGATTGATTTCCAATGCTCTCTCCCAGATTCCCATGAGGAAAATCTGTGGGGAAGTTTGCAAAAAGTTAAAGGTCGCTCCTGCTCCCAATGCAAAAAAGGCCCTCCTTGGTCATTCTATTTCTCTACTTAGGTAAGGAAATATCCCTGAAACGATGACCCAAGGGGGAACAGCTTGTCTAGTTCTTAAAATTTACCAGACTGTTCTAATGAGCACAAATGGAACCAAACTGTACCATAAGTAGCTGTAATAGAGGTTAACAATTATAAGGAAAACAAGATAGGAATTATTAGAAATTTGGAGCAGAAACCATTAGCTCTATTTGTAAAAGAAAAATAAACTGCAATCGCAATAAAGGGTGTGTGTGGTTAAATTGCCCATTGCAGTGTTCTGTATGCATCATAAAACTGCAGCAATATATATTGTGCTCATGGTGGGCTATATGCAACTATAAATTGCAAAACTCATTGGATTTTTAATAACTATCTCTCTTCTTTGTGGCAGCCCCTCAAATACTGGAATACTGCTATCATGTCACCCTTAGTCCTTCTTTTCTCTAGATTAGACATACCCAGTTCCTACAACTGTTCTTCATATGTTTTAGTCTCCAGGCCTTTAATCATACTAGTTGCACTTTTTCCAAAGTCTCAATATCTTTTTTTTTGTAGTGTGATGAACAAAATGTCATTTAATTTTGCTTGGAGAAGCTGATGTAAAAAAAATCATTATAGCTCTAAAAAAAAAACAGCTACCTGATGTTTTGCTGTTGTTGTTTGGCCTATTGAAGAGGAATAAAAAAAGAATCTAGCGAAACTTGAACTATCTTTGCATTGAATGATTTTACTGACTTTCTGTCAAATGAGAGAAGCTCTTTTTTTTTTTACAATTTGAGCACCTTGGGCGACCAGTGAAGGATGTTTTTTTTTTTTTTATTGAAAAGTTTTAAAATACAGTTTTCCCTTAAGAAACCCCCCTTCCCCCTCCCTGCTCCCCCCCTACCTCCCCCCAACCTCCCTCCCTCCCCCCCTCCCTCCACCCTCCCCCTCCCCCCCCGACTTCCCAGAGCTAAATACAAGGTATATATATAAAAAGCAATCATAAACAATCATATACTAACAACTATAAGTTCTAAAATCCATCACTCTCTAGCTTATATAGGATAAGACACACCTTAACAATATTAAATATATATAAAAAACTAGAATAAAAAAAAAGGAAAAAAAACGAAAGAAGACTTATTCAAATGCTACGTAAAACTTCTTAACCCTATACTTGTTCTGGATAAACTCAATCCATTTTCTCCATTCCATAATATAGCGTTCTTGCGAATGATCTTTCAAATAAGCCGAAATCTTCGCCATCTCTGCCAGGTCGGAAACCTTTAAAGTCCACTCTTCTATGGTCGGCAGTTCCTCTTTCTTCCAATATTGGCCTATCAAAAGTCTTGCCGCCGTAATTAAGTTCAACATCAGCTTAGTGTCCACAACTGTAGCGTCTGCAATTATTCCCAACAAAAAAAGTTGCGGACAAAACTTTATCCTCTGTTTAAAAATCTTCTGCATATTCCACCAGACTTTTATCCAAAAAGCCTTAACCTTTTTACAAGTCCACCATATGTGGAAATACGTTGCATCTTCATCACCACACCTCCAACACTTAGGCTGATAATTCGGATACATACTTGCAAGCTTTTTAGGATCTAGATGCCATCTATAAAACATTTTGTAAAAGTTCTCTCTTAAATTTTGAGCTTGTGTAAATTTTACGTTCCTCACCCAAATCTTTTCCCACATGTCCATTGTAATAACTTCCTGGATATTTTGGGCCCACTTTATCATACAGTCCTTAACAAGCTCTGTTTCCGAGTCAATCTCTATCAATGCAAGGTATATCCGTTTAATATGTGCTGACCCCTGATTTCTAATCTGCTTTATCAAATTTCCATCAGTCATTGTAAATCCATTTTTCTGGTCTTCTTTCCACCTGGCCTGTAATTGAATATATTGAAACCAAGATTGAACAACCTTCTCTTCTCGCAAGAGGCTATATGATTTCAAACACCAAACATTCCTTTCCAGGCTTAAAATTTCCTTGTACGTAGTCACATCATGTTTGAAACCAGCATGTATATTGTCTATTGCGTGTTTTGGAATTGCCCACAATGGTATCTTGCTGCTTAGCTTATGTCTATACTTCTTCCAAACTCTCAGCAATGCCTGTCTTAAAATATGCATCCTAAACACAGTATCTACCTTCTTATCATACAACAAATATGCATGCCAGCCAAACAACAAATCATGGCCCTCAAGATTTAATAACCTCGATTGCGTCAAATTAATCCAATCACTTATTCCTACTAATGCAGCAGCTTCATAATATAATTTAAGATTAGGCAGTTTAAGGCCACCTCTCTCACGAGTATCCTGCATAATCTTAAGTTTAACTCGTGGCTTTTTCCCTGCCCACACAAATTTATTGATACCTCGCTGCCATTCCTCCAGATTAGAGTCTTTCTTAAGAATCGGTATCATTTGAAACAAAAATAAAAATTTGGGCAGGACATTCATTTTCACTGCTGCAATCCGTCCCAGCAAAGACAATTGCAATTTTTGCCAACTCTCCAATTCCTTTTGAATTTTCCCCCATAGTTTTTCATAATTATTTTTATATAGCTTTGTATTAGAGGGCGACAAAATCACCCCCAGATATTTAACCCTTTTAACAATCTCAAATCCAGTTAATCCTTCTAAGAGAGCCTTCTGTGAAACTGTCATATTTCTAGCCAAAATTTTAGTTTTCTGTATATTTACTTTAAATCCAGAAACCTTCCCATATTGTGTTATTATCTCCATCAGGTCCACAACAGAGTTCTCTGGCTGGGTCACTGTAACAACCAGATCATCTGCAAATGCTCTCAATCTATAGTCCTGATCCCCAACTTGTATCCCTTTAATTTTTTCCGAATTCCGAATCTTAACCAATAATATCTCTAATGTTAACACAAATAACAAGGGCGATAACGGACACCCTTGCCTTGTGCCCTTCTCAATATTACATGCTACTGTCAGGCTATTGTTAACTATGATTCGGGCAGTTTGTTTTTGATATAATGCCCTAATCAGCTGTAAAACATTTTCCCCAAAATCCATTTTATCTAGAACTTTCAACAAAAATTGCCAATTCAATTGATCAAAGGCCTTTTCAGCATCTAAAAAAATTAGCGCTGCAGAGATCTGGTTGTGCCTTTCCAAAAACTCTAACACATCAACTATATGTCTCACATTATTTTTCATTTGCCTACCACTAATAAATCCCGTTTGATCCCCATGAATCACCTGTTGCAGAACCCTCATCAGTCTATTAGCCAAAACCTTAGCAAATATCTTATAATCTGTATTTAAAAGCGATATCGGTCTGTAATTTTTAACTAAAGTAGCATCCTGGTCTTCCTTCGGAATCAAAGAGATAAAAGCTGTTCTCCAAGACGGAGGCACCTTTCCCCCCCTCTGGATTGTCTGGAACAGTTCCTTTAACGGTTTTATCATCTCTAATTGTAAGTTTTTATAATAGGCCGCAGTCAAGCCATCCGTGCCCGGTGCTTTATCCACCTTCAGTTCCTTAATAGCTATAAAAATTTCTTCTTCTGTAATCAGTTGATTAATCCCCTCTTTTTGTACTTGCGTAAGAACCGGGATGCTAGCCTTCTCCAAATACTTGTCAATATCTTTTGCATTAATGTCCTCTTTAGTATATAATTTCGAGTAAAAATCCACAAAGGCATCCTTAATAAGATTCTGTTGATACACAACCCTTCCTTTATACTCAACCTTATCTATATTAGATGCCCTTTGTTTTTTCCTCAGTCTATAAGCTAACCATCTGCCTGGTTTATTAGCATTGCAGAAAGTATTATGCCTAGCAAACCGCAGATTGGTCGCCACTTGGTCAGCCATTAATTTATCAAATTGTCCTCTTAACAGTCTAATAGCCTCCTTGATCTTCACATCCTCTGGGTTCAAAATCAAAGCCTTTTCTTTTTCCTTTATTTCATTCTCCAGTTCTTTCCTTCTAGTTTCCACTGCACGTCTATGTCTATTATTCATATATATCAACACCCCTCTCATATAGGCCTTGCTGGCATCCCAAACCATATCCATAGAGGTACCCTTATTCATATTAATCTCAAAAAAATCCTTCATCCGCTGTTTGCATTCTTCCACATTTCTCTGATTTCTAAACAAATTCTCATTTACGCGCCATGAGCGCCTATCTCCTTTTTCCTTATCAATCTCCAACCACACTGGACTGTGATCGGAGATAGTTCTTGCGCAGATCTTCACCTTTTTAGTTCTCAAAATAAAATCATTAGTCAACAAAATAAAGTCAATCCTCGAAAAAGATTGGTGTCTATCAGAATAAAAAGTATAATCCTTCTCCTGCAGATGTCTCTCACGCCAAATATCTCGCAATTCCAGGTCATCCTTCATTTCAAAAAAAGATTTAGGCAGTCTCGCGTGACTTGGAATGCGCTTAAAGGCTCCAGCCTTATCCAACTGTACATCCATAACTCCATTCCAGTCCCCCATAAAAATAAAGGATTTATAATCCAACTGGGTAAGCTTTGTATGAAGTAAACTAAAAAAGTCAGCTTGTTGTTGATTCGGTGCATATAATCCAACTAAAAGCGTCTTTTTACCTGCTAACAACAGCTCTATCATAACATATCTTCCATGCTTATCTACTTCGATTAGATCCGCTGTTAAGGCACTTTTAACATAAACAACCACTCCATTTTTCTTATTCTCTGCAGAAGCAACAAATTGCGTACCCAGCCTCGAGTTCAATAAGTACTTTTGATCCAAAACTCTAATATGCGTTTCTTGCAGGCATATAACATCTATCTTAAATTGTTTTAAATATTGAAAAACTTTCTTCCTCTTCTGCGGTGAATTTAGTCCATTAACATTCCAGGTTAAAAATTTAGTTGCCATGTATATCCTCGAAAAGCTCTTGGACCACAGCTTTGATAGGACTAGCTTCCTTAGGCCGTGCTCCTCCCACAGCTTGGCTATGAATGCGTTGTGAAGAATCTGAAGGCTTTTGCTGATCTTGTTCTTTTATTTTCTTTGCTCGTTTTAAAGCAGCACGTGTCACTCTTTGCTCTCTAAGATCATCCAAAGAAATTGTAGCTTGATCTCCTCCAGCACCAATTTCCTCTGTTTCCTCCTCTTGTTGTTCTTCTTCTCCAGATCCCTTTCCAGCTTCCAGAAGCGTTAATGGGGTTGCTTTTAAGACATTATTGTAAAAATCACGCGCTTGTTTCACAGTAATCAGCCTGTACCTTTTACCTTCATACATCACCATCAGCCCATCTGGAATCTCCCATCTGAACCTTATATCTCTTTGCTTAAGCTCTTGCACAAGAAATGTATAGTCCTTTCTTCCCCTTAAAATCCTTGGAGGAATTTCCTTTAAAACCAAGACTTCTTGTTCAGCAATCACGACCTTAGCGTCATAGGCAGCTTGTATAACTTGATCTCTAATTTCTCTTTTTGCAAAATAAACCACCACATCTCTAGGCAATTTTCTCTGTCTAGCAATCCATGAATTCACCCGAAACACTTTGTCCATAGCTGCTCTTATTTCAGATGCTGGCTGGTTCAATACCCCTTCGAAAGCCTCAGAGATCAGCTGCTTTAAATCTTCTTTAACATTCTCTTTTAAACCTCTGATTCTGATAGCAAACTGCATCTGGTAATATTGGGTAAGGCTTAACTCCCTTTCCAATTTGCCTCTTACATTTTCATTCTCGCGTGCTTTTACTTCTAATATAGCATTCCTTTGAGCCAAATCATCCACTTTTTCATCTAAATCTTCCACACATTCCGCCACTTTATGCACTGAAGTCAAAATGTCTACCCTCATCACGCTATACTTCTGTTCCATCCTCTCTTCCATTCTTTCCTCGAATTTCTCCAATTTCTCCTCCATCTGTGCAAATTTATCAGCAATTGATTGATTAATTGATTCCAAAAGTACCTGGGCATGTTTATCCAGAGCATCTCGCAAATCCTTCGATGTCAGCAGTTCAGGAGGGTGCAACGCCTGTAGTGATGATTGTTGCACCGGCGAGGATCCTCCACTCCGGAGAGTTTTAGAGGGAGGTTTAGCCGCCATCTTTTAATCCTCAATTATGACGCACTTTTAATTAAAGTTTAAAAAGTCCAACAAGTTCGAGAGTATAGTAAAATAATCCTCTTCACCTTCTTCCCTCTTGCACCGCTCTGCCTGCTCCTTTAAATCATAGTCCTTTCTTCAGGCAGGGATGGTTCGCATACGCCTGGCTCTGCTCCAAAAAATTCGGAGCAGAGACGACGGACAGCTGGGAGCAACCCAGGCTTCGGGGGAGTTCGATCCTTCAGCCGCCCAAGCTCCAAGCTCAGGCGGCCTCGGAGAACTCTACCCCTACCTGGGGCCTCACCCCCTCCTCTTCTCCCAAGGAGGGGGCTTCAATTTCGCCCGAACAGCTGATCGGCGCTGTTTCGGGCGAAAAAACAAACAGCTGAGCCGCGGGCAGCCAGGGGAGGCTGTCTTCGGCGCCGCGCCGCCACCGGAAGCGACCAGTGAAGGATGTTGTATAGAGTTAGCTGGAATTGTATTGACCATGGGTGACAACAACCCTCTCTTTGTTCATTTTCTTGTACTACTTAAACAGATTTCGTCTTTGGAGATCTTATTCCACACTTTGCATAATCACCCTTGCCCAGAAGTGACTCAACAATTGATCAATACCCCATTGCAATTGTCAGTTCTGCACACTTACTGATGGGTACACAGGTGGGAATTAGTCAAGCGAAAGCTATAAGAAGGAAATTAGTCACGGTGCCATGTTGCTTGCACTTTCCCCTCCCCCCCAAATAGTCATTGTGACTGATAAAACAAAGAAATCATTTCTAATCCTAAAGCAAATGCATTGATTCACACACTGCACAGCTGAATTGGTTTACAACTTTCACCAAGTGACATTTTTCTATTATGAAATTCTCTCTGCTAACCCAAAAGGAAGAAGCAGATGCAACTTCCTGCTGATTTTGTTTTTAATATGTTCTGTGCTACAGATTCAACATGGCAAGGTTTTCTTTCAAAGGGAACAATGAAACTTAGGCATCATGCAGAAATGTACAGGAAGCTGCAATTTTCCTAGACCATCAAAGGTAGAGCAGGATTCTTGGGCCAAAAGAGGATTGCTAATCAGGGGTAAATTAGTCACCCACAACTACACATGCATGTCAAAAAGGGACAAGCCTTTTGTTCGGTTCTGATAGACGAGGACTCAGAGTGATTCACAATGAACGAGTTTATTGAATACACATAAGTCAACTGTCAACTGTCAAATGTTGCAAGCTTTTATAGTGGAACTGTTTGAACTGTAACCAATCATCAAACACTCTTTTCCCGCTTCTTGTTACTTTAACCAATGATTGCACCTGAATCTCCCGCTCTAAACCCTGCTTTTGCAATCTACTATTTTCCTTGTTTGCAAACTATTTACAGACACAACACCTTTGATCATGGCTGCCATCTTATTTGAGTCCTCCAGTGGACATTTCTTTTGCTGATTATTTGACATTCCAAGTCCATTTTGTTTTATCATTTTGATGATACAAATGATTTTTTTTGTAAGAGATTATTTCTTATCCCACTTGAGGAGTTGGAAGCTATTGCTTTGTTTGGCATGCAGTAAATCAGTCTAAGACTTATCAGAATAACAGAGTTGGAGTAGAACTTGGAGTTCTTCTAGTCCAACTCCCTCTCAAGCAGAAGAACCTTTACCATTTCAGGCAAATGGCTGCCCAGTCTCTTCTTAAAAACCTCCAGTGATGGAGCACCTACAATGTCTGGAGGCAGGTTGTTCCACTGATTATTTGCTATCAGTATCAGGAAATTTATCAGTTCTAGGTTGCTTCTCTCTTTGATAAGTCTCCATCTGTTACTTCTTGTCCTGCCTTCAGATGCTTTGGAGAGTTGGTTGACCCCCCTCTTCTTCATCATAGCCCCTCAAGTACTGGAACGCTTCTATTATGTCACCCCTAGTGCTTTTCTTCGTTACACTAGACTAGACATCCCTAATTCCTACAACTTCATATGTTTTAGCCTCCAGTCCCTTAATCATTTTTGTTGCTCTTCTCTTCACTCTTTCTAAGGTCTTAATATCATTTTTCTATCGTGGTGACCAAAACTGCAGTATCCCAAGTATGGTCTCACCAGTGCAGTATAAAGTGGCATAATACCTCATGATCTTGATACTATCCCTCTGTTGATGCAGCCCAGGACTGCATTGGTTTTTTTTTTGGCAGCTGCAACACAGTGCTGGCTCTTAAGCTGTTGTTCACTAGGAGTCCTAGTGAATAAGTACTTAATTATGAGCTAGCAGTTATGTAAGTTAAGTATGAGTCACACTTAAAATGGTCTCTTTGATTTTGGTTTTGTATATTATCACCCAATATAAATCATAGTTAGGGAAACATTGCTTAATTGGGTCTTTCCTTTGCCAAAATTTTGTAAAAGCAAGACTCTGTTACAGTTGCTGATATATACCATCTTTTACACTGCTATAAAAGATACTAGAGACTTGACTTTCCATTTGAACATCCCACCTCTAAAACAGACTTGGTAATGCTTAGCCTTAATGAGATTTGCATAGTGTAATGTGGAAAGCCACCTACTGTGCCTTAGCATTAGGCATGCTTTTACTGTGATTTGTTCAACTGCCAAAAAATAAATAAATACCCTGTCTTAGAATTATGGGTGAACCTGGCCTTAGCTAGAGGAAAGAAGTATAAAAAGGGGCCAAAAACAGAGTTGATCCAAGGCCATCTTCTTTTTACAAGAAGAGCATCTGCCACAGCCTTCTCAATTTGGTGATAGGAGACAAAGAAGGATGGGCTTGATAGAAACAGATAAAGAGATATCATTGAGGTAACAGATTTGGGATAAATCAAGGAAGCGGTTTCCTTTGCATGGTGGTTATCATCTCAGGAGGCTTTCAAATTAGGCTACACTAATTCAAGAAATGAGCGATTAACAACATCTATTGCTGTTGTAGCTTAAAGAAAGCTTTCACTTAAAAAAAATAGCATAACTGTGAATACATGAGGCTGCAAGCCAAAGTCTACGGGGAAACTATTTTGATTACTTCTTGTGCCAGGAAGTTTGACTGGATGGCTTCTACCTGTGCCTGCCTATTTCTTCTTGTGGCTATAATCTCACAAATGAACTTTGTAGGAAGCTGTGATGACTCTAAGAGGGAAAGGAACCAAGAGCTACTGCCACTTATAAGAGACAAATATGAAGTGCTCTCTTCTCTTTGCCCACTCCTGATCCCTATCAGCAACACTTGCTTTTCCAGCTACTGTTTTCTCTTCCTTTAATGCAGGGGTCTTCAAACGTGGCCTTTTTATGATCTGTGGACTTCAACTCCCAGAATTCCTCAGCCAGGCATGCTGGCTGAGGAATTTTGGGAGTTGAAGTCCACAAATCATAAAAGGGCCAAGTTTGAAGACCCCTGCTTTAATGTGACAAATTGGATTAAAAGCTGCACTTGGAGGCATTGCTTTAGATTGCCACCCAAACTATCACAGTGCCTCTCTGCGAATTGTACCTGGATGTTTAAGATGCCAGTTTTCCTAAGCATTTCTTTCCTAAGCAGTCAGCTTCCAGCTGCTGATAATGTTAGCCAGTTGTGTCTGACTCTTGGCAATTATATGGGCCAGGTCTCTCCAAGTCTTCCAATCTTGCACTACATCTTTGACTTGTTCTATGGTTTGCTAGCATTAGCTGTGATGGTGTCCAGCCACCATGTTTTTTGGTGGCCTGTTCTTCCTTTTATCACTAACTCTTCCCATTATCACTTGAAAAATTCACGGTGAAGAATTGAGTTTGTTCTATCTATGGCCCTTTTGGATTGTAAAATTATATGATCCTTGCTTAAGAGGTAGTGTATCTCTTTAGAAATTGATATCTAATGAATTATTCTTGGTTCCTTAAAACACAGCATTCACACTCCAAGGACAACTTTGAGCCTCTTCAAGAACAGATCTAAATTTCTAATCCCATAAGGTTGGCAGTGTTGGAGAGCAGAGCTTTCCACTTTGATTATAGCCACAGGGGAGCTAATCATATTTTTTTGAGTGTCTGAAATGCTGAACATGTGAGTGTCCAATTTCCCCATTGGCAGGAACTCTTGCCTCACCTTACCTCTTGGCTCCTGAACTCGATGCAATCTTTACACTCATGTTTAGAACGTTTCTCTAGGGAACTTGGTTTCAAGGCAATCATTGAATAAACATCTAGAAACAAAACAACTGAAGCTGGTTCTTAGTGGAATGGAAGATGGAAAGAGACAGAATCCTTGACAGCTTCATACCTTTAGCGTGGCCTGGATTCCTGAACCACCAAAAGAGTTCCAAGATTTTGCATGTAATCAATGAAGCAAGCATCAATCCTGGTTTTCCCTCTTGCTATTACCACCTCTTCTTGGACTGCCTAATCTTAATCTTTTACTTCCTAGCTCATGTTTCTTCTAACCAAACATGGAAAATAAGTTCTTGAATGGTGTACATTAGTATGAAAATCAGCAGATGTCTAGAAAAACAATACTCTTTGCCAGCTATGCTGTTCTGCACTATGATGCCAAGAAGCCATTGTTGGCTTCTCAGCATTTCTATAGTTCTCAAAAACAATCTGTCGGACCCACCCTTTCACTTAACTGACTATCTCAGGGAATGCTTTGCAAGCTAGGATGCTTTGCACTTTACCAAGGAATGTGGAATTCATGGAATATGTGGAGGAGGTGCTTAAAATCTTGGGTGCTTTGTGAAAGCTTTTTTTTATTTTTGTTGTGCTGAATTCTGAATGCTAGACATCTAGGACACCCATAAAGTTCATGAGTCACCAAAAGAGACAATATACTAGCTTATGTTGGTAGATAGACATGAGTGGCTATGTTTCTACAATGGGGTTAAGGTCTAGACCAGGGGTGTCCAACATTGACAGCTTTAAGACTTTTGGATTTCAACTCCTAGAATTTCTCAGCCAGCATGGCTGTTTGAAGAATTCTGGGAGTTGAAGTCCACAGATCTTAAAGTTGGCAGTGTTGGACATCCCAGTGTTTCTCAATCTAAGCAACCGTAAGGACCTGCCCCAGCTGTTTCCTCAGGAAAGCAAAACTCTTGACTCCATTGAATTGAATAGAAAGAACTTTTACTGAGAGGAAGTGATTGCAGAAAAGTCAGGCTGAATCTGAAGGTCCCGTGCAAAGCACATAGCAATTTTTCTGTTTCCCCAAATCCCAGCCCCCTGATCAGTCCATGGCAGCCAAGGTGATGACGGAAGATTGTTTGGAGAATACTGAAGTGCTGAGCAGACAACAGGCCCCTCTCAGGGCATGACGGCCTTGAAACCAGGCTGGAATCAGCTGGGAGGGAGTCTTCTCCTTCTCTGAAGATAATCCCCCTCCCTAATTCCCAAGCATTTACAGCAAAAGCATGCAAAAAATATCAGCAAGCCTCCCTCCCTCCCCTTCAACAGAATGGCAGGACACAATATTTATATTTATATTTATATTTATATTTATATTTATATTTATTAAACGTATACACCGCCTTTCTCCCGTAGGACTCAGGGCGGTTCACAAAGTTTTTTAAAAACAATACAACAAATTACAAAAATTAAAAACAATTAAAATGATTACATTAACCTTGAATAAATAAAATCCCAATTAGAATCCAATTAAAACCCCAATTAATATTCTCAGTCCAGGCCCGAAAGCTCAAAGAGCCAGGTCTTCAGGTCCCGGCGGAATGAGCGAAGGTCAGGGGCAGTCCTAAGCTCTACAGGCAGCTGGTTCCAAAGGGCCGGCGCACCCACAATACCCTCCCTCTGGGTATTGTCCGCTGGCAATCTTTTACCAGCAGTACCCTGAGAAGACCCTCCCTGTGGGAGCGCACAGGATGAAGGGAGCTTGATGCTGGCAGCAGGTGCTCCCTCAGATATCCCGGACCCAAGCCATATCCCGGACCCAAGCTGTCAGGTCCACAATGATCCACAATGGTGGACCTGACAGCAACTTTAAGATGTGTGGACTTCAACACCCAGAATGCCGGCTGAGGAATTCTGGGAACTGAAGTCCATACATCTTGAAGTTGCTGAGTTTGAGGAACACTGATCTAGTTCTTGAACCAGTGGTGGGATTCAAATCCCTGAACAACTGGTTCTCTGCATGAATGCAGGCCTGGGCCTCTGAGGCCTAGAACAGACTTCCAGAAGTGACATCCCTGCACTTCCAGCAGGCCGTTCTAGGCCTGGGAGGCCTCCTCCAGGCCTCTGAGGCTTAGAACAGACTTCAGCCACTTCTCCAGACTGAACAAAATTTAGCTACTGGTTGTGCCAAACCAGTGCGAACCAGCTGAATCCCATCACTGCCTTTAACATTTGTCTTTTTTTTTTCTATCAGCACAGATAAGGAAAATGTTGTAGCTGGTTCCTTATGCACTGCTGAATACTCAGGAACGCTGGCAATGTTTTTTAAGTGACATGAAGCTGAGCTATAATGTGGATTGCTAGTTTATCACAATATTTTATATGAATTGAGACACTCATAAACCCATATGTATATCTTAACTGTGTTCTAATAATCCAATCAAATATTATGTATTCCTTAAACCACAGATAAAAACATCATGGCTTAGGGTAATTTGAAATTTTGAATATTTGAGAATCCATCCTGAATAAAAAGTCAAATCCTCAGATTAAGAATGAAAGTAACTTTTAAACATACATAAATCATGAGCTTAATGCTCCCAAACATTTAAATCAAAGATAAGAATCATGTGGTCCTTTAGATTTTGCTGGACACCCTAGCTTTCATGAATCCCAACAGCAAGATTATTTGCGCAACTGGGTGACCCACATCTAGGGGTCATTGTTTTCATACTTTAGCAATAAAAAAACAATATTTTAGAACCATTTGTAAAGTGAAGGTTCCCATGTCAGATCTTCATCTCCCTTTTAGGATATGTTTGCAAGACACATTCAACCACAAACTATCCAACTATATTTCTGTGTATGATGTCTTGCCCACATGTTTAATTTATGGTTTACTGTTGAACCACAAAATTGGGTTAAATCATGGTTCATGTAATCAGAGTAAGTCTGGTAAAAAAAAGGCTTCCATATAAAAATTAAATGTATGGTGGAACCCCATTTTTCATCACTGATTTGGACAGCCACATTCAACATACTAACCAGCTGATATTGTCCCCTGTAGTGACTTTTCCAGTCTTGTCACCTTTGGCTACTGTGTTAGAGGAAACATAAACGCAGCTGTCACCTTAGGGTTAAAGCGGAACAGGAGAAACTTGACAGTCTAGGTGAAACTGGCCACTTGTGACATCCCAATTCCTTTTGATGAGAGAAAATAAATGTCAAAAAATATCAGGAGTACTGCCTTCCCATTTCTGCTCTACAGAGAACCAAATATATTAGACACGAGGACAGTAAAACTCTCTTCAAACTTTGCAGCCCGACTCCATGCATTTCTTTTTTCATTTTGAAAATCTCAAGTGTTTGACAGAAAACTTCATCATCTACACAACCAGTAATGAAAAATTATTGATCCAGTGAATCAGGATGCAAGTCTCAGAACTTGGCTGGCAATAACCATAGGCAGGTACATCCTTGCCTTTGGCACATCAGAATAATATGGCAAAATAGGGCCAGTTGAGGCTTGCTGGTTACTTTTAATGTAAGCCAGAATTCGCATAACATCATACTTTTTTAAAAAAGTGTTATTGTTTAGAAAAATTAAAAACAGTGACTTGAGTAGTTTCAAACATCCAGGTGTCCTCTAGATGTCAGCAGCAGCAAAAGGATACAGAATATTGTAACTCTTTATTGCCAGATAGTGGTCACCTGTATTGTAACCCACTGCAGATGGGGACTGTAGCCAAGAAATTAAAAGACGCTTGCTCCTGGGGAGGAAAGCCATGGCAAATCTAGACAGCACACTAAAAAGCAGAGACATCACCCTGTCAACAAAAGTGCATATAGTCAAGGCTATGGTCTTCCCAGTTGCAATGTATGGCTGTGAAAGTTGGACCATAAAAAAGGCTGAGCACCAAAGAATTGAAGCCTTTGAACTATGGTGCTGGAGAAGACTCCTGCGAGTCCCTTGGACTGCAAGGCGATCAAACCGGTCAGTCCTGGGGGAGATCAACCCTGACTGCTCTTTAGAAGGCCAGATCCTGAAGCTGAAACTCAAATACTTTGGCCACCTAATGAGAAGGAAGGACTCACTGGAGAAGAGCCTAATGCTGGGAAAGATGGAGGGCAAGAGAAGAACGGGACGACAGAGAATGAGGTGGCTGGAGGGAGTCACTGAAGCAGTAGGCGTGAGCTTAAATGGACTCCAGAAGATGGTAGAGGACAGGAAGGCCTGGAGGAATGTTGTCCATAGGGTCACGATGGGTCGGACATGACTTCACAACTAACAACAACAACAGGGTAACTTTAAATTGGGGCTACTGTAGCTGGGTAGAGAAAAAGTGAATTTCTCCAAAATTTGATTTTCATTCCCTCTCCACACACACATGCCTGTGAAGAGGGGGAAAATCCAGTCAGGAACACCAGATGTCCTAGGACAGAATGACTCATTTAATAACTGCTCCAATCTTTTATTCTTGTGTTTCAAAGCTTCAAGCAAAAAAACCCCCATCCACTGAAGAAGTCCCAACAGCACAGGGAGACACAGTAATCTTTAAACAAACCACAAGTATGAAATGGACTGGGAGGCACAATTAACTCCTGGACTTATTTTGGATATCACAGTAGACTTAATCCCCTTTGGGCTTAGTGAAAACTGCTCAGAGATAAAGCAGATGCTATTAATAATTTTAGGAAGGAAAACTGGAAGGTGTCAATGGTTACGTCTATTTCATCCACCCATGTACCCTCATTCAAAATCATCTCAGTACACATATTGGACTCAGCTATGATCTTAATGGCGATGTTTATATTCAGTCTGTGATGTTGGTGATGGTGAGGTTTATATTCAGACCGTGATGAGATCAAAGCCAACCAAATTTAGCTTCTGCAACAAAATTGGCTTCGTAGGATGTGTGAACATGAAAAACAGAATAAACACAAAATTAGGGCTTCCCCACTGAAGAATTTCAGACGGAACTACCTGAATATCCAGACCTTTCCCAAAGCTATATACTATTCTTCCTTCCAGCACTGATTCCTTGCACCTATGGAAGTTAATGAACACTGAAGTGAAGATGAGACTACCGAAATGTTGGCTCAGATTCTGATCCTGTGTATGTTCAAAACCAGAGTTGGTCCTCTCTTAGACTTATAAGTTGCTCTTCAGAAAATGACAAGTTCTTGATGTGGCACTGGGATACATTGTAACTGTTTTGATTTATGGTTTAACGCAGTGGTGGGATTCAGCCGGTTTGCATCAGTTCAGCAGAACCGGTAGTTAATTTTCTGTTTGTTCTGTACCAGCCTGCTACCGGCCTTGCAGAAAAGGCAACCCCTTTACAGACGGCAAGAGGCTGGAATACGTCTGCCAAATTTATTACAAAAACAAACAAGACACGAACCAAGATACCGGAGCTTTGAAACACTATCTGAGCGGTTGCTTTCAGCAAACCAGCCCTCCCCACACAAGTCCTTTATAAAGAGTTCAGGGCGTGGCTTCTCTCTCCCTCCTTCCGAGAAGCCCCATTGCCTTCCTCTGTTTACTCCTACTTGACTGCCTCCTGCGTCGGGCGTCCTTGAACAGGGCCAGCTGTGGGTCATCTTCATCCACACTGTCAGGCTCACACAGCTGGGTCTCCATGGTGACCAGGTGGGAGGGGCCTGCCTGAGGGCTATCATCAGCAAGGTCTTCAACACCCCCCTCCTCCTCTGAGTCGTCCGACCCAACTGCCGAACCCACAGGCTGACCCTGAATCACAACACTGTTGCCCAGGCCCAGAATGGACTTCTGGAAGCGGCATCCACACAGAGAACCGGTTCTTCACATATTTGAATCCCACCACTGGTTTAACATGATATTTGAACCCATCCAATTATGTCTTTAATCCACAAACCCAATTTCTAAAAATGAAGCTTGGTCATCTTTATTTTAAATGGATTCACAAACCGTCCTCCGAGGGGCCTTGACAGAGGCCCTGACAGAGACGCTAGCAACAGCGGTGCGGCGTCTCGACCACCGTGGGCTGCTCCTGGACGGCGGTGCCTCCGAAAGATTCACACCAAAGGAGACGCTGGGCAATGGAGGTGACGGCGGCGTGGGCCACAGCAGCAGCGAAAGCTTCTCCAGGTCCCGGCCGACCACCCTCACCAGGATCCCTCGACGCCGGCAAAAATGGACGCGGCGTAGCGTCTCCGGCCTGCACTCTGAGCCGTTTCCAGCCGCCCCGAATGGGTGCCAACGACTCCTCTATGCCCTGTACGACGGAAGCGGCGGCAACGAAGGCGAGGACGGCGGTGACAGCCTCTCTGGGCCTTAGACCGTTTTTGCCCAGGGGCCTCTGACAGCGGCGGTAGCGGCGGCGGCGAGGCATCTGCGGCCTACACCCCGAGCCACCTCCTCGAGACACCTTGAACGGAGACGGCAACAGCAGGGACATGACACCAGGGACTCCCATACCTCTGGGAGGCCACGCTCCGGACGGTCCCCATCCAATAGGGGCCTATGGAGCTGCGGCCGGGAACAACGCCCAGAGGATCAGGGAGGGAACTGTTTGGGCGGCTGAACCACCAGAGCTGACGCCAATTAATGGATCCCTCCATCCTGCCTTCTGCCCACTCTCAACCATCCTTGCCCATTCTCTCCCCACTGGACATAACGGGCCTGGGTGCTAGCCACGGTGGCAGAGTGGCCTGGCCTTACACCTGCAACCCCATAGAGGTGAGAGCTCTATGGGGTATGCTTCACCCAGAGTACGTTCTGGACCACCTCTGGAAGCAGAGACACAACCCATCGTGAGAGGATGAGGAGTGGCCTGCTTCTGGGGGTTCGCCCGGCCAAGTGGCAGTGGCAGGGCGACGATCCAGAAACGCACCTACCCGACTCGACCCTCCTGCAAATTCACCATCCAGGGGACAGCCTTCCCGGAACCACCTGTGACTATGCTCGTTCAATACTCTAGCACAGTACTGCACGCCCTCAGGGGTTCCCCACTCTCCTGGGTGCGACCCGCCTGCATCACATCCAATCTTGATGACGGGCCCAACCACTGGGCCTCTGAGAGATGGCCGGGCAGGGTCAGGGGCCTCCAGCATAAGCCCAACAAGAGGCCCCTGATTAAGTTCTTAGTTAAGTTTTTTGTGGGATTAGGGATGGGGAGGGAGAAGACTATGGTTGCGCGGGAAAGGCACGCCTTCCAGCCACCATAACGCATGCCAGGCCCACGACCGTTCGCGACGGCGTACAACGAGGACCAGTCGCCGATAACACCCAGTGGCGTACTGACAAACATCCCATCCCTAGGATGGTGGGGAATGGCAGAAGGTGCACAGACAGAGGGCCGTATCGTCACCGGGAGTGTCATCTCCGCTCTGTACAAGCGGTGAGACGCTCCGACCCTCTGTTCTCCCCCGGAGGACCCGGGAGCAAAGGTGCGCACCCTCCCATGCTAAGGCTGGTCTACCTGAATGCAAGGTCCGTAGCTAACAAAGCTCACCTCATTCGTGACCTAGTGGAGAGTGAGCATGCGGACCTGGACTGCATCACGGAAACCTGGCTGGGCCCAGAGGGGGGTGTTCCTCTGGTTGACCTCTGCCCGCCAGGTTTCCAGGTGCTGCACCAGCCCCGGGCTCATGGGAGGGGCGGGGGAGTGGCAGTTATCATCAGGGAATCCCTTAGCCCGCGAGAGACCACCGTCCCTCAGATGGTCGGGTGTGAGTCTCTCCTACTGAGATACGGCCCAGGGGCGCAGTTGGGCCTGCTGCTGGCGTACCTACCACCTAATCGTGCAGCGGCGGCCCTGCCCGAGCTACTCGATGCCCTCTCAGGGTTGGTGGTTGAATTCCCAAGACTCATGGTCTTGGGCGACTTTAATCTACCGTCCCTGGGAGGATCGTCCGAACTGGCTCGGGAGTTCATGGCTTCCATGGCGGCCATGGACCTGTTGCAAATAATTTCTGGACCGACTCATGAGAGAGGCCACAACCCAGACTTGGTGTTCTTGTCTGGACGGTGGCGTGATGATATCGGTGGGGGTGCCACAACTGTTACGCCCCTGTCATGGACCGATCACCACCTCCTGCGGCTAGACTTCCCCCTTGCCACCCCCCACCGTGGGTGCACGGTGCCAGTCAGATGGTACCGCCCTAGGCGCCTAATGGACCCTGATAAGTTCCAGGCAGCGCTTAGGGACACGCATGCACCCCCTGCTCACAGCTCGGCGGATGCCTTAGTGGAAGCCTGGGAAAAGGCAGCCACGGAGGCTCTGGACCGAGTTGTACCCTTGCGGCCTCTGACCCGGCGCAGATCCCAGCGAGCCCCATGGTTCACCGAGGAGCTCCGGGAGATGAAGCGTCGGAGACGGGGCCTAGAGAGCCGTTGGAGATCCAGTCGATCCGAATCCGACCGATTGCGACTAAGAATCCTCACCAGGTCTTATCTCGCTGCGATAAGGGTGGCAAAATCCAACTATTTTTCCACCCTCATCGCGTCCGCAGATAATCGCCCGGCTGGCTTGTTCAGGGTGACTCGCTCCCTATTAAACCAAGAGGTGAGGGAGGAACCCTTGCAGGGTCGAGCTGAGGAATTTGGTCAATATCTGCTGGATAAAATTGCTCGGATTCGAACTGGCCTGGACTCCAACTGGGCTGAGATGGAAGAACAAGACATGGACAGTCTTGTCGACGTCATCTGGGAAGAATTTGATCCTGTAACTCCTAAGGAAGTGGACAGGATTATGAGAAGGTTGAGCTCCTCCACATGCTTACTGGACCCGTGCCCTTCCTGGCTGGCCTATGCAGCTCGAGAGGGGACACGAGGCTGGTTCCTAGCGGTCATCTCTGCTTCTCTGAGTGAGGGTCACTTCCCCACCGCCTTGAAGGAGGCGGTGGTGAGACCTCTCCTCAAGAAGCCCACCTTGGACCCATCCTCTTTGAATAACTTTCGTCCAGTCTCCAATCTTCGCTTCCTTGCGAAGGTTGTTGAGAGCGTGGTGGCGCACCAACTTCCTCAGATCCTGGATGAAGCGGTTTATCTAGACCCGTACCAATCGGGTTTCAGGCCGGGCTACAGCACGGAGACGGCATTGGTCGCTCTGATGAATGATCTCTGGAGAGCCCAGGACAGGGGCCATTCCTCTGTCCTAGTCTTATTAGACCTCTCGGTGGCTTTCGATACCATCGACCATGGTATCTTGCTGCGACGCCTCAGGGGACTGGGAGTGGGAGGCACGGTTCTGCGTTGGTTCTCCTCCTTTCTCCAGGGTCGCTCGCAGTCGGTGCTGACAGGGGGACAGAGGTCGACCCCGAGGCCTCTCGCTTGCGGAGTCCCTCAGGGGTCGGTCCTCTCGCCTCTCCTGTTCAACATCTACATGAAACCGCTGGGTGAGATCATTCGCAGTTTTGGAGTAGGGTACCATCAGTATGCTGATGACACCCAGCTTTTTATCTCAACTCCAAACAATATCAGTGATGCCCTAGACGTGATGTCCCGCTGCCTGAAAGCGGTCCGGGAATGGATGGGGAGAAACAGGCTTCAACTGAACCCGGACAAGACTGAATGGCTGTACGTACCGGCAAGCCAGGATATTCAGAACGTCCCATTGCTTAACATTGGGGACAAGTTACTACCCCCTGTTGATAGGGCCTGCAACCTGGGTGTCCTCCTAGACTCGCAGCTCTCCCTGGAAGACCACATAGGAGCTGTGACCAAGGGGGCCTTCTCCCGGGTTCGACTAGTTCACCAACTACGGCCTTATCTGGACCTGGATTCCTTACGTACAGTCACCCATGCCCTTGTGACCTCTCGCCTAGACTATTGTAACACTCTCTACATGGGGCTGCCCTTGAGATCCACTCGGAAGCTTCAACTGGTGCAAAGTGCGGCGGCACGGACACTCTTGGGAGCCTCCCGATACTCCCATATCACACCTCTCCTCCGTGCGCTGCACTGGCTTCCGGTTGCCTTCCGTGTGAAGTTCAAGGTGCTAACAATGACATACAAAGCCCTACATGGCATGGGTCCGGACTACCTACGGGAGCACCTTCTGCCAATGTCAGCACCCCACCGTCCTGTGCGCTCCCACAGAGAGGGCCTCCTCAGGGTGCCACCGCTCAAGGAATGTCGGCTGGTGGCCCCCAGGGGGAGGGCATTCTCAGTGGGTGCGCCAGCCCTCTGGAACAGCTTACCAACCGAAATCCGGATGGCCCCCGACCTCCGTACCTTCCGACGCGACTTAAAAACTTTCCTGTTCCAGCAGTCCGGCCTGGCATGATAGCGTTAATTGGGGTCCCAGTTTGTTTTCACTATTGTTTCTTATTATTTTTATTGTTCAATCTGTATACATTCCTTCCTCTGTACACCGCCCCGAGTCCCTCGGGAGAAGGGCGGTTTATAAAAACTAATAAATAAAATAAATAAAATAAAAATAAATTCTGCTGCTGGCATCACTTCCCTTCGTCCAGTGCGCTCCCACAGAGAGGGCCTCCTTAGGGTGCCGTCGGTCAAAGAGTGTCGACTGGCGGCCCCCAGGGGGAGGGCGTTCTCTGTGGGCGTGCCAGACCTTTGGAACCGTTTACCGGTGGAGCTCCGGATGGCTCCCGACCTTCGCTCCTTCTGACGTGACCTAAAAACATATTTATTTGAACAAGCCGGCCTGGTCTGATGGGTTTAGGGTATTTTAACATTTTGTATTAATCTATTTAATTGGGCTATTGTATTTAATATTTCTTTTAATTTTTATATATTGTATTTTATTGTATTGCCCTGTACACCGCCCTGAGTCCTTCGGGAGAAGGGCGGTATAAAAATTAAATTAATAATAATAATAATAATAATAATAATAATAATAATAATAATAATAATAATAATAATAATAATAATAATAATAATAATAATAATAATAATAATAATAATAATATTCTACTGAGCCTAAGCTTCATTGTTAAAAGAAATGTATTTCTGAATGCAACCAGCTCAGGATTCTGCCAAAATAGCTCAGAGTCATTATCTATCCCTTACTCTCAACCGCTATGAAATGTAGATTAGACCAAAGAACAACTTTCTTTCTGTCTTCCTGCAAAATGTCAAACAGTTAACCTCCGTGGTGGGAAACAAATTATAGCACAACTAGTTAATTCATTTTAAACGGTAGAGGCCAAGGCAATATTTACCCTTGTTTATTTTCATCCAGCTCTCTGCTTTGGAAAGCAGAGAAGAATAGCGAGAGAGCCTGAGATGAGAACCTGGAAAGAGAGGTGTGTTTGAATACCAGCCAAATTCTAATTGAATAGTTCCCCTGTGTAGCGTCAATTGGATATGCTTGTCTTCTCAAAAGCTGCTGGATTTTCTTGCCATGCGTTGTTAAGCAGTTATCCAGCTTCAGCATCAATGAAGGTGGAGTGGTTTCTTCTTGCAGTTTTCATTCTGTGTTACACGTGGGATCGTTTTTTAGCCAAGCATAGGGCAAGTGTGTTAATTGTGGAATTTGTGAGCTGAAAAATGTGGTTTCGAGGCAATTGTGTTTGTGATTTGGAGCAAGCTCATGAGTGTTGTGGATTTATTTTGTTGCATGTTTAAAAAATAAACAGGTGGCCAAGTTTAATTTGTTGTAGTTTTGGTGCCAAAATATTAAGAAATGGAATTCAGGTCATAAGACTCAGATTCTCTCTTATGGGAATCTGAAGATAAAAATTCTGATCTACCATGCTTCTGAATGGGTAATGTTGTCATGTGTTGCACAAGTAATATAATAATGTCATCTTTTCATATTTATACCAATATCAGTTTTTAGTTTAAATCATATATCCAGAGATATTGTACGTGAACACACATAAACATACCAGAATGTAAAGGCATATTTTTAACTTTCAGACCTCAAAACCTACACCACAGCATAATTGCTCTTTAAAATAAAACTTTTTTTATCCCACCTTTATTATTTTTATAAATAACTCATTTATTTATTTATTTATTTTAATTCCATTTATATCCTGCCCTTCTCCGAAGACTCAGGGCGGCTTTACAAACTTAGCAGTAGCCTTCATTCTATGTATATGCCTGCTTATTAGGGCTTTCATACACCCCCCAAGCGGCATTATTACAAAGTCAGCTTAATTGCCCCCAACAATCTGGGTGAATATATCTAATATCTAATACTCCTTCCTCCTCTTATTTTTCCCACAACAACAGCCCTTTGGGTTAACAGAGAGTGTCATTCCACTGGCTTTTATACCTAAAGTGGAATTAGAACTCACAGCCTCCTGCTTTCTAGCTTGGTGCCTTAACCACGAGACCAAACTGGCTCTCTTACAGTGAAGTAGTAAAGGTAAAGGTCAAGGTTCCCCCGCACATGCGTGCTAGTCGTTTCCGACTCTAGGGGCCGGTGCTCATCTCCGTTTCAAAGCCAAAGAGCCAGCGCTTGTCCGAGGACGTCTCCGTGGTCATGTGGCCAGCATGACTTGACACCAAAGGCGCACGGAACCTGTTACCTTCCCACCGTAGTGGTCACTATTTTTCTACTTGCATTTTTACGTGCTTTTGAACTGCTAGGTTGGCAGAACCTGGGACGAGTAACAGGCGCTCACTCTGTTACGCGGCACTCGGGATTCGACCCGCCAAACTGCCGACCATCTGATCGACAAGCTCAGCGTCCTAACCCACTGAGCCACTGCATCCCTCTTACAGTGAAGTTACAAAACCCAATAATTCTGTGCCTTTGATAATTATACTCCATCTTGACTGGTCTCTGGAGATAATCTGCTCCTCTTCAGGAGGCACATCAGTGATATTCTCCAATCCATGTGTTCACCTTATCTGTTGCCTTCTGTTTCCACATCACACAAACTTTGCCAAGCATATCATTTTTTCCCTAATCCATCATCTGATTATATCGTATGCCCCAAACAATATCCTAAATTCAAAATATTATGTTCCTATTGAAAAACCATCTCATTCAGCCTTGTCAGTTCTATTCGTTTTTCCATTCTTTCAATATTACCATGCCCATCCATCTATCCATCCAATTATCTGTCTGTCTCTCCCCACTCTTTCTCTCTCTCTCTCTCTCTGTCTTCAGACATTTTGTTTTCTCCACTGTTTTTGGGAATGCAACTGGATTTTTATGTTTATCTCATATTCTGTGTCTCTGCCTAAAAGGTATATGGTATCTTCTCGTTAATTGGTGTTTCATTGTATACTGGGGTCTATCTTTGTAACACATTGATAAAGCAATATGATTGCCAAAAAATGTACTGTTAAAACTGTATTCTTATGTGTTTCATTTTATCAAACTACTAACACTGATTTTGTCTCAAAGGTCCATTAATTAATACTGTATTTTAATGCAGAATTACTAAACATTAACACTCTTCATGAATGGCTCTGAGCTACTACATTATAATAGTATATTATCTGAGTTATGGGCACAAACTGAATAATCCATGTTGTTGTTGTTAGCTGCGAAGTCGTGTCCGACCCATCGTGACCCCATGGACAATGTTCCTCCAGGCCTTCCTGTCCTCTACCATCTTCTGGAGTCCATTTAAGCTCACACCTACTGCTTCAGTGACTCCATCCAGCCACCTCATTCTCTGTTGTCCCTTTCTTCTCTTGCCCTCAACCTTTCCCAGCATTAGGATCTTCTCCAGTGAGTCCTTCCTTCTCATTAGGTGGCCAAAGTATTTGAGTTTCAACTTCAGGATCTGGTCTTCTAAAGAGCAGTCAGAGTTGATCTCCTCTAGGATTGACCAGTTTGATTGCCTTGCAGTCCAAGGGACTCGCAGGAGTCTTCTCCAGCACCAGAGTTCAAAGGCTTCAATTCTTTGGTGCTCAGCCTTTCTTATGGTCCAACTTTCACTGCCATACATTGCAACTGGGAAGACCATAGCCTTGACTATACGCACTTTTGTTGACAGGGTGATGTCTCTGCTTTTGAGTGTGCTGTCTAGATTTGCCATGGCTTTCCTCCCCAGGAGCAAGCGTCTTTTAATTTCTTGGCTACAGTCCCCATCTGCAGTGATCTTGGAGCCCAGGAAAATAAAATCTGTCACTAGCGTAATCCATGTTACTCTAACTATTAATATGTATAATATAAACAGGAAGAAACAGTCACTAGGTTCACTCTTATTAAGTCATGAACCGTGTTCTACAAACTTCAGTGCTTGTGTATATATACAGTATATGATTGTTGTATCAATCCAGTGCTTGAATATCCCCAAACAACTTCTCTGAGGAGAGTATTCAGGAATGAAACCTTTGTTCATAGAAGCTGATGAAGTATACTGCTCAAAAAAATAAAGGGAACACTTAAACAACACAATGTACTGTATTTAATAGTAGGAAGTCTTATTTTCTGTTCCCTTTTTTTTTTTTTAGCAGTATACATTGAATGCTTGGGAGAAGTTACTGAATATATGGCTAAAGATATTTACTTCTTGATGATTACTCCCAAAACCCAGGTATTGGAAGCAATGTGTAGTGGTATCTGTGGATGTTCGTGAGAGATAGGGAGAATAGCTGCAGCCAGTGCCACAGTTGGATAAGAGACAGCTTTGCTTGAAGCAGGAATGTGGGAGTGACCCTCCCTACTTTCTTGGGATGTAAAGGCAAGGCAGGAGAAATGTACCTTCAGATTTTTCAAGATTATGTTACCTTGCAATAAAGTAGGGCTAATTCTTCTGTGTATACTTCTTATCTTCTAGACTTCCTCGCAAGGCTGACAAATTCTAAAAACAACTAAATTGGATTGTCTCTTGGAATGGCATAAGCAAGCTGCCAACAATCTCTCCTGTAAGTCTTTGTAATTTTAGCTACAGAAAACAGGAAATTTGAATTACTAGACTGACCATTTTCTCTCCTTCGTAGAGGACTGTCTATGCCTTTCAAGGTTTTCAGTACATCTGTTTGAAGGCTTGTTCATTCAGACTCACCCCAGAAGTAAAGTACTACACTGAGGTCCCATCTACACTAAGAGCCTGTCATGGAATGAGATGCTCTACTAATCTCACAAGGTTTTATTCAATCACCATTTAAAATAATTTGTGCTTTCTGTATGTGTGTGTGTATATACTGTATATATATATATATATAGAGAGAGAGAGAGAGAGAGATTTTACCCATTTTATGAAGCACTTACCAAAGCCCATAGCTTAACCAAAAAATTCCAGTTGAGATTATCAAAAAATTTCTCAGCATCTAAGAAAAGCAGTGCAATTTGTTTTTTGTTTGTTGTTCCAGTTGTTCTATACAGGTAGTCCTCGACTTACTTCATTTGGTGACTGTTCAGTTACAACAGCACTGAAAAAAGTGACTTATGACCATTGTTCACAGTTGCAACCTCTGCAGCATCCCCATGGTCATGTGATCAAAATTCAGATGCTTGGCAACTGGTTCATATTTATGACAGTTTCAGTGTCCCGGGGTCATGTGACCCCCTTTTATGACCTTCTGATGTGCAAAGTCAATGGGGAAGCCAGATTCACTTAACAGCCAGGTTGCGAAGTTAACAACTGTAGTGATTCACTTAACAACTGTGGCAAGAAAAGTTGTAAAATGGGGCAAAACTCAGTTAACACATGTCTCACTTAACAACAAAAAGTTTGGGGTCAATTGTAGTCGTAAGTCGAGAACTACCTGTAATATCCAAAACTACCTGCACAATACCTTTTAAGTGCCTTTTAGGGAAGAATCCACATTGGTCTTGGCCAATGTATTCTTGTAGGGCTATTTTCAACCTATTAGCCAACATCATCGCAAATATCTTATAAGTGCTATTCCATAACAATATAGATCTATAGTTTTTGATTAAGTCTAGGCCCTCTTTGGATATTAATGCAACATCAGCTTCTCTCCATGATTCTGGCATCCTCTTTTTTGTAAACTATAGCTCATTATATTCTGAAGGAGTTGTAAAAATAATAATAATTACTTTCAAATGTTTACACACAAACACTATTTGCTTCTGCAGATGCATATTTTGAGTTGTGGGTGTGACATGCTTTCTCTTCCGAGAAAATATGGAAATGAATCCACATCTTAAATATTTGTTCTGCAAACATTATTAATTATATATCTGCTGAATATTCATGGGATGTTCAAGATTGGTAGTTGATATTAAGTGTTTTACTCTTTGATTCCATTTTTTGATGAGTGAAGGTAGATGCTTTCTCATTAAACTGTGATGTCATAATTAGGTAGAATTCTAAAATCTTGCACAATACATTTTAAATTCTATCTTCCAGCCCTCTCCTCTCCACCTTTCCCCTCCTCTTCCCCTCCCCTCTCCTCTCTTTTCCTCTCTGGTTTATGTTTATGTTTTTCCAAAATTCTGGATTTTCATTCCTTAAAAATAGTAACTAAAAAAAAAACAATCCTGGCTATGTTGAACAAATTAAGGTTGGTGAAAACTGTATTAAGGATTGGTTTACTCTATATAAGCTAGAGAGAGATGGATTCTAGAGTTTATAATTGTTAGTATATGATTGTTTATGATTGCTTTTTAGATATATACCTTGTATTTTGCTCTGGGAAGTCGGGGGGGGGGAGGGGGGAGGAGGGGAAGTAGGGGGGGAGGCAGGGGAGGGAGGAGGGAGAGGGGGAGGGGGGGATAGGGGGGAGGTAGGGAGGGGAGGAGGGAGGGGGAAGGGGGGGTTTTTTAAAGGAAAACTGTATTTTAAAACTTTTCAATAAAAAAAAAAACTGTATTGCTTTCTCATTCACTGCAGTTTTTTTTCCTTTCCTCATCAGCTTGGACATAAGGATAATTTATGAGAACAATTTAAGAAAACCCACTGGTTGGTCACCCAGAGCTTGAAACTGAAGAAACAACTACAGCTCACTGATTTGATTTGACAATTCTTCTCTGCATTTGCTAGGCAACATGGGAAAAATAATTTTATAATTCCCACCATATTCCCCTCTCTCCTTCAACAGAACAGAAATGAAATTCAGGATGGAAGGGGAGGAAATCAGTAGTATAAGAAATAGTTTGCCACGTTGAAAGGCAAACGTATGATTTTGCAACACTCGTCAAGATTCTTATGTGGTGGAAAGAGGTGCTTCTCTCACACATGAATGGAGGAAGCTTGTGACCTTGGAAATTCTGCAATTCCTAATTCTTAGCTAAGGTGACCTACTAGTGGGTATTGGAGTTCAACAATATCTGGAAGGTCACAGACGTGAACATAGAACATGGAATTATAGGGCTGGATGGGACTTCAGAGGTCTTCTAGTCAAACACCCTGCAGGAGCCTTATATCATCCTAATCAAATGGTTGTCCAATCTTTGCTTGAAAACTTTCGATGATGGATCACTCACAACTCCGGGATGCAAGCTATTCCACTGATTAATAGTTTTTACTGTCAGAACATTTCTTATTTCTAGGTTGGATTTCTCTTTAATAATCTTCCACCCATTACTTCTTGTTGTGTCCTCTGGTGCCCTAGACAATAAGACCATTACCTCTTCTTTGTGACAGCCTTTCAAATACTGGAAGACAGTTATCATGTCCCTTCTCTTCAATAGTCTAGGCCAGTGATGGCGAACCTTTTAGAGACTGAGTGCCCAAACTGCAACCCAAAACCCACTTATGTATGGTCGGGTGCTGGGTGGGTGTGGCCCATTGGGTGGGTGTAGCCAATTGGGTGTCCGTGGTCCATTGGGTGGGCATGGCTGCAGTGGTAATGGCAGACTGGGTGGGACTAAAAAGTTCAATCAATCAATTCCAACTTTGTGAGACTTTTTTTCCCCGTGAGAAGTTGAAATTGATTGATTGATTAAACCTTTTTCTTTTTTGCACATGGTGGTGGAGGCCTAAAGCGAAAAGGTTTTATAAAACTCAGCTGAAGGCTCTAGGACTGGGGCAATGGCGCGCATGCCCACAGAGAGAGCTCCGCGTGCCACCTGTGGCACACATGCCATAAGTTCGCCAACACGGGTCTAACCTAGCTTCCTCAACCTTTCATCATATGATTTAGCCTCCAGACATCTTTGTCATTTTTGTTCCTCTTCTCTCCATACTTTCTAGAGTCTCAGCATCTTTTCTGTATCATGGATACAAAATATATATGAACATATTATTACATAAACTATACTAGCTGAAACATAAGCTTCCTTATATGCATCAATCCATTTTTCCATTTATTTCTCTTCTACCTGCACTGATTGGTGGTATGGACAATATCCCAAGGTTCCAGATGGAGATTTTCTCCAGGCACTAACTGGAAACTCCAAGGACTTAACATGGGACCTAGTTCTTTACGCACGAAAGAATTTACTCTGATATATTGTACTCCCATACTTCCTTGAATAAGTTTGAAGCACTAAATAAGAAGGAACCACAACTATTACTACAAACACATATGTGGGTTCAGTTCCTTATGATTTCATCCAACTTCACTTTCTCTTGGTCCGCATTAAAAAAACAAAAACTGGCAAAACCGTCAACCCACAATTGCAGTGTGGAATGTGGAAGTGAGCCACAAGACTTTTCCAGGGAAGTAAATCATAACAATGGTCATACTTTATTTCCCAATCCCTGCTCTTATCTTTTCATTGGCCAAACATCTAATACCAATCGACTATAAGAATGTCCTCCTAGAATTAATTTTTTTTAAATATTAAACTTTAACTTCCCTTTAATTTGAGGGTGTTCTTTTATTTTGCTTTCTTCAAAATACAGGGTTGGGTTGTTTATTTTTAATTTAGTCCCTTTCCCTTTTGGCATCTGTGAATATTCAGGAAAGAACTAATATTTTTTCCAAAACTTCCTTATCTTTTAAACAAAAGCACTTCTAGTCTCTCAGATATTCCAAAGACTTCTATTTTAAAATATTTTTTCCTCTAATTGATGATGGAAATGTGCCAATCTTCTTGATGAGACTGATTGGCAAGGACTCTTTGTCCTTCCAATGATATAATGAATGCCTAATTATTTTATTTTATTTTTATTTTATAATAATTATGATGAAAGTGGAATACAATTTCACACCTTTTCTGATAATCTAAAATTGTTTCAAAGGATGGTCTATATTTTATTTCCAAGTTAGCAAGCTTATTTTTTTTTAAAAAAAAATACTCTCATCTATCTCATCTTTTTATTCCATTTCCATAATAAACACTTTCATTTTACTATGAGATTAATATTTGAGTATGAGTTTCCAATTATTCCATCTCATTTCCTATCTTCATTGCTTCTCAGTTTTACACATTTGTGATAGATAATAAATAATAAATAATAATAAACCTTTATTGTCAAAGTACAACATGTGTACATCGAGATTAGCTGAGCCTCCCCCTGTGCTCCCTCCCCCCAACACACAGTGACAACAAACCCTCCATCCCACCACACTATGTGAACCAACTACACCACACACCGGCCTCCCAAGTCAATTCTGCATAAGATTATGTCCCATTTAAAAGCCTAACAGCCCACGGATAAAAGCTATTTTTCAGCCTGTTGGTACGGCTGGCTATATTCCTGTATCTCCTACCGGCTGGCTATATTCCTGTATCTCCTACCAGATAGCCAGCTTGGTGGGGCAGTGGTTAGAATGCAATATTGCAGGCAAACTCTGCACTTCCCACTGCCAGGAGCTCGATCCTGACTAGCTCAAGGTTGACTCAGCTTTCCATCCTTCCGAGGTGGGTAAAATGAGGACCCAGATTGTTGGGGGCAATATGTTGACTCTGTAAACCACTTAGAGAGGGCTATAAAGCACTGTGAAGTGGCATATAAGTCTAAGTGCTATGGATGTAGAGGTTAAGGCAGCAGGCTAGACATGGGAAGATCATAAGTTCTAGCCCTACTATAAGTACAAAACTAACTGGGTGCCTTGAGCCAGTCACACTCTCTCAGCTCCAAGGAAATAGGCAATAGTAAACCATCTCTGAAATCATGCCAAAAACCCCCCACAAAAACCCTGCAGTCAGCAGAAGCCACCATGACTTGAAGGCATCAAAAACAGGTATTCCACAGTGGACATTAGAAGGAAATAGGCTTTTTCCCCAGAGTAAAGGACAGATCTACTTGTCCTCAACAGAGAATTAACTGGGAAGTAATTTATAGTAAAGAGAAAAGTCTACAGATACAATAAGAATTCAAAGAACTAGCTTGCATTACAAGTTAGTTATGGCTGTCTTAATTTTTAAAATGAAAGAAGAGCATTGTTTTTTTTTTATTCCCACAACTAAGCCTAAGACTCTTCACAAGGTGTGTATATCACAGCGGCCTTCCTGAACCAAGATGGGATTTGTAGAAAATGTAACGCAAAATGCAATGTATTTGGATGAGCTCTGAAAGAATCAAAACCAATTAATTTGTCACCAGTTTCCTCTCGGTCCTACTGCATGGAGATGCTTTTGTTACATCAACCATGACATTATGGCACATCTCTCTGCTGAGATTCCTGAAGACTTTATCTGCCAATTATCTTACCTTACATCATAGATCTAACATTCCCATTTCTCTGCAGTCACTTTCTCTTTTTTATTTATGATAATATTCAAAGCAATTCAAAATAAAGTTTCCCTCAAGTGAAACTCAACTTCTGGAGACCAAATGGAATGTCTTAGCAACAATATGAAAATGGGATTATTTTTTTCTTCTGTGATTTTTTTTAAAAAAATTCCTTTCTCATCTTCAATCCTATGATTTCCTAGTTGTCTCTCATCCAGGTAGCAACCAGGTCTGATCCTGCACAGCTTTCTAAGATCAGACGAGGGCCCTTTACTTTTATGTAAAGCAATTCATTATAGTTCAGTCCTCACCCATGTACTCTATCTACTCTTTGCCTGAATTTCTGATCCTTGCATTTGTCTCTGGCAGGATATTTGCCATAGTCTTCCCTCCTACGGTAAATGTGACTTGCTATGCTTAAATAAAGCATCCCTTCTAGCTACAAGGACTGTCAATTTGAATTTTTGCAAACATTTTTGTCCCATCCTTTTACCATTAAGCATGTGGATCATGTTATAACAATCCAATGTTATTTTTTAAAAAGCGACTGTATATCTAGGGAATCAGTTTCAAAGTGGAGAACAACCCCAGGTCACATTTAGGGTGATGAATGTTACCATTACCTGAAGATCTGTTGGTTTAATCAGTACATTTGCTGTGCTCAGCAGTGTGTTTCCATGCCTGTCCTTTGTTACAATGCCTCTTTTGCAGAAATGTTAGTTGTGCAACAGACCATCCCCAGATGTCCTCTAATTTGTTTACTAAATTTACATGCCACCCATCTCACCATAAAGTGACTCTGGGAGGCTTACAGGATAAAAATGACAATATAAAACCTTAAAACAAAACAAAACAAAACATCTCAACTTGAAAATTAACAAAGATAGCCAAGGAAGAAGGTGAAACATAAGGCTAAAACATGCTAAGTAAAATAAGGCTAAAACAAGGCTAAAACATATGAAAAACCATTGCAGGAATTGGGTTTTTCTAGTCTAGTGAAAAGAAGGACCAAGGGGTGCCGTGATAGCAGTCTTCCAATATCTGAGGGGCTGCCACAAAGAAGACGGGAGTCAACCTATTTTCCAAAGCACCAGAAGGCAAGACAGGAAACAATGGATGGAAATATATTCTGTTAATATACAATGAAGTGGAGATCAAATCTTCTCTTAATCCACTAACCATCTCCAGTATGGAACTCCCCCAACATCCAAGACCTCTTCCACTGTATTATACAGAACCTTTTGACTTCCTATATCTAACCAGCCTAGACAGCTTTCTTCTCCATTCCCAGAACTTATTATTGTCAGCCGCCCATTTCCCAGGGGATGTTTTGGGGGGGGGGGTTTACAGAAGCACAAATCCTCTCCTCTTCTATCCTCAGTAATCCACCCGATGAGATTGTTCTCAGGTGTTTCTCCATATTCATTACTTTCTCCCTCTGCACTGAACCTTTTTCTACTTTTCTACCTTTTTATTAGGTCCCATTGATTTATTGCCTCTTTTTTTTCCATCTTAAGAGCCCTTTCCCCCCCCCCAGGGTTCTGTCTTTATGATGACTGCTCGTTGCTGCGAATCTATTTTAAGCAACAATTCCCCAGAACAGTGAACTGAATCACCACAGTATAGTAATCAACTTGAGGCCAAAATGTTGTTTTTGTGTATTTTTAACTTATTTAGATAGCTTTTGTTTTGGGGTTGTTGTTTTTTTTTTTTGGTAGAACCTGTCCACTGATACAGAAAATAAACGTGCCTTATTTCTCTAAGTGATGAAGTTTGGGTCAAAAGGTGTTGGGAATATTCCAGGTTTTGTTTGTTTCCAGAAACAGGAGATTGCAAATTCTTTGCTTTGGCACTGAGCATGGGACAAATAGCTCCTATTTTATATGGGGAGACACTGCTTCGATGTTTATATAAAACATGCATTAATAATTTTGCCCTTTCTCTTTACATTTACAAAATTGATTTTTGAACTGCTAGCAGTCATATTGCCATAAATATAGTTGGAAATCCATTTCCAAGAAGGAGTTTATAAATTGCAAGTCATCATTCAACCAATATCTGGAGGTTTCTTTCTCCTGTTCTCCTTTCTTGCCTCTTCCAACAATAGGCCCTACTATTCCTCCAGCTCTTAAGTGTACAGAATTCTCTAGTCAAGTAATAAATTGAGAGAAACAGATGCTTTATTAACTAAATTTCCCTTGTCGGCTTTAAGATTTCAGGCTGTGTTTTAAGGTCTTGCGAACATCACAAACCAAAGGAGGAGATTAGTCCCAGTGCATTATTTCTGCATGAAAAAGGACCTGTTGCAGGTGAAACCCTTCAAAATCAATTTTCATAGGAAATGCAGTTTCATCATTAGTATGACTATAAAACCTGATTAGGGATGTAGAAACCACACACACAAAAACATTGACTATATTATTAGGGCAGCATTAAGTCACAGGAGTTCAGTTCAGTTTGGAGAAACAGACTGAATACTTGTGTGATTTTTTTTCCTTTTTTTAAAGTTCGTAGAAAATTTCGTAACCATTCGCTTTCTTGGTGTCTCTTAATATGTGAAAACTTTCTATGCATCTTTGTCTAATTTACATAACTTTTAATGTAAATTGCCCAAGAACCTTTTTAAAATGCAATTTCCCTATTTGCATTAAACATAAATTTCCCTAATGCAGGCTTTTAAAATGCAAATTTCCCTGGTATAGATTTATATATATATATATATATATATATATATATATATATATATATGTATATATATATATATATGTATATGTATATGTATATGTATATGTATATGTATATGTATATGTATATGTATATGTATATGTATATGTATATGTATATGTATATGTATATGTATATGTATATGTATATGTATATGTATATGTATATGTATATGTATATGTATATGTATATGTATATGTATAATTACTGCACTATGCAAACAACTTTGGTCCAGTTTTTTCCCATACACTTTTTAAATAGATTTTTAATTGAGGAAAGATGAACATTACAGTAATGGTCTTTGACAGAAGGGTAAACACCACTGAAATGTCAGCTGAGATTGAAATATCCCATTTTTCCCCCATGGGGAAATGCTAAACAAGATATTGCTGCTTTTCTGCTTACTCATATATTTCTGATTATGAGATTCATGGACTGCCTATCTGCAACGCACCTTCCTCAATGATGATGGGATCGTGCATCAACCTAGACTTTAGTTGACTGACTTTAAGACAAGTCAAACAGAACAGAACGGAACAGAACAGAACAGAACAGAATAGAATTGGAAGGGACCTCAGAGACCTTCTAGTCCAGCCCCCTGCTCAAGCAGGAGAATCTATGCCATCTCAGACAAATGACTGTCAAGCCTCTTTTAAAAAAAACAAAAACTCCAGTGATGGAGCGGCTGCAATTTCTGGGGGCAAGCTGTTCCACCGGTTAATTATCCCCACTGTTAGGAAGTTTCTCCTTAATTCTAAGTTGCTTCTCTCTTTGATCCGTTTCCAGCCATTGTTTCTTGTCCTGTCTTCTGGTGCTTTGGTGAATAATGTGAGCCCCCCTCTTCTTTGTGGCAGCCCCTCAAATACTGGAATGCTGCTATCATGTCTCCTCTATTTCTTCTTTTCTTTAGACTAGCCAAACCCAAGTTCTGCAGCCGTTCTTCATAAGTTTTAGTCTCCAGGCCTTTGATCATGTTAGTTGCTCTTCTCTGTTTTTTTCCCAGTCAGCAAAATTGGCTGCAGTATTCCAGGGGTGGTCTTACTAGGGTTTTATAAAGTGGTACTAATATTTCATGTGTTCTTGATTCTATGCCTTTGTTTACACAACCCAGGATTGTATTAGCTTTTTTTGCTGCTGCTGCACACTGCTGGTTCATGGCTAAGTGATCGTCCACTAGGACTCCAAGGTCTCTCTCGCAGCTACTGTTTTTAAGCCAGGTCTTGCCCAATCTGTACTTGTACCTTTGATCTTTCCTACCTAAATGTAAAACTTTGCTTTTCTCCACACTGAAACTCATTTTGTTGAATAGGGCCCAGTGTTCAAGTTTGTCAAGATCTTTTTGGATCCTGAGTTTGTCTTCTGGGGTGTGGGCTACTCCTGCCGGTTTGGTGTCATCTGCAGATTTGATGAGTTCCCCTTCAATTCCCTCATCTAAGTCATTGATGAAGATATTGAAGAGCAAAGGGCTACATTTCTCTAGGAATACAACCTGTTGAATCTTATGTCTAAGGAGACCAACACAGGAATCCCTTTAAAGCAGCTATCAGCACTGGAAATCTCCTCCACTTTGAACAAACACCCTGTGTTATCTTTGTGGCATGAAGAACGTCATCCTGACAGAGGCCAAGGATATAGCTTAGCTGGGGGAAAAAATAGCAAGATCTGTAAATGCAGTGCCAAGGTGTTTTCCATTCTGTTCTTGCTGTATCACAATACCTCTATGATAGCTCTGTAGTGTACCTGCTATAGAGAAACGAATGAGCTTGGGCAAGGAGATTTATCTATTAGCCTTTCAATGACACCGAAAGAAAAACAATATCTTATAACCAGGAGTGAGATAATGTCATGCCTTATGACCAAGACTGTGATATAGTCACTCACAGATGAGAAGTGAAATATTGTCATGCCAATCATATTAATGTTTGTCTCAGGAGCCAGGAGGAGACTTGTGCTAAGACTAGTATAGAAGGCTAGCCAGAAATGTAGAACAAAGACCAGGAACTGAATAGAAATGAGACAAAACCCTTAGTAATATTAAGTCAATACCTGGAAGTGAAAAGCAAGAACTGGGAAGGAGACTAGCTAACAACACTAAGCTGGCAAAAAAATAAGCTCAGGATCCAATACGATCTTGACAGACTTGAACACTGGGCCCTAGCTAACAA
Organism: Vipera berus; assembly: GCF_964194415.1. NCBI lineage: Eukaryota > Metazoa > Chordata > Lepidosauria > Squamata > Viperidae > Vipera > Vipera berus. Next base: position 85,117,940 of record NC_138207.1, on the reverse strand, counting down.
ATTCAATGTAAATAAAAGTAAGGTTTTATACTTAGGCAATAAAAACCAACTGAATAGGTACAGACTAGGTGAAACTTGGCAACTATGAGAGGGATCTTGGAGTCCTAGTAGACAATTATTCAGATGTGAGCCAGCAGTGTGCAGCAGCTGCCAAAAAGACCAATGCAATCCTAGGCTGCATTAACAGAGGGATAGAATCAAGATCACTTGAAATATTAGTACCACTTTACGAAGCCTTAGTACAGCCACACTTGGAATATTGCATCCAGTTCTGGTCACCACAATATAAAAAAGATGTTGAGACTCTGGAAAAAGTGTAGAGAAGAGCAAGAAGAATGATTTTGTGGGGGGTGGGGTGGGCTGGAGGCAAAAACATACAAAGAACAGTTACAGCAATTGGATGTGTCTAACCTAGTAAAATAGGGACGCGGTGGCTCAGTGAGTTGGGGCGCTGAGCCTGTCGATCAGAAGGTCGGCAGTTTGGCGGGTCGAATCCCGAGTGCCGTGTAGCAGAGTGAGCGCCTGTTACTTGTCCCAGCTTCTGCCAACCTAGCAGTTCGAAAGCACATAAAAATGCAAGTAGAAAAATAGGGACCACTCCGGTGGGAAGGTAACAGCGTTCTGTGCGCCTTTGGCATCCAGTCATGCCGGCCACATAACCACGGAGACGTCCTCGGACAAGCGCTGGCTCTTCAGCTTTGAAACGGAGATGAGCACCGGCCCCTAGAGTCGGAAACGACTAGCACGCATGTGCGGGGGAACCTTTACCTTTACCTTTTAACCTAGTGAAAAGAAGGACTGGGGGAGACAGGATATCAGCATTCCAATATTTGAGGGGCTGCCACAAAGAAGAGAGGGTCAACCTACTTTCCAAAGCACCAGAAGCCAAGACAAGAAACAATGGATGGAAATTAAAAAAAGGAGAGAACCAACCTACAACTAAGGAGAAATTTACTAGTAGTGAGAACAGTCAACCAGTGGAAGTTATAGGTGCTCCGTCACTAGAGGATTTCAAAGAGACTGGACAACCGTTTGTCTGAAAGGGCATAAGGTCTCCTGATCAAGTAGTGGGTTGGACTAGAAGACCTGGAAGGTCCCTTCCAAGGCTATTATTCTATGTTCTAATATCTCATGGCTGAAATTTAGAAAAGAAATTATCCAGTTCATATTAGATCACATCCTTCTAATGGGGAAAGCCACACAGAGCCAATAGAAGGTTATGGCTCAATGCCATGATATATGCAGAAGATACCAGCTCACACACACACACACAAACATAAATACACACACACTTTCACTTCAGCTAGTGCCTGCCTCCATATGACTCTGGGTGGCTTAAATATATTACCATAAAAAGTACAATGCAAAATAAAACAAGATGCGATTCCGTCACTTTATAAAGACATAAACCAAAATAAGGAAGACTTACCCAACAAAAGGCCACATCCTCCTCAACCCTAGGCCTGAGAGAACAATCAGTTCTTCAATTTATGGAACGTCAACAGGATGGAGGTCACACACAGATTTCAAGGTGGATCTCATTCTGAAGAGTAGGCACTGTACCAGAGAAGACACAGGCCCTGGGTCCTGATGGATGCCACCGTTTCATTAAAAGGACCCAGAACGTGCCAATTCTGCAGCCCACTGCAGGGCAGAAAACATGGTAAATAGGAGGCTCTGTGCCATGTAAGCCTTTATATAACTAACATCTGGAAGTATATTGGCAACTAGTGCATCTCTTAAAGCAGTGTCATGTGGCCATTTCAGCTAGTGTCACCTATCATTAGCCACACTATTTCATTCTAGACCAGTTTAAACTTCTGAGTATTTTTCAAGGGCACCCCCATGTAGAGCACATGTTATAGTTGGACCGGGAGGTGGTTATGGCATGGCTATCTGAAGGGCTTTCTGATCTAGGAAGAGGTGCAACTGACAAAGAAAAGAAAGCTATGCAGAGGCCCTCTTAACTGCATCATCCATCTGCCCTTCAAGCAGGAGCTGTGAATCCAAAAGGACGCCCAGATTGTGTACTACTCTTAAGTGCAGAAGTGCTATCCAAGAAGGTAGATGAATCTAAAAAGCCCTACTATTTACATGCACTTGGTTTTCATAGGATTGAGAGTGTAGGTTCCTTCCCATTCAGGCTTGCATAGCCTTCAGGCACTGAGACAGGACATCATAACTTGGCTGCCCTGGAGCTGAAAAACATAACTGAGTATCCTTAGCAGGTTGATCATTCCAAATGTAAAACGGTGAGTTGACTTCATTCAGTGGCTTCATGTAGATTAAGGGTCTCCACACTTGGCAACTTTAAGACTTGTGGACTTCAACTTCCAGCATTCCTCAGTCAGAATGTATTGAAACTTTACAGCACCCCACACTCTTTCTTCAGCTGACCAACACCAACTCAAACAGGCAATGGAAGAAAGGTCACAAACCACCAGAAAATGGTCCTCCCAGTTCCCAGACCCCATAGCTGATGGAGGCAACTGTTCTATATATTTATTCATTTTGCAAGACTGGTTTCAGTTGGGGGTGGTCTATCAGTCACTTGGAATGGACGATTCAAATAGTCTTCATGTCCCTACAGGGCAGGGGATGACCCCATGGCAACATACTGATCCTAATATCCAGCTAAGGTTGGAAAGCATACAGTCTGAAACTGTTCCCTTCAGTTATTGTTAGCTTAGAAGGACCAATGAATCAAGGCAGTATAAAGCAGTTTCTAGTGCAGAATTAGTAATCTTCTGTTTGGGCTCCTAAAATGGTATGACCCAGTCATTTTTAGATTTAGATTTAGATTTTATTAGATTTATATACCGCCCTTTTCCTGTAGGACTCAGGGCGGTTTACAAGGTGTTTAAAACATCAATACAAAAATTAAAAAAAAAAATTAAAAATGGTTAAATTCAGTCCCTGAAGTAGAAATATAAAAACCCCAATTAAAACTCTTGCATAAATGCAAGAACTGAAATTTAAGATATGAAATCTGCATATCCTAAATTTTAAACATCATTCTGTATTTTACAGTAGCTATGTTATTACAGACTCCAGATAAGTCCTCTGTATCTTTCGGATTCCATAATTACGGAAGTTGAAGCCTAGCATAGCGATAGCACAGCAGGTTGGGGGGAAATTGATTTAAGCTGTAATCCCATGCTGATCTTCTGAAGAAGTAATGCTTATTAAAGATAGCAGAATGTATGTTGAAGTAAAACATAGGATTAAGCAGTTTTGTCTTTCCAGTCCTCTACCAATATCGTCCTATTCTATCTGACAGCCTTGTTTCAATATACTTTCAACAAATAAATAAAGTACTATGATGTTGCAGTGAAGAGTAGTTAAGTATAAAATTAGTTAAGCTCCCAAGTTAACAGCCAGGCCCAAAAGATTCACAACTACCTATACATTGAAAGCAGGAAAAAACACACACATAAGAAATGAAAGATGTGGAACACAAGGACCTCAAACTTTCAGAATGCCAGTATTTATCTCACTGGGGAAAATGCCTTTCAAAATATCATTTTGCCCTTTGACCATAAAATGCAGGGTTTGAAAAATCTACTTGAGGTGAATTTCCAAACTCCTCTGAAAGCCTAGGACAACAAAGAAATAACCTAAATGGAAGGTCTTACATACCATTGGCTCACCACCTCTTAAAAGTCAAGTTCAGGTTGTCCTTTGAGAATAAAAACCGCACTATTTTTTTTTCCTTTCCTGCTGAGAAAAGGATATTCAAAAGGCCATTCTTCTTTCTTCCAAATCCAGAGGAAAGTGGTGAAGCCTTCTAAGAACAGTAGGTTCACCCTAGAAGGTCTTAAAGACCAAGCTGGGAAGGTCTTCCTTCCCATGTTCTGGCAACTTGAAAAAGAAAGGGCATGAAAGAAAAGGATATTGCTAAAATGTTGGGTTTCTTTTTAGCAGTGAGTGTAATATACACAGCATTTTGTTTGTCTCTTAGCTCAGGGGTGTCAAACTGCCAGCCCACGGGCTGGATGCATCATAGCAAAACCATGCCCAGCCCTGATCTAAGAGACAAAAATCACGATACGTCACGACACGTCACGTGATGTTGCGAGTTTGACACCCCTGTCTTACGTGAACACACCAATAACAGCAGAACAACCTGCCGTGACTCACAACAATTAACATTATTGTTGTTTTCTGATATTGGGAAGCAAAGACAAGTGTTTGGTTTTTCTTACCATTTGTCCCACTGTTTTTGCACAGTATTCATCTAGGTCAGGGCTGGCTCTTCAAACTTGGCCCTTTTATGACTTGTGGACTTCAACTCCCAGAATTCCTCAGCCAGGCATGCTGGCTGAGGAATTCTGGGAGTTGAAGTCCACAAGTCATAAAAGGGCCAGGTTTGAAAAGCCATGATCTAGGTCTTAGAGCAGGTGTGTCAAACTGCCGGCCCATATGCCGGATGCATCATGCAGAAGCTGCGCCCACCCCACTGCCGGCAATGGCAAAACCGTCCCGATACGTTGCACAATGTCACGTGACATCGCGGGTTTGACATGTCTGTCTTAGAGAAAAACTAGCTGTGAATGACCTAACCAAGGGATTTGTACATCAGCTGATTTGTTATCTTGACTGACACTCATTTGAGCTGAGAGGATAAGGACCAAGGTCATCCCGCTGGTTTCCATGCCTAAGAAAAGACTAGAATCTGGATCTCTATGCTTGAGTCCAACATCTGTGTTAAACAGGGACTCCATTGTTTGCAACATCTAATATTCTCTCCTAGCCATTTACGGTAATAGTGATTTTTTTTTATTGTGGAATATTTTTAATATTGTTATTTTATGTTTTTTTATTGTGTGGTGTGCCACTCAGACCCCTGTCTTGTGAGATGGACAGCATAGTATAATGTGGTAAAAGAATTCATTTAAGTCAAATCTTAAGATTTTGAGGAGCAAAAAGAATAGTGAGCTTATAAAGAATGGCGATCAATCAAAGAGGGGCAATTTATTGATATAATCCCAGATCAAATTGGAAAAAGCTAACCTAAGATATACAGTCCGGGGGATGGAATGCACATTCAGTGAGTAGGACTCTGATGCTGGAATAGCTACTCTGCACCCATACTAATCTACTAAACCTTTAGACCTATGAAGAAATTTTCAACTTGTGCAGAGGTCACTAGTTTTAACAGGTGGCAACCCCTGGTTGATCTTGTTGGGGCTTGGCAATTAAGGAAGGTTTGACATGGTTGATTCTAGTGTGAGACAGTACCATGGAAGAAAAACAAAGCCACAAAAACATCACATTGTGTAAGCAATAAATCCATTTCTGTCACCCTAGAAGATTACATAGTTATGCCAGCATAACCAGGAGCATCTGAGCTCATCAAACACCGGGAGCCAGAGGGATGCAGCAACAGATATAGCCATGACTTGCTAACCTTTTGTCTTATCTATCACAGTATGTTCTATGTGGGGCTGTCCTTGAAAAGGAGCCTTGGTGGAGCAGTGGGCTAATGCCTCCTTAAGTAACATCAGCTGCCTGCAATTAGTGCAGGTTCGCATCGCACCAGGCTCAAGGTTGACTCAGCCTTCCATCCTTCCGAGGTAGGTAAAATGAGGACCCAGATTGTTGGGGGCAATTAAGCTGACTTTGTAATAATGCCGCTTGGGGGGGCAAAAGCCCTAATAAGCAGGCATATACATAGAATGAAGGCTATTGCTAAGCACATTGGTTTGTGCTTTAAATTGTAAGCCGCCCTGAGTCTTCGGAGAAGGGCGGGATATAAATGGGATTAAAATAAATAAAAATAAAATAAATAAAAAAGCATCTGGAAGTTGCCATTGGTGTAAATCTAGCAGCTATATTGTTAATTAACAGAGGAATAGGGATATCATGATGCCTGTACTGAAAGAGGCGTGTGTTTTTTTTGGCCAGATGCTTTATTCAGTAGAATTTAAGATACTGTGATTAATCTTTAAAGGATGTCACAGCTTGGGACCTGCCTGATTGCCTTGCCATTACATCTCCTGGTCTGAAGATCAACAGAAGATGACCTCCCTAATAGAGGCTGCCATGTGAACGAAGACCTTCTCCGTTGTAATACCTCGACTCTGCAGTGTGTCCCTTCTCAAGCTGTAACTGGCCCTGCTGTCAGCGTTTAGACAATTTGGAAAGACACAGCTCTTTAAATGTGGCTTTAAATTTGCACTTGTTAAAACATTTTAGCATTGCTTATAATTTATGTTGTGACTTTTCAGGGTTTTTAAGTGTTTTGTTACCTACCCTAAGAGTTTGCTCAGGTAAAAGGCCACGAATGTGTGTATAGCATTTTTAAAGGTGCATTACTTCAGAGTACGTTGGATCTTTTTTCTTAAACTGCCCCAATCCAACCATGTGTCATGGGGGGGGAGGAAACATTGTACTATCCCCCCATGATCTGTTTCTGTGATCAGACCAGTCTTGATTTTAACTGATAAATTCCCAAATTCCTTAGATCAGGGGTCCCCAACCCCCGGTCCATGGACCAGTACCAGCTGCGGCATGGCAGCAACCAGTCTGCACAAACAAGCAAAGCCCCATCTGCGGGATGCAGGCAGCACACAAAACCACACACAATCCGGTCCGCAGAAAAACCTCTCTTGACAGAACCGGTCCCTGGTGCCCAAAAAGTTGAGGACCTCTGGGTTACATGAACTTAAGAAGAGGAAGATGTACTGTACAACAGGGGTCCTCAACCTTGGCAACTTTAAGACTTGTGGACTTCAACTCCCAGAATTCCTCAGCCAACACTGGCTGAGGAATTCTGGGGGTTGAAGTCCACAGTCTTAAAGTTGCCAAGGTTGAGGACCCCTGCTGTACAAGTAGTTCTCAAATTACAACCAGAATTTCCATTGCTAAGCCAGGTGGTTGTTAAGTGAGTTGTGACCGATTTTCCAGCCTTCTTTTTTTTGCCATCGTTGTTAAGGAATCGTTGCAGTTTTTAACTGAATCAGGTAGTCATTAAGCAAATCCAGGGTTCACCATTGATGTTTCTCATCAGAAGCCAGCTGAGAAAGTTGCAATTGGCAATCACATGGCCCCAGAATGCTGCAATCATTGTAAATACATACTGGTTGCCAAGCACCTGAATTTGGATCACATGATCATGGGAATGCTGCAATGATCATAAGTACTAGGACTGGTAGTAAGTCACTTTTTAGTGCCATTGTAATTTTGAACATTCACTAAATGAATGGCTGTAATTTGAGAACTACCTGTATTATCTTGAAAAACGTAACAATAACGGTTACCTTATCTCATCCTGTCCTGTCTTGTCTTGTCACCATACCTTAATCTGGATGAAATGTGAGAAATATCAATCAATTGGTATCCTCAGAATATAGTTGCCTGTTTTCAACTTGACTTGTATAAAACACATAATACAGCAGGAAAAATCAGGCTGTGTATTACAATGCTGTCACGTCATTACACTGCCACATTAAGAATGAGTTCTGCTAAAGATGGTCAGTGACCTTTAATGCTTGAATGTCCCATTCCGATAAACCAATGAAGATTGGAATCAAACAATGTGAAAATAGTCTTCTATTATTTTTAACTTTTGCCTTGTAAATAGTAGATGCCCTTGAGAATGTTTAGTAAAGGTCAGTCAGAATTATCCTGCTGTTGGCTGTGGAGTTCAGAAGCTGGAGCACCATCTCATGTAGTTTATTTTATTTTATTATTATTGCATTTGGGGCTGACCTCAATAGGGTTGTTAATATCATTGTACATCAGTTGCTGTATATTAAAGATGCAAACGTTTTTCTTGGGTATATCTCCAGCATGTGGGATCAGTAAGGTTTTTTATTTTTATTTTTATTGAAAAGTTTTACAAATTTTTTAATAACCTCCCCTCCCCATCAACCCTCCCCCCTTCCGTCCCCCCCCAGACTTCCCAAAGCAGAATACAGGGTATTACATATAGCAATCTTATGCAAACATATGATAAATATCTATTACAACGTTAACAAACCTTCCACCATTTAACTCCCTTATAACAAAACTAAAATAATTATACTAACACTTCTATAATTCTAGAAATTATTCATATGCTATTTGAAACTTTTTAGTCCCATATTTGTTCTGAATATAATCAATCCATCTTTTCCATTCCAAAATATATTTTTTCTTGTGACTGTTTTTTCAAATATGCTGAAACTTTTGCCATTTCAGCTACGTCCATTACTTTAAGTATCCATTGTTCTATTGTAGGTAAATCTTCTTTCTTCCAATGTTGCGCCACCAACAGTCTGGCTGCCGTTATTAAGTGTAACATTAATTTAGTTTCTATAACAGTACAATCCGAAATAATCCCCAATAAGAATAGCTGCGGAGTAAATCTTATTTTTTCTTAAAGACTTTCTGAAAAATCCACCATATTTTTATCCAAAAGGCTTTAACATTTTTACATGTCCACCATATATGATAATAAGTTGCCTCTTCACTACCACATCTCCAACACTTAGGTGGTTGATTTGGATACATACATGCTACCTTTTTAGGATCTAAATGCCATCTATAAAACATCTTGTAAAAATTCTCTCTTAGGTTTTGTGCTTGCGTAAATTTTACATTTCTAACCCAGTAAGGTTTTTAGAAGTGCTTTGCCATTGTCTCCTTCCTAGGGCTGAGAGAGAGGGACTGGCCCAAGCTATAGGTGCCACAAAAAAACAGAAAGAGAAGGAGGGAAAAGGGGTCTTTTGGTTGTCTGTTCTTTGAAAGCCAAAAATCCAGCTTTCTCCCACCCAAAGTCCACGTTACCAGGAGTGGACATTAGCAGGAATCCCTTATCTCCTGATATAGTTGCTTCTCTCTAGCCCACTTTTTGAGCATTGTAGCTCTGAAGCCACTGGAGATGGGGGGAGGTAAAAATTTTAAATATAAGTTCAGTGATCCATTCCATCACACAGTCTTTGCTTAGACTTGGAAGACAATCCACACACTTTTACTAGATATCAAATTCTCTTAAACCTTTTTTCTACCTTGACTTATGGAAGATGTCAGCTTCTCTCAAATTCTCTCCGCTGGTATTTTTACAACAATCATTTACACCTCTCGGGGTCTAGTTTATAATCCTTCTGCTCTGCTGGTGATGAAGGGAGAAGTCAAAACATTTATCTAAATCATCTTAAGCTTATCATTGTATTGTTTCTTGGCCATAATTCCTGGATGATTGACTACATCCTGCTAAGCATTCAGCTATCAGCTAGGCAATGCTGTATTTCTTTCTTCAGATAATTTATTGCGTGCTTATGTGCATGCATGTGTACATATACACATACAGCCTGTTGTACTTAGGGCCATTGTATACAATAGCCATGGGCTGTAAGGACGCCTGCAGCTTGGAAGGGTTATGAGACATTTTAGGTGCAGAAGTCAATTGATACCATCAATTTCAGGCAAAGTAATCAATGGCCCGGTTAGTTCTCTCCTGCTTGTAAGAAAAAGCCATGTTATAATGAAAAGTGTCATCAACAAATGAAAGATCTCCTAATTAAAAATATGCCTTTTTCTAGGATTAGTTGGGCAATCTGAGCTGGCTGCCTAGAACAGAACAAGGAAGCATCTGGCATAGATATTGTGTGAGAAGAAATATTGTTAAAAATTCCCAGCTTATAACCAACACTGAGTGAGAAATTCTTCCAGAGAGAAAGACAAATTCTTATGGATTGATCCTAGTTTAATCTCTGCCAGGAAAAACTGGCAGTCAGGCAAGGGAAGAAGGGGATAAATGGATTCAGTTTGTGGCTATCTCCAAACGGAGATATGAGCAATAGGCATTGAAATGTTATAAGAAAACATGTAAATTAGCAATCTAATAAATCACCCACAGCTTCATATGGGGAAATTTAAAACAACCCAAGTACAGATAATAAATATAAAAGAAACCAGTGCATCTAAGAGTTGTCTAGTCTAACTTTGCTGCAGATGGAATGTTCTAATAAATTCTGAAAATTAAATCGCAAAAGGAAGGTCACAGATATATATATATATATTGGCCTTGCCTAGCATCCATATCAGAGCCAATGGTATTTTAAATGCAGTTTGGATTTTACTACATGCTATATGGATGTTGAGGCCAGTACTTTACTTAACTCAGTAGATAGGAAAATGGAACATTTCTGTGCTCAGCCTTTTTCTTAACTAATGTGCTCTTGTTCTTAGATAAAAAAATCAACAACACTTTCTCCCTTCCTTTGGGATCCCTTCCTCCCTTGCTTCCCTCCCTCCCTCCCTCCTCCCTCCCTCCTTCCCTCCCTCCCTCTTTCTGTTGGCTGATAGACAATTTAATTATTTAAAATAAATATAAAATTATTTTAATTTTTGCCATTTACATTTCATTCTGTCCCTCCTTTTGCATCCTTTCTTTAATGATTCTATTCCACCGTTTCTTTGATATTGGTGTAACTCTTGTCCAGCAGTGAGTTGTCCTAGGCCAAGTTGGCCATGGGGAATTGCCGTACATCCCTCTTTGGTGGCAGTGGCCATTGAACTACCCCTTCAGATATATCACCAGAACATCCGTAGCAATAGTCTCAGATTTCAAAATGGTGGGTGTGACCAGCCCATGAAAAAAAGCTTTTATTAGGTTTCTCATGCATTGGATACAAATAAAAAGCAGTGGGTCTTTCCTCACCCAGTTGCTGTGGATGCCTCTGGCTATGAACTTTTAGCAAAAATAAATTCTCCTTCAGTTTAAGCTTGATTCCTGGTGACTGCAAATACTCCACACACATGTTGTTTTCTTAGCAGCAGTGTGAAATTGGTTGGTTCTTGTCTTATTCTGGAACTGATTCATTTTGCTTCTCACACTGGTTTACATTTTATGTAATTTCTGGTAATCTCCCGTACAAGCTCTGTTTGACTCTGCTTAGCATTTCAAAATCAGCCAACGCTTGCTAGGTGCTGTAGCAAGCTTTTGTGCCCTTTAAAGTAGGACTAGGGATGACATGATGGTAGTCTTCCAATGTCTAAGGGGTTGCCAGAAAGAAGAGGGGTCAACCTATTCTCCAAAGCACCTGAAGGCAAAACAAGAAGAGGACCAGCCTAGAACTAAGGAGAAATTTCCTGACAGTGAGAACAATTAATCAGTGGAACAGCTTGCCTCCAGAAGTTGTGAGTGCTCCATCACTGGATATTTTTAAGAAGACATTGGACAACCACATGTATAGGGTCTTCTGCTTCAGCAGGGAGTTGGACTAGAGACATCCAAAGTCCCTTCCTACTTGTTGGTGGTCTTATTGTCTTTTTCAACTATGGTAACTCCACTTTATGACAAAATGGAGAAGCCTAGTAACTCAGAGCTGATAAACAAAGAGGTGACTCAGAACTAAACAGAACGTCCAGTTCTCCTACAATTCTGGTCACCACAATGCAAGAAAGATGCTGAAACCCTAGAAAGACTGCAGAAAAGACCAACAAAGATGATAAGGGCTCTGGAGGCTAAACCGTATGATGAACAGTTAAGGGAACTAGGTACGTCTAACCCACAGGTCTGCAACCCGCGGCTCCGGAGCCACATGCGGCTCTTTCAGCCATCTCCTGCGGCTCCCAGTCTTCTGCCATGTGCAGTCCAAAAAAAAAAAGTGGGACTAAAAAAGTTCAACCAATCAATTCAAATATGCAGGGTAGGTGCATATCTCACCTTGGCTCCACTCTTCAGTCAAACCCTGTTCTGCGCATGTGCGCATGTACGCACATGCACACACATTTTTTGCGGCTCCCAGTTTTTCCTTTTGTGAGGGAACCGGTTCCGAGTGGCTCTTTCACTGTTTCAGGTTGCTGACCCCTGGTCTAACCTAACAAAGAGAAGGACTAGTGGTGATGTGACATGATAGCCATCTTGAGGGGCTGCCACAAAGAAAAGGGGGGCAATTTATTCTCCAAAATATCTGAAGGCAGGACAAGAAGGAATGGGTGGAAGCCTGTTAAAGAGAAGTCCAACCTGGAATTAAGGAGAAATTTCCTGACAGTGAGAACAATTAATTAATGGAATAGCTTAATTCTTGGAGTTGTGGGTGCTCCCTCACTGGAGGTTTTCAAGAAAAGATTGGGCAACCATTTGTCCAGGATGGTATACGGTCTCCTGTCTTGGGCAGGACTTTGGACTAGAAGACCTCCAAGATTCTTTCTAGCCCTATGATTCTATGATTCTATAAATGAAACAAAATGTGCATTAAATGCTTTCCTATGAACAGAAATAACTAATCTCTATCGTTTCTAAGGACGATGTCTCTCTGTCTATTTCTTTAGTTCCAGTATTTCTATACCACCGTACAGAATCCAATATTATTCCTGGTAGCGTACACATAGACAGCATCAACTTCCATCAACCCTCCGCCCTGTGCGTTCCCACAGAGAGGGCCTCCTCAGGGTGCCACCGGTCAGAGAATGTCATCTGGTGACCCCCAGGGGGAGGGCCTTCTCTGTGGGTGCCCCGGATTTATGGAATCGGTTGCCGGTCGAGCTCCGGATGGCGCCCGACCTTCGCTCCTTCCGACGCGATCTGAAGACTCACTTATTCGAACAAGCCGACCTGGCCTGATGGGGGGATGGGTTTGGGATTTTATTGTTATTTTTTAATATATGTATTTACTGTTTTAGTTTGGGCATTGTATTTAATTCTTTTTTCACTTTTGTATTTTTGTATTTTTATATACTTGCCCTGTTCACCGCCCTGAGTCCTTCGGGAGAAGGGCGGTATATAAATAAAATTATTATTATTATTATTATTATTATTATTATTATTATTATTATTATTATTATTATTATTATTATTATTATTATTATTATTATTATTATTATTATTATTATTAGAAAAGCAATTAACAAAATCAGCTATAAAACAAACAATTAAAACAAGTTAAAAGTATTTTTTTTTAAAAAAAAAAGTTAAATGGGGTACTACCGTGACAATTACAGATAATATGCTTTAAGGAAGAACACTGGTTTCATAGTCTTCCTAAATGACACCGGGATAGGAGTCAACCAAACCAAAGGGAATAGACTGTAATAACTCCCATCTTTTATCAATGAGACAGTTTTATTTGAAGAAGACAGTTATGAAGACAGCTGACACAGAAGTCATAAAGAGCTTGATCAATTTAAAACTGAAGAATCTATAAAACCAGTATTATTATTTTTAAAAAAAATTGTATTTATTTCAAAAATTAGATATTAAGTATAAAATAAACAACTACAGACAAAAATTACAGACAAGACAAAAAAAAGAAAGGATTAATAATCAATCCATACATCATCCATCCTGATTGAATGTTGTGTGTGTGTGTGTGTGTTCAAATTTTTTATTAGTTTATCAAAATATATAAATGCAAAATACAAAAGAAAATAAGAGGAAAATAAGGAAGGAAAAAGGGAAGAGAAAAGTGTAGGATGAGAGGGGAAAAAGAAAAAAAAAGCATTGACTTCCAACTTCTTTTGGTGTAAAAGAATAAGATAATAACACCAAACCTCACCTTTTAACTTTTATATAATAATGTAAACTAGCCAACCTATCTAATCAGCAAAAGCCAAAATCAAAGTTTCAATTTTTTCCACCTCAAACACAAAGAACAGAAGCAGTTTCCAAGTAGAAATAAAAATAAATGTGTTCTTTTCTTTAATCATCAATCATCCTGATTGAATGTTGAAAAATATGTCTCAGATAAATCTGATAGATTCCCTTCCCCACCTTGCAACAGTGGGTCTACAAATAATGATAAACCTTCTCATCTATACTTGCTGTATTTGGTATACTACTATTTTACATTCCAATTTCTTAAGCAATATCTTAATAATCTTTGAAGATAGGCTTTTTTTAAATAAAATCAATATTTTTCATGGCTACTTGAGCAGGAGGTTGGACTAGAAGACCTCCAAGATCCCTTCCAGCTCTATTCTGATTTATTTTGATTGCTTTTACTAACAAGTGGGCCACTGCATTTCACTTCAGCTTAAAGCTACTGCTTTACACTCTGTAGCAAGTCATCTCGAGAAGCCTGGAAGTTACGTCAGGATGCTTTTTGTTGACTACAGCTCGGCTTTCAACACCATTTTGCTGAGCATTCTCATCGAGAAGCTGACTGACTTGAAATTCTCCCCCGCCATCTGCGATTGGATTCAAGACTTTCTTAGGGATCGGGTACAAACAGTGAGGGTCGGGTCTGCTTTGTCCACCCCCCTGAAGCTTTGCACCGGCACGCCACAGGGCTGTGTGCTTAGCCCCTACCTGTACTCTTTATACACTTATGATTGTGTATCATCTGACCCATCCACTGCGATAATCAAGTTCGCAGATGATACAACTGTGGTGGGTCTTATTACAGGTGGGGATGAGACAGCATATAGGGCGGAGGTAAAAAACTATCCATATGGTGTAGTAACAACAACTTGCACCTAAACATTGGCAAGACGAAAGAGATGGTGTTAGACTTCCGGAGAAAAAAGGAGGAACCTGCCCCACTTCACATCGGAGAGAACTGTGTAGAGAGAGTTTCCTCCTTTAAATTTCTGGGAGTCTACCTCTGTGAAGATCTGACCTGGAAAGTTAACACAACTCAGGTGGCTAGAAAGGCCCAACAGAGGCTTCACTTTCTTAGGGTCTTGCGGAAGAACAGGGTAGAACAACAGCTAATGACCCTCTTTTACCGGTCTACTATAGAGAGCGTCCTCTCGTATGGTATTGTGGTTTGGTATGCTGGTCTGACAGCCGCGGACAGGAAGGCATTACAGAGGGTAGTGAGCACAGCACAAGACATTGTGGGCTGTTCCCTGACACCACTGGATGACATCGCCAGGGCTCGTTGCCTTGGAAGAGTGAGGAAGATTCTCAGGGATGACTCACACCCTGGACGGTATCTCTTTACTCTCCTACCATCCGGTAGGAGATATAGGAATATAGCCAGCCGTACCAACAGGCTGAAAAATAGCTTTTATCCGTGGGCTGTTAGGCTTTTAAATGGGACATAATCTTATGCAGAATTGACTTGGGAGGCCGGTGTGTGGTATAGTTGGTTAACATAGTGTGGTGAGATGGAGGGTTTGTTGTCACTGTGTGTTGGGGGGAGAGAGCACGGGGGGAGGCTCAGCTAATCTCAATGTACACATGTTGTACTTTGACAATAAAGGTTTATTATTAATAGTGTTCAAATGAAGCCATGTATAAACCACAGAGTAATAATCTTACAGGTAGGTCTGACAACAAATTCCATAAAATGGTTGCATTATTTGAATCCATGCTATTCAAAGTAATGTTTCTATGAAAAATAAGGCAATTAGTTCCAGCTCAACATAATAGGCAATGAAACATTCACCTGTATATGTTTATTAATGAAATAAATATTTAAAATAAATACATCAAATGAACAAATGACAAGCTGGTTGAACTATCTCCTGTATTCTGCTGCAGTTCTTCAAAATGACCTCTTCTTTTTTCCTTGAATGGGATCTTCCTGGACGGACTGGACAGCCACTTGCCAGAAATGGTATAGGATCTCCTGCTGGAGCAGGGGGTTGGACTAGATGACCTACAAGGCTCCTTCCTACTCTATTAGTCTGTATGTCCTCCATTTTAGTGTCTAAAACTGCAACGTCATCTGTGCATGCACTAGCCTCAACTGCGCATGCGCTAGTCTCACACTAACTGAATTTTGGCTTGTATTAAATGTGATCTAGCACTAAGTAATTTGCACTAAATTTAAATTCGCACTATGATTTACTGCTCCAGATTGGATTGCCGCTTGTGCATCCACCAAAGACTCTTCTGGATGCAGTCTCCATTGGGAAAATCTCACAGTAGACACAAGTCCAAGAGTTTCACATTCCAGACCAATTTCCCTAATCTTTTATCTAGACACAACCTTCACTGAGTTTCATCTGGTATTCAAGATCTTGACCTCTGCAGTATTAGCAAAGCTGAGCTTGGTATTATCTGCAAACTTAATAAGCATCCCTGCCATTGCCTCTTCTAGGTCATTTATAAAGATGATAAATAGCACTAGGCTGAGGATCAAGCTTTGAAACATCCCTCCAGGACAATGCTGAACTATTTTTGAACACCCTTTGGATGTAGTTGCTCAACCAGTTGCAAATTGACTAGAGGAAAACAATCAAAGAGGGCACACCAGCCTATTAGCCATTCATGGTAAAATGACCTTCATTATTTCTGACATGGACACTATCAAAATCCCTCTGAAATATAGAATCCACATGCTTTTCAAGCTCTCAGGAAGACTTGATTGTATGTTATATTTTGGATGAATCTCAAATCTGTTGAAATCAGTTCTATTCTATTCTTAGGATTTATCCGAACCCAAATCTAAGTCCTGCTATGTAGTTCATTGAGTGCCAGCTCCTGATTTTGATAGACGATCCAAATTTCCATTGCTAAGCATTGTTAAGTGATTTGCACCCAATTTTACAAACTTTTTTTTGTCTTGGTTGTTATGTGAATATTTGAAATTTTTAAATGAATCACACAGTCATTAAGTAAATCCAGTCCCCCCCCCCCTTTGACATTGCTTGTTGGAAGCTAGCTGGGATGCTGCAACCATTGTAAATACCAAATCCTTATTTTTTGAGTGAGGGGATGCTGTGATGCTCATAAGTGTGAGGACCAGTGATAAGTCACTTTTTTCAGTGCTGTTGTGGCTTTAAATAGTTGCTAAATGAATGATTGTCAGTTGAAGAGCACCTATATTTTTACCTCATTTAGCCTCTTCAAATTCAGTTCAAAATATCAACACATAATCACCTGATTTACTAAATGTACCCCATAGAAAACCCACCATTATTAATTCTACCTTCATTTTTTTCCTTTAACAAAAATGAAAAAAAAAGTTCATTAATCTTCTCACTTCCAATCTGCGTAATTGGAAGATTTGTTAGAAGGAGGTGTGTGGCTACAGCTAGTTCTTTTCAGCCTTCTCCCAAAGCATTTGCAAACATTAACTACAAATTCCTGATTAATCATATTAATGACTTCATAATAAGCTGTTATGAAAAAGTTCAATTTCAGAAACTACTTACAATAATTTGTATGATTAAAAAAATGAATTTTGGGGAAAGAGTGGAAGGACTCAGTGAGCACTTTGAATATGTGGGAAGTGTGTTGAAGAGAAACACCAGATCTAGAAAAGAACATATAATTTGTTGTATATTGTTCTCATTACAGTAGAGAACAGGCCAATGATTAGACAGAACATAAGCTAGTTCTATATTCTTTGAATGTAATACAGAGCTATTTTGAGCAAACAGCATTCAAGTATCCTTCTTCTGTTGCTTCATACATACGGTAGATAACAATAAGACTTAAAATAATCTTTTGATTCAGGACAAACTATCAAGATATCATTACATGTAATTCCATATCCTTTGTTGTTTAGACCTCAATCATATATATATATATATATATATATATATATATATATATATATATATATATATATATATATATATGTATATGTATATGTATATGTATATGTATATGTATATGTATATGTATATGTATATGTATATGTATATGTATATGTATATGTATATGTATATGTGTATGTGTATGTGTAGGTGTAGGTGTAGGTGTAGGTGTAGGTGTAGGTGTAGGTGTAGGTGTAGGTGTAGGTGTAGGTGTAGGTGTAGGTGTAGGTGTAGGTATAGGTAAAGGTTCCCCCGCACATGCGTGCTAGTCGTTTCCAACTCTAGGGGCCGGTGCTCATCTCCGTTTCAAAGCCGAAGAGCCAGCATTTGTCCGAGGACATCTCTGTGGTCATGTGGCCGGCATGACTAGACGCCAAAGGCGCACGGAACGCTGTTACCTTCCCACTGTAGTGGTCCCTATTTTTCTACTTGCATTTTTAAGTGCTTTCGAACTGCTAGGTTGGCAGAAGCTGGGATGAGTAACAGGCGTTCACTCTGCTACGCGGCACTCGGGATTCGACCTGCCAAACTGCCAACCATCTGATTGACAAGCTCAGCGTCCTGTAGTGCTCATTGGTGATTGTGATTTTGCCTCAGCTCCTACTCATGTCATTCACTTTCCTGCACCATGTTTTAGCAGCATTTCTAAATATCAGTTCCTTTATTTCCCAAAATGAGCTGGGGAGACTTTGTTTGCAAGCCAAACAGAAGCAAAGAAATACTAGCCAACTTCCTCACCGCTAGAAACAAATCTTAACAATTTAACACCGCAACCAACAACTATTTAGACAGTGTGAATGAGAACTAGGAAGAATCCACCTAATTTCCAGATCAGATAATCCGTTGTTGAAACATGCCTGCTGGTTTAATTATAAAGCAAATGAAGTCAGGCTTACATTGGACTTAATTGGTTGCTTTCTTATCCTTCCTATCTATCTGGCTCTCCCCAGCCCGCCTGGACAAGCATGATGGAGAGAAATAAAATGAAACAGAATCTCATCTATTTTGGAGGCACTAATTCCTGCCCCATACACTTCCCCTGAGGCTCATAGCCTATAATCCCTTTAAACCATGCCAAGTAGCATAAGCAATCAGGGTCAACCAAACTCCATCCTTTGTATACTGGCTCTTCTGCTTCTTGCTCTCTGTCCATTTTGACAAAGGGTGAAAATGGTTAATCTCACCCTGGGATGTTGATTACCAAGGTAGGTGGCCAAGGTAGGAGGGAAGAATCTTGGCATATTTGGGAATGAAAGAAGGAAGCAGCAACTGGGGAGACATTGGTTATGACTAAGCTACCCAGAGGTGAAAATTCACCCAAGGAAAGAGGCCAAGAAAAAAGCAGTGGCAGATAATACGGTCCCTCTGTCTACATAGAAAGCAGAGACAATAGAACATTTGTCTATAAAACAAGAGAGCAGCCTTCTTTTTGCTTTCTGATATGCTGGATTTTCTACCAGAAAATCGCAGACCCCATAGCTTGGAAGACATCTAGCAATGTCAAACTAAATTCTAGTTTCAAGAAAAATTAGGAGAATCATTGCAACCATCTTTCAATTCTACTACTACCATAGTCTCATGGTTTTGGGAGTTCTGTTGAACTTAGGAAGCCTATGTGCGAAGCCAGTAATTGAAGTATATGCCATCAAAAGTAGGCTAAATTTATATATCATATATTACATCACAAATTTGGGGGTTTTTTTTCTCTCCCTCTCTAAATCTCCTAGAACCTGGGACCTCGGGGTTTTGGTGAATATTGCAAATTATTTTCATGAAATTCTTCACTTCTTTATTATGGTCACCGACCAGCACATAAAAGCAATGTAAATATTCCATTCAGGAAAGATGACTTGAAGATTTTTTTAAAAATTACAGTGTGATTGCAGCCTGTGAGTCATTGAATGAGCCCAAACTTTGGCTTCCACACAGGTAAAATAAAGCGGCCAGCTGCTGTAATCAGAGTAGTCTAATGATCCTTCCATTCCATATGGCCAGGCTCCAGTTCATGTCTTTTACACATATTTTCATGCCACGACCAATAAACATTGCTTTGACATTTAGAATGCGCCTTCCAAAATGCTTTCATAACAAAAACTCCAAGTTGAGAGGGGACATTTAATTTATTCCCTTTTTTCTGCTTCTGTAATGGGACCACAACATTTATTTATGTGCATTTAACATTTAAACGCTTTGGCCACAAGCCATTTAAACCATCAGGCAAAGCAATCCAGCAAGGCTTCCTTTTTTTGCAAAATCAGAAAGCGCCATTCAGTGCTTTGCCAAAGCTTCTTCTCAAAGTTTTGTGTGATGTGAACGGTTAACACTCAAAGTGTGTATGTAGCGGTGACCTAACAGCCCTGGGGAAAATATGAATGGCAAACAAAAGGGTATATTTCTGCTATTTGGACACTACATCACCGAAAACTTCAGGAAAAAGGGGAAAAAAATACAGATAAAAGGCAAAGGATTATACTACTAAATTTTCCACAGGAATGAAAGTAGCTTCTTCTGTTTTGTTCCTATGCTCTAGTGGAAGTGTTTATTTGCACTTCAGCAGAAGGATGACACATGAAATCATATCTCTTTCAAAGAATAAGCATTTTAACTTAGCATAACTGCAAATTAGGAAACTTTCAATACATTTATAGCACCTCTCATCATAATGTTGTAGACTATAATTTGTTGACCCCTTTTTACCTGTTCGCTCTCTTCTCCCTCTTAATGATTATTTTCCCTCAGATTGGACAATTTTTCATCAACAGGATGCAGCCAAAAAGAGAAGTATGCAATGAGCAACTACTATCCAATCAGGCCCATTCAGAACATAAATGCCATTAAGTTGTGGTTTTCTCCAATAATTATAAATTGTTCAGTTCCCCTCCCCCCCAAAAAAGTTACAGGTTATCTTGACTTCCAATAATTCATTTAGTTACCCTTCAAAGTTACACCTGCACTGAAAAAAGTGACATATGACTGTTTTTCAAACTTACAACCATTGCATTGATCCCTGATCACATGATTAAAATTCAGATTCTTGGCAACTCACTCACTGTTACAGTGTCCTGGGGTCATGTGATCCCTTTTGCAACCTTCTGAAAAGCAAAATCAATGGGGAAGTGAGATTCACTTTGTAATGTATTGGGCTTTGTCTTGTTAAGGGAACACCACGTGGGTTAATCGCTGGAAGGTTGCTTAAGCAGGGAAACTGGCTAACAGCTCCCAGCTCCTCAGACAACCCATCACCAGCACCACCATTGACTGCCTCTAGGGTGGCAATAGGTTGCTTTAAACCTATTGGCTGCCACCTAGAGGCAAGGGTATAAATTGCTGCATTTGCAGCCCTGTTTCTCAGTTCAGATCCTGCAAGCAATAAACAATGATCTTTGCTGAACTCACCCGCCTCATCTCATCATTGAAGCGACGAACCCAGTATCCAACACTGGCGACAAAGGTGGGATCCTGCTCCTCCAACTGAGCTGAGGGGAGAGGCACCGCACGCCTGGTGGGAAAAGCAATCCCCCCCTACAGTCAGCTAGCACAGCCACGCTAGCAACCACGTGCCCAGAGGACCAGTCCCTGGGCAATGAAGGAGCAGGATTCGAAGACGCCGAGCACCAGCCGCGAAGACCAGCAGAAATGGCCAAGGTCAGAAAGCTGGAAGAATTCAACATAACTCAGCCAGAAGGGTGGTCCTTGTACCTTCGAGCGAACCAGGTCGCCGAGTATGGATTGAAGGCCGCCACACTCCTCTGTGTGTGCGGCCTAGCAACGTTCGACATAGCGGAGAACCTGTTTGCGCCAACACTATTGGAGTCTGTATCATTCACAGACTTGAAGAAGAAGCTCGGAGACCACTTCCAGCCCAAGCTGTCAGTAATCGCTTGGCGCTATGCATTCGAGCAAAGAGTCCAGCAACCAGGTGAAACCGCGTCTGAGTTTATCGCGGCCTTGAGGCAGGCCACACACCTGTGCCAGTTCTCCAACGTTTAGGAGAGGCTCCAAGTCTGGTTTGTCTGCGGTCTCCGAAACTGAGAGCTACAGCAAAAGCTCTTCGTCACAGAGACTCTGTTGTTCCCAGACGCGCTGAAGGAAGTCATGGCGGATGAAGCAGCCGACAGGGCCGTATGAGCCTTGCGGCCCACCAAAACTACACAATGCGAAGAAGCCATCCACTATGAGGACGCCGAACACACAGAAGACCCAGCCCCAGCAGCCCGTGTTTTGTCCATTCAGGACTTGCCAGAGTTTCCCCTCCACATGTGGGACATTGCTGCAGAAACGGCAGCAGACAAGACCCTAGGTAGAGTGCTATCTTGGGTACACACAGGGTGGCTGGATAAAAGCCCAGGTCCTGAGTTTCAGAGCTATTTT
The DNA here is from genome assembly GCF_964194415.1 of Vipera berus. Classification (NCBI taxonomy): domain Eukaryota; kingdom Metazoa; phylum Chordata; class Lepidosauria; order Squamata; family Viperidae; genus Vipera; species Vipera berus. Next base: position 85,096,145 of record NC_138207.1, on the reverse strand, counting down.
ACAAGGAGACACGAGCTCTCAGCTCACAAGGGTTATATTCTTTGGGGGAACAGGGTCATAGTTCCCACCTCACTAAGAGACAGGGTGTTGAAATCACTTCATGAAGGTCATCTGGGTATTGTTCACATGAAAGCCTTGGCAAGAAGCTATTTATGGTGGCCAGGATTAGATAAAGCCATTGAGGGACAGTTGCATGGGTGTTATACATGCCAGCAATCAAGGCCTGAAATGCTGCACGCTCCAGTTCACAGGTGGGAGGAGACTCACACTCCCTGGTCTAGGATACATATAGACTTCACTGGGCCCTTTCAGGGACAGCTCTTTCTTATAGTGGTCGACAGCCACTCTAAATGGCTAGAAGTTATACCAATCGCAAACATGACTACTGCTAGGACCATCCAGGTGCTTAGGAAGCTCTTTGCCATGCACGGGCTGCCAGATGTCATAGTGTCCGATAATGGGGCCCAATTTACTGCAGCAGAATTTCAGGTGTTCCTGAGAGCAAAATGCAAAAAAATCCACAGTCACACTGCCAGGACCCACCCCAATCCACGACTTAGGAAAACAAAAACTTTTGGAGTCAGTTCTAGTCCAAAAGGAATTTTTACTAGGACATGCTTGGTTGTGGAAATACAAGACAGGACTTAGTATTGTTTTACAAACTGAAATTTTATAAAGGGTACCTGGTTCAACCCCCCTTCCCTCAACCCCATTTGGTCAGCCCCCATCATTTTACTTCGTGTCATCCCTTTCGTGGGAAAAAAGGAACTTCGAATCTTTATGGTTATTGCCTTCTTCCTCTACAGATTTAAATGAAGACACAGGCCAGATGCCCTCTTCTCTAACCCTCCCTTTTGTTCCCCCAGTTCAAAAGGTTTCCTTTGGTCTTTGAAATAACCTAAGGCAGGCTGAATCCACATGTGCTCCTCCTTCCTCAGGAGATGGCAGAATCCATGGGGCGAGGGGATAATGTTTTAAACATACATTTATGAATGTGATATAAATGGATTCTGACACACTCTTCTACTTCCGTCAGCTTTCCAGTAACATCTTATCTACTTCCCCTATTTTTCCCCCTGCTTCCTTACAAAAGGCTCGTCTTGGTCAACTGCCCTGTTCTTGTTTTTGCAGTAAATCCTCCTTCTGAATTTTCATTGTTGTTAGCACCAGTGTTAGAGTGAATAATATTGGAAATAACACAGAATGTTTAGGTGTTAATATCCTCCAAACAGCAGCTGCAAGGACCAATCTGACACATTATTTTTTCTTTTTCTTTTTTTCTGACACATCATCTGACAATTATGCAGAAGCAATTGTGGTTGTCTTTGTCTAAAATATATATTTAAGAAGCCCAAATGCCATTCTGAAATGCTTTATTAGAAGTGTAAAAACAGTGTTATAGATTCTTCCTTGTGCCATCATGTTGTAGAATTGGAACAGAGAACTGCTTCTTCTTTTTGGCTGTCTGATATTCTTGATTGTACATTATCCTAGTAGCATCAGTTGCTAGCAATAATTGGCACACTCTTACCAGAAAAGCAAATGAAAATCAATGAACTCTGTGACACAATCATGAAAGTGTGACTTCCAAAGACTCTATAGAGGTGGTTGAAGGATATACATCATGTTATGAAATGTTATAGACCTCTTCCCACCCATCTGGATATTATTACACCAAGCAAAATGTGAATTTATTTTAATGTGATATTTTTAAGCCCATTTACTGCCTGGAAGTTGTGAATTAGTAATGGAAAGCTGAATGCGGGATTTGAAAGTCACAGTTTGCTTGCAACTATGTGCTATTTTTATCCCAATAAGTTACCCGGCCAGTAAACAAAAGCTGTGTGATATGCACACCATTGACGAACAAGCTCCAGCTTTTGTGCTAGCATGGTTTATGAGCAATTTCTAGGCCTCAAAGGATGCGTAGTAGCTAATTAATGCAGCCTCCCCCCACCCCCAACCCCCCAAAAAGAGGCATATTGGAAGACTGGCTTTATTTGTTCAGGGATTTTTACTTAGAATGCTGAAAGGACGCTGATCTATAAAGTGAACTCAGGAAGAGTACATAGATGTACTATTAGGGTGCTTAATACATGTCCTTCAAATACATATGAGGGTATCAAAAATAAACAATAAAAAAATCCAACCCTCTACTTTTACCACTTTTCATCTCATCTACTATTTTGGAAAAATAGAAAAATAGAAGATGTTGCTCTCAACAACTATTAATGAACGTAGATGAAACTGGCCGTACTCAGCGTGTGGTCCTCAATGGAACCGCATCTACATGGAGAGAAGTGTGCAGTGGGGTGCCCCAGGGCTCTGTTCTAGGCCCAGTGCTCTTCAACATCTTCATCAACGTTTTGGACGAGGGGATAGATGGGGAACTCATCAAATTTGCAGACGACACCAAGCTGGCAGGAATAGCCAACACTCCAGAAGACAGGCTTAAGATGCAGAAGGATCTGGACAGACTTGAACACTGGGCGCTATCTAACAAAATGAAATTCAATGGTGAAAAAGTAAGGTTCTGCATTTAGGCAAGAAAAACCAAATGCATAGGTATAGTATAGGTGCTACCTTGCTCAATAGTAGCAACTGTTTCCTGTCTGAGCAGGGGGTTGGACTAGATGACCTCTGAGGTACCTTCCATCATCATCATCATCATTATTAACCTCACTCTCCAAGTCTTATTAATGTATTTATTTAATGCCCTGCCTCTTCTATCAAGAGTTTACCCAAGGAAGCTAACAATAAAAATAAAATATACCGGTAAACAAATTCAGATAAAAGAGTTAAAACCTGAACTATTACCTTCACCCAGCCACACAAACACAACCAAAAATGCACAACTTAACCCTAACCTGGATAAATCATGATCTAACAGTCTTTTCCCCTTGAAGCTCCCTTTGTTTTATCTCCAGCCTACACCTGAAGCAATCAAAAGTTGTCCTTTGCCATAGTGATGTTAAAATAATGGCTTCTTATTATTATTGAAGCACACTTCTTTGTCATTGATACAATTGAATATGCTTCACAAACCATTCTTTTGGCAGGGGTGCAGAACCATGTCCTTTTTATTGACTTGTGGACATGGCTGGCTCAGGAACTCTGGGAGTTGAAGTCCACAAGTCATAAAAGGGCCATCATTCCCCCACCCCTGATTTATAGTGTGGCTTTCTTGTTTAACAGTTGACAAATATGTTGCAAATCCTTCTAGCAACTTTTCAACTCCCATAGACTCGGATAAAATCCTACTTTCAAAAAGAACAAGGTCGGGTACTTCAGGTTTAGGCACATTAGCCATTTAGCCACTTCACGGTTTGTGAAATAATGAGCAATTTGAACTGTAAGCTGTAAAAATCCATAACACTCAAAATTGCCATCACTGCCCTGGACACTTCAGTGCCTGCACTGATAGAGAGGAGAGGAAGCAGACACACACACAACAATTGCTCTTTCATAAAAGTATTTCTTTATTGCCTTAGTTTTCATTTGGCTTGATGATTTGCTGGTAGCTCCTCCTGGAAAAGAATTTGGGGAAAGATTAAAAAGAAAAGCAGCCTCTCCATCCAATTTAATCATTCTAGATGGCTCCAATAAGCCAAGTATGCCAGAATTCACCAAGGAATAAATCACACTCCCACCAACAGGGCATGCTGCTGTATATAAACAGAGACAAAACCCCACTCCCTTCTAGCACTGATGGTGTTAATTAATTGGGTAATGAAACAGTTGCAAGCAAACAACCAAGAGATTACCAAGGACTCTACGATGCTAAAAGTCCTGTCTGTGGATGAGAAGCTTGAGCCTTCTAAGAGCACAGCAAGATGGTAGCACCAACCTGAAATTGGGAAATACTGAAAGGCTAAGCAAAATTGGGCAATAGTAATATTTGGATTGGAAGCTACCAGATAAATTCTAGGACTGTACTCCAGACTGGAAAGTCAAGAAAATCTCTCTTGAAAAAGACATGGTGGTCATGAAACCACCAGGAGCCAAGTCTGGAAGGCTACTCTGTCAATTTATCCTAGTGTCCAGCCCAGGACCAATTTGCTGTGCAACGAAGAAAGCCAGTTAGTTACTGATACAATAGAAGATAGTGAATGCTGCTATTTCTTTTGGAAGGCTATGCATGGAGTTATACCTTATGCTAAACCAGGGCTTTTCAAACTTGGTCCTTTTATGACTTGTGGATTTCAACTCCCAGAATTCCTCAGCCAGCATGCCTGGCTGAGGAATTCTGGGAGTTGAAGTCCACAAGTCACAAAAGGGCCACATTTGAAGACCCCTGTGCTAAACCATATTGTGGTTTGCTTGAATTTCATGTAGCAGATTGTGCAAACTCAGATATTCTAATTCCTTTGCCTGTGTGAACCAACAACTGGGGCATACTCAATAAACCATGACCAACAAAAATGTGCCCGTGTGCCTGTGAATCATTGTTTGGTATGAACTAAACCATAGTTGGTCAGCTTTGGTCAAATCTGGGGCCCTCCAGCAAGGACCAACTACAATGATCCTCAATGCCAACTCCAGTCTAATATAAAGAAGTCCTTAAGGTTTTGAATGGACAGGGAGAAGGTGAGGAGCTTTTTCCTGTCCTACAGAAACTCCTCTTTTCACAATCCAGAGTTTGGCTTGTTTTTACAGTATTTCTTGTCAGGAAGAAATGTGTCTGAATGGCCGCAATAAAGGCAATAGCAATAAAAGGTAAAGCAGTCCCTGCAGATTTTACTCCCCTAGTCTGGTTGCTGACTACAGAGGGCGGTGCTCATCTCTGTTTCAAGACAATTGAGCCAACAATTGGCCAGCAAGACATCACAGGACACTGTTATCTTCCCATCAAAGTGGTACCTATTTAACTACTTGCATTTGCATGCTTTTGAACTGCTAGGTTGGCAGGAGATGGGGTGAGGATGGGAGCTCACCCTGTCGCGTGGCGCTCCGGTCTCGAAACTGGGCTGCCGGCTTTCCAGCTGACAAGCCCAGCAATCATTACACCACCATCTTGTCAAGGACAGGCTTTACTGTGAGTGAAATCAAGTTTTACAAAACATAAGTAAAGCAGCAGTGTAGTTCTGTTCCTTGCTCACCTCTTTCCCTTCTACTCCATCCCTGCCATATTAACAGACATTTTAGTCCATTTCAGATGCCTTGAACAACATTCAGCAACATTTTGAATGGTATTTCTCAAACATGGCAATTTTACATTTTTCGACTTCCACTTCTTCTATTCCCCAGCCAGCATGCCATGATTGAAAAACACTGTTTTGGACTATATGCCTCCTCTGTGTGCAGAGAAAAAGGGAGATGCCTTAGCACTGGCTCATGGTGCCTGATGATCAAAAAGGATTTTGCCATAGTTTTCACTTATCAAACAAAGTTTGACTCCCCAAGAAGACCCAAATACCCAGGGGGAACAGCGTGAGCCTTAAATCTTTGCTCTCCTCTTCCTTCCTTTTATTTGGAGGATTAGAGACTTTTGCCATTTTGAAACTACTTCAGAATTCCTACAGTAAACCCCATAAGGCAGGATCTGATGAATAAGGTGTGAAGGTTGACATCTTCATTTTGGTAGCTTGTCAGGTTTTGTCATCTTTGTTTCCTGAATTCTTTTTTGTCTTCGGTGTGAGTGTCACACTTGGTTACACTGCTCAGCTGCAACATTGAGCTTTTGGGAGCTTCTAGCAGTTCTGCTCAACTGCCTGATGGATTTAATATTTAAAAAAAAACCAGAGAAATGAAGATAGGAACACAAGCCTGGATTTTCAGGCAAAATTTACAAAGGGAATTTTGCAATCATTTTACTGCAAAGTGTTGGAGGTAGAAGCATTCTGTGCAGGCATATGAGTGTTCCTGACAGCAAGAATATGACTTTGGTAATAATTAATGAAACAAGTATTATAAGTAGTACATTAAAAAATACATTTTAGGGACAGGTAAATAAGCCCACAATTTTAATGCTAAATCATACACAGTTGTTAGATGGATCATCATTACAAACGTTTTTGTGATGGTCATTAAGTGAGCAAAGCAGTTGTAAACTGGATGGTGTGGTTATTAAGTAAACACCACAGTTGTTAAACAAACCCATTGCTCACCATGGGGTGGGTTTGTTTTTTTTGCTGGAAATGAAAAGTAAACATTGGTTTCTGGAAAAAAAAGTTGTAAATTTGCAGTCACATGACTGTGGATTTTGGCCAACTGGCTGCCAAAATGCTGACATATGATCACTGGGAGGTTATGGTCATCAGGAATTCAAATCCAATATGCTTAAAAGACAGCTAATACTAATTTAGATGGAAGAAAAATGGGGAGATAAGGATATTATTATACCTAATATAGACATTGAAAATCCAAGGAGAGGAGCTGCTCGGACATCACCCCTGAATTGTATCGGAAGAGGGACAGGAGGGAAGAAAGGAGAGGAGGGGGAAGGAAGTAGGAAGGTTGGAGGGAAAGAGGAGGAGAAGTGGGGAGAAAGGGGAGGGGAGTGGTGAGGGAAAGAGGAGAGGAGAGGAAGAAGAGGGAAGTAGGAAAGAAAGGAGAAAGGGAGAAAGAAAGTAGAGAAGAGGGAAGAGAGAGAAGGAGGATGGATACAGTGAAAGGGGAAATGGACGAGCAGCACCCAAACTTATGTGTATGAATTTATGTAGGGCGATTTATAATGCCTACAGCATTACTGATATAACAAATGTTAAATACTTGAAAAAATGTTTATATTTCATGGGTTAGTTTGTGGTATATTAAAGGAACTGTGAAAAAATAAAAAAATAAAAAAAGGAATTCAAATCCAAGTTATACATAGTTTTGGGGAGGTCCATCAAGACTTTGAATGGTTGCTGTAACCAGTCATAAGTTGAGGAATATTTGTATAAGCAAAGCCTACGTGCCTAGCTAACTATACCTTACTAGGGGAAGAGTCAAGGTGTGTGTGTTCTATGCATGAGTGCTTGGAAGTGACCTGAGTAATCTCTAAAACAAAGAGAAATCAGAGCAATAGACAAAGAATAAATCCTTAATTCTCCATCAGCAACTCACTGCCCATGACCCACTGGTCAGAAAGTCATGAGCTGCTGAAGTATCAGGTAACTAAAGTCAAATTTACAAGACAGAAAATAAGAGGAGAAAAATTATTGGAATTCAAAATTATAGATTGCATTGGGACTGGGAACAGATTTTCTACTACCAAAATCTCAGAGAAGATGCACAGCAAAAGGTTACAAGTCATGAGGACCCAGATTGTTGGGGGCAATTAAGCTGACTTTGTAATAATGCCGCTTGGGGTGTGTGTGAAAGCCCTAATAAGCAGGCATATACATAGAATGAAGGCTACTGCTAAGCTTGTAAGCCGCCCTGAGTCTTTGGAGAAGGGCGGGATATAAATGGAATTAAAATAAAAAATAAATAAATAAAATAATCAGATAGAAGGTGGACATTAGGATGTCTTTAACACTACTGGGTGATAAATCAACCTATCCTGTTCATATCATCACACTGGACAACAACTATTTTGCTTCCTGGACACTTTTGGGTGCATCTTGTAGATGTTTGACTGCTGATCATGAAAATAACCTGTAATTTAATCTACCATGAACTATTTTATAGAAAACTTCTGTTTTTACACAATGGCAATGTACACCTTTCAGTACTGTATCTATTGGCTATGTGCTGCTGCACACATGAAAGAAACATTCTAAAAACATGGAACTATTGTTGAAATACATCCAGTATACCAAGTCCAACTGAAATATCTGTGGCGATCTCAAAGTAGTGGCTCTGATGCTTGGAATGCAGTTTGTTACTTATGTGATTAGGACAGCTTTGCCAGAGAGGTGCATTAAAAATAAATGGCCACTCCAAAAGAATTTGGTTCCAGGACAGAAAAACATGGCACATGACCCATTGGTTGACCCAATGGTATTTTTATCTCCATTTCACATAACGTTTCAATTGATGGAAAATCTTATAAAATGAATGAACTAGGAAAGTGATGATTTTTTTGTTACTGGATTCAGATGTTTCTAAGAATAGCGAATACCAAGATTAAGGAAGACACAGACCAAATACATAATCAAAGACAAGCAGTTCAAATAACTGTTAGTAAGGGCTAGAGAGAAATAATCTGGAAAGCATTCAAAGATGTTGTTCTCAACTGTTGGCCAACCGTTGAGAAAAACAGAATAACAAAATAACAGAGTTGGAATGGACCTTGCAGGTCTTCTGGTCCAACCCTCTGCTCAATCATTACAGACAAGTGACTATCCAGTCTTTTCTTATAAGCCTCCAGTGATGGGGCATTTTAAGGCAAGACACTCCAGTGGTTGATGGTTCTCACCATTAGGAAATTTCTCCTTAGTTCTAGGTTGCTTTTCTCTTTTATTAGTTCCCACCCATTATTTTTTGTCTTGCCTTCTGGTGCTTTGGAAAATAGGTTGACCCCCTCTTCTTTGTGGCAGAGCATCAAAATACATTCAGCTGGTTGACAAGCGTGTTACAGTATACAAGACCATGTAGTGCAATATGTCACTGAAGAGTCATTTGCTACATTTACACTGGGACTTCTTTCCCAAAAACCTAGGTGCAGAAAGTGACAAGCGTTATGAAAGTTTTCACAATGGAAAAATAGTAACAGGGAAACTGGAATCCATTAGTGCTGGCTAACTATTGTTAGCAGTGAGATGCATCAGACCCTGAGTACAAATGGAAATCAAGAGCAAAACATTTTAGCCCTGTGGAACTCGTGCAATGTATCAGGAAATTATGTGATTAAATACACTATATTCATTAAGTTAATTTCATATCTCTCAAGATTCCTATGTGATATAGCCATTCTGAAAGGGATAAATCATAATCACCAAATGTTTTTCAAGAATCAAAACTTTTGGGGGGGGGGAAACCACAACTGTTGGCCAATGTTACTCTTCAATAATTTATGATCAGAGATCACTAATCAATAGAATCAGATAAAATCATACTGTTAAAAGAAAAGAGAAAGTTTTCAAATTATGATTGATGTCAGTTGTCGCCTTGCTTTAAAAAGCTTCAACAATAAATTTGGCTACCGTGTAAGTGGCTTTATAGCGTGAGTCAGTGGACATAAAAATGGTCTGTTCTCTTTGGTACACTTAGTATAAGAGGGGTTAAGATGTCCTTTTGAAGATCCTTATAAAAGTTACAATAAAAAAGGCCATGTTGAATTGACTTGATTTCCCCAGAGTCCCAAGAGCAAGTGCACTGAGCTAGGGGAATCTTGTCATACTGCCCAATAACACAGGTGGACGGATTTTATGCCAGGCTCCGAAAAATCCTTTCCTCAAGGTAGAAGAAGTAAGGGAAGAACTTTGTCTAGTATACCTCTGGGACTTTGAGGGAGTGAGCTGAATTCAGACTGATATTCATTGTTGTCTAATCTTTTTAACACCAGCTTTTAGGCCTGTATGAAGTCCAGAGCTAAAATGGAATTTGCAGACGTTTCCATGTGGCCTTAATTTTTACTCTCCCCCTTTTGTCCAGAGTGACAGATAATTGTCAGCCAATTCTTCTCTAATTGATAGCTGTGGGCGGCCTCCCACCCCCCACCCCCCCACACACACACACTGCCCCCAAACCTGTGGTAATGATTCACAATATGCCGCATTCTGCATAACATCGTAAGCCCATGCATGTTACAAATGTTGTGTTTACACAATATGCTAGGCCTTGCTTTGAGTCAGGAGTGTTCATTGGGGGGGTCAAAAAAAGAAGTCAAGGAGGCATCATAGAAGCCCTGCCCCTTTGGATATGTGTGGCACATGGATTTAGAGGCCTGTCATGGCTCCAGTTATGCAAGTGTGAACCAGGCATGGAGTGAAAGGAAAAGAGGGGGGGGGGGAAATCAGCTCATTTGTGGCCTTGAAGGGCAGCTGTGCTGTCCTGAAGCCTGTTGAGTTCATTCTAGCTGCTTAGCAGGACTGGTGAGGAGAGATGTTGAATGAGCAGTCCCATTCATAGGTTTTGCAGACTGGAGCCCTGAGGAACACCCAGCTCCTCCTCGCTTCCTGTGCCAGAATAACCTCAAACTGAAGAGAGAGGAAAAGTGGGGCATGACAGTTTGTGGCTTGAGTGGAAGCTGGAGATAAAAGGCCAGAGAAAAGCTGGAGAGCAAAGTGTGAGGTGTAAGGGCAAGTGTCAGTTTCTGCTCAGGGTGAGGAGAAAACCCAGAGGGACAAACTCTACCCAAGATCCCAGGCCCTGGAGACTTAGAAGAGATCTGGCTGGTTGCAAGCAGTGGCTTCAGCCGAGATCCTGAAGAGGGGAGAGGGGTAATCAGCTGCCAGAACAGAAGCCCTGGTTTGGAGAAAACACTGGCCAGAAGACTCAGGAAGAGATTCTTTCCCCAGTGCAGAAGCAGATGTGTTTTGGATTAAATCAAGCAACACTGAACAAATTCCAATAATTCCTTTCCTTTCCTTTCCTTTCCTTTCCTTTCCTTTCCTTTCCTTTCCTTTCCTTTCCTTTCCTTTCCTTTCCTTTCCTTTCCTTTCCTTTCCTTTCCTTTCCTTTCCTTTCCTTTCCTTTCCTTTCCTTTCCTTTCATCTCCTCTCCTCTCCTCTCCTCTCCTCTCCTCTCCTTCCCTCTCCCCTTTCCTTTCCTTTCTTTTCCTCTCCTTCCCTCTCCCCTTCTTTCCTTTCCTTCCCTTCCCTTTCCTTTCCCTTCCCTTCCCTTCCTCTTATCAAGCCTAAAATGTAAGGGGGGAAAGGAGAGAAAATATGGAAGGAGGAAAAGAAATAGAAATGAAAAAGTCAATGGTAGGGAGAGATGTGGACTGTTAGTCACCCTTCTGTAAATAAATACCATGTGTGCATAGTAAAAGAAAACAACATTATCATGTAATTCTGTGCCAATTTAGCTTTGAAATAATCCTCCAGCCAAAAAAATGAAGCCCGTCACACGGTGATGCATAATCAGATACAGATAAAAAAAGGGTGTGCAGTTTTGACTACTTGATTGCAACCCCTCTCCCATGTCTCTGCTTAGCCTAATAAAAACTGGCTTATAAATCTCACTGAAAAAGTAAGTCAAACAAACTTGGTGTGTTCATGGCTTAATCGGTGCTGTGCATTTATTACTCATCCCCCTCTTCTTACACAAACAGTAGGTATTATGGTGAATAAATTGTGTCTGTGACTGCAGGGTCAAAGCCATACACTTATTTATATGAATGGCTTTTGCCCATCACCAGTTTTGAAATACGTTTTCTCTGGCCATCCGGTCTAGTTTACAACAAATGGGGCAGGGGATGGACTCAGAGCAAAAACAACTCAACACACAGAAGAGGGAACACTTGTGGAGAAAAGCAAAGTCCTACACTTAGGCAGGAAAAGCCAAAGAGACAAATACAGATTGTGCAAGACCTGGCTTGAAGGCAGTAACTGTGAGAGGGACCTTGGAGTCTTGCTGGACGATCACTTAACTATGAGCCGGCATTGTGCAGCAGCAACCAAAAAAGCTAATACAATCTTGGGTTGCATAAACAGAGGCATAGAACCAAGATCACACGAAGTATTAGTACCACTTTGTAAAGCCCTAGTAAGACCACACCTCAAATATTGCAGCCAATTTTGGTCACCATATCACAAAAAAGATGAGAGACTGGGGGAAAAATTCAGAGAAGAGCAACTAAGATGGTCAAAGGCCTGGAGACTGAAACGTATGAAAAATGGCTGCAGAATTTGGGTTTGGCTAGTCTAAAGAAAAAGAAGAAATAGAGGAAACATGATAGCAGTATCTGAGGGACTGCCACAAGGCAGAGGGGGACAGGTTGTTCACCAGAGCACCAGAGGGTAGGACAAGAAACAATGGTTGGAAGCTGATCAAAGAGAGAACCAACCTGGAATTAAGGAGAAACTTCCTGACAATGAGGACAATCAACCAATGGAACAGCTTACACCCAGAAATCATGGGCGCTCCGTCACTGGAAGTTTTTAAAAAGGGACTGGACAATCATCTGACTGAGATGGTATAGGACCTCTTGCTTGAGCAGGGAGCTGGATTAGAAGACCTTCAAGGTCCCTTCCAGCTCTATTCTATTCTATTCTATTCTATTCTATTCTATTCTATTCTATTCTATTCTATTCTATTCTATTCTATTCTATTCTATTCTATTCTATTCTATTCTATTCTATTCTATTCTATTCTATTCTATTCTATTCTATTCTATTCAGGGGGGAGGTACAAAAACTATCCATATGGTGTTCCAAGAACAACTTGCACCTGAACATCGGCAAGACGAAAGAGATGGTGCTAGACTTCTGGAGGAAAAAAGAGGAACCTGGCCCACTTTACATCGGGGGGGGGGGGCTGTGTGGAGAGAGTTTCCTCCTTTAAATTTCTGGGAGTCTACCTCTGTGAAGATCTTACCTGGAAAGTTAATACAACCCAGGTGGCCAGAAAGGCCCAACGGAGACTCCACTTCCTCAGGGTCTTGCGGAAGAACAGGGTAGAACAACAGCTTATGACCCTCTTTTACCGATCTACTGTAGAGAGCGTCCTCTCGTACTGTATTGTGGTTTGGTATGCTGGTCTGACAGCCGCGGATAGGAAAGTATTACAGAGGGTGGTGAGCACAGCGCAAGACATTGTGGGCTGTCCCCTGACACCACTGCCTTGGAAGAATGAGGAAAATTCTCAGGGATGACTCACACCCTGGTTGGTATCTCTTTACTCTCCTACCATTGGGTAGGAGATATAGGCAGTGCTTTTTTTGTAAAAGAAAAAGGTGCCGGAACTCACACATGTCATACAACCTGCCTCGCCTACCCTACAAGGTTCCATCCAAAAAAGGTGCCGGAACTCCGTTCTGAGCGTTCTATGACAAAAAAAGCCCTGGATATAGGAGTATAGCCAACAGGCTGAAGAACAGCTTTTATCCATGGGCTGTTAGGCTCTTGAACGGGAAATAATTTTATAATTTTATGTATGACTAACTTGTGAGCTAATTGTGTTGTGCAATTAGCTCACATGGTGTAATAAGATGGAGGGTTTGTTGTCACTGTGAGTTGTGGGGGGGGGCATGAAGGGAGGCTCAGCCAATCTCAATGTATACATGGTTGTACTTTGACAATAAAAGGTTCATTCATTCTATTCTATTCCTTCTCCTTTCTGGGGCCAGGATTAAAATACAAAAACTCCTTTCCCTAACATTGAGAGTGCCACTAGGCAGGAGTGCAGATAAACGTGTAAATGTTCATGGCCTCCAAGGCAAGATTAGCACCAACCCTATTAGCCTTCCAGAAGTCTCTTAAATGCAGTTTTTCAAGAAGTCTTGAGAATCCTGTGGAAATAGGGAACTAGCAGGATGGCTATGTTGTATATACGGTAGAACATATTGGTGTATTCTTCCAGGTTTTTAATTGATATTTATGTTTACCGGTAGCCCTCAGCTTAAGATGACACTTGAGCCCAAAATTTCTGTTGCTAAGCAAAACAACTTTTAGGTGAGTTTTGCCCCATTTTATAACCTTTTTTTGCCACCGTTGTGACACAAATCATGGCAGTTGTTAAGTGAGTCATGCAATGGGTTAACCAAATCTGGCTTCCCCCATTGACTTTGCTTGTGGGAAGGCGACTGTGATAGTTACAAATGGTGATCACGTGATCCACGGGGATTGTGGCAACTGTCATAAAGACATACCCGTTGCCAAGCGCCCAAATTTTGTTCATGTGACCATGCGAATGCTGCAATGGCCATAAATGTGAAAACTAGTCATAAACCACTTTTTTCCACTCAAATAACAAAATGGTTCTATGTCAAAGACTACCTGCAGTTGTTTTTATTTATTATTTATTATTATTATTATTATTTATTAAATTTGTATACCGCCCTTCTCCCGAAGGACTCAGGGCGGTTAACAGGGCATATATAAATAACAATACAAAAATTAAAAAGAAATTAAACTAATGCCCAATTAAAAATTACAATAACAATAAAAACAATAAAAGACCCATTAAAAAAACCCTAATATTCCCCATCAGGCCAGACCAGCTAGTTCAAATAAGTGGGTCTTCAGCCCACGCCGGAAGGAGCGAAGTTCCGATGCCATCCGGAGCTCAACCGGCAGTTGGTTCCATAACGCCGGAGCGCCCACAGAGAAGGCCCTCCCCCTGGGGGCCACCAGTCGACATTCCCTGACCGGAGGCACCCTGAGGAGGCCCTCTCTGTGGGCACGCACAGGGCGGAGGGGAGTTGACACCGGCAGCAGGTGGTCCTCGAGGTACCCCGGACCCATGCCATGTAAGGACTTGAAGATCATAACCAAAACCTTGAACCTCACCCGGAAGACAACTGGTAACCAATGTAGCTCGCGGAGCAAAGGTGTAACATGGGAGTACCGGGAAACTCCCAAGACAACTCTCGCGGCCGCATTCTGTACCAGTTGGAGCCTCCGAGTGGTCTTCAAGGGAAGCCCCATGTAAAGAGCATTGCAGTAGTCCAGGCGAGAGGTCACGAGCGCATGAGTGACCGTACACAGGGCATTTTTAATGGCTGTGTAGATTTTTTTTTTAAAAAAAAACACCTGTTTGTGTTATATTGTATGCTGCCCGGAGGCATGTTTCTTAGATGGGTGTTTATATCAGATTGATAAATAAACTAAGTAACTAAAATAAAACATACAGCAGCAGTTGATCTGTTCTTGGAAAGGTTAATTCCTGGTAACCAGAAGCTAATGCAACAAAGGAATGGAAAGCTTTCCATGTCAAAAGGTTTCTCTTGCCAAAACTCACCGTCAAAGTTTCTCTTTCTCTTCTTCCAAACACTTTCTACTTGGCATGATGTTATTAAAGTGTTGTTGTTTTTATTTTTTCACTCTTATTCAACCCCCACCCCATCCAAGGGGTTTATTTTTGATTTAAAAGAAAGATTTCTCTGTTGCTATACCAACCATTTATCCACAATTTGGAGGGAGGGGATTCTTTACCAGACATAAGAAGGGGAAAATGACATTTTTATTATTATTTTTGTAACTCTATAAAAGTCAACATGTATAGGAGCTGGAGGAAGAAGCTTGCCATTTTTGGCACTCCTGTGCACAGGGTGGAGCAGCAGGAAAGCTACCAAAATCCTTTGGATTTCAGCAGGATCTGGGCATTTGATATAAAAACTCTTGGTGTGCAAAGTCTCATCTAGGAACTAGCCTGGCCCCTTGGTGCTTGCAAAGCTGTACAAATAGAGCAGAAATAAATGGGGAGGCAAAATTTGAATGTTCTGACCAAAGCTGCATTCTAACCATTTGGCACGTGCACTTGATATAAATCAGCCAATTCTGCCACGTTTGGTTGGTTGAATATATCTTAGAACAGGGCTCTTCAAACTTGGCCCTTTAATGACTTGTGGACTTCAACTCCCAGAATTTCTCAGCCAGCGCGCCTGGCTGAAGAATTCTGGGAGTTGAAGTCCAGAAGTCATAAAAGGGACAAAGTTTGAAGACCCCTGTCTTAGAATTATAGATATCCCTCGACTTACAACTATATCTTAGAATTATAGATATTCCTCGACTTACAACCATAGTAACCGTTCCAAGTTACAACAGCACTGAGAAAAGTGTCTTGTGGCCGTTTTCCACACTTACGGCTGTTGCAGCACCTCCATGGTCACATGATCAAAGTTCAGATGCTTGGCAACCGGCGTGTATTTATGACAGTTGCAACTGTCCCAGAGTCACATGATCACCTTTTGCAACCTTCTGTCAAGCAAGGTCAGTGGGGAAGCCAGATTCACTTAACAACCAGGTAACTAACTTAACAATTGCAGTGATTCACTTAACGACTGTGGCAAAAAAGGTCAAAACTCACCTAACAACTTTCTGGCTTGGCAAAAGAAATTTGGGGCTCAGCAGGGCTCATTGGTTGAGGACTACCTGTAAAGTGCAAAGTTACTGGAAGAAGCTTCTGCTTGGCTCTTGAAGTCTTCCAGAGAATACGGGAATGTCCAATTATTTTGTTCACACTTCTGCCAATATGTGGATTAGAAGGCAATTATTCTTCAGTTTTGGCCATTCTTTCAATTGTGTAGTTTAATCATGGCCTCAGAAATGATTGGCTTTTTTAAAAGTGTATTTTAGAACAAAACATACTTTGAAGTTTAAAGTGTGACAAATTATGTTCAAAATATATGCATGTTTAAGTATACGTTTCTGTGGTTGTTTTAAAACTGAGGCTCAATGCAAACTGGCTGAGAAAGATTTATGAATGAACACATGCAAAGCTGACAAGAAAAATCATAACTTAGATGTCAGCTAGATAGACCCACCTCATGGGCTACTATAAGCCAGCTTCCTGTGGCTGGTACGAAAAAGTCATCACTTCAGTTAGTGATGAATTTATTTTACCCACGTTTTGGAGCATGTCGTGTGTTGTAGATGAATATCAAAGCAACATTTTCTCAGTTCTTCATTATTATTATTATTATTATTATTATTATTATTATTATTATTATTATTATTATTATTATTTGATGAGTCTTATTCAGAACAGTTTATGAGGCTATCCGAGTAAAGTCATGTACTCATTGAGTTCCCCATGTATTTTGTGATAAGCTGTGTCCAAATTTTCCTCTAAGAAAGGATTCACACATGAATGCACATCACCTGGCAACAATTGACTGCTTTGTTTGGGAGACATTACGTTTAAGGTGCTGTGCAATTAAATAAAAATTGTGCTGTTAAGTTTTAATTGTTGAGGTCGGTTTTCATAAAACACAAGAAAAAATTTCCACACAACCACAGATCTTGACCTTCTTTCCCTCTGCAGCACCTTTGCTTCATGAGAATCTGTTGTTGTTGTTTTTAATTGGAACTATCAGAAAAATACCTGGGCCATTACAACTGGTTACAGACATTTGCAAAACTTGAATTTGTAAAAGTGTTATTATTGTTTTCTCTAAAAGGTTCAACGAAAACTGGAGAATGCTTGACTGGGGACATGGGAAACAAAATAGTACCACCTGGTTTTGTGAGTGGGCAGGGATATCCGAGGGGGAGGGTGGTTTTCAAAAGTCAAGATGGTGGCCACAACTTTATAACTGAACCCCACAGCTTTTGTTGTTGTTGTTGTTTACTTTAATCCATGTAGTCACAGACACCATCTTGATTAATTTTTTAAATTTCTTCCCCTTTGGGAGGGAGACAACTCCCCTTTGGATGTACCTTAGTAATTCTTGCAAAACTCCACGAATGTATTTGTTTATATACTCATTCAATTTAGTCTCCAAGGATTAAACTTCTACAGATTAAACTTCTACAGCAGTATTTCTCAACCTTGGCAACTTTAATACATGTGGACTTCAACTCCCAGAATTCCCCAGCCTGCCCCAGAACTCCACAGCCAGTTTTGCTGGTTAGGGAATTCTGGGAGTTGAAGTCCACACATCTTAAAGTTGCCAGATTAAGGAACACTGTTCTAGGGGATTAGGGACTTCCTATCCCCCAGTTAAGTGACCACAATAGTTCAGAATCTTGTATATTTTCAGAAAAAATTGTGGAGATGTGGTAGTTTAGAAGACACCTAATTTCATATGTGGTGGACTTGCAGAAATATAAAAGCTTTTTGGGTTAAAATTTGGTAGAACATTCAAAAGATTTTTAAGAGAAAGATAAAGTTCTCTCCGCAATTGTTTTTATTGGGCATTGTTGTAGATTGTGATATTAAAGAAACCAATTTGATGTTGAATTTGATAACAGCAGCATGGTTACTGGTGGGACAATACTGGAAGAAGGATAGTTTGCCTACTATAGAAGAATGGGTGTTTAAAGTATCGAATCTTGCAGAAATGTCTACGATTTCTGCTTATTTGAAGGATCATTCACAAGAAAGATATATTTCAGTTTGGAGGAGATGGATAGATTATATTCAGAATAAATATGGGACTAAAAATTTCCATTTAGCTTATGAGTAGATTTTAGAGGGATATTATTATTAATTTTAGTGTTAGTATTTTGTATGTGGGGACGCTGTGGCTCAGTGGGTTAGGATGCTGAGTTTGTCGATCAGAAGGTCGGCAGTTTGGCGGGTCGAATCCCGAGTGCCGCATAGCAGAGTGAGCGCCTGTTACTACTCGTCCCAGCTTCTGCCAACCTAGCAGTTTGAAAGCACGTAAAAAAAATGCAAGTAGAAAAATAGGGACCACTACGGTGGGAAGGTAACAGTGTTCCGTGCGCCTTTGGCGTCTAGTCATGCCGGCCACATGACCACGGAGACGTCCTCGGACAAGCGCTGGCTCTTCGGCTTTGAAACGGAGATGAGCACCGGCCCCTAGAGTTGGAAACGACTAGCACGCATGTGCAGGGGAACCTTTACCTTTACCTTATTTTGTATGTATTTATGTTAAAGGGGAGTTAAAGCACATTATGAATTTGGTTAATTTTATATTATGGATAATTTTTAGTTAGAATATGATTATTATATCTATAACCCTGTATTTAGCTCTGGGAAGTGGGGGGAAGGGGGTGGTTTGGGGTGGGTGGGCTTTGGGGATATGTATTGTAAAATCTTTTTTTTTTGTAAAAGTCTTTAATAAAAAAAGAGTCTAAGTCATGTACTCATTCAATTCCTCTTCTAGTTGAATTTTCAGAGACAGAGTTCCTCAATCTAAGTAGCACAGTTCCATGTTTCTTTCAAGTGGTAAGATCTGAAGGTTATGCTAACACACAATTAGCCATGGTGGCCACAATTGAAACCAAGCATTATTTTATTTTGGGCCCAATGCAAGCTATCCAAATTTGTGTACTAATGTTCAGCAGACAAAATAAGGTGGGGAAAGCCAAGGATTGGTAACATAAGAAAGTGGGGTTGTTGTTTTTTTGTTATTAATGTATTTAGAAGAAATTTACGAGTAGGCTGTGAGGTAACTACTAGATGGATGGCAGGTCATAGCTAACACTGAGGCAAGTGAACTTGACTTCAGATTGTTGGGATGATTAAGCAAGCATATAATTGCTGGTTGCCCAGTTTTAGAAATTTAAATCCAGCTCTTGAGAAAACTTTCCATTTTAGCAAGATATGCAAGATTCCCTTGGCAGGTGGAACGCTTCTGTCAAGTGAAGGTAGTCTTTATGTTGTTAACAAAGCCGGAGATAATTTAAAAATATGAATTAGCAAAAGAATAATCCATGGAAAGTAAATCAGGTAGGATTAGCTTATGGGTTGGAGAATTTGAAGCCCTCAGAGAATATACCCCCAGCATCTGTGGTATAAAATAAAGATATGGATGAATAAGGAGCATGATGGAGGACCCCCTCCTTCCCCACAGGTTGTGACTGCCATGAAAAAAGACTGAATAGATTTTTGAGGGTGTCAGATGGCCTTTGGGGAAACAAATTAACACTTGGGCTTATGAGGTTAATGCAATTTCATTTGCTGCCTTCAATTTCAAATGAGCGGTAGCCATAGCGGGAGCTCAGGGATGGCTTCCGAGAATGGATGCCAGAGAAAAGCAAGCCACACACTGAAGAGGGAATTCCCCCTGTGTAGAACTTAATTTTACTCTCTCAGGCAAAGTGGCTTCCTGAATAAAGAGAGATTTATCTTAATAGCAAAATAAGAAAGAGAGGGAGCAGACAGGAAAGAGATGGGTTGGGGAGAGGGAAAATGAGAATGCAGGAAGATAAAGGCACTAGCACTCACCTTCTGAAATACAGAGTATTGTAGTCAGGTAAATACTAGAGTCCAGACAAAGAGAGATTTTTTTCAGCATAGCAAGTGCTCTCCATAAAGGATCTTATTGGTTATTTAAATCAGTTCAACCTTCAGGTCAAACAAATCCACCTTCACTCAGAGGCAGGGAAAATGAAAATTAGCTCTTAATCCGCTGCTCCAGAGAATAATAATTGTAATAAAATAATACATTTATAAAGCTTAGATGAAATATTCCAAGGGTTTCATATAAGTGTGTGTTTTCTTTCTTTCTTTCTTTCTTTCTTTCTTTCTTTCTTTCTTTCTTTCTTTCTTTCTTTCTTTCTTTCTTTCTTTCTTTCTTTCTTTCTTTCTTTCTTTCTTTCTTTCTTTCTTTCTTTCTTTCTTTCTTTCTTTCTTTCTTTCTTTCTTTCTTTCTTTCTTTCTTTCTTTCTTTCTTTCTTTCTTTCCCTTCCTTCCTTCCTTCCTTCCTTCCTTCCTTCCTTCCTTCCTTCCTTCCTTCCTTCCTTCCTTCCTGGCTGGCTTTTTGCCAAAGGAAGGAGAATTCAGTTCTAGTGCCTCAATGACTACATCAAACTATTTTTTTTGTATGCTATGTTATGTATAATATGGCCTGGTCTTATTTGTCTTCTTACAGTATTTCATGCTGAAACCCGGTATTTCTCTTTCAAAGGTTTTTTTTCCCCCAGGAAAAGGCCATAAACATTCTTTTCTTACTCAGAAACATTTTTCGTGCTCTGAACAAACTGTCTCTCAGGAATGACTAAAGACTGCATTACTTTCAACTTGACTTGAGCTGAACTCCTGATGACTCACATGGCGGATCTATTAGTTTGGGGAAGATAAGAGGGGGAAATGGCCTGCCATTGTCTTCTTCTGTTTGCTTAGTCAGTCTAGGTGGTACCACTGGACTTCCTATTGGGACCACTACCCAAATATTAATTAGGGTTGACACCACCTTTCTGTTCAATTGGCTGTAAAGTGCTATGGGTAGAAGATTCTAGGACTAGACAAGACCCTTCTAGCATGAGTCAATAGGCTAGAAAAAATCAATTTTTGTAATAGAATTGTCAAAGTTTGGATTCTGATTCTTCAGTTGTCTCAGCTACTACCTTTCATAGTTTTAATTCCAATTTAACATCTGTGGACCTCTCCCCATATTTAAAAGGTCCTTGAGGAGGCACGTGTAAGTGCAGTAACTTGCCTATTGACCCTATCACTTTTTTTGTCTTCATTTGGCTTGTTCAAATTTGCAACTTTCGTTTGATGAATAATAATATAAAATACCCCCCCAAATAGCAGATAGAGGAAATCATGAATTTGATTGAAAAGTTTTTGGCAAAAATTAGTTTTTCATTACAACAATAAGTCAAATCTGGATATCTAAGCAAAAGGAAATTGTGTCAATTATTCTGATTGGTTGCTCAGTCAGCCAGATGTTTTAGAGCAGATTTGGCATTTTGATCCCCCAGTCGAGTTCTTTCCAAGGAGATGGAATAAGTAGATGTGTGTTGGTATTTACAACAATATACTCTGGTCCTAGTAAAGCTGCCTTTTGCAATTTTTATTTTATTTTAATTCCATTTACATCCCGCCCTTCTCCGAAGACTCAGGGCGGCTTACAAGCTTAGCAGTAGCCTTCATTCTATGTATATGCCTGCTTATTAGGGCTTTCACACACACACCCCAAGCGGCATTATTACAAAGTCAGCTTAATTGCCCCCAACAATCTGGGTCCTCATTTTACCTACCTCGGAAGGATGGAAGGCTGAGTCAACCTTGAGCCTGGTGGGACTCGAACCTGCACTAATTGCAGGCAGCTGGTGTTACTTAAGGAGGCATTAGCCCACTGCTCCACCAAGGCTCAATTCACAGATGGTGATTTTTGTCAGTGCTGATGGTTTTCAAATGGTGCTCCAGATATTTTGGGATGGTACCCAGGTGCTTATTACTACTGGTACTACCTTTGATTTCTTTTATGGTAGTCATTCTATTTCTATTTGCAGGTCTTTGTATTTTGTGATTTTTGCCAGTTCTTTCTTTTCTCCTCTGCTGTCTCCAGCTACTTCCATGTTCACTACCCAGACTTTCTTTTTTTTTTGTCTTTCTTATCAACAGTTGTTAAGTCTGGGGTGTTATGTGGCAAGTGCTTGTCTGTTTGAATTCTAAAATTCCAGAGTGTTTTTAATATTGTTATTTATATAATATTGTTATTTACTCACTGGAGAAGAGCCTAATGCTGGGAAAGATTGAGGGCAATAGAAGAAGGGGATGACAGAGAATGAGGTGGCTGGATGGAGTCACTGTTGTGATTCAGGGTCAGCCTGTGGGTTCGGCAGTTGGGTCGGATGACTCAGAGGAGGAGGAGGGGGTGTTGAAGAGCTTGCTGATGATGGCCTTGAGGCTCTGCAGAGCCCTCAGCCAGGCCCCTCCCACCTGGTCACGACGGAGAGCCAGCTGTGTGAGCCTGACAGCGTGGATGAACATGACCCACAGCTGGCCCTGTTCAAGGATGCCCGACACAGGAGGCAGTCAATCAGGAGTAAACAGAGGAAGGCAATGGGGCACCTCGGAAGGAGGCAGAGAGAAGCCACGCCCTGAACTGTATAAATGGGGAATGTGTGGGAGGGCTGGTTTGCTGAAGGCAACCGCTTGAATAGTTCCTGTTTCATAGCTCCTGTTTCATGGTTGGTGTCTGTTTTATGTTAATAAATTTGGCAGGCTTTATTCCAGCCTCTTGCCGTTTGTAAAGGGGTTGTCCCTGCTTTTTCTGCAGGGCCGGTAGCAGGCTGGTACAGAACAGTCACTGAAGCAGTAGGCGTGAGCTTAAATGGACTCCAGAAGATGGTAGAGGACAGGAAGGCCTGGAGGAACGTTGTCCATAGGGTCGCGATGGGTCGGACACGACTTCGCAGCTAACAACAACAATTTACATTTTCATCTCATATATTGAATGGTCATATTCTGCAACAAAACATAACCAGACATATTGCAAATTCATAAAATTTATATGTTAGCCTTCATAATTACATCACACTGAATGTCCTTGACTTTAAAGAAGTATCCTCTGTTAACTAAATGCCTGTTCTGATATGCCTTCAAAAGTGTTACTATGTCAGGAACGGGAGTTGTCTCGAAAAGGATCAATAATATTTAACATTTTTAACCTTTGAAATCTATATTTTTATTGATAACCTAGAATTGTGTCTAATAAAATAAATCCCAGCTGTTGCTCTACTCTAGGCTATATTTTTGGTCTCCTGGGTTTCTAGTAACTACGTATTTCCTTTGCCTTCATTTTCTCTTGTTTTACTTGAAGCCCACAATAAAAATACAGCAGGGGGAGGTGGAGGAACCACACTCTTTGAAATGGGGAAAAGTATACATTTGAGAGAAGCCCTATAAATTGGGTCCAATCTCAGGGACTTGACATAAACAAACTCCCCTCTAGTTAATTACCCAGTGGAAAGGGTAAAAAAAATGAAATGACCTTTTCTGTTTATAGCAGTGCAAATGGGATCAGACTCCAGCCTGGGGGTTGGGGGACCTTTGATGGTTGAAAAGTAGAAATATGAAGAAAATGGGGTTAGAAAACTAGACCGAGAAAGGAAGGAGTCCTATCAAGCAAGAAGCTTCCTACAAAAGGAACCTCTACATCCCATTTGAATGCACTCTTAAAGTAGGATCCTCATCCAGAATCCTGGAAAACAGAGTTGGAAGGGACCTTGGAGGCCTTCTAGTAAAACCCCCTGCCCAAGCAAGAAACCCTAGACTGTTTTGGGAAAAAATGGCTGTCCAACCTCTTTTTAAAAGCCTCCAGTGATGAGAGCACCCACAACTTCTGAACGCAGGCCGTTCCGCTGGTTAATCGTTCTCACTGTTAGGAAATTTCTCCTTATTTCTGGGTTGGGTTCTCTCCTTGATTAGTTTCCACCCATTGCTTCTTATTCTGCCTTCAGGTGTTTTGCAAAATAGGCTGACCCCCCTCTTCTTCAGGGACACGGTGGCTCGGTGGGTTAGGACGCTGAGCTTGTCGATCAGAAGGTCGGCAGTTTGGCGGGTCGAATCTCAAGTGCCGCGTAACAGAGTGAGCGCCTGTTACTCGTCCCAGCTTCTGCCAACCTAGCAGTTCGAAAGCACGTAAAAATGCAAGTAGAAAAATAGGAACCACTATGGTGGGAAGGTAACAGCGTTCCGTGCTCCTTTGGTATCTAGTCATGCCGGCCACATGAGCATGGAGTCGTCCTCAGACAAGCGCTGGCTCTTCGGCTTTGAAACGGAGATGAGCACTGCCCCCTAGAGTTGGAAACGACTATCACGCATGTGCGGGGGAACCTTTACCTTTACCTTATGTCTTCTTCGTGATCACCTTTCAAATATTGGAAGACTGCTCTCAGTTTTCACAGATGTACCCAGTTTCTGCAGCCATTTTGTTATCCATATATAGAAGGAAGTTGCTTATGCATTAAAATGGTGTAGAAACACATCTACCTAAATATCTGCAAGGTAGTAAAAAATGTCAGGAGAGTAGCTATGCATGCATGATCTAAGCCTCCCCTGTATTTTCTGAGTGTCTCCTGCCCTTGAGCCTACAAATGTCCGATCAGAAATAAACACTAATAACTTCAAGGGGGGTTCCTGCCATCTAAGCATGAAGAGATGCAGCCTCTCGTAACAAATCTGTTCTTAAACTCCTTTAGCCAAAGAGGCTCTGGTGTTTTGTGAAAGACTCACTAGGAGGATAGTCCACCACATACTAGGGGGATTTCTGTTTGAGTAGGGATGGCCCACTTTTTTCCATATGAAGGGCTCCACATGGATTTGGAGTGGCCTGCTGGAATTTTCCTTTCAGATAGTAGTGGCTGGCCCAAACAAACAATTTTTTTTATTTGATTTAATTTTGCATTTAAATCATAGTTAATATTATGATGTAGTCAGTGTTTCCTTCCTTCTGTAAGGTTGAAAATGACAGTATGATGACACATTTTTGAAGTCTATATCAAAAGCTTTAGAGAACAACTTTACCCCTGGCACTTATGCTGTGGATTTTTTGTCACTGATAATAGTATGGTTCTGTGAGTGTTTCCTAACAATACCTAGCAAGCTTTCATTTAAGTAAACAAAATAAACCATATCACTATAATCTGACAAGCCTTCAGATCTGCAAAGCCTTCCACACAATAGAATTGTCTATTGTTGTCTGACTGTCTGAATGCCAAGCTTCCAGGAACTCCCTAAAGTTTTTGGAGTTATTTCTGCTAGGATGTTTACACTTTCCTAACTGAAATTATGGTTGAATCTATTCATGTGTCTTAGATTAAAGAGTATCTTCTGATTCTAGTTCAGGAGTCTTCAAACTTGGCCCTTTTATGACTTGTGGACTTCAACTCCCAGAATTCCTCAGCCAGGTATGCTGGCTGAGGAATTCTGGGAGTTGAAGTCCACAAGTCATAAAAGGGCCAAGTTTGAAGACCCCTGTTCTAGTTCATGCTCATGGATGGTAGGGACTTTTCATTCTTCAAAATGGCAGTCCTTGACCCAATCAGAACTTTGCATTGGATAAGGAACTTGACCTGATTACTGGCTAACCTGGGACCTCCTGGAAAGTACCACCTTACTGTGGTGGAATAGTTCAGTAACTTCTGTGACTTTGAAACCAGTGCTGGGGAAATCATGAAATCCTGTAAGGGTCACCCTGACAATTGGGCATGTGTAAAGCTAAGGATAAAACACAACAGGAGTGATGATAGGTGGGACCAAGCACACATGATGGAAACCAACCCACTTAGAAAAAGGAATTCTTAAATAACACCTACAGTACGAGGAAGCAGTAGAAAAACACTTCTATATAGCCAAGAAAACTGTATGGATATATATGATAAGCCTCCAACTCCCATTCTCAAGTCAAAAGGCACTCATTTAATTACTAGGACAGAATGAAAAACTCCCAACAGTAGATTTAGAAGTGAGGATATGGCTAGAAGCCACAAGGAAATCTGATAACTGAAAGCAGATTTTCTCACTTTACAGACTATACAAAATTGAAAGATGGGTGTGAGAAATATGAACCAAGGAAAAACTAAAAATGCCAATATATAAATGAAATACATCAAATTGGATGTCTTGAATATAAGCAGACTTAGGTGGACTACAGTTGAGACAATGATTGCATAATCTACATGGAAGAGTTGGTTCTCAGACAGAGAAAGATTAAAGCAACAATTATGTAACTGACTATTATCAGTAAAGAGAGCTGCTTCTTCTTCAGAGCTCTGTGACATTTTCAGAAAAAAAGACTCACAAACACACCATCCCATTGCACATTGAGATACATTTGTCCTAAATGGAAAACAGTTCAATGTGGAATTCTTGTACCACTAAGTATTTCATCTTAATATAATAGCATATACAGTATTAATATAACTTGTTAAACTCTGGGAGAATCTTGTTTGGAAAAAGAATCACTTTTAATTCAGGAAAAGACTGCCAAAGATCTGACAATGCTATTGGGTCCATGGTGTGAGACTTTTTTCTTGCATTAATTGGGATTACTATGATCAAAGCAGCAAATGCAGACTGCCCTGCCTTGACAAAAGACACCAGCTTCTAACCTTCTATACAGAACAACTAGGAGGAAAAAGACAGAAGTTTTGCAATTCTAATTGCCTAAAAATAGATATTTTATTTGAAAGCTGGGATTTTTGCTGAAATTCTTCAGTTAACCTAACTTTCCTTCTAATAAATTACTTAAGCAGAACTCTTGGATTCTCATCCCTTGGATTAACTGGTTATAATCCAGATTGCAGGGAAATTTGACACATTCAAGGGAAATGTGTTTGCCATGAAAAGCATGGAGATGATACTCAAAAAGGCTTTCCTGCGGTTATGATTGGCTTAGCTGGATAAATGACACATTTAGAATTCGTGGATAACCCCAAAACAACATCACTGAAATTTATTCACAAACACAGATTCAGAGGAGGAAGATATTGAAGAATTCTGTTCCAAAGTACAGATTTACAAAAAATAGCTCTGGAAATTATGATGTAGCAAGGCTAAATTCACAAGGACGTCTGGGCATTGAAGATGTCAGCAGTTGAAAAATGTTTTTCTTTTACTAAAAACACCTTTGGTCGAAACATGGGATTTGAAAACATGAACCAAGGAAAACTTGAAATAAGTGATGTGAAAATAAAGCATCATAAGTTAGGGGTTTTTAGAAATAAATGAACTAAAATGGACCAAAATCGACTGTTTTATATTATGTGACCTATTAGATGATTATGTGATATGCAATTCAGGGTATGAATCTCTATAAACTAATACCACTTTACAATGCCTTGGTAAGGCTACACCTGGAATACTGCATCCAGTTTTGGTCACCACGATGTAAAAAGGATGTTGAGACTCTAGAAAGGGTACAGAGAAGAGCAACAAAGATGATTGGGGGACTGGAGGCTAAAACATATAGGGAACGGTTGCTGGAATTGGGTATGCATAGTTTAATGAAGAGAAGGACGAGGGGGGACATGATAGCAGTGTTCCAATATCTCAGGGGCTGCCACAAAGAAGAGGGAGCCAAGCTATTCTCCAAAGCACCTGAAAGCAGGACAAGAAGCAATGGATGGAAACTAGTCAAGGAGAGAAGCAACCTAGAACTAAGGAGAAACTTCCTGACAGTTAGAACAACTAACCAGTGGAACAACCTGCCTCCAGAAGTGTTGAATGCTCCAAAACTGGAAGTTTTTAAGAAGAGACTGGACAGCCATTTGTCTGAAATGGTATAGGGTTTCCTGCCTTAGCAGGGGGTTGGACTAGATGACCTCCAAGGTCCCTTCCAACTTATTATTATTATTATTAAAGTTGTAGAAATGGAGTGATATTGAAAGAAGACGGATAAATACTGCAAGAGGTGAAAAACATTACATTTAGTGCTAGTAGTGCTAACAAGTAATTAAAATGCTAGAGTGGGAGAAATAGATGAAATTGAAATTACAGATTGGATAAATGTAATAATGGAAAAGATAGGTTAGAAAATAGGAAAAAATGCAAAAAAAAACTATTCTTAAAAGTCTACTTCAAGCACCATCAGTGAAATAAATCATCGGATGGCAATATTTGAATCAAATTGACTATCTGATAGCAAATAGAATCCAAGGACCCAAGAAGTTTGGAGAAAAGTAGTAATCATTGCAAAAAAGCAAAGTAAAATATAGTCCCGAAATTTCAATGAAGAAAAGATCCAAATGGTTTTCAGAAGTAGCTATCATAAGCCCATGAAAAGCTGGAAGGTAAGAAAGTTGGACAAGAAAGACATTAGCTAACTGAAACTGAATATAAATGTGCAACGTCAAGAAATAAAGGCAAAAGAAAAATATCTCACTTAAAAATGTGAATAATACAGAAAAATAGCAATAACGGGAAAAGAAAGGGTTATTTAAAAAAAAAAGGCCAGAGAAATCTCAGAACAATATAGAACTAAATAGTACTTGACAGTAATAATGGAAGGAATCTAATATATGCATATGCAATAAATGAAAGAAGTACTAAAACCCTTTACAAACAGGATTGTGGCAGAAACATATGCAGAGAAAGACGATATTGGAAAACCAACTCCACTGCAAGGTGAAGTATGAGAGGCAATAAATGAGATGTCAAACAGAAAAGCACAACCAGATGCCAATGAAAAGCTCATTGAGCTATTTAGAGTCGCAGGAACCGACTCAGTAAAAGTGCTAACAGTTCCATGTCAGCAAATAGGGAACAACACTGTGTGGCCTAGAACAGGAGTCTCCAACCTTTGCGACTTTACGACTTCTGGACTTCCACTTCCTCAGTGGCTGGCTGACGAATTCTGGGAGTTGAAGTTCACAAGTCGTAAAGTTGCTAAGGTTGGAGACCCCTGGCCTAGAGATTGAAAATGATTGGCTTATGTTTGTTGTGTAGTGGGTCCGACGCAAGGAAGAGACGCCAGCCGGTGTGTGAGTTCAGCTCTTTATTGAAGGGGGGTAGTGAACTGGGGAATGAGGGCTACCTGGCCTCCTTAAATACCTAGCCAGGTAAGCGGACAGCCAATGGGGTTGGCCCTAGGTTTCCCGCCAAAACTGGGTTTCCCGCCGAAACCTTCCAGGCCAATGCCCCCTGGTGGCTGTTGCTATGCAGGTGCCTGCATACATAACAATGTTCTTACAGTGAGGGATATAAATTTGTTTAATAAAGAAATAATAATAAATAAATGATGTAAGCATGTATATTGGTCATCCACTGCAATCTACTACAAGCCAGGTTTAGTTTAAGGTTTTAAAAAGAATGGAGCCATATTTGGAGCATGGAAGTAAGAAAACATATTAGCAACAATGATTTCATTTTGAACAAATCAGCGTAGAAATGAATTCCACTTAACCTAGGGTGCTTTGCAAAAGACCTAACCACAAGAGTGCCTAGAATTGATTTTAAATTGGCTTTGAGTAAGTCTGTTGATTATATTATGTGTGAAGGACTTTTTAAAAGGGTATGTCATTACAAATGTGTGCATACCCTTAACGTTGCGCTTCTGAGCTACATGCATTCACATATATTAATATGCTAATGAATGAATATATCCAATATCTATATAAATAGAAGTTCTGGATATGTGAGCTTGGAGCTCTGTCACAGAAATTCTGCAATTTTCTCATTGAGCCCAGTAAAAGAATTTCCTCCCCTTCTTCTTCTTCTTCTCCTTCTCCTTCTCCTTCTCCTTCTCCTTCTCCTTCTCCTTCTCCTTCTCCTTCTCCTTCTCCTTCTCCTTTTCCCTCATTGAGTGGTGAATATAATTAACAAAAGAAGAGAAATGCCAAATCAACAGGCAGATTTATGCAAAAGAGAAACATGGCACTAGAAAACGAATTCGGCAATTCAGATTCTAAGGACTTTTCTTATCTGAGAAACCAGGTCTCAAAAGAAAACAGCTCTTGGCTGACCTGGTTTGGGCATTAAAATCCTGCCTAGAAAAACTGCGGTTGTAGGCCTTTGATAAAGAAGTCATGTAAAATAACATTTTCCCTGGAAAAAGCAATAGCAAACTAATTCCAATTTATTTCCAAAAAACTGTGGCTGTGTCGATGAAGTCTCCAGGAATCAGGCCTGACTGTAATTTAAACCAGAAGAGTTTCTAATTCCATGAATTAAAGAATCCAGCAACAAACCAGAAATGGTCATTTGCAGTTCAAAACAAAAGCTAAAATATTCAACTTACTGATTTAAACTCATCAGGAACTTTAATGTTGGAAAATACATGAAGAATGGTTTCTTGAGATTGAGCAGCGAACTCCATCTTTTCTTCTCTGGTTGCTATTACTTGGACTGCAAAATATGGACTATCAATAGATTGTGGTGAGGGGATAAAGAAAATTCTAACACCTGTAACCCTCCAGTAGCGATCCCCATTTTTTCAGCTCTTATATGGGAATCCTGTTCTGTCCTCATGTTCAAGATGAAGCATTATTCTCTTAAAAGGTTTTATCAAGTGGGGTATTAAGGAGTCACATTCAAATTGAATATGACCAATCAGTACCTTGAATGATGTGATCAGGTATTGCCCAGGACATGTTCCGCATGGGGAATTCTGTGAGATGAAGTCCACATATGTGAAAGTTGCTGAGGTTGAGAAACCCTCAATAGTTATCAGGTCGCAAATTGAGAGGAGAATCCATATCTTTCACATCTTCCAGCCTAGATCTTTTTGTGATGGAATATGCAGCGTAAAAGAAGTGTGTGTGTGTGCGGGGGGTGTTAGTAGTGGCACTACAGCTTCCCAAGGAGGAGGCAGTACACTCCAGGAAAGGGGCCCAAGACAAGAGACTGCATAATCCTGAACTGGATGGTGGGGGAGGGGAGGAAAAGGTTCAGGGTAACTGCACCTAGAATCTCCCTTGCTATATCTATTAGGTTAGAAAGTTATAAGTTTAGTCTGGCAAGATTCTGTCTGTTAGGTGTGGGCAAATAAAGATTTCATAGTGACATCTGTGGGACTTGGGCATGACACTCTCGGAGATAAGTAACTGATTTGACCATTCTGCTTGCTTTGTTACTTAGTCACGAGTTGGAATATTTCATAAATTCTTAGGAATAATTACTGTAGAGCTTCCTTTCATTGGCCAGGCTTAGAGTTGGGGAAGGAAAGCAGGGTAAGACAGAATATATAAAAGTTAAAAAATTAACAGGAGGCAAGAGCTTAAAATTAGTTAAAAGGCGAAAAGAGGGCTTTCAGGAACTAACCAACCCCATTGCTATGTGATCCCGTGGGCTTCCCGTACAAAGCTGCAGAGCCATGTTTTAACTCTTTTTGGAAGTGGGACCCACCTGACCTCTGGGGGAAGAATATTCCATAGAGCAATAGCAGAGAAAGCTCTCTTCCTAGACACTGCCAGTAGGAATTCTTTAACTAACATGGTCTGTGACATACCTTCCCTACCTGATCAGGTGAGACGGACTGATGTAATGGGACTAAGATGTTCAACAAGTAGCCTGGCCTCGTGCTATGTAGGTCTTTATATGTCACAACCAACACCATGAATTGGACCTGGAAGCAAATGGGCATCCAATGTAGCTCACAGAGCAGAGATGTTACCTGTGTCCTTCTTTTTCTATCTTTTCAGCTTTTAACTTGACTATGGAGCTATTGCTAACAGAGTTGAGGGAATATGGTGCATAAGATTTCCAGATGATCTAAATCAGGGGTCTTCAAACTTGGTCCTTTTATGACTTGTGGACTTCAACTCCCAAAATTCCTCAGCCAGGCATGCTGGCTGCGAAATTCTGGGAGTTTATTTATTTATTTATTTATTAAATTTTTATACCGCCCTTCTCCTGAAGGACTCAGGGCGGTGTACAGGGCAATAAATATCAAAATACAAAATTCAAAAGTTAAAAAGATTAAATAATTATGCCCAATATAATACAATAATTAAAAACTATGCTAAAACCCAAACCCAAACCCCAAACCCATCAGACCAGGCCAGATTGTTCAAATAAATAGGTTTTTAGATCGTGTCGGAAGGAGAGAAGGTCGGGGGCCATCCGGAGCTCAACCGGCAAGCGGTTCCACAGGTCTGGCGCGCCCACAGAGAACGCCCTCCCCCTGGGGGCCACCAACCAACATTCTCTGATCGGAGGCACCCTGAGGAGGCCACAAGTCATAAAAGGGCCAAGTTTGAAGACCCCTGATCTAAATCATGCAGCCTGGTGGTTCCATCTCAGCTTCTCTTCACCACCCACCTATCTTCTTCAAACCCTTGAGGGAGAAAGGAGGAGGATGGAGATTATCTGGCAGCAGATATGGAAGCAGAAGTAAGAACCCCTCTGGAGAATGAATACAACCTCAGGTATTTTGGCTGTTCAGAGGCAGCCCTGTGAACTTTGGCTCTAGCTGGTTCTATCTAGGGGACAAGAATCAAAACCAGCATTCAGCACAGGTCCCATATACAGTACTTGATTCAGGGCCTCAGCTGCTGAAAGGAGTTGTAAGCTAGTGTATTTCCTTGCTTTCTTTTTTCTTTTCCCCCCTCTCATCAGCCCCCTGACAGTACCCAACAGAGAACATCATACGGGGATGTGCATTGCGCGTTATGATTACCTAATTTGATATTCATTTGAAGAGAGTTAGTTTATATTGGTTTTGCTGATAGAGTTCCCGGTGTACAGGAGATGCAGGAGTGAGGTTGCATGGGGTGGGGGGCAGGTTAATTGGATAATTCTCACTGAAGCATCCTGGATTTAACGAGCCAGAATCCCTTCTGAATTTTTACATTAGTTTGCATTCTGACAAGACCTTGCTTCCCATGGAGTGACAGATGAAGATTAGAGCATTAGCAAAACCAGTGCCAGGGTGCCCTTAATTCTCCTACCATGATTAAGAAGCATTTTAGGGACAACACCAATGTGTGTCTGCCTATGTTTTTACCTATACCAATTAACACTTCGCAAAGGGATCTAGTTGTAGATCAAGGTTATACATGAGATAGAACATGAGAACATCTGTCTCAGACATCTGGACTGCACACTTCCTGTGAGTTCAATTAACTGAGCTTGTGCTCTTGGCCCATCTCAGAAAAGAGACTCCTGGCTAGTAGCCCTTTGAGTCTTCACTTGTTCTAAAGCTATATTTGCTATCTATCCATCATAAAATAATAATAAACCCAGTGCTTTTTTTGTGGGGGGAAAAAAGGTGCCGGAATTCACACATGTCATACAACCCGCCTTTGCTAGCCTACAAAGTTCCATCCAAAAAAGGTGCCGGAACTCCATTCTGGGAGTTCTATGACGAAAAAAGGTCCTTAATTTCTACCACCAAGTTTGAAAGGGCTAACATGTAGGTTTTCTAATATGCAGTCTTGTCATTCTGATTTGCAGAAATAAAAAGATAGAGGCCAGTATTAAAGGCTGTCCCACTTAAAGACTTGCATTAGGCATGATGTAAATTGGGTCTGTACAACTTTATACACTCAGAATAAAAAACCGTACTCTGGCCCCGGTTCTCCTCCAAAGGTTGCTGTTAATTTATCATTACGAAGTGCAGCGTAATCTGCTTTTTCCTGTTGATATTTCAACTCCTAGGCAGAACATTAAATGTAGAAATTCAGCCAGCCTTCAGGAAATAGAACTAGATGCATCAAGAACAATACTTAGGTGGACAAGTGGCTTTACTGGGGTAAACAAAGGAACAAAGGAGAACAACTGCTGAAGGCTCTAGCAATCCAGTCATTATTATCATTATATTATATATTATATAATTATTATATGCAATAGCCTCAAGGTTCAACCCTCACATCTCTTTTCCTTGCCTTTATTTAGTAACTTGACACTGTGAAGAGTACCATGTTTGCTTCTTGTCTTCCTTTTTTTACTCTACCCATTTCTTCATCTAGAACTGACCCAGTTTTGGGTGTGTGGCTCTGGGCATGCCACATGAAGGATAAAGATTAAAAATGGCACAGTATACAACAACAACAACAACAACAATAATAATATATAATATATAATATATAATATATAATATATAATATATAATATATAATATATAATATATAATATATAATATATAATATATAATATATAATATATAATATATAATATATAATATATAATATATAATATATAATATATAATATATAATATATAATATACAATATACAATACAATACAATACAATACAATACAATACAATACAATACAATACAATACAATACAATACAATAATACTGTTGGGAGATGATTTGCAATTGTTACTTCATTATTTTCTCAACAGCTGTATTTCCCTTTTCTCAGTCCCAGGGAAATTCTTCCAGGACCAATGACTGAAAATAAATTTGTCTACATGTGTTAAATGTAACATTCTTCCAACTGGTGCTAGCACCTTTCTAGAAATAACTCTAATTATTAAATAGGACAGATTTTATTAGGAGGCATAATGTAATTTGAATAGAATGTAGCTGTACCAGTATAAATATCACATTGCTAACGTATTGGCTGCAACAATGAAAAATTCTTGTATAAAAGGATAAAGATGAAATGTAGAAAAGACTTTGCTGCATGCTTACATTTTTCATATTGAAATCAATAAAAAATGTTTAACTTTGATTAGATTCTCCCCACTGCTACTCATCATATCCCTTACAGATTCAGCAAGACAAGTAAACCATATCATATATTTTTTTCTTGAGAAGTGGCAAATGAACACTCTTTATGTCAATTCAGTTCTCCTTTTCTTTCACTTTTTTCCAACTTTCTCCTACAAATGCTTCTATCTAATGGGGCATTCACAAGAGATGACAAAATATCTGTTAGTTAAGTGAACCTAATTCCCTCACATTTATGACCACATGTATGATCTCTATGATCATATATGTGGTCATAAAGCAGATTAACTTTTACCCATCTGGATGTGTTGTACCTAACTCTGTACCATCATGGTCATTATTGTTCTTTGTGCATAAAATTTAACTATAAACACAGACAGTTGTCCTTCATAATATTCACTAGCATTATTATTTGTTAAATTTATGCCCTGCCCTCCAGGAACTTCAAGTGTGCTTACATGGAGTTTTCCATTTTATCCCTATATGAGATAGGGTTGGATGAGCAAGACCCAATGGTGGGATTCAGCCGGTTCACACCACTTCGGCAGAACCACTAGCTAATTTTTTGTTGCCCAGGCCCAGAATGGACTTCCGGAAGAGGCATCCACACAGAGAATCAGTTGTTCACATATTTGAATCCCACCACTGGCAAGACCAACTCATCCAAGACATTCAGTGCCTGAAGAGAGACTTCAACCTGCATCTCCTCAGTACCTAAACCATTGTTCCAGCTCAGAACAGTTGTAAGCCTTATGCCTCTTTTTTCTCCCAAAATCCTGCACATTTTCCCCCTTCCCCCTTATTTTTGGAAGAGTATTAATGCAGATATAATTGTAATGTTTCTTTCCCGTAAATCAAGTCAGAGATGGGAAAGATATTTAGAGAGGAAATGCCGGTGAGAGTCAGAAAAAAATGTCACAAGTGAGAAGTGTGACTACTAATACCAGGGATCTTCAAACCTGGCCCTTTTATGACTTGTGGACTTCAACTCCCAGTTGAAGTTGGAGTTGAAGTCCACAAGTCATAAAAGGGCCAAGTTTAAAGACACCTGACTAATACCTTTGTGTTGATTATCTGTAGAGTTAATCACGGTGCTACTTTTTTGTCCCTCTAGGTCAGGGGTCTTCAAACTTGGCCCTTTTATGATTTGTGGACTTCAACTCCCAGAATTCCTCAGCCAGGCATGCTGGCTGAGGAATTCTGGGAGTTGAAATCCACAAGTCATAAAAGGGCCAAGTTGGAAGACCCCTGCTCTAGGTTGTATAATTTTTATTCCTGTGTTACGCTTCATTCTTTTTCTTGTTTACTTCCAGAATAGATTAGGTATTAGTAGTAATAGTGTCTTTAATTGGTGATTGAACAACATTAAATAATATTCAGGGATGAAATTGCAGCCATTCTACTGGTGGTCCTTAACTTAGAACTGTTTGTTTAATAACCATTTAAAGGTATAATGATTTCGGAAAAAAATGACTTATGACTGTTTTTCACCTTTGCAACCATTGCAACATTCCCATGACCATGTGATCAAAATTCACTTGGCAACTGGCATGTATTTATGACAGTTGTAGTGTCCCAGGGTCATGTGGCCACCTTTTGTGACTTTCTGAAAAGCAAAGTCAATGGGGAAAGGCAGATTCATTTAACGAACATGTTACTAACTTAACAATTATTCCCTTAACAATAGAACAAGAAAGACTGTAACATAGTGCAAAACTCACTTAATAACTGTCTTGCTTAGCAACAGAAATTTTGGGGTCAAATGCAGTCATAAGTTGAGAACTAAATCTATAGTGATAGTTGTTGTTGTTAGCTGCGAAGTCGTGTCCGACCCATCGCGACCCTATGGACAACATTCCTCCAGGCCTTCCTGTCCTCTACCATCTTCTGGAGTCCATTTAAGCTCGCGCCTACTGCTTCAGTGACTCCATCCAGCCACCTCATTCTCTGTCGTCCCGTTCTTCTATTGCCCTCGATCTTTCCCAGCATTAGGCTCTTCTCCAGTGAGTCCTTCCTTCTCATTAGGTGGCCAAAGTACTTGAGTTTTAGCTTCAGAATCTGGCCTTCTAAAGAGCAGTCAGGATTGATCTCCTCTAGGACTGACCGGTTTGATCGCCTTGCAGTCCAAGGGACGCGCAGGAGTCTTCTCCAGCACCACAGTTCAAAGGCCTCAATTCTTTGGCGCTCAGCCTTTCTTATGGTCCAACTTTCACTGCCATACATTGCAACTGGGAAGACCATAGCCTGGACTATACGTACTTTTGTTGACAGGGTGATGTCTCTGCTTTTTAGTGTGCTGTCTAGATTTGCCATGGCTTTCCTCCCCAGGAGCAAGCGTCTTTTAATTTCTTGGCTACAGTCCCCGTCTGCAGTGATCTTGGAGCCCAGGAAAATAAAATCTGTCACTACCTCCATTTCTTCCCCATCTATTTGCCAGGAATTGAGAGGGCCAGATGCCATGATCTTGGTTTTCTTAATGTTAAGTTTCAACCCAAGTTTTGCACTCTCCTTCTTCACCTGCAACAAGAGGCTCTTTAGTTCTTCTTCACTTTCTGCCATTAGAGTGGTATCATCTGCGTATCTTAGGTTGTTGATATTTCTTCCGGCAATCTTAATTCCAACTTTTGATTCATCTAGCCCTGCCTTTCTCATGATGTGCTCTGCATATAAGTTAAATAGGCAGGGCGACAGTATACAGCCTTGCCGGACTCCTTTCCCAATTTTGAACCAATCAGTGGTTCCGTGTCCAGTTCTCACTGTTGCTTCTTGACCCGCATATAGGTTTCTCAAGAGACAAATAAGATGGTCTGGTACTCCCATCTCTTTAAGAACTTGCCACAGTTTGTTGTGATCCACACAATCAAAGGCTTTAGCATAGTCAATGAAGCAGAAGTAGATGTTTTTCTGGAACTCCCTAGCTTTCTCCATGATCCAGCGTATGTTGGCAATTTGATCTCTAGTTCCTCTGCCTCTTCGAAATCCTGCCTGTACTTCTGGTAGTTCTCGATCCACATACTGCTGAAGTCTAGCTTGTAGGATTTTAAGCATGACTTTACTAGCATGAGAAATGAGTGCAATGGTGCGATAGTTTGAACATTCTTTGGCACTGCCTTTCTTTGGAATTGGAATGTAAACTGATCTTTTCCAATCCTGTGGCCACTGTTGAGTTTTCCAAATTTGCTGGCAAATTGAGTGTAGCACTTTTACTGCATTGTCTTTTAAGATTTTGAATAGCTCAGCTGGAATACTGTCACTTCCACTAGCTTTGTTGTTGCTCAGTTTTTCTAAGGCCCACTTCACTTCACATTCTAGGATGTCTGGCTCGAGGTCAGTGACCACCTCATTGTGATTATCAGGGATGTTAAGCTCATTCTTGTATAGTTCTTCTGTGTAATTTTGCCACCTCTTCTTAATCTCTTCTGCCTCTGTTAGGTCCCTGCCATTTTGGTCCTTTATCATGCCCATTTTTGCATTAAACGTTCCCTTCATTTCTCCAATTTTCTTGAAAAGATCTCTGGTCCTCCCTATTCTATTGTTTTCTTCTATTTCTTTGCACTGTTCATTTAAGAAGGCATTCTTATCTCTTCTAGCTATTCTCTGGAATTCTGCATTCAATTGGGCGTATCTTTCTTTTTCTCCCTTGCCTTTCGCTTCCCTCCTTTCCTCAGCTATTTGCAAAGCTTCCTCAGACAGCCATTTTGCTTTCTTGCATTTCTTTTTCTTTGGGATGGTTTTGGTTGCTACCTCTTGTACAATGTCGCGAACCTCTGTCCATAGTTCTTCAGGCACTCTGTCTATCAGATCTAATTCCTTAAATCTATTTGTCACCTCTACTGTATATTCAACAGGGATATGATTTAATTCATACCTGAGTGGCCTAGTGCTTTTCCCTACTTTCTTCAGTTTAAGCCTAAACTTTGCAAGGAGAAGCTCATGGTCTGAGCCACAGTCAGCTCCTGGTCTTGTTTTTACTGACTGTATAGAGCTTCTCCATCTTTGGCTGCAGAGCATATAGTCAATCTGATTTCTGTGTTGACCATCTGGTGATGTCCATGTGTAGAGCCGTCTCTTGGGTTGTTGGAAAAGAGTGTTTGCTATGACCATCGCATTCTCTTGACAGAATTCTATCAGCCTGTGCCCTGCTTCATTTTGCACTCCAAGGCCAAACTTGCCTGTTATTCCAGTTATCTTTTGGCTTCCTACTTTAGCATTCCAATCCCCCATGATGATAAGAACATCATTTTTTGGTGTTAGTTCTATAAGGTGCTGTAGTGCTTCATAGAAATGGTCAATTTCATCCTCTTCAGCACTGGTGGTTGGGGCATAGAATTGGACTACTGTGATATTGAATGGTTAGCCTTGGATTCGAACTGAGATCATTCTGTCATTTTGAGGATTGTATCCCATTATTGCTTTTCCTACTCTTTTATTGACTATGAAGGCTACTCCATTTCTTCTGAAGGATTCTTGCCCACAGTAGTATACCTGATGGTCATCTGAATTAAATTCACCCATTCCTGTCCATTTTAGTTCGCTGATACCTAAGATGTCAATGTTCAGTCTTGTCATCTCTTGTTTGACCACGTCCAGCTTTCCTTGATTCATGGATCTTACATTCCAGGTTCCTATGGAGAAAAAATCTTTACAGCATTGGACTTTCCTTTCACCACCAGACACATCCACAGCTGAGCGTCCTTTCGGCTTTGGCCCAGTCGCTTCATTCTTTCTGGCGCTACTAGTACTAGCCCTCTGCTCTTCCCCAGTAGCATATTGGACGCCTTCCGACCTGAGGGGCTCATCTTCCAGCGTCATATCGTTTTGCCTTTTGGTACTGTCCATAGGGTTTTCATGGCAAAGATACTGGAGTGGGTTGCCATTTCCTTCTCCAGTGGATCACGTTTTGTCAGAACTCTCTGCTATGACCTGTCCGTCTTGGGTGGCCCTGCACGGCATAGCTCATAGCTTCATTGAATTACGCAAGCCCCTTCGCCACGACAAGGCAGTAATCCATGAAGGGGATAGTGATAGTAGTCTCATCTATATAGTATGTGAATTCAAGTTACCAACACAAACTATGAAATCGTTATACTAATACCATTAATATTGTAAGACTACAATTATTGAAACAAGAATGAGTATGACTCAGTATAGACATATATAATATACATGTCATCTATAGAATAATAACTAAAATAATTAAGGTAGCTAACAGAAAGCATAAAATCATTATCTTACTAAATTCTATAAGTGAAACTATATACAGTATAATATTGATACTCTTGCAAAGGTATAATAGCAGAGTGTAAAATACAAAAGGGTGGCAATAAAGCTAAAAGGCTAAAGAAGTAAAAATAACCAATAAAATACAAATTTATGGGGACAATCTGTCAATTTGATGTCTCTGATAGTTAGTGTAATCATGGGCCATACATAATAAAACATGCACCTAGACTGCATTATTAACTATTACTTACCATCTGTTTAGAGTTTACACATAATGAAACAAAACTTTGCTATATTTAGAGTAGTAAAATTATCCTAATCATCTAGTAAATAGTGGAACTAATACTTGCTGTACCTCCATGAAAATTTACATAAGAGAGGATTAATCAGCGGAAGACAAAAGTCCCTGAAAACTCAGCAATGACATGGACATGAGCTGTAGTTTTCATGTTTCTCTTGACATGGGACACCACTGGGTTTCAGAAAAGATTTTTAGGTATTTCACCTCTAAAATTGCTGCAAGGAGAACTTCTAAACCTTAGGATTGAACCTTGAATTTGGCTTAAAATTTACACTTCGTTAGTTTATTAGTACAGCTTGTGAAAGAAAAGCAGATTTTAATTACTTTCTGGATATAAAATCCTATGTTTTTATGGTAATATAGCTTGAGCTGATGCAAGAGGTAAATGGAATCATGGGGCAAAAATCCATTTTCATAGGAGGCTTTGAAATTGCTTGTCAGAATCACGTGGATTAATTCAATGGAACAGTGGTTTTAGTGCATAAAAATAGTTATCCAGGATCCCTGGACTTCACTGCTTCCCACGAGAGCACAGGTGTCAAACTCGCCACGTCATGTGACGTGTCGTGACATATCACAACTTTTGTCACATTGCTGGAGCTGGGGTGGGGGTGGCCTCCACATGATGCAACCAGCCCGCAGGCCGGCAGTTTGACACCCCTGCGCTAGAGGAACTGAACTAGTAGGCAACAGCACCTAGCCAGTGTTGACTTAATTCTTAAGGTAATCACTGCTGGTTCTTTTAATATTAAGATGTCACCTGAGAATTCCAGGACCGTTGGCTGTACTAGAAAATTATATGCCATTTCTATAAAGCTGTCAAGCAATCACCATAGATGTCATCGGGTCTAGGACAACTTGCTGTGGACAACTCACTGCAGGACAAAAGTTACACTAATATTG
The DNA here is from genome assembly GCF_964194415.1 of Vipera berus. Taxonomy (NCBI): domain Eukaryota; kingdom Metazoa; phylum Chordata; class Lepidosauria; order Squamata; family Viperidae; genus Vipera; species Vipera berus. The sequence goes on along the minus strand of NC_138207.1, from coordinate 85,055,423 downwards.
AAGAAATGGCAGAATAGAATCATTAAAGAAAAGATGCAAAGGGAGTGACAAAATGAAATGTGAATGACAAAAATTAAAATATATTTTAAATAATTAAATTGAATTGTTCAATTGTCCTGTGGTGAGTGGGCTGTAGTGAGTTGTCCTATTCTGGATGCCATCGTCAAAAATCAAATCCAAGTCTAGACCGTCTATCCCAGGGGTAGGCAACTTTGGCTCTTTTATGACTCATGGACTTCAACTCCCAGAATTCCTGACTCAGGAATTCTGGGAGTTGAAGTCCATGAGTCATAAAAGAGCCGAGGTTGCCTACCCCTGGTCTATCCCTTTTTAAAGGTTGTCCTCATTTAAGGAACCACCAACTGGGAACAGCAAATAAGTTGTTAAGCAAAGCAATTGCTAGGTGAACTCACCTGACCACCACTATGCTTACAATTTTAGTTTTGTTGTTTTGTTTTGCTTCTTGCTACTTCCTAACTGAACCGTTTTGTTTTTCTTCTTCTTCTTCTTCTTCTTCTTCTTCTTCTTCTTCTTCTTCTTCTTCTTCTTCTTCTTCTTCTTCTTCTTCTTCTTCTTCTTCTTCTTCTTCTTCTTCTTCTTCTTCTTCTTCTTCTTCTCTTGGTGTGAGATAAATAAGCAAGTGAAAATAAGAGCAGAGAAATACTCCAAAAGTTTTAAATACAAGGATTGGTTGCCAAGTTGTTTTTCTTAGCATCACTGTTACTTTGGATGGTCACTAAATGAGGCATTTGCTAGGCGAGGACTACCTGTATTGCTGTCTTTGATCTTGGACAAGTGCTTTTAACAAACAGATGATACAGTAAATTCCACTGACTTATTTTCAAAATTCCCTTCAGTTCTACTTCTCTCATTGTTACTGCTGTTAATTCGGTGAGTTGTGAATCACTTTGAGTACAGTTTTACAGAAAAGCTGCCTGCAAATGATGGGATGATGATGAAGACTATGGTCTGATTTAATTTTCAGAGGCTACCATGTCAAGCCGCAGATCTTCCAAAAAGATGTTGGCTGTCAAGGGAATCTAACAGGAGAGGACATATTGTATTTGACAGTCAACAATTCTGAATATGTATGCATGTAAATAAGTACTTGGAGTGCAAACATTAGTTTCAATCCTCATTAACCCAGTAGTCAAGAGGAGAGCAATTACAAAATCCATCAGCAAAAAGCCAGATAATAATAATCTTTGTGCTTAATCAAAGGACAACCCAATAGCATTTTGGTCTCTGTGATGCAGGATAATCCTGTAAATCTTTTTACCAATAAGAATAGTGACTGCTTTAAAACCTGGTCACACGCATTCAGTAGAGTTGAGGAGAGTCTTTACAGCCTGCAAAGAACTTAAATAAGGCAGGACATTCACAGAATAATGAGACCTGGAACCATTTTATGGATTTTTTTTAGAAAAAAAAATAGCCAAATGATTGGCATAGCAGAACAGTTATTTTCTCAGAGGGTTATTTTCTAAAAAGCAACAAGAAAAGTTCACAAGAGGGTGGGTGTGGGATTGATTGATGCATTCAAATAAAACACATTTGGGATATGAGCTAGAATTATTCTGCATTTGAATTTGTTTGCAGTGCAGAATTTAGGTTAGGATACCTTCAGAGGTGGGAAAAATATCTTTCCCTCACTGCAAAGCATCTCTCTCTCTCTCTCTCTCTCTCTCTCTCTCTCTCTCTCTCTCTCTCTCTCTCTCTCTCTGTGTGTGTGTGTGTGTGTGTGTGTGTGTGTGTGTGTGTGAGAGAGAGAGAGAGAGAGAGAGAGAGAGAGAGAGAGAGAGAGAGAGATTACGTAAGAGTTATTTTTATAAATATAATTTGTAGCTCCTATCCAACTAGAATTAGTCCACATAAATCATTCGAACAAATTGGTTCATTCATCCTGATGGTTGCTAGACCATTATGCAATGACCTCAGTTTCCCAAATGAGAAGAATAGGGGATGAGTTGTTAGAGGATGTGTGGGAACAAAAACATCTTTGGGTGAAGAGTGATCGGTCCACCTCTTCATGGGTCTGGAGTGGTTGGATGATATGTTTCATCTGCTTCCTCTGTTTTGGCTTATTGCATTGGTCAGGTATATGATCACAGGAAGCTCTCCTTACCTTGTGGGCCAGAGGAGAGGATGTTTTCCTGAACTGGGCAATGATTCCCATTGTTGCCAGAATAATCCGATTCCAGGCAGAAGAATGGAATGATGCTCCCTGATCAGATATTCCTCCCACTCGCTCGTAAATCTGTCAGCCTTTTCAGCTGAAATTGTCAAAATATGTTTGTCACACTCCAAGCTGTATCTCTCTCCCTCCTCCCCACCTCTGAGAGCTAAACTTATCCATTTGGAACCCAAGCCAGCTCTCATTTCCTCTCTGGATGGTTTATCTAGATGTTCCACACCTGCCTCTACAAGCTAAAGAGCTATGATTGGGGTTGCCTTTTCCAAACAACAAATGCTTTTGATTTCCTCCCTGGTTTCCACTACTCCTTTTGCCAAGACAATTTGGGGGTTGTTAATAAGCTGCAGATAGCCACTTCTGGATTTTAAAAAAGGAATGCAGACGAAGAGATTACAAGAGGCAAAATTGAAAACAAGATCTAGAGAGCCGGTCTTAGATGTAAAAGGTAAAGGTAAAGGTTCCCCCGCACATGCGTGCTAGTCGTTTCCGACTCTAGGGGCCGGTGCTCATCTCCGTTTCAAAGCCGAAGAGCCAGCGCTTGTCCGAGGACGTCTCTGTGGTCATGTGGCCAGCGTGACTAGATGCCAAAGGCACACGGAACGCTGTTACCGTCCCACCGTAGTGGTCCCTATTTTTCTACTTGCATTTTTACGTGCTTTCGAACTGCTAGGTTGGCAGAAGCTGGGACGAGTAACAGGCGCTCATTTGGGGGTTGTTGTTAATAAGCTGCAGATAGCCACTTCTGGATTTTAAAAAAGGAATGCAGACGAAGAGATTTCAAGAGGCAAAATTGAAAACAAGATCTAGAGAGCCGGTCTTAGATGTATTCAAGTTTAAATTGCAAAAACCACAAGTCTTCTTTTTGGCATATTGTTAGTCCAAAGGAGATACTTTTATCTGACTCCCACAGCTATTTCACAGTCAAATAGTTGTGTGTGCCTTCTCTCTGTGTGTCCCCTCCTCTAACGCCTTAACTTCTCTCCCCTTTTTCATTGTTTCTCATTTGCAGGCAAAGGTGTTCTAATATTTACTTTATACATGGGCTATTTGGAAAGAAAATGTATGTTGAAAATGGTAAAAACTCTAAAACACACCTTCGTATTACATAAGACATTAGTTCTTGTAGTTTGCTGTTTGCATTTAAAATAGTGTGGGGTCTTAGACCAATAAATTGGAGATTCTATCGAGATTCTATGGAGTTTGAACTGAAGAAGCTTCTTGGATGAGCAACAAAATGTTTTCAAGCAAAACAAACAGAAAAAAACCAAGAAAGTCCAGTTGCCTTTTGAAAAAACACCTTTGGGGCAATAAACCGATACCTGATTGTTGTTGAAAGTACTCAAACACTGGGCTCTATCTAACAAAATGAAATTCAATGGTCAAAAAAGTAAGGTTCTACATTTAGGCAGGAAAAATCAAATGCACAGGTATAGTATAGGTGGTACCTTGCTCAATAGTAGTAACTGTGAGAGGGATCTTGGAGTCCTAGTTGTTAGAGGATCACGTCAAGGATTGCCGATGGGCGATCCCCAGGGGGAGGGCATTCTCTGTGGGCACGCCTGCCCTATGGAATCAACTGCCAACGGAACTCCGGACTGCCCCCGACCTTCGTTCATTTCGCCGGGACCTAAAAACCTGGCTCTTTGAGCTATCTGGTCTGGACTGAGGGGTTTAATGTTTTTAAATTGGGCTTTTAATTTTTTGCGGCTAGACTTAATTTTATTTTAATTTTATATTGTATTGTTCTTAAATTTTGCCTTGTAAACCGCCCTGAGTCCTTTGGGAGTAGGGCGGTATATAAACCAAATAAATAAATAAATAAATAAATAAATAAATAAATAAATAAATAAATAAATAAATAAATAAATAAATGCTTCAATATGAGCCAGCAGTGTGCTGCAGCTGCCAAAAAAGCCAACACAGTGCTAGGTTGCATTAACAGAGGGATAGAATCAAGATCAAGTGAAGTACTAATACCACTTTACAATGCCTTGGTAAAGCCACACTTGGAATACTGCATCCAGTTTTGGTCACCACGATGTAAAAAAGATGTCGAGACTCTAGAAAGGGTACAGAGAAGAGCAACAAAGATGATTGGGGGACTGGAGGCTAAAACATATAAGGAACAGTTGCTGGAATTGGGTATGTCTAGTTTAATGAAGAGAAGGGTGAGGGGGGACATGATAGCAGTGTTCCAATATCTCAGCGGCTGCCACAAAGAGGAGGGACTCAAGCTATTCTCCAAAGCGCCCAAAGGCAGGACAAGAAGCAATGGATGGAAACTAGTCAAGGAGAGAAGCAACCTAGAATTAAGGAGAAATTTCCTGACAGTTAGAACAATTAACCAGTGGAACAACCTGCCTCCAGAAGCTGTGAAAGTCATTATTATTATTTTTTATTTAGAGTAGGGGTGTCAAACTGCCAGCTGCGAGCCAGCCGCATCACGCAGAAGCCGCGCCCACCCCATTGCCGGTAATGGCAAAACAGTCCCGATTTATATGTCTCAGTGATTCTGGGTGGTTTACAAACAATCATGTACAGTTGCGAAGTCGTGTCTGACCCATCGTGACCCTATGGACAATGTTCCTCCAGGCCTTCCTGTCCTCTACCATCTTCTGGAGTCCATTTAAGCTCACGCCTACTGCTTCAGTGACTCCATCCAGACACCTCATTCTCTGTTGTCCCCTTCTTCTCTTGCCCTCAATCTTTCCCAGCATTAGGCTCTTCTCCTGTGAGTCCTTCCTTCTCATTAGGTGGCCAAAGTATTTGAGTTTTAGCTTCAGGATCTGGCCTTCTAAAGAGCAGTCAGGGTTGATCTCCTCTAGGACTGACCAGTTTGATCGCCTTGCAGTCCAAGGGACTCGCAGGAGTCTTCTCCAGCACCATAGCTCAAAGGCCTCAATTCTTTGGTGCTCAGCCTTTCTTATGGTCCAGCTTTCACTGCCATACATTGCAACTGGGAAGACCATATCCTTGACTATGCACACTTTTGTTGACAGGGTGATGTCTCTGCTTTTTAGTGTGCTGTCTAGATTTGCCATGGCTTTCTTGGCTACAGTCCCCATCTGCAGTGATCTTGGAGCCCAGGAAAATAAAATCTTGATTTTATTTTATTTGATTAGGGGACTGGAGGCTAAAACATATAAGGAACGGTTACTGGAATTGGGTATGTGTAGTTTAATGAAGAGAAGGATGAGGGGGGACATGATAGCAGTGTTCCAATATCTCAGGGGTTGCCACAAAGAAGAGGGAGTTGAGCTATTCTCCAAAGCACCTGAGGGCAGGACAAGAAGCAACGGATGGAAACTAACCAAAGAGAGAAGCAACCTAGAACTAAGGAGAAATTTTCTGACAGTTAAAACAATCAGTGGAACAACCTGCCTCTAGAAGCTGTGAATGCTCCAACACTGGAACTTTTTAAGGAGAGACTGGACAGCCATTTGTCTGAAATGGTATAGGGTTTCCTGCCTGAGCAGGGGGTTGGACTAGATGACCTCCAAGGTCCCTTCCAACTTATTATTGTTGTTGTTGTTGTTGTTCCCTTATATACAACACATTACACAGAAAGGCAAGCTAAGTCACTTAGAGTGGGTTTTGTTTTTTTGTGTTTTTTTGTGAGGGGGAAACATATGGAGAGAAAAAAAGAGAAACTGTTTTAAAAAGGATTAAAATGATCCAGCAAAAAAAGAGCAATTATCACAGATGTCCACAGCATAGTAAAAAAAATATTGAAGTAGCAATTAGTGGTTGGGGGAAAAGGCAGAGGGAGGGAGGGGCTACTACTATGTTTTTTTCTCTTTATTTTTTTTACTTCTTTTGCCCATTTTTAAAAATTATTTTTTAAAAAAGCACATTTTCCCTTCAGCTTACTGCAGGGTTTATTTTATGTATGTATATGTGTTCTCTTCAGTTCTCTTTCTTTTTGCTTCTTCGTTGTTTCTTTTACTAGAATAATTTTTTTAAAAAGAAAAACAAATAAATTCGGATATTCCATCTCTCTCTATGGGGGGTGAACTATTACCCCCCGTAGATAGGGCTCGCAACTTGGGAGTCCTCCTAGATTCACGGCTCACTCTGGAAGATCACATAGTGGCTGTGACTAGGGGGGCTTTCGCCCAGGTTCGCCTGGTGCGCCAGTTGCGGCCCTATCTAGGCTGGGATGACTTATGCACGGTCACTCACGCGCTCGTGACCTCTCGTCTGGACTACTGCAACGCTCTCTACATGGGGCTGCCCTTGAGGACCACCCGGAGGCTCCAACTGGTACAGAATGCAGCCGCGAGAGTTGTGTTGGGAGTCTCCCGATACTCCCATGTTACACCTCTGCTCCGTGAGCTGCATTGGTTACCAGTTGTCTTCCGGGTGAGATTCAAGGTACTAGTAATGGTGTTTAAAGCCCTACATGGCAGGGGTCCGTAGTACCTTAGGGAACACCTGCTGCCGGCATCAACCTCCCTTCGCCCTGTGCGTTCCCACAGAGAGGGCCTCCTCAGGGTGCCACCGATCAGAGAATGTCGATTGGTGGCCCCCAGGGGGAGATCCTTCTCTGTGGGCGCCCCAGAGCTATGGAATCAGCTACCGGTTGAGCTCCGGATGGCGCCCGATCTTCGCTCCTTTCGCCACGATCTAAAAACATTCTTATTCGAACAAGCCGGCCTGGCCTGAGGGGGGATCGGCGGGGTTTTTTACGGTTGTTTTATTTATTGGGGTTTTAATATAGTATTGATTGTTTTTAGTGGGCATGTATTTAATCCTTTTTTTAATTTTTGTAATTCTGTATTTTTATTCTTGCCCTGTTCACCGCCCTGAGTCCTTCGGGAGAAGGGCGGTATAGAAATATTATTAAATAAATAAATAAATAAATTAGGTGTGGAAAGAATATGGCCGGTGTCAGATTTGGAAGCTATAAGCAATGACAATTACATCATCTAAAGGGGATACAGGTAGTCCCCGACTTATGACCACAATTGAGCTCAGAATCTATGTTGCTAAGTGAGAAATGTGTTAAGTGAGTTTTGCCCCGTTTTACGTCTTTCCTGGCCACATTTGTTAAGTGAATCACTGCAGTGGTTAAATTAGTAACATGGTTGTTAAGTGAATCTGGCTTCCCCATTCACTTTGCTTGTCAGAAGGTCGCAAAAGGGGAATCATCTGACCCCGGGATACTGCGGCTGTCATAAACATGAATCAGTTGCCAAGCATCTGAATGTAAATCACATGACCATGGGAATGCTGCAATTGTCTTAAGCGTGAAAATGATCAATGGCGTTGTAATTCCGAACAGTCACTAAATGAAGTCGAGGACCACCTGAATTTACGAAATTTTACATGATCCCTTGATACGTTTGTTTCTTTTATGGCAGGGGTCCCCAACCTGTGGGCCATAACCCGGTACTGGTCCATGGCCTGTTGACCACCAGACTGTGGGAATGGCTGGCAAGTCGACGCATGTGTGCATACCCCCTCCCCACTCATGTTAGTGCCACCGTGCAGGTACTAGCAGCCCCATTTGCACCTGCACGTGGGCACTAGCACTGCCGTCAGTGTCACGAGGGCACTAACAGCCCGTTTGCGCACCTGTACGGGTGCTAGCAGCCCATTTGCGCATGTGTGTGGGAGCCAGCAGCCCGTTTGCGCATGCATGCTGGTGCTATACCCCCCTAACTGAATACTGATTAATATATTACTGCATCATTGACTTCCACCCCTTCCAAAACAGCCCTTCCCCCAAATTTTTAAACTGATACATCTATTTGCAAGTTATTGACCTGTCTTCTATACATTATATTAGTGACAAAATAGTTAACAAGAAGAATAATAATACAAAAATTTCCAGCTTTGTTTTGGTGATTTGACTAATCCAGTGTCATTTATGTTTTGATACAAGTCATTATGATGTTTTGCATGGCACAACCACCTCAGACATTGCAAAATTTTTGTTTTTGGTGGAAAAATGGTGATCTGCCCCTCTGACACATATTTACATTTGTAGAATGATGCACACCCAGTCTACCATGGTCCAAGCAAAATGTAAAGACTCGGAGCAACTGTTTTCACCCCTATGCAAGTAAAAAGTACAACTGTCTTCTCTCCTGTTTGTTGTTGTAGTTGCATGTTCTAAAATGACAACTGATCTCTGCATTTTCAATGCCCAAGAGAGTAGCTATTTTTCCATTGGTCAAAAGTACTTTTAGAACTACTACATGGGGATATTCAGGGGCAGAGGCAGCTAAAATCTTTGCTAAACAGTACTACACAGTTCCTAGAAGAAAAGAAACTGATCTTTTCATGCATTTTAGAGTAGGGGGACAAAGTGACCAACTAGACAAGGGGATTTTTACCACTACCATGCCGCACTTTAGGGGTGGGGGTTGTTTATTTGGGATATTGTTTTTAATATGAAGTTATCTTACAAATGAAAGCAAAGTTATCATGAATTATCTTGTACATCAGAACTGTTAAGAGTTTGAACGGAAACTCAAGTTATGTATGTATGTACACAATGGCTCAGTGGGTTAGGATGCTGAGCTTGTCGATCAGAAGGTCGGCAGTTTGGCGGGTCGAATCCCAAGTGCCGCGTAGCAGAGTGAGCGCCTGTTACTCGTCCCAGCTTCTACCAACCTAGCAGTTCGAAAGCACGTAAAAATGCAAGTAGAAAAATAGGGACCACTACGGTGGGAAGGTAACAGCGTTCTGTGCGCCTTTGGCGTCTAGTCATGCCGGCCACATGACCACGGAGACGTCCTCGGACAAGTGCTGGCTCTTCAGCTTTGAAACAGAGATGAGCACCAGCCCCTAGAGTCGGAAACGACTAGCACACATGTGCGGGGAAACCTTTACCTTTACCTTTATGTATTTAAACAGTTTATATAGTCACCCCTCTCATAACAGTGATTTTAAAAGGTGCACTAAAGGTTAAAGCTAAAGTAAAACAATGTAATAATAATAATTTATCAAATTTATATGCTGCTCAACTCCCAGCAATTCTGGGCAGTTTAAATTGTTGACACACTTAAAACAAACATTTTTTTTTACAAATGCTCAATATAGAACAAATGAATATATAGAAAACACATTGCAAATGTGTTGAAAATATACAGCACAAGACAAAAGGACCACAATAATAAGAGAGGAACAGAAAGAAAGGAAGAAGTTGGCATTACTAGTTCTTTGAAAAGTCCCTGGGCAAAAAGCCAGATCTTTAAGGTCCTTTGAATTCCCGGTATGGTGAGGGTTGTTCAAATTTTTTGGGGGGGAGGGGAACCTCATTCCAAAGGGCAGGTGCTATTATAGATAAAGCCATTTCCAGGCTCCTGATTTGTGGAACTGTGGAATTGGTGAAAATTGGAATGAACCAACCCTGCCTGATTAAACTGTCTCCCAAAGCTGATATTTTGGGAGACAGGTGGACAAGTAACCAGACCATATGCCATATAGGACTTTATAGGCAACAAACAGAACCTTGAATTGCAACAAGGTACAAACTAACACTCAGTGCAGCTCACGACGCAGAGGTGTTACATGGGAATATCATTGCCAGTGCATTGCATTCTGGACCAGTTGAAGCTTTCAGGTGGTCTTCAAGAGCAGCACCATAGCAAAATGTGTTAAAGTAGTCAAGCCATGAGCAGGGCACGAGTGGTTTTTTTAAAGGGGACCATGATTTAGGAAAGGAAGCAAATGGGACACAAGATGTAGCCGGTCAAAAGTCTTCCTGGTCACAGCTGCCATTTGCTTATTGAGGAGGAGCTGTGAGTCCAGAAAGATACTGAAATTACACACCATCTTTGAATGGAAAAGTGAAACCCCATCTGAAGGTAAAGCTGGAATGTCTCTACATTTGGGTGATTCAACACCCACTCAGTCTTGGTAAGATTGAGTCAGAGTCAATTCCTCCCCAGTACATTTTGCCACCGAGGATACCAAACTGCAAACCAGCAGATGATCTCACCCAGCAGTTTCATGTAGATGATTGCAAAAGATAGCATTAGCAATAGCACTTAGACTTATATACCTCTTCACAGTGCTTTACAGCCCTCTCTAAGTGGTTTACAGAGTCAGCATATTGTCCCCAACAATTTGGGTCCTCATTTTACTGACCTCAGAAGGATGGAAAGCTGAGTCAATCTTGAGCTGGTCAGAATCGAACGCCTGGCAGTCAGCAGAATTAGCCTGCAATGCTGCATTTTAACCACTGCACCACCACAGCTCTATATGGGAGCATGGGAGAGCGAACAGAACCTTGTGGCACCGTATAAGTGGGAGGCCTAGGAGATGACCTTTCCCCAACAACCAACCCCAACTAGAACTTGCTGTGGAGAAAGGAGGAGAACCGTCACAAAATGGTACCCCAATCCCAATTCACAGAATTGTCTCAGAAGGATACTGTGGTTGATGGTATCAAAAGCTGCTAAGAGACCAAAGAACTCCGCCATCCCAACTCTGCCAGAAATCCTCAATAAATGTGACCAAAGCTGCCTAAATCTAAGCCTGAAACCTGGCTGATATGGGTCTAGAATAATCCATTTCCTCCAGGGTTTTCTCAGCTTAAAACATATTTGTTCAGGCCTTTGGTTCATTTGGTGCTTTTCTGGTCTCATTTGATACTGCCCGGCTGGGGAATTCTCGAAGTTGAAGTTTACATGCAGTAGCTTAAAACTGTTAAATGTGAAAACACTGTTTTACAGTTACGAAGTAAAATTTTGACATATTTTGGAGGGGTTTTTTAAAAAAATGAATTATTGTTTCATTTTAACTGTTTTTCATTTACAGTGCACTATAATTTGCATGCTTTTGTTCATTTCTGAGTCACTGTACCCTCACTTTGCAATTGTCACTTAATGATGACAAAGCAAGATTAAAAAGTATAACGAGATAAGCAAAATTTTCAGAATAAGAATCAACTCCCGTCCGTCATTGCAAGCCAGCAGTGGCCACAGCTCTAGAGGTATTTTCTATGGTCCACCTCACTTTCATTTCTGCTGTAAGTGGAAAAGGAATTTAGCTTTCTCTATAAGAACAGAAAGTGTTGGTGCGAGGTAGGAAAAGAGAAATCCATTTTTCCATTGTAGCTAAAATTACAGACAGATCTTAACTTGCATAGCAGGCAGAGGTTCCTTAACTGGCAGGAAATTCATCACTTTGGCCAAGGACAAAAGAAAGGGACATGTGTTGAAGCAAGAAAACCAATCACAGCTGCAAATGAAAAAAGGATGAGGTGTGAAAAGGATTGGGGGGTGTTGGTCTCTCCTGACTATTATTGGCCTGTGTTGTGTTCTTAAGTTGTTATTCTTCTGCCACCAAACTCCCAGATCTCTTCTTGATCAGGAGGTATGATTATTATTCCATGAAAACTAAGCAAACAGAGAGGATCATGATTTATTAGACTCTGGTTCAGTCCATTCCCATCACATGTCTGGTCCCACCTGTCTTATCAGATTAAAATGGTGTCTGTAAATGAGCATATTGTGAGTATATTGTGCTAGTTCACAGCAACTGTTTTCCCTTTGCCAAATTTGTGTACCTTGAACATAGAGCTTTAGCTGTTAGTTTTTTTCCAAATTTGCTGCTACCAAATTCTAAATCTGTATTGCTTTCAGGAAGCCTAACATAAATGGGGATTCATGTGTTGGATGCAAAGGAGGCCCACTCCTTTGCAACTCCATATACCTTAACTTTGAGGTGTCAGGCATCAAAATTGGGGCCTTTCAAACTGGCATGGTAGAACCTTATTCCATGTTTTCATATTGGCTCTGTACTAAAAAAATAGTTCACAATAGGTCAGGATTCATAGTCATCAGCAAGGGACAAGGTTGAACAAATGGTATGACATGCCTCATGATGTCATCACATATCTTGGCTTACCATGGATTCCGATGCCAGTATTTATGAATGGTCAACATTTAAGCATGAGAGTTTATAATAATTAAAGTCTGTAAAAATACTAAAGTTATATATTTATTAGCTTTATTTGCTGCCCATTTTATGCAATATAATCCTGGATGGCTTACAAACAACAATAAAAACATAACAAATCAACTTCCAGTAACCCCAAACACAACTCATTCCCACACATCCTTAAAGAGCTTTATAGGGCTCCAGCCTCACACTCCCCCCAATGCTTGTGGGAAAAGCCAGGTCTTCAAACTTTTTCAGAAAGCCAGGAGGATAGGGGATATTTATAAGTCTACTCAACTCTACCCTGAATGAAGGGATTAAAAAAGGTAAAGGTTCCCCCGCACATGCGTGCTAGTCGTTTCCGACTCTAGGGGCCAGTGCTCATCTCCGTTTCAAAGCCGAAGAGCCAGCGCTTGTCCGAGGACGTCTCCGTGGTCATGTGGCCGGCATGACTACACGCCAAAGGCGCACGGAACGCTGTTACCTTCCCACCGGAGTGGTCCCTATTTTTCTACTTGCATTTTTACGTGCTTTCGAACTGCTAGGTTGGCAGAAGCTGGGACGAGTAACAGGCGCTCACTCTGTTACGCGGCACTCGGGATTCGACCCGCCAAACTGCCGACCTTCTGATCGACAAGCTCAGCATCCTAACCCACTGAGCCACTGCGTCCCTGAATGAAGGGATTACAGGATTGTAAAAAAAGGAGATTTTCCCATATTTATAAACGTGTACAATGTATTTTTATAGAGGAACCGCTTTGAGGCTTAATGATCTTTTCTTGTATTTTATAACATATGCGCACACAACACAGCACAGTACATACAAACAAACGCTTTCTCAGAATATACAATGAGAAGGGGTTAAAGCATCTACTTCCAAATTCATCTTACCTAGCCTCACCATGTAGCACAGCCAGGCGAAAAACGCATATGCTCAGGTAGCAATTACCATCCTTTTTCTTTTATGCATTTTGGATAGCAAAGTGAAAAGGAGAAACTATAGATAGCTCATGTCTGAATCTATTGCTAATAAAATTAAGGGCCTTGGGAAATATTGTGTTCACTTCAGAAAAGAAATGAAGGAGTGCATGAAATTAGGAACTGCTTGTAATATCCCTCCGTCAAGGCACAGATTCTGCACCTTAATTGAACACAAACACAACTAAGCTTGCTTAAGCATTCGTTCCCAATAAGCCTAGTATCCCCATAGAAAGGAATTCTGATTCATACTCCAGTAGTAATCAATGTTTTTTATATATATATCCTAAAAGGTAAAGGTAAAGGTTCCCCCGCACATGCATGCTAGTCGTTTTCAACTCTAGGGGCCGGTGCTCATCTCCGTTTCAAAGCCGAAGAGCCAGCGCTTGTCCGAGGACGTCTCCGTGGTCATGTGGCTGGCATGACTAGATGCCAAAGGTGCACAGAACGCTGTTACCTTCCCACCGTAGTGGTCCCTATTTTTCTACTTGCATTTTTACGTGCTTTCAAACTGCTAGGTGGGCAGAAGCTGGGACGAGTAACAGGCGCTCACTCTGTTATGCGGCACTCGGGATTTGACCCGCCAAACTGCCGACCTTCTGATCGACAAGCTCAGCGTCCTAACCCACTGAGCCACCGCGTCCCTATATATATCCTACTGGTTGCCTTTTATTTTTGTTTTTAAATAAAGTAGCAGCAGACTTACGATTACATCTTTTGAAGGACGTTATGAGGTGGTTCTGCTGAAACCACTGCTGAAGTCATTGTCCTGGTGAAAATAATTAACAGAGAGTGTGTGTGATTGTGGTGGCAATCACAAAAGAATTACATTTTGTTCACATATAATTCTATCCTGTTACGTCTCAAAAGCTGTGATTTCCTGGGATCCCAACATGTTGCCTCTAGTTACTAACGTGTTCAACATCACCTCCCTTGCTTGTTTCCTCTGTCATCTGTTCACTTCTTTATCTTCTAGAATCCAGAGATGTTTGTAGAAAAGTGTTGAATGGCAGAAGATTGGTCCTGGTTCAGAAGAGTGTTAACTTATTTAAGAAAAAGAAGACAAAGGCAAGTTGAAGGAATGGAAACCACCCTGAAATGCTAACCGGTGGTGGGGACTTCAACAGTTTTCCTTTTTGTAAATGGATGGGTGTTTTGCAAGCCAGTGTTTTGTGACAGTGTCCATGATGGGTTCTCAAAATTCACAACGTGCCCAGTGGTTCAGGAAATTTAAAGATCCTTGCTATTTAGAGAAAGAAATAAGTGAGAAATGAAGTGCAAGCAAATATTTAAGATAGTAGTCAATTAGTCACTGGCCTTTCGAATCAAATAAATAGTAAGCAATCAGCGGCTTTGTATTCAAAAGCAACAGTGACAGAGGGAATAGGAATGCTGTGTTCCTATTGAATTAAAAAAAACAAAATAATAACAGGCTAGTTAAATGTTTTGCTGGCGAAATACCGAGTGTGTTGGTGGAGAAAAAACAGACCACTCTCTTTCCTCCTCCAGTCAGCTAATCTTTTTTTTGTCCATCAATATTAGGAGATGGCTAGAAAAAGATGGGGGGGGAGGAGAGAAAGAGAATAAGACAGAGAAACAGAGAGATCAGACCCTCCACAAACCTGCTGTATTGCCTCATTTTGTGGGAGATGTTCTTGGAAAGTATGAGCAAAAAGCTCTGGGAGGTTCCCTGGCAACAGAAAGGTCAACCCATTGTCCAGCTAAAGCAAGAAAACACCTACAACGGCCAGTGGCAATATAGGAAGATGTTAAGAGATGGGTGACAATGGCAAAGACATCATTTCATACTGCACAGGAGAAAGCAGTAGTAAACTACCTCTATATTTTACCATGAAAACCACATGTATAGTCAGTATAAAGGGATTGAAAATATAGTGCCAGATGATGGGCACCTCAGGTTGGGTGTCACTCAACATGCTACGGAGGAAGATCTGAGGATTTTTCAGAATAGTAATGGTCTTTATGACACAGCTGGATTTAAAGACATCTGGTTGCGTAGACACTCGTGGAGACGACTTTGGACAGGGAGTAACTGATTCTAAGGTCAAACAAAGATGATAGGACATTACTCAAATCCTGTACAATAGAGATGTCAATATCCTAGATCCCTTAGAACAGGGCTAGGCAACCTTGACTCTTTTATGACTCATGGACTTCAACACCAGCTGCCTGCAATTAGTGCAGGTTTGAGTCCCACCAGGCTCAAGGTTGACTCAGCCTTCCATCCTTCCAAGGTAGGTAAAATGAGGACCCAGATTGTTGGGGGCAATAAGCTGACTTTGTAATAATGCCGCTTGGGGGGGGGGGCGAAAGCCCTAATAAGCAGGCATATACATAGAATGAAGGCTATTGCTAAGCACATTGATTTGTGCTTTAGATTGTAAGCCGCCCTGAGTCTTCGGAGAAGGGCGGGATATAAATGGGATTAAAAAAAAAACTCCCAGAATTCCTGAGTGAGCATAGCTGGCTCAGGAATCCTGGGA
This sequence comes from Vipera berus, assembly GCF_964194415.1. NCBI lineage: Eukaryota > Metazoa > Chordata > Lepidosauria > Squamata > Viperidae > Vipera > Vipera berus. Next base: position 85,039,850 of record NC_138207.1, on the reverse strand, counting down.
GTTGAAGTCCACGAGTCATAAAAGAGCCAAGATTGCCTAGCCCAGCCTTAGAAGTTATCCCTATTTACAACACACACACACACACACACACACACACACACACACACACACACACACACTGGCAATGGGGTGGGCACAGTTTCCTCATGACACATCCGGCCCGCGGGCCGGCTGTTTGACACCCCTGTACTAGAAGATAAAGCTAGATCAATCCTCTGGCATTACTGACATTGCTGACTCAGGCAGGTACAGGAAGTGATGGGAGCTGACCACTGAGGTAGAACGAAGAGCTAGTGACTAGACCGGCTCTTTGTAATTCTTCTCTGAACAGCCATAGAGTTGCTCCTGATAAAACAGGGGTCTTCAAACTTGGCCCTTTTATGACTTGTGGACTTCAACTCCCAGAATTCCTAAGCCAGCATGCCTGGCTGAGGAATTCTGGGAGTTGAAGTCCACAAGTCATAAAAGAGCCAAGATTGAAGACCCCTGTCATAAAGAGATTACAAGACACAGTCTCTGGTGGCTACAAAGCTCTGAGAAACGAGGGAATAGCCATCTTGTTCAAACCACAGTCAGTGACTTACGGCTTCACAGATTTCCTTTTCTAATGACTTTTGAAAATTACTTTTTAACTGTTTTTCAGCGATTAGGAACTTTTAGAACAACAAGTTTACAGCACCAGGTGAGGTTCCTTCGATCCTTAGTGAAAGAAGTTTTAAATACATGTTAGAGAACTTAATTTTTTTTGCTGGAATAAAGAGCAAAGGGGTGATTAAAGCTTTGATTTTAGAATGTTACAAATGAAATAACAGATGGGTTGAAATGAGATTTCACAATTAATTATAAGAATGCCTCCCATAGGAAAATGCTTTTGTTTTGAATATAAAAAAAATGTACATGAGACTTTGAAGCTTGAACACTAGAGAGAATCAGAAGGAACTGAAGATTACAATTCAAGATGGGGAACATTCAAATTTGATTTATTAAAGCAGAATGGAGTAAAAGATTTTACAAAGAATGGAGCAAAATATTTTAACACTGGACATATTGAAGGATAGGATCCCAGAAGTTCTTTTTAAGAGTACCTGCCTCTTATAGACTGTATTTAAAACATGATGACCAAGTGTTAGCAGACAAGATTGAGACTGATCTGGTAACTTTTAATAGACTTTTGCTGATCAGGACTGAACAACGAGGTTTTAAGGATCTGCTTATGGATAACAGATGGGATATGGAAGAAGAGATCATTTACTGTATTTTAAAAGTAGGTGATAATTTAATAACATTGTTTACAGTTATTGCTATCAAAGGGGAAGAAATAAATAATAATAATAATAATAATAATAATAATAATAATAATAATAATAATAATAATAATAATAATAATAATAAGAAGAAGAAGAAGAAGAAGAAGAAGAAGAAGAAGAAGAAGAAGAAGAAGAAGAAGAAGAAGAAGAAGAAGAAGAAGAAGAAGAAGAAGAAGAAGAAGAAGAAGAAGAAGAAGAAGAAGAAGAAGAAGAAGAAGAAGAAGTTGGAAGGGACCTTGGAGGTCATCTAAGCAGGGGGTTGGAGTAGATGTCCTCCAAGGTCCCTTCTAACATCATCATCATCATCATCATCATCATCATCATCATCATCATCATCATCATCATCATCATTTCTTTTTCTATTTTTCTTTCATTCCTAGGTGAGATGATATCATTGGAGTAATTGAGAATTCAGCCTGAGTTTTTGATGAGTTAGTATTTTGAGTACCGCTTTATAAAGCCTTAACACCTGGAATACTGCAACCAGTTTTGGTCACCATATTATAAAAAAGATGTTGAGACTCTGGAAAGAGTGCAGAGAAGAGCAACAAAGATAATTAGGGGGGCTGGAGGCTAAAACATAAGAACAGTTGCAGGAATTGGGTCTGGCTAGTCTACTGAAAAGATGGACTACGGATGACGTGATAGCAGTGTTCCAATATTTGAGGGACTGCCACAAAGAAGAGGAGGGGTTCAACCTATTTTCCAAACTACTAGAAGGCAAGACAAGAAACAAGAGATGGAAACTAATCAAGGCCAGAAGCAAACTAGAACTAATGAGAAATTTCCTAACAATAAGAACAATTAACCAGTGGAACGACTTGCCTTCAGAAGTCGTGGGTGCTTTATCACTGGAGGTCTTTAAGAAGAGACTGGACAGCCACTTGTCTGAATTGGTATAGGGATTCCTGCTTGAGTAGGGGCTTGGAGTAGAAGACCTCCAAGGTCCCTTCCAGCTCTGTTATTCTGTTATTCTGAATATTAAGGGTGAACCATGGGCACGTTGTTTCCTGGTTAGAATATGTCCAAGAAAAACTGAACATTGTTTTCAATCTGGAAATGCTATCCAGTCCAATTATCAAGCCAAAACAAAGCAGAACAGTCTCATTTTCCATAACTGAGATTTCAAGTGGAGGGATTCTTGGAAAGTCTTACCATGCTTTCCCATCGAAAGAACTCTCCACACAGACCTCCCACCTTGGAAAATGACCCCTTTTTCCTTCCTGCATTTAAACAGGGCTATGGTCTCCACGAAGGGACATGGTGGCTCAGTGGGTTAGGACGCTGAGCTTGTCGATCTGAAGGTCGGCAGTTTGGCGGGTCGAATCCCGAGTGCCGTGTAGCAGAGTGAGCACCTGTTACTCGTCCCAGCTTCTGCCAACCTAGCAGTTCGAAAGCACGTAAAAATGCAAGTAGAAAAATAGGGACCACTACGGTGGGAAGGTAACAGCGTTCCGTGCACCTTTGGCGTGTAGTCATGCCGGCCACATGACCACGGAGACGTCCTCGGACAAGCGCTGGCTCTTCGGCTTTGAAACGGAGATGAGCACCGGCCCCTAGAGTTGGAAACGACTAGCACATGTGTGCGGGGGAACTTTTACCTTTACCTTTACCTATGGTCTCCATGAGAGGCACATATACGATATTACAACCCATGTTTCTACAGTTTGATCTGTCCCATCATCTTGTGGGACACTTCCATACGTGTGACAGCTGCTTTAATTTCTCCTGTTGTTTCGATAAAATGTGCCTCCAGGGCATCCAAAGATAATTTTTTTTGCTATCCCCTCCTCTTTTCGCCACATTTGCAGATGGTGCAAATCACGGCGTATGATTGCTTTCTACTCCAAGGCGGCAGGGGGGGGGGTTGTAGTGAATGTTTGACAGTTTGTACACAGCAGTACCCGGGTGACTTGGGGAGGCACTGCCGATGAATAGAACTGTTTTATTTCGCCTCCAGCTGAGCCATGCAAAGCTCAAGAGGACTTTTTCCCCACATTGTTCCATTAACACACAAACAGGCAGCAATGCTGGCTGCTGACATCAGGGTTAATTAAATCTATCTCTCCATCAATTCTTATTCAACTATTATCGACGGCCATTAGATCACTGACAAAGTAACAAGAAAAGACTGTAGGGCTCATCTTAACCCTTCTTGTTCCAGACGAGCTACGGGAGAAGTAGAGCTGGCATTTTCTCCTAAATATTTAAAATGCTACTTCTCTTGCTTATTTATAGGGTTTGCTAGCACAGGTAGTGCTCGACTTACAACAGTTTGTTTAGGGACTGTCCAAAGTTACAGCGGCACTGAAAAAAGTGACTTATGTCCATTTTTCACACTTACGACCATGTCAGCATCCCTATGGTCATCTGATCAAAATTCAGCCGCTTGGCAACTGGTTCATATTTATGACGGTTGCAGTGTCCCGGGGTCACTTTTTGCAACCTTCTGGCAAACAAAGTCAAAGGGGAAGCCAGATTCACTTTACAACCGTGTTACTAACTTAACAACTGCAGTGATTCACTTAGCCAATGTGGCAAGAAAGGTCGTAAAGTAGGGCAAAATTCACTTAACAATTGTCTCACTTAGCAACAGAAATGTTGGGCTCGATTATGGTCGTAAGTCGAGAACTACCTATATTTCTTGGATTCCAAACTGTGCAAACAATCTTAGAGAGAAGGTTGACTTATTGACTGAGGACAGACACTCTGGTTCGGAAATTATGTGTAAACCTGAACACCTAACTAGTAAAATCTGTAATAATGATTTACTAGAAAGTCCATTATATAAAAAAGGGACGCGGTGGCTCAGTGGGTTAGGACGCTGAGCTTGTCAATCAGAAGGTCGGCAGTTTGGCGGGTCGAATCCCGAGTGCCGCGTAACAGAGTGAGCGCCTGTTACTCGTCCCAGCTTCTGCCAACCTAGCAGTTTGAAAGCACGTAAAAAAATGCAAGTAGAAAAATAGGGACCACTACGGTGGGAAGGTAACAGCGTTCCGTGCGCCTCTGGTGTCTAGTCATCCTGGCCACATGACCACGGAGACGTCCTCGGACAAGCACTGGCTCTTCGGCTTGAAACGGAGATGAGCACCGGCCCCTAGAGTCGGAAACGAGTAGCACGCATGTGTGGGGGAACCTTTACCTTTACCTTTTTACCATTATATAAAATTCCCTAAATACTGTTTTATCTCTCGAAGGTTTTAGAAATTACATCATTACAGATGGCAGTTATCTGTATGTCAGGTGCCCTTTATCCATTTTTGCATTGTGTTTTATTTGTTTATCAGTTTGCTAAATAGTTGTATATGTGTCTGTGAAATGGAAGGAAAACAATACAGGGAGATGTGCAATTTTTGGCTTTTGTTGCATTCAGTTTCTGAAGGATATGAAAAAGGGTACACAAAAAAAAGAACATGGAACTACTCATATATTTTTATGTTTACTTTTAAAATGATCTGGTGTGGGGAACCTGTAATTTGAGTTAGATCAGGGTTGTCTAACCTTGGCAACTTTATGACTTCTGGACTTCAACTCCCAGAATTCTACTCTTGAATTAGAGGTTTTGATTTAGTTCTTTGGAATCTCACTTTCAGCTTCCTGGCAATTGTAGGAAAATCTTCCAGGTCCCGATTAATCAATACTGCAGATTCATTCTGGAATAGATTTTAGCATTGCTGCATTTATATCAAGTTGTACTCTCTATTTTTTCTTAATGATAGCAAATAGGCATGCAGTAGGCCTGTTCCAAGTTAAGTCCAATTTTCCTATACTTGGTTAATTGTTAATGGTCAGTGATCATGATGGTTATTATTATTATTATTATTTTATTATTTATTATATTTGTATACCGCCCTTCTCCCGAGGGACTCAGGGCAGTGAACAGGGCACATATAAATAGAGAATACAAAAATTAAAAGAATTAAATAATCGCCCGGTTGCTTACGAAGCTCATTTGCAAAGCTAGTTTTTTATTGTTTTATTGTTGTGAGCCGCCCTGAGTCCTTAGGGAGAAGGGCGGCATATAAATTTAATAAATCCTAAATTGTAATCCTAGTTCAATGGCTTTAAACATGTCTCTTGAATTAGCATGATTGGCTTGCACAGACTGGATATAAGATCCACTGCAAATGCTCATGTATTCTAGGGAAGAAATGTCTGGGCTAGTAATATAGATGGTAGAGGACAATCAAGTCTAGGTTTTGAAAGTATCTAGCATGAAACAGACAAGTGCAAGCTTTTTCCTTACCCTTTGCTTCGATGTAATTCACTTTTCTTTAGATAGTACAGTGGCCTTCTGCTTCCTCCTACTTAATGCGTCCAACGTCCAATGCTCATCTTCCAAAGCAACAGAACTTGTTAGCAACTATTCCAAGCATTTTGCACTGTTTGGCAAAACAGAGTTATGGGCTTTCTTGAATTATATGGGAAGGGGCATTTAGGACTGTTAGGGAGAAAGGGATTTTGGCTGTCCTGTTTTTCCAATATCTCCCAAAATGGAATGGCTACTGGATCTGGGGTGTAAAACAGGGCTTTTCAACCAGTGGTACAGGTACCACGTGTGGTACATTGGCACCTGGCAGGTGGTACGAGACCATCCTAGAAAAGTGATAGCGGGGGAGGGGAATGAGCTGAACCGGTGGCAGCACCGCACAAGCATGAGCGAGAGACGGCTGGAGCTGCAGGGCTGTCAGGGCTCAGCGGAAGCGCCAGGATCAGCGCCAGGCTCCAGATGGAGCTCGGCGCTGATTCTGGCGCTTCTGCTGAGCCCAGAAGAAGCACCAATCAGCTGGAATGTTGCAGCCTCTGCAGAGACTTGTGATTTACATTCAGATGCTTTGCAACTGATTCATATTTATGACGGTCACAGTGTCCCAGAGTTATGTGAAGTGCTGCAACCACCCAGAAGAGGGGGGGGATAAAAACCAAACACCCCCCACCCCACCCCCACTGCCAATCTTCAACAGAAATGCTCACAACAATGAAAACCTCGGACAGGAGGAAGAACGCTGTCGGGCGGGCAGGCAGGTGTCTTGCTCGGCTGTGGCTTGGGGGAACTTTTTTCAGTGCCATTGTACCTTCGAACAGTCACCAAGTGAACTGTTGTAAGTTGAGGACTGCCTGTACTTCATCACTTTTTTCCTTTTTTATTTTTTGGTCATCAAGTTTTTGACACCTTGCTAGGCAACTGGTGGTACTCGGATGTTGCCATACCCTAAAAGTGGTACAATGGGTGAAAAAGTTGAAAAGCCCTGGTGTAAAATGTCAGATGACTACTAGATGAGAGCAAAAATGTAAGCCTTGGTTAGAATGTCCTATTGTCTAGAAGTCCTGCAAAAACTCTGTGGTTCAGGAGGGCCTTCTACTCTTCAGCAAAAGCATTTTAGGAGGTCCCACTGGCTGGAACTGATACTTGTTGGCTTTCTAATTTTTACCTTTCCAAAATTCTCTCTCCTTCTTTAAGAACCAACCTGGTCAGCATGAGAAGACCACCTTCCAGATCCTTTCCACCTTTCCCGGAAAGAGGATTTTTTTTTCCATAATGAATTTCCTCCCACAGAGCACCCTGCTGATGGAGCTTAACTGATACCAAATTGAATATATGTTATAAGTTTAAAGATATTTTTTTTCTGCCTATAGTTATAGCCTCTATCTCAGTCTGTTCCAAATCCAGGACAGTCTCTTGAGTTGGACTGACCACTTTCAAAATTTCAAGGAATATGTTTTTGTGGGGGTGGGGGTTGTCCCAAAAGAGAAAGACAATAATAATAATAAAAGTCTCATGGTTGAGTTGCAGGCTTCCTGGACTTACCTTAGTTATAAAGAACTCGAGGGGATTTGGGGGGGCATGTTTGTGTGAATGTGTGGGAGGGGGGAACCCCATCTTTCACTGAAGAATCTTCTTCCAGAGACCTTCAGCCTGCCTGAGCTTTGTGCTCCAGAAAACCCCCAAGAGAAACATCACAGGGCGTCAGAGAGGATGGGCAGGGGGGTGAAATTGCAAAGCAAATTTCAGCATTGGAAACAGGTTCTCTTGTCCTACAATTTTCAAGCAAGCTCCTGTGATAGTAAATTGCTTGATTCCTTCTCTGCAGAACTTTGGTGGGGCAAGGTAAACAGAGAGTATAATTAGTGATGTGTTATCATATTCAGTATTATTCCCATGCACAAAAAGGGGAATTAGCCGCATACAAAAGCAGTAATTTCATCACAAATGATGAATGAGCTAATAATATTCCGCTTAAAAGGTAAAGGTAAAGGTTCCCCCACACATGCATGCTAGTTGTTTCCAACTCTAGGAGCCGGTGCTCATCTCCGTTTCAAAGCCGAAGAGCCAGCGCTTGTCTGAGGACGTCTCTGTGGTCATGTGGCCGGCATGACTAGATGCCAAAGGCGCACGGAACGCTGTTACCTTCCCACCGTAGTGGTCCCTATTTTTCTACTTGCATTTTTACGTGCTTTGGAACTGCTAGGTTGGCAGAAACTGGGATGAGTAACAGGCACTCACTCTGTTACGCGGCACTCGGGATTCGACCCGCCAAATAAAGGCACCAATCTGTAGCATGAAAAATTGCAATTCACAGAGACAGTGTAACTTTTTTCCACTTTTCAATGAATGACCTTCATAAAAGGATCATAGGGACCAGGACTGACAGATCTTAAGACCGTTTGGACAGATTTATGTATTGCTGCAAAGGGTTAAACTATTTACATCATTTCACCTGGGAACAAACTTCCAATTTTACATAGTTACAAATGAAAATGGATATAGCGTCTTCACCTAATTCCCAGTAGTGGCTGGTGAGGCTTCCAGCGTAAAATCACAACTAAATAAGTATGGTTAGATTGCTTTCCGCCCAGGAGACCTGTTAGACTATAATAGCATGAAGATAACATATCTGAATTGGAGTGAATTGGCTAGCTTCTGTTGAGGCCCCAGGCAAGAATGGCAGAGGACAGGGAAGCCAAATGTAATTTTCACCAAAAATTTTATTGGAGTGCATTATCAGGAGCCCCTTTATCTATGGTAAAAGTTGAGAAGTTCTCTTCTCCCCCCCCCCCCCACTACCACCTTGAGGTAGAGGAGCAAGTCAGTTGATAGAAATCCTACTTTATTTTTTTCTCTAATTATGGCAGAGTCGATTGTTTTTATTGGGTATTATTACAGATACTACTGTAATAGATACTAAGTTGATGTTGAATCTAATTACGGCGGCAAGACTTTTAGTTGCGCAATACTGGAAGAAGGAGGAATTGCCGACTATAGATGAGTGGACTTTGAAAGTTTCCAATTTGGCGGAAATGGCAAAGATTTCAGCATATTTGAAAGATCAATCGCAGCAGAGATATATTGTGGAATGGAGAAGATGGATGGAATATATTCAGAATAAATATGGGACTAAAAAGTTTCATGTAGCATTTGAATAAGTAGTGGATTTTTATGATGTATGATTAGTCATTTGTTACTTTATTAATATTATGACTATGGAGAGTTAAAGTCCGATAGAACTTAATATGTTATTTTTGTTATTAGCATATTTTAGTTTATGTTTGTATTATTATACCCTGTATTCAGCTCTGGGAAGTCGGGGAGGGGGGAGGGGAGGGGAGGGTTGGGGAGAGGGGAGGGGGAGGAGGGAGTTTTTTGTATTTAAAAATGTATTGTAAAACTTTTCAATAAAAAAATAGTAATAATAATGGACTACCTAGTTAGCTGCTGCAAGAAGATTGCACAGACTGACCACAAACAAAGGCATGACAAAATGGCAACAATGGCGCATTGGAAGGTTTGCAAGAAATACCGTTTGCCTGTAAGCAAGAACTGGTGGAACTATAAAAATAGACAAAAGTAATAGCAAATGAAGACGTGTAAGTACTCTGGGAAGTTAGAATTAAAACAGACAGGCATCTGTCACCTAATATGCCAGGCTTAACAATTGTCGGTAAGACAGACAAAAAAAGTCTGGATAGTGGACACGGCAGCACCTGGAGACAGCAGAAGAGAAGAGAAAGAACTAGGGAAAATAACAAAACAACAAAAGACCGGCAACTGTGGCAAAAGGAAGATAGTACCAATAGTAATGGGTGTCTTGGGTATAATCTTAAGACACCTGAAGCACCACTTGAACACTATCACCATTGACCAAAACACTATCGGTCAATTGCAAAAGGCAGCTTTACTTGGAATAGCTTACATCTTGTGGCAATACTTTAAGACTATTGAACAACAACATCTGCCTGTCCCAAATCTTCGGGAAAATCTCACTAGGGGACCCCAAAGGTGCTTTTTCAGGAGGCAACTGGACTTTCTTGTTTTTCTTTTTTTTGTTGTTTTTTTGGAAGATGTTTTGCTTCTCATCCAAGTAGCTTCTTCAGCTCTCACTAGGGGAATAAAAATGTTAAATATAGCCTAAACATCTGGCTGACTGTGTGACCTACCATCATCATCATCATCATCATCATCATCCTTTTACAAAGGGAATGAAATATCAATATGTGTTAGACAAGCAGTAATGGCAAAATTTTAAACATTCACAGCTTCTGGAGGCAGGTTGTTCCACTGGTTAATTGTTCTATCTGTCAGGAAGTTTCTCCTTAGTTCTAGGTTGCTTCTCTCCTTGATTAGTTTCCATCCATTGCTTCTTGTCCTGCCTTCGGGCGCTTTGGAGAATAGCGCCCAAACTACACTAGCATAACAATATAATTAAAACCAACTAATTCACCGTCCCCAATATAGCACAGTCATTGAAACCTACCAAAACGGCCAATAAAACAATTTGATCCAGTTTTAAGAACCATAAAAATGTAACATTTAACAATCTGCTATCTGCTTCGTGTAAGATCAAGATTTGCAGTATCGCCCAAGTTAATTATGTTAACTATGATTTGCAATATTGCCCAAGCTAACCACAATCCCCAGTAGGGATACTGGGGATTGTACAGTTCACTGTACAAGCCAGGTTGAGGAAAGTTTCTGTAAGAGTCCAAGATGAAAGGGAAGGGACATATATACTTTATCTTTCCTACCACTGCCTGGAGGCAAATATGAATGATACTGTATAGAAAAATATGGCTAAGAGGTAAGGTAAAGGTAAAGGTAAAGGTTCCCCCGCACATGCGTGCTAGTCATTTCTGACTCTAGGGGCCGGTGCTCATCTCCGTTTCAAAGCCAAAGAGCCAGCACTTGTCCGAGGACATCTCCGTGGTCATGTGGCCAGCATGACTAGACGCCAAAGGCTCACAGAACACTGTTACCTTCCCACCGTAGTGGTCCCTATTTTTCTACTTGCATTTTTACGTGCTTTTGAACCGCTAGGTTGGCAGAAGCTGGGATGAGTAACAGGCGCTCACTCTGTTACGCAGCACTCGGGATTCGACCCGCCAAACTGCCGACCTTCAGATCGACAAGCTCAGCGTCCTAATCCACTGAGCCACCGTGTCCCTTATATAAGAGATAAGATGATCATTTAAAGACAGGGAGATTAAAATTGTTTGTGTTCCATGAAGTTGTATGTCTGCTGTTCAATATGCATCACAGATTCATCTGTTATAACAAACAATACCCACCCACACACAAAAAAACCACATGAGAAATTTGATAGTAGAATTCCAAGATGGAGAATATCAGTTCAGAAGGTGGGGGATGTTAAAAATATAGTTAAATAATTGGCCCTAACCCTATCCATCCTTCAAACTTATTGGTTTCTCCTTTCCGAAAATCTTTATCTTTCCCACCCCAAAGTCCTAGGAAAACATTCATTTTCCATCTTTTCCCATCTATGCTGGTTGCGATGGCCTAGTTCATTCAATTTTCTAAGAACTGCTCCACTGCATTTCACTGCATATGGAGTAATGACTTTGTATTCAGCCAAAATTAAGCAGAAAGATAAAATTCTAAGGTCTATGATTTACACCAGTGAAAAGGTGAAAGAGATATAAGAGCCATATTCTTGCTGAGCATTAACCAAGAGGAGGGAAGGCCTCAACCATTTAATACTGGATCCCAAAATAAGATTATTATTTAATATTATTATTAAAAATAAACATTTGCTTTTCCATTCTTTCCTCCTTCCCTCTCTCTGTCGCACAAATTGTGTCCAAGCTGCAATCTGATAGGAGTTCAAAATACCCTAGTTGGTCCCTCTCTTTAAAAAGAGAACTAATTAGTCAAAAGTCTTGCTTAAACTTTACAGTTCAGACATAGTTCACTGCTAAAGAGCCCTTCTTGCTTGTATTTACAAATGGAGCTGAACCTAAAGGCTATTCCAGATCTCTTTTCCTCCTGACAACAAAGGCACAACAGTTGCTATACTCCATTTATACAATCCAGATATCTTTTCTCAAGAATATGGTGTCTAGCGTGTTTCTCTGCTATCCTGAGCCCATTTAATGTTATGATATTTGATTTTCACACCTTAAACAACATTTATCATGGTGTCTTTCCAACATGAGAATGCTGGCACATTCAGAATCTTCAAGGCATATTTTGTTTGCCCAGGATAATTGATATTAATTACCATTGAGTGGGAGATGGAAATTGCTGGAACGATGTCTGGGTAAACATATCTATTTTTCATGAACTGCTTTAAAATTATTGAAGTTTGTAAAGGTTGATATCTGATAGCAAAGTGATAAAACATTGATGGTGGTGTATTAATATTTCAGGAGAGGCCATACATGTTTTGTGGCTTCCTCATTAAATCTTTAAGTGTTGTTGGATAACCTTGAAAAGGTGTGTTTACACATTTGGTGGCAAGAGAGACAGTGAATATTGTAAGAAACATCATTAGAGGCAGTTTTCTTTCTATATTTAACTTCACACCAGTAAAAAAAATCTTACTGGTGAAGTTGGAATTGGATTATTATGTACGTGAAGTTCCACAGGTTATTTCGCAGCAAGTTGTGCAGATCATATTACTTTCATAAAAGAGGTATAAAAAGTAAGGCATAAGGTATTCTTTGAGACAATCTCAACTTCCTCCCTGGGACTTCATGAATATGGCTGCATTGTTTCTTGCACCGATATGAAAGTGATTGGGGAATAAGGGGTCCAAATAGCTTCTAGGACATGGGTGTCAAATGTATCATGATGTGTCATGATATTTTTTGTCTTTGTGAAGCTGGGGTGGGTGTGGCCTGCATGTTGAGATGAGATGAGATGAGATGAGATGAGATGAGATGAGATGAGATGAGATGAGATGAGATGAGATGAGATGAGATGAGATGAGATGAGATGAGATGAGATGAGATGAGATGAGATGAGATGAGATGAGATGAGATGCATGCCTTCAGGATAGTCTTGACTTTTGATAACTACTTGGACAACTCCCTCCAATTTTCTTGACAAGGTTATTGGGAAAAGTTTGATACCATCTTCTTCCTGGGTTAAGGGAGAGGGAGAGTCTCCCAAAGTCATTTAGTTGGCTTCATGCCTAAGGCAGGACTAGAATTCATACTCTCCTGGTTTCTAGCCCACTATACCAACATACTATGCATTATACATATATGGATAATGGGATTGTATTTATAAAGGTTCCACTTGGGAAAGAAAGAGACAGTTGCTTTCTGTAGTGTCCTGTCTTTGCATACTTGGTAAATTACCTGTATTTATGCAGAACCTTTCTTTACCAAGATCTCAAGTCATGAAATTTGCATGCTAAATACATATAGTTTTGATGGATTGCTTTGTGGTTTTCACTTATTTCAAGTATTCAGATTTATTAAACCTTTTGGTAGGGAAAGTTCAACAGAGAAGGAATTATTATTAAAACAGAATTTTGACTTCCCTTTCCTTCAAAGTAATACAAAAATAGTATGTCTACGTTCATTTATTCATTCCTTCAGTTCCACTTCACCTGGTACTTCACCCAAGATGGCGGACGTGCTGGGCTGAGCTCCGTGGTGAGTTCCCAGTTTTTGGCGTCCGCGGTGGTCTTTCAGGGTCCGACGGGTCCGCAGAGATGTTTTTTTCTCTGTGTGAAGGTTTGAAGGGACGAATGACCTGAGAAGAGAGATTACCGGCATTTTCATTGGAGTTGCAGCCCTCCTTTTCGATTTCCATCTAAGAGCTTCGGCGTTTCCATCTGAGAGCTTCGGCGTTTTTTCGGAGGTCCCGGTGGAGTTAGGAGGAGCCGCGGCTTGGAGGGCTCTGAGTAATCGATCTTCGGAGCCGATAGAGCCGCGGCCTAGAGTGGCCTCCGGAACTGCCGTTTGCCTGAGGAATGCCGTTTGTCTGCTGGTCGCTTGTGGAATGGAGGATGCCCGGCGTTGCTGTGGAGTGTCGGGCCGAGAGTTGCATGGGAGCATCATGTCATCATGGGAGCGTCATGTCGGCTTATGGTTTCTTCGTGGTCTGTTTTCGTGGTCATCTGAGACTGCTCTACACCCGTTTTCGGCAGAGGAGACCTATGGCTGGCATTGGACTCTTAGACTGCTGGCGCTGTGTTTTGCTGGCCGGACGACACGGGTTAGCTCGTGCCTTTTTCGTTCTGGCCATCTGGACTTCAGTTGCCTGTGTTGGGTCCATCCATCTGTTGCTCAGCCTCTCCTGCTCTCCCTGCTATGAGAAGAACTGTGCTCTCCAATTTGATTATTGTCACCTCCAGGTTGCTATGCCTGGGAACTGCTGCTCTTCTTCTCTTTCCCCCTATGAACCCACTGGACTCAGAAGGTCTGTGTCGAGCTGCTGTGAGAGGGTGGCTCGGCCGTACCATCACCTATACCAACCTATGCCATCTGCTGCCTCTCTAGAGGTGAGAGTTCTAGGGAGGTATGCTTTGTTTGGGTTGGTATTCCGTCTGCTCCAAGATGGATTTGAGCCCTCCGTGAGAGGGAGGTGCCCAACCTACTTTGGAAGCTACCTGAAAGGTACCCAGCTCAGTGGCAGGGAGCTGGTGGACTGGGCATTTTCGACCTTCCTTTGTACATCTTCCTGATTGGTCTGCCTATGGGACTGCTTGATGGGACCTACCTGGAAAATGGTCCATTTGTTCTACTCTAGCACAGACTTGTTTGCGCTCAGGGGTGCCCCCCCTTCCTGGGCATGACCCGCCTTTGTTTCCATCACTCCTCTTGATGATGGGCCCAATTATTGGGACCCCGAGAGATGGTTGGGCAGGGACAGGAGCCTCTATCATAAATTTAATAAGAGGCCTCTAGTGCGCTTTTTAGCAAAAGTTTTGTGGGGTTAGGGAGGGGGGTGGGTTCACAGGGTTTGGTTGGAAACTGGGGGGGTTCCATCAACCGTTACTCAGACCAGGCCTGAGATTGATCGCGCCGTGACGGGGCTTGGGTTGGGTGCCTACGGGGCCCCGGAGCGTGGTGTGGGATTGCCTATTCCCACGACGGTAGGGAATGGCCGCAGGTGCATGAACAGAGGGCCGTATCAACATCTGGGAGCGCGTCCCCACTGTCTCCAAGCGGTGATGTGCTCCGACCCTCTGGTTCTGGCCCGGGGTACCAGGAGTGAGGGTGAGCAGCCACCTGAGCTCAGGCTGGTGTATTTTAATGCCAGGTCCGTAACGAATAAGGCTCCTCTCATTCGTGGGTTGGTTGAGGAGGAGCATGCGGACCTGGCTTGCATTACGGAGACCTGGTTGGGCCCAGAGGGCGGTGTCCCCCTGGTGGATCTTTGCCCATCAGGTTTCCGGGGGCGGTGGAGTGGCAGTAGTGGAGAGGGAGACCTTATGTCCGCGGGAGGTCACCATGGTCCAGATAGTCAGGTGTGAGTCCCTCCTCCTGAGATGTGGCCCTAGAGCTCAGTTGGGCTTGCTGCTGGTGTACGTTTCGCCTAGTCGCGTAGCAGCAGCCCTGCCTGAGCTTCTCGATATCCTCTCAGGGTTGGTGGTTGAGTTCCCCAAACTTATAGTTTTGGGTGACTTCAAGCTACCATCCCTGGGGGGATCATCTGAGTTAGCTCGGGAGTTCATGGCTTCCATGACGGCCATGGACCTGATGCAAGTTATTCAGGGCCCAACTCATGGGGGGGGTCACACGCTCGATCTGGTTTTTCTATCCGGACGGTGGTTAGATGATCTCGGGGGGGGGGGTTTTCTCCAATTATTACACCCCTGTCATGGACCGATCATCATCTCCTGCGGTTGGTCTTCCGTTTTGCCACTCCCCGTCGTGGGGTTGTTGAGCCAATAAGATGGTTCCGTCCTAGGCGCCTGATGGACCCTGAGTGGTTCCAGACGGCGCTGGGGCCCCCACCTGCCTCCTTTGCTCACAGCTCGGTCGATGCCCTAGTGGAAGCCAGGGAAAGGGCAGCCACAGAGGCACTCGACCAAGATGTACCCATGCGGCCCTTGACCCGGCGCAGATCCCAATGGGCTCCATGGTTCTCCATGGAGCTCCGGGAGATGAAGCGTCGGAGACGGGGCCTAGAGAGCTGTTGGAGATCCAGCCGATCCGAATCCGACTGGTTACGACTAAGGTCGTTTACGAGAACTTATCTCGCGGCGATGAGGGTGACAAGGTCTAACCACTTCGCCACCCTCATCGCATCCGCAGATAATCGCCCGGCCGCCCTGTTTAGAGTAACTCGCTCTCTCCTTAATCGGGAGGTGAGGGAGGACCCCTTGCAGGGTCGAGCCGAGGAGTTTAGTCGATTTCTGTCAGACAAAATCGCTCGGATCCGGACCGGTCTGAACTCCGACTGGGCAGAGTCTGACGATGAGGATACGGGCAGCCTTGTCGATTTAATCTGGGAAGAGTTCGACCCTGTGACTCCTGAAGAAGTGGACAAGATCATGGGGAAGCTGAGCTCCACCACGTGTTTGTTGGACCCGTGTCCCTCCTGGCTGACTTATGCGGCCCGGGATGGGACACGAGGCTGGCTCCAGGCAATGATTACTGCTTCTTTGAGTGAGGGTAGCTTTCCCGCCGCCTTGAAGGAGGCGGTGGTGAGACCCCTCCTCAAGAAGCCTGCCTTGGACCCAGCAATATTAAACAACTTTCGTCCGGTCTCCAACCTTCGCTTTCTGGCGAAGGTTGTTGAGAGCGTGGTGGCGCAACAGCTCCCTTTGTTCTTGGATGAAGCTGATTACCTAGACCCGTACCAATCGGGTTTCAGGCCCGGGTACAGCACGGAGACGGCATTGGTCGCGCTGGTGAATGATCTCTGGCGGGCTCGGGACAGGGGCTGCTCCTCTGTCCTAGTCGTTTTAGACCTCTCAGCGGCTTTTGATACCATCGACCATGGTATCCTGCTGCGACGTCTCAGGGGGTTAGGAGTGGGAGGCACAGTTCTCCAGTGGTTCTCCTCCTACCTTCTGGGACATTCGCAGTCGGTGTTGGCAGGGGGGCAGAGATCGACCTTGAGACCTCTCATTTGTGGAGTTCCTCAGGGATCGGTTCTCTCGCCTCTCCTGTTCAACATCTACATGAAGCCGCTGGGTGAGATCATTCGTGGTTTTGGAGTTGGGTATCATCAATATGCTGATGATACCCAGCTTTTTATTTTGACCCCAAACCACCCCAGTGATGCCCTCGACGTGATGTCCCGCTGCCTGGAGGCGGTCCGGGTCTGGATGGGGAGGAACAGGCTTCGACTCAACCCTGACAAGACTGAGTGGCTGTTCGTGCCGGCATCCCGGGAAATTCCGATTATTCCATCTCTGGCCATGGGGGGTGAGCTATTACCCCCCCGTAGATAGGGCGCACAACTTGGGGGTCCTTCTAGATTCACAGCTCTCTTTAGAAGAGCATATTGGAGCTGTGACTAGGGGGGCCTTTGCCCAGGTTCGCCTGGTGCGCCAGTTGCGACCCTATCTAGACCGGGATGCCTTGCGTACAGTCACTCATGCGCTCGTGACTTCTCGTCTAGACTACTGTAATGCTCTCTACATGGGGCTGCCCTTGAAGTCCACTCAGAGACTTCAACTGGTGCAGAATGCAGCCGCGCGAGTTGTCCTGGGGGTTTCCTGATACTCCCATGTTACACCTTTGTTCCGCGAGCTGCATTGGCTGCCGGTTGCTCTCCGGGTGAGGTTCAAGGTGTTAGTGATGACTTACAAAGCCCTACATGGCATGGGTCCGGATTACCTACGGCAACACCTGCGGCCGGCGTCAACTTCCCTCCGTCCAGTGCGCTCCCACAGAGAGGGCCTCCTCAGGGTGCCTCCGATCAAAGAATGTCGATTGGTGGCCCCCAGGGGGAGAGCGTTCTCTGTGGGCGTGCCAGACCTATGGAACCGCTTGCCGGTTGAGCTCCGGACGGCCCCCGACCTTCGCTCCTTCCGGCGCGATCTCAAAACCTTCCTTTTTGAACAAGCTGGCCTGGTCTGATGGGATGGGGTTGGGTTTTATAAATTGGTTTTAACTTTTAATATGTACTAATTTATTACGGGCATTGTTGTTTAATTACTTTTTAATCTTTGTATCCTGTTTTTTATTATGTATTGCCCTGTTCACCGCCCTGAGTCCTTCGGGAGAAGGGCGGTATACAAATTAAATTATTAAATTAAATTAAATTAAATTAAATTAAATTAAATTAAATTAAATTAAATTAAATTACTTATAATTTTTCTAAATGCTTATGATTGTTTTTCACTGGATTTCCAAGGAATTAATAAGATATTTGGATTTTTTTTCTCTTTTCCTCTGGGCATCAGAAAGCGGCCAATGAAGGAAAGCATGCTTTGGATTACATAAAGGTATATTGTGTATAATTACATTTCCTCTGCAGATTATGGAGCATTTTACCCTAAGGGATTTATGGCATCCTCACCTTTGCTGTGGGAAAGTAAAGGCTGCCTGCATTAAATGGCTGACACTCTAAAACACTACCATAGAAATTCTTATGACATAATTCTCTCTTTGGGCTAAACTAAAAGGTTGCAGTCATATATTGTGATTGTTACAGGCAGGGCTATTTGCGTACATAAAAAGCAGACAACACCTTGACATTTTTTAGCACACCCTGTGGACAGCCCTGTTTATAGGTCCATTCTCTGAACATTCTACTTATGTTGCTCATGCAAGCATTAAATACAGCATTAAACTTGACCACATAGGACAATATTGATCAGTCTTTCTATTCTGTCAATAAAGCAGCAGTTCCTAGGTAGAGAGCAAATGCAAATAATCAATTCAACATTGCAACTCTGGTGTAGGTCTTTCCATTGTAAAAGACTCATTTGCTTTTGGGGGGGGACCCATGCTTGGTGAATGATATGGATTTACCAATCAGGTTTCATTGTGAAAAGTAATAAATTCAATTGTTTAACCTAATTCAGAAACTCATCCATATACAGAATGTAACCATATTATTATCCAAAAAAATCCTATATAAAAACTCATGAATATTAAACCAATTTCAAAATCCTGGTGGAAGAAGTCCATATCACAGCTGTAAGTCCTCACGCACATTACTTTACATTTCTAGCAAAATGAACTGAATGGCCGATTCTTTTAAAAAGTTATCTAAGAAGATAACAAAGTCATACTTAATATTTTTAAGTTATTTAATGTGATTTATTAAAATTGGCTGCTTTAATTCTTTATCCTAGTGTTCTCACTAATGACTAAAATGTACCTTAACAATACCAGTTAATGGCTTATTATTGTATCTATTGAATCAGCAAGGATGCGGTGGCTCGGTGGGTTAGGATGCTGAGCTTGTCGATCAGAAGGTCGGCAGTTTGGTGGGTCGAATCCCGAGTGCCGCATAACAGAGTGAGTGCCTATTACTTGTCCCAGCTTCTGCCAACCTAGCAGTTCAAAAGCATGTAAAAATGCAAGTAGAAAAATAGGGACCACTACGGTGGGAAAGGTTCCGTGCGCCTCTGGCGTCTAGTCATGCCGGCCACATGACCACGGAGACATCCTCGGACAAGCGCTGGCTCTTCGGCTTTGAAACGGAGATGAGCACTGGCCCCTAGAGTCGGAAACGACTAGCACGCATGTGCGGGGGAACCTTTACCTTTACCTATTGAATCAGCAAAGCCATATTTCAATATTGATAGAAATTCAAGCATTTTATATGCTACTAATGACTTAACACCATGGTGCTTGCTGGGCCATCTACACAGTGGTGGGATTCAGGCAGTTTGCACCAGTTCAGCATAACCGGTAGCTAATTTTTTGTTGCCCAGGCCCAGAATGGATTTCCGGAAGCGACATCCACAGAGAACCGGTTGTTCACATATTTGAATCCCACAACTGCACCTACTCCAAACCAACTTTACCCATCCAAGGAGATACTCTGTATCCCAACATGAAAGACTGGTGGTAGCCCGTTTCCATGAGGCAAGGGAGGCTGAAGTCCAAAAGCATAAATTATGAAACAGTCTTCCTCTAGAGCAATATTTCTCAACCTCTACAACATCCTGGCTGGTGAATTTTGGGAGTTGAAATCTATGGTTGGGAAACTTTGCTCTAGAAATTAAGGCTGGACCCCTTGATGGTGGCCTTCTGGGTACCAAACCTTTTAGAAGGTCTTTTGAGAATGACTATTTGCTGTCTTTACTTGGATGTTGTTTATATAATATTAATTATTACATTAGTGGTAATGTGTTATGTTGTGTTAGTTTATTTATTGTAAAACATTTTGTTGTGTTTTAGTATATTGTTGTAAGCCACTGTGGCTTCTGAAGATTTGGCAGTATACACAATTGATAAAAATAAATAAATAAAGGAATAATGCAACTAGACTATGTGGTGAAGTTATCCAAGGGTTACAACTATATATATATATTGCCAATCTGCAGTTTTAAACAGTTTAAATTCTACTTGTAATAACTGAAATGATTTAAAAAATTGGTTAGCAATATGCTAATCTAAAGTATTAATAACCTTATTAGCAAATTATTTCCCTCCCCCCAAATTAAAAAAGGCTGGAGTTCAAACTGGAATTACTGAGAGTTTTAAGTTTGCCATGTGAATAAGGACCAAATTCTATTTCCAAACATGCCTGTTATATATAATAGAAATATAATTTTAGAAAGAACAAAATGTATGCCCTGATATTACAGTCACATGATAACTTTAGAAGTGTGCCCATATTACATTGAAACTGATAAAGAAGTAGAAGTAGACTTTCACAAAGGTGAAAGTCAAGGAAGTGAAAAACCCCATCATTGTACAGCAGACACAATTAGGAGAAAGGAAGGTGTTCCTTCTGCCCATTAAAGCTTTAATAATATATCAATGTTGTCCTGTGATTGACCTGCATTTTTCAATTAACATCTGGAAGAGAAGCTGCATACACAAAGAAGCTCTTCCTGTTTATTCTTTCAAGTTATGAGATAATAAACATCCTCCTCTAACCCCACTTAGATAATTATTTCCCTTTTTTGTCTTAGCTTTTGTTGTTGTTAGCTGCGAAGTCGTGTCCGACCCATCGCGACCCTATGGACAACGTTCCTCCAGGCCTTCCTGTCCTCTACCATTTTCTGGAGTCCTTTTAAGTTCACGCCTACTGCTTCAGTGACTCCATCCAGCCACCTCATTCTCTGTCGTCCCCTTCTTCTCTTGCCCTCAACCTTTCCCAGCATTAGGCTCTTCTCCAGTGAGTCCTTCCTTCTCATTAGGTGGCCAAAGTTGAGTTTTAGCTTTAGGATCTGGCCTTCTAAAGAGCAGTCAGGGTTGATCATCTCTAGGACTGACTGGTTTGATCGCCTTGCAGTCCAAGGGACTCGCAGGAGTCTTCTCCAGCACCATAGTTCAAAGGCCTCAATTCTTTGGCGCTCAGCCTTTCTTATGGTCCAGCTTTCACTGTCTTAGCTAGGCACCCATTATATTGGTTTTAGGAATGCAGCTAATCCTCTTTGAAACCTTCCCTTGCTGTTGGCTAAATTGAGCAACACCATGGTGAGGAAAGAGGTTGAGGAGGTGCAAAACATACCCAACGAAAGCAACCCCATTGTGAATCATTTCCATGCAACTTCCTTCCTATTGTTTTGGCTCACTTTGGAAGTTTTTGGGAGGATAAGTACTGGATTTTCATTAATGAACTCTTATTATTAATTATAATTATCCTGGCATCTTATCTGTCATACACTCCTTTGATATCCGGTCAGCAAATTCTAAATTAACTGGCCACAAAGGGACTTGAATTACCTAAAGTACATATTTATTTATTATTTATTTATTGATGGGATTTATATCCCGCCCTATCTCCCGAAGGACTCAGGGCGGCTAACAACAAAACATATACAGTAATAAGTACAGAAATCAAGATAAAAATAAAATTAAAAACATCTGTGCAGTAAATTAAAATTAAAAACTAACAAATAAATTAAAAATTCTAAATATAATTAATTAAAATGCCTGTCAGTCCAGGTCAGCCTGGTGGAAAAAGGAGTGTTTTGAGGCCGCAGCGAAAGGATTGGAGATTTTGGGCCATCCGAAGCTCAGGGGGGAGCTGATTCCATAGGGCTGGCGCTCCCACAGAGAAGGCCCTCTCCCTGGGGGTCGCCAGCCGACATTGCCTAGCTGACGGTACCCTGAGGAGGCCTTCTCTGTGTGAGCGTACTGGACGATGGGAATTTGTTCCCGGCAGCAGATGGTCCTGCAAGTATCCCGGGCCTAAGCCATGTAGGGCTTTAAAGGTAAGTACCAGCACCTTAAATCTCACTCGGAGGGCAACTGGTAGCCAATGCAGCTCACGCAGGAGGGGTGTAATATGGGAGTATCGGGGTGCTCCCATCACAACCCGTGCAGCTGCATTCTGCACCAGCTGAAGCCTCCGGGTGGTCTTCAAGGGCAGCCCCATGTAGAGAGCATTACAGTAATCTATACGGGAGGTAACGAGTGCGTGGGTGACTGTACGTAGGGCATCTCGGTCCAAAAAGGGGCGTAATTGGTATATAAGGCGAATCTGTGCAAATGCCCCCCTAGCCACGACTCCAATATGATCTTCAAAACTGAGTCGTGAATCTAGGAGGACGCCCAGATTGCGTGCTCTATCAATGGGAGGCAACATCTCTCCTCCTATAGTCAAAGATGGAACCTCTTGGACTAAACGAGATGACGGTATGTACAGCCACTCAGTCTTGGCCGGGTTGAGTCGAAGCCTGTTTTCTCCCATCCAAATCTGTACCGCTTCCAGGCAACGGGACATCACATCGAGGGCATCACTGGGTTGGTTCGGGGTGGAGATGAATAGCTGGGTATCATCAGCATATTGATGATATTTCACCCCGAAGCCACGGATGATCTCTCCCAGCGGCTTCATATAGATGTTGAACAGGAGGGGCGAGAGCACCGATCCCTGAGGCACTCCACAACTAAGAGGCCTAGGGCTAGACCTCTGCCCTCCTGCCAACACCGTCTGCGAACGGTCCGAGAGGTAAGAGAAAAACCACCGCAGAACAGTGCCTCCCACTCCCAGCCCCTCAAGACGATGCAGTAAGATACCGTGGTCGATGGTATCAAAAGCCGCTGATAGATCTAATAGGACCAGGACAGAGGAATAACCTCTATCTCGGGCCCGCCAGAGATCATTCACCAGTGCGACCAATGCCGTCTCCGTGCTATGCCCGGGTCTGAAACCCGATTGGTACGGATCTAGATATTCAGCTTCCTCCAGGTTCAAAGGGAGCTGCCGTGCCACCACGCTCTCAACGACCTTCGCAAGGAAGCGAAGGTTGGAGACAGGACGGAAGTTGTTTAAAACAGCTGGGTCCAATGCCGGTTTCTTGAGGAGGGGCCTTACCACCGCCTCTTTCAAGGCAGCAGGGAAGTACCCCTCACTCAATCTTGAAATAAAATGTTATAATATTTATTTTATTTATTTTTATTTATCACATCTCCCTCACATTTATCATTTCCTAAAAGCTCATGGGGATATAACCATTTATTTATATTAACATTACTCTGAAATAAACACTTTATGTATTTGTATCTATACCCTCCAACCCCCAACCCCTTTCTTCAAGGTTATTATGGGATACTTAAAAGAGTTCAATCACAAGTAAAACCCAATTTTTCCATACGTACATACGTTAGTCATGGAACATATTGATACATGACCAACCTATTGCCTAGACAAAAGAAAATCTTATTTTGTGGAAAGAAGTTTCTTGAAGAAAAAAAACCCCAAACCTGCAGATTCTAAATTGCTAAATTTAGTATCAGCTTGTCTTGAAAGTATTTTTAAAGCCTTTTACATTTTAACCAAATAATTAAAGATGCTGTAAATACTTTTGCACAGCTAAAAGCATTGTGGAGTTTGTATGGCTTGGTTGTGGCCAGATAACTAAGTTAAGCTACAACAACAACAACAACAAAAATCATAAATAAGAATTGCCAGAAAAAAACCTTCTATTTGGCTGTCAAATAATCTTTACTGAATAATTTCTACTTTGTGCCATTTGTGGAAGCAAATTTGGAAAAAATCACTGCATTGTCTTCTTGAAATACTATTCCACAGTTTCTGCTTGCTGAGATAAATGCAAAAGTTGCTACCAAAATGTAGAGCTAAAAAGTCTCATGAGAGAATTTGAATTTTGTAAGAAAGGGGAAACAGAAACCCACATGATAAGCAGGTCCAATTTCGAATGTGCATTCCAGTTTACAATAAAATAATTCCACATAAAGAATACTATCGCTCTTGCTCAATATTAAAAGTAGACATAAGGAGGACATGCACATAATTACATTATCCTACAAATGATGAACTCAGTACTTCAACAAGGAAATAAGTAAGTTACCTCATTTTGCAAAAAGACATAATTTGTCTGGTATTTTCATGCCACCCATTCCCCACAATGTTTAAGAATCCTAAATTATTTCTGTTTCGTATCATGTCATCCTGAATGGTTTGCTTCACTTTCAACATGCTTTCAACATCATTCTAAAAACATTTTGGAAGTTGGATCGCGCGCTTCGGCAGAGGATTAATTGTTTGGTTGAGTTGGAAAAGCTTTGGAGAAACTGAGAAGTAAAAAATATGGAAGTGATCTGCCTTCAACAACCCAATAAACAGGAAGGAAACAGTCTACTGCCCCAGTACAATCATCCTTTGCTGCTATTGGCCTCTGAACCTCAACTGATCTGCTGCCAGCATCCACTGCCAAAACGAGGGGCCAATAGGAGCCCTTGCCTATGAGTCCAACCATGTCAATCAGCAGAGCAGAGCCAGCAAGGAGATCCTATGCTTTGGATTCTAAAGAGGTGTCACTAAAGATGCACGTTAGAGAGTGTCTCTTTGGGACATGTTAAAAAACTTCCCCAGCTATGTTCTTGATGATCAATACGCTAAACCAAAGGCTAAAGTCATTCAGATGCTGCTGTATAATGTTACATGGCGGCGTCTCCTAAGACAGGGCTTTTCAACCAGTGGTACGGGTACCACCTGTGGTACATTGGCACCTGGCAGGTGGTACGTGACCATCCCAGAAAAGTGGTAGCGGGGGAGGGGAGTGAGCTGAACCGGTGGTAGCACCGCACAAGCCTGAGCGAGAGACGGCTGGAGCTACAGGGCTGTCAGGGCTCAGCGAAAGCGTCAGGATCAGTGCTTCTTTGGGGCTGTCAGGGCTCAGCAGAAGCACCAGGATCAGTGCCAGGCTGCAGCTGGAGCTCGGCGCTAATCTTGGCACTTCTGAGCCCAGAAGAAGTGCCAATCAGCTGGAATGTTGCAGCATCTCCAGGGTCTTGTGATTTACATTCAGATGCTTGGCAACTGATTCATATTTATGACGGTCACAGTGTGCCAGGGTCATGTGTAGTGACCAAAACCTGCTGCAACCACCCAGCAGAGGCGGGGGGGGGGGAATAAAAACCAAACACCCCCCACCTGAACCCCACTGCCAATCCTTAACAGAAATGCTCACAACAATGAAAACCTCGGACAGGAGGAAGAGCGCCGCCAGGCAGGCAAGCAGGTATCTTGCTCGGCTGTGGCTTGGGGGGCCACTTTTTTCAGTGCCATTGTAACTTCAAACAGTCACTAAGTGAACTGTTGTACGTCGAGGACTACCTGTACTTCATCAATTTTCCTTTTTTTTTTGGGCCATCAAGTTTTTGACACCTTGCTAGGCGACTGGTGGTACTCGGATGTTGCCATATCCTAAAAGTGGTACAGTGGGTGAAAAGGTTTGAAAGCCCTGTCCTAAGATGTATTTTAGCTGGTGCTGTTTGGGTGAACTATCATCTATTCAAGAACTTGATTAGTCTGTGGACTATTGATTATAGTGACGATATATTAAATCAGTAGTCTCCAACCTCTAATGCATGGTACCGGGCTGCGGCATGCCAGTAACCAGTCTGCACAAACAAGGAAAGCCCCACCCGCAGGTGTTGTGATTCAGGGTCAGCCTGTGGGTTCGGCAGTTGGGTCGGATGACTCAGAGGAGGAGGAGGGGGGTGTTGAAGAGCTTGCTGATGATGGCTTTGAGGCTCCGCAGAGCCCTCAGCCAGGCCCCTCCCACCTGGTGGAGACCCAGCTGTGTGAGCCTGACAGCGTGGATGAAGATGACCCACAGCTGGCCCTGTTCAAGGACGCCCGACGCAGGAGGCAGTCAATCAGGAGTAAACAGAGGAAGGCAATGGGGCACCTCAGAAGGAGGCAGAGAGAAGCCACGCCCTGAACTGTATAAAAGGGGAATGCGTGGGAGGGCTGGTTTGCTGAAGGCAACCGCTTGGATAGTTCCTGTTTCATAGCTCCTGTTTCATGGTTGGTGTCAGTTTTATGTTAATAAATTTGGCAGGCCTTATTCCAGCCTCTTGCCGTTTGTAAAGGGGTTGTCCCTGCCTTTTCTGCAGGGCCAGTAGCAGGCTGGTACAGAACAGCAGGATGCAGGCAGCACACAAAAACACTCCTTCTCCGGTCTGCAAAAAAACTCCTCTCCGTGGAACCGGTCCCTGGTGCCCAAAAGGTTGGGGACCTCCGTATTAAATGGTATGTTAAATTATCCTGTGTACAATTTATTATTTAAAACAAATCATACATACACACACAAA
This sequence comes from Vipera berus, assembly GCF_964194415.1. Classification (NCBI taxonomy): domain Eukaryota; kingdom Metazoa; phylum Chordata; class Lepidosauria; order Squamata; family Viperidae; genus Vipera; species Vipera berus. The sequence continues at coordinate 85,013,640 of NC_138207.1, read as the reverse complement.
CACACACACACACACACCCCTATTTAAGAACCTTTAGGGTCTAATTCCCACAGAACAACCCTTGTGAGAGACCCCAATTCCTTACAAATAAATTCCTTTATGTTTTAGTGTTTTTCTTTTTTTTTCCCTGTTCCTTTAGTTGTCTTTTTCATCCTTCCTGTCTGTGTTGTTTGTATTTTCATTTTGCAAATTAAAAAAAAAAGCAGACGAGTTGGCTTTCCCGTAAGTCAAGAAATGTAGGCACGGAAATGGGTATATAACCTATAATTATTTTATGCATTTATTGTTTTTCAGTCTGTCGCAACTTCATGGATGACTCTTCGATCCCTCAGAGGAGTACAATGATTTATTTGGAGTCAGTTTCTCAATCTAGAACCATTACTATTACATTCCCTGTCTTTCTCTTAGAGATTGCATTCGGGGATAACCACTCCAACCTCTAGATTCCTTGTTTCAATTCCATTGTTAACTGATTGGTCTTCAAAGCTGCTTTTCAGAGGAAGAGAGAGAGGCTTTTGGAGGAATTGTTGGTGGCAGAAGTGTGCTTCGGGGCAAAAAGGAGCGAGGCCCCTTTAAGGAAAAGGTGGAAGAGACAGGATCAGAATATGGAAAAGAGGCGAGGTTGTCCTGCAGGAATAGAAGCTAATTTGAGAGCTAATCCACATGGAGCTCCGTTTCCATCTGTCCTGTTTGCATATCGTTCGCTCCCTAGAGACTAAAATGGACGATCTGAAACCTGAGCTGGCCACGAACATGGAGTGTATATCGGAGGTGGTGGCCCTTTGAGAGCTGTATGCAATGAAATTTCATTTTGATGTAAGCCGATTGGTGTACATTCAAAGTGACAATAATGTTGTTGTTGTTATATTATTATTATTAAAAGGCAATTGGAATTTCTTGGTTTTTCTTTTCTTGAAGATGAAGAACTGAAGAAGCTTCTTGGATGAGAAGTGAAACATCTTCAAGAGGAAAAAACAGCAACAACAAGAAAGTCCAGTTGCTTCTTGAAAAGCACCTTTGGGACAACCATGACCTGGATGATTGAGAATCTCCATAGACCAGGGCTCTTCAAACCTGGCCCTTTTATGACTTGTGGACTTCAACTCCCAGAATTCCCCAGCCAGTTGAAGTCCACAAGTCATAAAAGGGCCAAGTTTGAAGACCCCTGCCATAGACAGTGATTGGTCTTAAGTTGGTCTCTTGGATCTGGCTCTACGTCTATTCACTGGAATTGAAATCAGTGCTCAGGGTATGAGTCAGCTGCTTATTCATGCTTCACAGCAAGGCATTCCTTCCCCATTTTACAAACTGCCCTGTTGTTCAAATAGCTTGGAAAAAAAGAACTGTTGAAATGCTGCCCAGGACATCATTACTCAGTCATCGTTGAAAAACTTTTGATCTTTTCCCAAAGAGGCATGGGAGGGTATTGTGACCACAGGTGTGACATCACTGGCAAGCATTCCAAAGGTTTCAGGAGAGCAAGGCCCATCTGCTAACAGCGATGGTTAGTATGTCAGCACAGGATGTCTGGAGAAATGAAATACATCACACAGAAAGGTATAAATCAGCACAGATAGTGTGCCGATGAGATAGGCCTTATACACAGTGCAAGGCAAGCATTCTTCATCAGGAAGACATATTAGGTAACCTTCTAAGGGCAAATTGTACAAGATCAGAGGACGTATGATACATGGTTTAAGAGGGAGATGACAAATGCTGGGAAATACATGAAAGCTTAGGGAGGAGGTCTCTAACAGTTACAAAAATGGACTTTGTTGCATTAAAAACACATTTAGGTGGCATTCACACAGCCCTCTTATAAAAGGTCACTGCTTAATTTCCAGGGGAATGGTTCTACTTCAAATAATGTAGAGGCCGGCTATTTTATAAGTGTCAATTTCATAGACCCATAAAGCCTCTCCCTAAACAGACCACTGAGGTGTGGTGCTGTTATTTGATTTTTTTTTAGCAAGTTTATGATAAATGACACGTCCCCTAAGCTTTTTTTTTTTTTATTTTTTTTTTTTATTTTAATCCCATTTATATCCCGCCCTTCTCCGAAGACTCAGGGCGGCTTACAATTTAAAGCACAAATCAATGTGCTTAGCAATAGCCTTCATTCTACGTATATGCCTGCTTATTAGGGCTTTCACACACACCCCAAGTGGCATTATTACAAAGTCAGCTTATTGCCCCCAACAATCTGGGTCCTCATTTTACCTACCTCAGAAGGATGGAAGGCTGAGTCAACCTTGAGCCTGGTGGGACTCGAACCTGCACTAATTGCAGGCAGCTAGTGTTACTTAAGGAGGCATTAGCCCACTGCTCCACCAAGGCTCTTAGCAGTTCTCTCTTCTTCTTTTCACCCCATCTATTTTATTTTTAAGGCAAATATCTTTTAATGCCCTTCCTGGGAGCTGTAGTCCATCTCGAGCACTTAACTGAAGAGGAGTGGCTGATCAATTTAGTAGCAATGTCAAGAACTGTAAACCGGAGTGGACTTTCTTGATATTTTTCCTAGAATAAATCCAGCTCAGTATTGTATTCATTCAGTGCTTGTCCTTCTTATCACTCTTATTTTCACTTCGTTTCTGTTTTCAGATTTTTATCCAGCCTGCTTTCATTTATTTTTATAAAGCTTGTGAGCAGAGCAAAATTACTGTGGCCGATGTAGGTGGATTAGAGAATAGTGATTTGCCTAAAGACACTTAGCAAATTCATGATGGAGAGTTGGATCAGAGATTTCCTGGATCACAGTTTTAATCATCTGCCAAGCCACCACTGTCATTGTCTCAGAGAAGTAGAGAACAAGAGAAGGAATTGAGTACATGTGTAGGTGTTTGTATTGTCCCATTGACATGGACTAAGAAGAATGGAAGCCAAGAGATGCTACTTTTCGATTGTTGCTTTAACCTTATGAAATACGTATGAAATGATCAAAGGCCTGGAGACTAAAACACATGAAGAACAGCTGTGGGACTTGGGTTTGGCTAGTCTAAAGAAAAGAAGAAATAGGGGCAACATGATAGCAGTATTCCAGTATTTGAGGGGCTGCCACAAAGAAGAGGGGGGAAGGTTGTTCACCAGAGCACCAGAGGGAAGGACAAGAAACACAGTGTTGTGATTCAGGGTCAGCCTGTGGGTTCGGCAGTTGGGTCGGACGACTCAGAGGAGGAGGAGGGGGGTGTTGAAGAGCTTGCTGAGGGGGTTGGAGAGCCTGCTAATGAGAGCCCTCAGCCAGGCCCCTCCCACCTGGTCATGACGGAGACCCAGCTGTGTGAGCCTGACAGCGTGGATGAAGATGACCCACAGCTGGCCCTGTTCAAGGACACCCGACGCAGGAGGCAGTCAATCAGGAGTAAACAGAGGAAGGCAATGGGGCACCTCGGAAGGAAGCAGAGAGAAGCCACGCCCTGAACTGTATAAAAGGGGAATGCGTGGGAGGGCTGGTTTGCTGAAGGCAACCGCTTGAATAGCTCCTGTTTCATGGTTCGTGTCTTGTTTGTTTTTGTAACCATAAATTTGGTAGGCTTAGTTCCAGCCTCTTGCCTTCTTGTAAAAGGGGTTGTCCCTGCCTTTTCTGCAGGGCCGGTAGCAGGCTGGTACAGAACACACTGGTTGGAAACTGATCAAAGGGAGAAGCAACCTGGAATTAAGAAAAAACTTCCTGACAGTGAGGACAATTAACCAGTGGAACAGCTTGCCTCTAGAAATTGTGGGTGCTCCATTACTGGAGATTTTTAAGAAGAGGCTAGACATTCACCTGTCTGAGATGGTGTAGGTTCTCCTGCTTGAGCAGGGGGCTGGACTAGAAGACCTCCAAGGTCCCTACCAGCTTCTATTCTACTATTACCTTCAACTTAGAATCAACATTTGCTATATCTCTTCAGAAGCCACTAAAACTGAGACTTTTGTGAAGAGCATGTGGTCTAATACAGGTAGACCTTGACTTACAATCACAACTGAGCCCAAAATTTCCATTGCTAAGCAAGACACTTGTTAAGTGAGTTTTACCCCATTTTCTTCCCCACTGTGGTTAAGTGATTCACTGCAGCTGTTCAGTTAGGAACATGGTTGGTAAGTGAATCTGGCTTCCCCATTGACTTTGCTTGTCAAAAGATTGCAAAAGTTTGATCACAATGACCCTGGGACACAGCAATTTGTTCTGTACCAGCCTGCTACCGGCCCTGCAGAAAAGGCAGGGACAACCCCTTTTACAAGAAGGCAAGAGGCTGGAATTACGCCTGCCAAATTTATTGCTACAAAAACAAATGGAACAAGACAAACCAAGAAACAGGAGCTTTAAGAAACAGGAACTATTCAAGCGGTTGCCTTCAGCAAACCAGCCCTCCCACACATTCCCCTTATATAGAGTTCAGGGCGTGGCTTCTCTCTGCCTCCTTCCGAGGAGCCCCATTGCCTTCGTCTGTTTACTCCTGATTGACTGCCTCCTGCGTTGGGCATCCTTGAACAGGGCCAGCTGTGGGTCATCTTCATCCACACTGTCAGGCTCACACAGCTGGGTCTCCGTGGTGACCAAGTGGGAGGGGCCTGGCTGAGGGCTCTCATCAGCAAGATCTTCAACCCCCTCAGCAAGGTCTTCAACACCCCCCTCCTCCTCTGAGTCGTCCGACCCAACTGCCGAACCCACAGGCTGACCCTGAATCACAACACAATTGTCCTTGCCGGTTGCCAAGTGTCCAAGTTTTGATCACGTGACCGTGGGGATGTTGCAACGGTCATAAGTGTAAAAAACAGTCATACGTCACTTTTTTCAGGGACCTGGTAACTTTGAGCGGTCCCTAAATGAATGGCTGCAAGTTGAGGACAACCTGTAGTTTGTTATTACCATTTTTTAAAAAAATAATATGTCACTGTTGTTGATTTAAATAGCAAAGTTATATTATTGGCTTTTGCTCTGATTCCTTGCTTTGCTTTAGTCATCATCACTCTCATTATATTTTATCCTTGCACTCTTGTCACTTTGAGCAGTTATTGGTTGTTGTTTTTAATTAATATCTTCCATGGGTTGTTTAACAGTTAAGGATGCTTTTATTGGTGTTTTTGTAAACCGCTGTGGGTCTGTACTGTTCCAGCAATGTACAACTACGATCGATCAATCAAACTACCGAGAGGCCAGCTTGACACAAAGCCTAGTTCACTCTGTATCAATTTTTGTTTTCTAATTTTATTTTTATTTTTTTCTGAAAGCCAAATTTCAGAAGGTTGCAGAAATGGAATTCGCAGATACTATATAACATCATTTCCCTACCATTTTCCAAACTGCCTTTTTCTGGGATGGAGGGAGGGAGAATGCAAGGGAGGGAGGGAGGGAAGCTTGGATCAGTGACAGGATGATAATTGGCAACAATTCCGGACTGAAGAGATACTTCCTTTTGTGTTCGCTGGAGACACTGGGTGCCCCCAATTCATAGGATGTTCTTTTCTCTTGTCTTTTTCCCTCCTGTCTCTTTAGAACTCATCCCGTTTTCCTATTGACATAAACCTATTAATTAGATTTGAGAGACTAAAAAAGAAGGAATTTACGTTACTGAGCTACAATGCCACACTGGCATTCTTGTGTCATCATAAATCATGACTACAAAGATGTCACCAGCCACACTTGATGGAGCTGCGTGAAATTCCCCAGGCAGATAAAACTGCTTTTCATGAAAGTTATTAAATAAGACACCCCTGTATTCCAGAAGGAATAAGTTGGAGAAAGACTCTCAAAAGTTGTGTTCAAAATTAAGTTTAGGCAATGCAGACTTTTTTTATATAAACACCTAAACATCTAGAGCAGATGAACCACAGGGCAATGTGAGACAGACGGAAATACAGATAGACAGGTGTGCCTGTGTGATGGTCTGTGTTTCACTAAAGAGTATTCACCCCAATTCTTCCATAGATACCCGGGGGGGGGCTCTATTCTACAAGTAGTCCTTGACTTACAACAGTTCATTGAGCGACTGTTCAAAGTTACAACGGCCCTGGAAAAAGTGACTTGTGTCCACTTTTCATAGTTACAACCTTTGCAGCATCCCCCTGATCGCGTGATTAGAATTCAGATGCTTGGCAACTGGTTCACATTTATGACCACTGTTGTGTCCTAAGGTCATGTGATCACCTTTTGCAACCTGTTGACAAGCAAAGTCAATGGGGAAGCCAGATCCACTTAATAACTGGGTTACTAACTTATCAACTGCAGTGGTTCAGTTCACAACTTAGGCAAGAAAGGTCGTAAAATGGGGCAAAACTCACTTAACAAATGTCTCACTTAACAACAGAAATTTTGGGCTCAATTGTGGTCGTAAGTCAAAGACTACCTATATTATCCCCTCTAATTCCTTTTATTTTATTTATTTTATTTTAATTCCATTTATATCCCGCCCTTCTCCGAAGACTCAGGGCGGCTTACAAGCTTAGCAGTAGCCTTCATTCTATGTATATGCCTGCTTATTAGGGCTTTCACACACACCCCCAAGCGGCATTATTACAAAGTCAGCTTAATTGCCCCCAACAATCTGGGTCCTCATTTTACCTACCTCGGAAGGATGGAAGGCTTTTGTTTGGAAAATGTCGGAGGCCCCAAAAGCCGAACACCCAACTTCCTCCTGTGATGCAAAGTTAATTCATCAGTCCACAATATTTCCTAAGCTTTCAGCTCTCCGCCTTTAGGTAAAGGTAAAGGTTCCCCCGCACATGTGTGCTAGTTGTTTCCGACTCTAGGGGCCGGTGCTCATCTCCGTTTCAAAGCCGAAGAGCCAGCGCTTGTCCGAGGACGTCTCCATGGTCATGTGGCCGGCATGACTAGACGCCAAAGGCGCACGGAACGCCGTTACCTTCCCACCGGAGTGGTCCCTATTTTTCTACTTGCATTTTTATGTGCTTTCGAACTGCTAGGTTGGCAGAAGCTGGGACGAGTAACAGGCGCTCACTCTGCTACGCGGCACTCGGGATTCGACCCGCCAAACTGCCGACCTTCTGATCAACAAGCTCAGCGTCCTAACCCACTGAGCCACCGCCTTTACCAAGCTCTAATTCCAACAGAATTAGAGGCCATTTGGCTAGAGAAGGCTGGATTCAATCTCAGGTGATCTAGAATCTTAGAAGAACTTGTCTGATTAGTTCAATGATCTGGAAAGCTCTACACTGCTGTGCTGCTGTAAGGTGATTAAAGTGAGATAATTATTTGCTAGAATAGGAAAAAAACCCATTGTTATTGCTTGTCAAGTCCATTATCAGACTAATATGCAATTACAAAGGGGAAATCTTTTGTCATGAGCGTCAGTACTGTTGATCAGCATTCCAAATCATGTGGATTTCATAAATTAAGGAAGAATTTGAAGCTGTTCCATTGAAAGCTGCTTTAGTGAAATATAGAAATGGGAGTATATGTCAAAGCCAATCAAGTAATTACCCTTTACTTCTACATATTATATAATTCGATATTTTAATTTATCATTTTCCTTCCTCTTTTCCAATCAAATATTGGAACAAAATAGTCTTTCAAAAAAACTGGATTTGCTCTTAAGTTAAAGTTCCACTAATTAAAATGTGTGTCTAAAACAAACGTTGGTTAGGATTTATTAATCCTCTATTCAGTAACTGGTTGAAACCGTAGAATAATACGGATCCAGTATAACAGAGTGGGGAGAGGGGACACACATGCAGCCAGCAAGCGCATGCACACACACAGCTCCATTTGTGCAAGTGGCATGCATGCTTTCCCACTGCTCACGTTAATGGAGTGTGTGTGCACGCACTCACTCGCTGCTTGCACAACTGGGGATGAGCCCATGCTCATGTGCAATTTCTGCAGCCCAGTTGCAAACAGCTCACAGCCCACTAGTGGGCTGGGGCCCAGAGGTTGCGGACCCCTGCCACATAGTTGAGTATCATTGAATCTGTCCCTATACCGCCAACTCGGCCTGTCTCTGGTGATAACCTGTAACCTGATAACCTGATTTTAATCATCATTGGTGAAATGGTCTAATTCAATGAGACAGTGAACTATTTTTTGTACACTGTAATGAGTTGTAGGTACAAGTCCAAATTGGACATACAAAGTATCAAACTACTTTACTGGGATGTAAAGGGGGTTGATTCTGGCAGGTATGAGTATGGGGTATGGTCAAAAAAAGTCAAAATGGCAACCAAGAAGATGTGATCCAAGGTCTATTACTTTTTCACGTGTGGCCCAAAAAAACAGGCAGAGCTTGAATTGCAACATCATAGCTGCTTCCTTGGTTTTTTTAAACCATAACTTCTGGGTATTCCTGGACAGTAGCAAAGACTAGTATGACCATTTTCTCTTTTGATCAGAGCTTTATGTCTGGTCAAGTTAAATTACTCGGTGGAGCTTGACTTAAAAGAGACTTTACCTTATCACATTCACCCATTAGAGCAGCTATTTCTTAACAGACTTTGCTCTGTTCAATGCAGCCATTGAAATCAGCCCACCAGCACTCCAACACATGCACACACACAAAAAAAAAACAATCCAGGAGGTGTATAACCCATTCATTTCCTTTCAATGGCACCTAGAGTACTTCCTAGCATTTGGATGGTGAGACAAATCATGAGGGCTGTTTTCTGCTTGTTTCATAGTATGGTAGCTATGGTAAGAAAATGTGGACCTTCTCAAGGCCTGATCTTGACTTTGCTCTCTTGGCATGCAACAAAAAGCAACTTGAGTTGATAGAAGTTATGGATTCTTGAATTATTTTTGTCTGGTTTTCCATTTTCAGAATTTCTATTACCTTTTATACTTTGGTGGAATCACCTCTGGTCTGATTGAAATAGCTGATTTTGCTTAAATTGGATGATTCGTGCCTCATAGCATTCAATTTCCCCAGCTATTGATGTTATGTTATTTTACAATTTCCAAAGTTTCTCAATTGTGCTAAGCAGTGCTTTTTTTGTAAAAGAAAAAGGTGCCGGAACTCACACATGTTATACAACCTGCCTTGCCTACCCTATAAGGTTCCATCCAAAAAAGGTGCCGGAACTCCATTCTGAGTGTTCTATGACCAAAAAAAGCCCTGGTGCTAAGCCAATATTATTTTATTAGGTGCCTTCATTCTTCCGTTTTTGTTCTTTCATATTCTTTAAATTACTCACTCCTGATCTTAATTTCTTTAGCTTGTCCTTCAGTCTGATCTTCCACTTTGGGATTGAATATGATTTTGGTTTTGTTTTTATAATTTTAATACCTAGTTCTTCCACAACCACCACTGCTGTACTATAAGCGAGGCTGTTTGGTCTGTTCTATACATGTTATTTTAATCCTTGCAATTGCCTCATTCACATCTTTCATTGTAGGTGCCAGGGTGGTTGTTTTTTTTTTGGTGTTTTTTTTTTTTTGAAGGGGGGGCATTACTTTCCCTGCAGTCTTTCTCTTTCTCCTGGTAATTCTGCACATGACGCAGTTTTCTCTTTTAATTCTTCTTCTCCGGGACAGGTGGTTTGTTTCTCGGGGTGAGTTCATAGTTTGTTTCACTGCTGGTCTATTCTAATTCTGTTGCTGTTACTTCTTCTAAGTTATCATTTCTGTAGTTCACATCAGCTGCTTCCTTTCTATTTCCAGTTGTTGTTATTTGAGTTTCTTCTGCTGTTCTACTATTGGTTTTGGATCTTCCATTTTCACAACTTTTCTGAATCTCTTATCAGTTCTGCATCGCTAAAAAATTTATTTCTAATAATGTTGTTTGGTTTGCAAACCATTGTTTGGCGATATTTGAGTCTAGATGAGCTGTTTTCCAGTGTTCAAACATTTGCTTTAAGTAGCCCTGCTATGATGGTTCCAATTTATAACAGCAGGCCAAAATAGTGCAATTTTCAAGTACAGTATGTTTTTCTATTGTCTGTGGTTGTTTTTCTTCCTGTAATCCTACAAGGCTATGTCCTGGTTACCCAGCCATGTCTCCTCAGTCCTATTGCCTACTTGTCAACAGATATGCAGGAACTCATTGGAACGTCTGATGCAGTCCTTGTTGATCTGGGCAACAAGTGTTACGGTACAGCTTTCTTTTTCTGTTTTCTCTCCATATTAAATGGGTTGGTGGATACGCTGGCTCTTCTGATAAGACCTATCTAACATAGGTGATCATTCTGATAGAATAGAATAGAATAGAATAGAATAGAATAGAATAGAATAGAATAGAATAGAATAGAATAGAATAGAATAGAATAGAATAGAATAGAATAGAATGGAATGGAATGGAATGGAATGGAATGGAATGGAATAGAATAGAATAGAATAGAATAGAATAGAATAGAATAGAATAGAATAGAATAGAATAGAATAGAATAGAATAGAATAGAATAGAATTTGGAATGGAATGGAATGGAATGGAATGGAATGGAAAGGAATAGAATAGAATAGAATAGAATAGAATAGAATAGAATAGAATAGAATAGAATAGAATAGAATAGAATAGAATAGAATAGAATAGAATAGAATGGAATGGAATGGAATGGAATGGAATGGAATGGAATGGAATGGAATGGAATGGAATGGAATGGAATAGAATAGAATAGAATAGAATAGAATAGAATAGAATAGAATAGAATAGAATAGAATAGAATAGAATAGAATAGAATAGAATTTGGAATGGAATGGAATAGAATAGAATAGAATAGAATAGAATAGAATAGAATAGAATAGAATAGAATAGAATAGAATAGAATAGAATAGAATAGAATAGAATAGAATAGAATAGAATAGAATACGTAGAATAGAATAGAATAGAATAGAATAGAATAGAATAGAATAGAATAGAATAGAATAGAATAGAATAGAATAGAATAGAATAGAATAGAATAGAATAGAATTTGGAATGGAATGGAATAGAATTTGGAATGGAATGGAATGGAACGGAACGGAGCTGGAAATGACCTTGGGGGTCTTCTGGTCCAGCCCCCTACTCAAGCAAGAGAACCTATCAGTGTAGCTCTCAACTTCATCAGAACATTGCAATCCCCTCTCCCAAGAAGGCATCCATTGAGAAAGACCATCCCATTTGGTTTAGTAACATTAAATCTGGGGCAGAGAAGCTTGTTTATTAATTTATGAACAGTCTTGGAAAACTTGCTGGATGATAAGGTGGGTATAACCCTCCCCCCCACCAACTATTAAATACATTAAAATTGCAAATCATTTACCCACGCGGTTGACATGACTTGTTCCCTCTGCATTGCAATAAGGTTGCAAGCCAGACTTCATGCTTCTAAGCTCCATCTGGGTCTCCTCTATCTCTTTCTGAACCAGACTGTTAAGATCTGACACTCCAGGAAGACTGCTCACGTTCAAAACAGCAAACTCGTCAGTTTGAGGTTGTAGAGCATTATTGCCAATGAATTATTGATCGTTATTGTACCCTCTGGACAATACATTATTGAGGTAACATATCGACTAGAGACTACGGTTTGTATTCTGTTTAGTTTACTGATCTGGGTGGATTTTTTCTTCCTTCCCTTCCTCCCCCCCCTCACCTTTTTCAGCAAGTGAGATTCCATTGCAAGGTCAGATTTATGTATTGTCAGAGGGGGCCTTATTCAAGCAATTGGTCCAGGCAACTGACAGTCTGCATGGGAATATCTAACAATATGGCCTCTTAGAGGTCTGATTAGATGTTTTCTTAATGAAAGATGAAGAGCAAAACTTGCAGCCAGGAAGGGGCAGAAGAGAGCTTGGGTAAATATTTTACCAGTTAACCAGCATAAAGCTTGCATAGCTGAAAGTTGCTTGCTTCCATCTTCTCAGGTCTTCAGGAAGAAAAAAAAACCTTAAAGGACCTGGTAATAATAATATGGGGGATTCTTGATATTTCTGGTAGAGGTGAGATGTAATCAGACAGTCTTCAAAGTTCTGTTAACAAGTCCACATTTTACATCCTTTCTGGTATAGGTACCCTTCAACGTACGACAGTTGGGACCAGAATTACTGTGGCTAAGCAAGGTGAATCACTCAATCTGGCCTTGCAACTTAAGGATGAGTGGAGAATCTTGACTCTGTGACTCTATGAGTCAAGATCTGCAAATATTTCTGTCAAAGGCACACATGACCCATTTTGATCAGCCTTTCTCTTTTATCATCAATCAGACCCCAATTCTACAGTATGCATGTTATTGATAAAAGCCGTCTTGCAGCCTTGCCCAGCTTGCTGCTATCCTAATACGTGGAGAGTTGGACTTCCATTACGCTTTACTTCCGTGACTCTTGCCTTGAAGAACTTCCCAGTTTCGTTTGTATCATATACAATAGATTGGCCACTGCTCGTGAAACTGGCTAAGCAACTGTTGCTTTGAAATGGAATTATATGTTGTGATTCAGGGTCAGCCTGTGGGTTCGGCAGTTGGGTCGGACGACTCAGAGGAGGAGGGGGGTGTTGAAGACCTTGCTGAGGGGGTTGAAGATCTTGCTGATGATAGCCCTCAGGCAGGCCCCTCCCACTTGGTCACCATGGAGACCCAGCTGTGTGAGCCTGACAGTGTGGATGAAGATGACCCACAGCTGGCCCTGTTCAAGGACGCCTGACGCAGGAGGCAGTCAAGTAGGAAGGCAATGGGGCTTCTCGGAAGGAGGCAGAGAGAAGCCACGCCCTGAACTCTTTATAAAGGGAATGTGTGGGGAGGGCTGGTTTGCTGAAAGCAACCGCTCAGATAGTGTTTCAAAGCTCCTGTATCTTGGTTCATGTCTTGTTTGTTTTTGTAGTAATAAATTTGGCAGACGTAATTCCAGCCTCTTGCCGTTTGTAAAGGGGTTGCCTTTTCTGCAGGGCCGGTAGCAGGCTGGTACAGAACATTATAGTCCAGCACTCTCATTATTTATAGTGATGTTTATATTTAGACATTGCATGGACATGCATATCCTATGGAAAGTTGTATAAACCAATCATTGGGGATTTCCCCTGGAAGGCTTGAAAAACAAACAAACAAAGAAAGAAATAACCTCTTCTCTCTCCAAATGTATCCTTTCTGGCACTTCAGAAAAAGTTAGAGCCTGTTATTGTTGTTCCGTTTATTTGCTGGAGCTTTATTTATTTGCTATTCCATACTTATTAATTAAATAACAGGAATGCTTAAACTGTGCTCTTCAGCTATTTGTACAGCCGTTGCTGTGCTGGCAGGAGAGATTGAGATAAAAAGTACATCATAGTGCTGCTTGTGTACATTTTACTACAGTAGCCTTGAAGCACCGTCAGTTTATCTTCAGGTGATCCGGATTGTAAATATATTGTTGACTGATTCTTCTAAAAAAATCTTAACTGCTAGACTGCTTTGGAGATAGAATAATAACATAGGATTTCCATGACGAATACATACTTTGATTGTGGATTGTTTCTAAACACGGAATGTAGCTATTCTTCCTGTACTCCTTGATGTTCACATTGCAGTGATGAAATGACTCAATACATGTACAACAACTTTGTACATGAAGTTTTCATGTGAACATTCTTGGGTAGATGAATAGGCTTCTTGTATAAGCTTTTGATTTTAAGTCTATGTTAAGTTTATTGAATTTATATACCGCTCTTTTCCCGTAGGACTCAGGGCGGTTTACAAAGTATTTAAAAATATCAATACAATACAAGAGTTAAAAACAGTTAAAAAATAATTAAATTTGATCCCTGGAAAAAAAATAAAACCCCAATTAAAAAACTCTCAGTCTGGGCCGGAAAGCTCAAAGAGCCAGGTCTTCAGGTCCTGGCGGAATGACCGAAGGTCGGGGGCAGTCCTAAGCTCCATGGGCAGCTGGTTCCAAAGGGCAGGCGCTCCCACTGAGAAGGCCCTCCCCCTGGGTGTTATCCGCTGGCAGTCTTTTACCGGCGGCACCCTGAGAAGGCCCTCCAAGTGGGAGCGCACAGGACGAAGGGAACTTGATGCCAGCAGTAATTGTTCCCTCAAATATCCCGGACCCAAGCCATTTAGGGCTTTATAGGTCATCACCAGCACCTTGAATCTCACCTGGAGGGCAACCGGAAGCCAATGTAGCTCGCGGAGTAGAGGTGTTACATGGGAGTATCGGGAAACCCCCATCACAACTCGCGCAGCAGCATTCTGCACCAGCTGAAGCCTCCGGGTGGTCCTCGAGGGCAGCCCCATATAGAGAGCGTTGCAGTAGTCCAACCGGGAGGTCACGAGCGCATGGGTGACTGTGCGTAGGGAATCTCGGTCTAGATAGGGCCGCAACTGACGCACCAGGCGAACCTGGGCAAAAGCCCCTCTGGTCACGGATCCTATGTGATCTTCAAAATTGAGCTGTGAATCCAGGAGGACGCCCAAGTTGCGAGCCCTATCAAGGGGGGGTAACACCTCACTCCCCATCGTTAAAGATGGAATAGTCTGGTTTTATGAAAACTGTCACATCCCTATAGTCACTTTACTCATACCTTCACCCACAGAGCATGGAGTCACACCATACAACCTCTGGTGTTTGTCTTTAAATGATTTTATTCTCACAACAAAGTGTGCTCAGCAAAGTCTTCTAAGGTTGCACATTGGAATAAACCAGATATAGGGCCAACATTAAATACGATGTGACATTATTTTACTCTTACAAGGTAGGTTTTAAAAATATTTAATAAGAAACATTGCTTAGCAAAAATGGAATTGATGTTTCTGTTACAAGGTGGAGCTACTACTTAAGGCATTATTGAAGCCCCTTATTCATACTCACATATAGTTACTTTAGATGGCTTCTGGAGAAAAAGGAAGCAGGAAATCTGATGACCAACCTGAAGATCTTGGGTTAACAAAGATTATGGTCTCATGTCATTTAGTTCCCAGGTGTTTATTGTTAATCCTTCATGATGAGAAATAAGTCTTCTTCTGGATATTCTGCTTTGTCGTTATTGGTTGTTTAGATGTTCCTGGACAAGTCAGCAGTCATAGTGGTTGAGTTATAAAATCTTTTTCATCTTTTTATTGCTGCTCTCTGAGATACTTTTGATGACTGCCATGGCCATTTCTGTCTGATGGTGATCTTTTGCATATTCCATTAAGTGCTGTCTACTGAAAATCTTGATCTAGAACAGGGGTGTCAAACTCAATTTCATTGAGGGCCGCATCAGCATTGCGGTTGCCCTCGGGGGGGCCGGGTGGGTATGGCCAGGGTGGGCGCGGCCTACTGAGTGGGCATGGCTAGAGTGCGTATGGCCTACTGGGTGGGCATGGCCAGCTCTACATTGTTGGCATCCAGGGTGCCTGTGGGGGCCTGGGCAGGAGTGGGACAGATCTGGGGGTCTCTGGCAGGAGGAGGGTCTCTGGGCCAGGGCCAAGGCAGCGGGGGTCGTTCCCTCACTGTTTCCAGAATGGCTTCGGGAGCCGCATGAAACCACTTCACGGGCCGGATCCGGCCCCCGGGCCTTGTGTTTGACATGTCTGATCTAGAACATAGAACAATGGGATTGGAAGGGGCCTTGGAGTCATCTAGTCCAGGGCTTTTCAACCAGTAGTACAGGTACCAACTGTGGTACATTGGCACCTGGCAGGTGGTACGTGACCATCCTAGAAAAGTGGTAGCGGGGGAGGGGAATGAGCTGAACCAGTGGCAGCACTGCACAAGCCTGAGCGAGAGATGGCTGGAGCTGCAGGGCTCAGCGGAAGCGCCAGGATAAGCACCAGGCTCCAGCTGGAGCTTGGCGCTGATCCTGGCGCTTCTGCTGAGCCCAGAAGAAGCACCAATCAGCTGGAATGTTGCAGCATCTGCAGAGACTTGTGATTTACATTCAGATGCTTTGCAACTGATTCATATTTATGATGGTCACAGTGTGCCAGGGTCATGTGAAGTGACCAAAACCTTTTGCAACCACCCAGCAGATGGGGGGGAATAAAAACCAAACATCCCCCACCCCAACCCTACTGCCAATCCTGAACAGAAATGCTCACAACAATGAAAACCTCAGACAGGAGGAAGAGTGCCACCAGGCGGGCAGGCAGGTGTCTTGCTTGGCTGTGGCTTGGAGGGCACTTTTTTCAGTGCCATTGTAATTTCGAACAGTCACTAAGGGAACTGTTGTAAGTTGGGGACTACCTGTACTTCATCACTTTTTTCTTCTTCTTCTTTTTTGGTCATCATGTTTTTGACACCTTGCTAGGCGACTGGTGGTACTCGGATGTTGCCATATCCTAAAAGTGGTACAATGGGTGAAAAGGTTGAAAAGCCCTGATCTAGTCCAACCCCTACTCAAGCAGGAGACCCTGTACTATTCTGGACAAATGGCTGTCCATTTGTCTCTTTTTGAAAACTTTTTGTCTCTTTTTGAAAACTTCCAATGATGGAGCGCGCACAAGTTCAGGAGGTAAATCATTCCACTGATTAATTGTTCCCACATTTTTTTTTAATCTGGGCAGGTAAATTATAATTTATAGAACCTACTAGGTCAGAGCCACAGATACTTCATTTTAGAACTGTTTACAAATTCCAAATGGAGTAATTTTGGATTGCAGCACCAGACAATGGAATCTTCCTGGCCATCTGTTTTAATATCCAAAGTAATGAGGTTTTATCGACATCCAGAAGAAGGCAATTATTACACACTAACTAAAATACTGCTGGCTGATGGTCCCTGTCTTGACCTTCCTTTTGTCATATATAGAAACCTAACTCAAGAAATGGGGGGAGGGGATAGCTGTAATAATTTCAGTTGGTTAAGAAAGACCGCTAACTGCTAATTCTCAAAGAAGCAGCAAACTGTTATGCTGGATACAGGGAGTTTTCAACTGAACAACCATTCATTTAGCAATCGTTCAAGGTTACGACAGCACTGAAAAAAGTGATTGGTTCTCAGATTTTAATGATCACAACATCCTTGTAGTCATGTGATTATGGTTCAGGCATTTGGCAACCAGGATGGATTTACAAGAGTTGCTGCATTCCAGGGTCACACGATTGCCATTTGTGACTTCCCCAGCTAGCTTCTAACGAAACAAAGTCAATGCAGGAAGCTGGATTCACGTAATAAAATCATTCTGTGAATGAGATGGGCAGTCTCTAAATTTGATATATAAATAAATATATATGAATAAATAAACAACCATAACAAAAATGTTTGTAAAATCAGGAACAGATGAAGGAGTCACTTAAACAATTACATTACTTAGTGATGGAAGCTCCAGGCCCAATTGTCATTGTAAGACAAGGATTATCTATATTTAGAAAGGAAATGGGAAGAAATAGATGAACAAGGAAGCCATTCTAGGTCAAGAAAGGGCAAGTTTCGGATCTGGTCTCTCCACTGTAGATCATGTTTTAATTCTAGATCAGGGTTCTTCAAACTTGGCAAGTTTAAGACTTGTGGACTTCAACTCCCAGAATTCTTTAGCCAGGGTGACTGAGGAATTATGGGAGTTGAAGTACACAAGTCTTAAACTTGCCAAGTTTGAAGAACCCTGTTCTAGACAGTGCTTTTTTTGTCATAGAACGCACCGGAACAAGAAACAACGTTCCGGCACCTTTTTTCGACAGAGTTTGTGGAACTAAAAAAAGTTCAGTCAGACCTTCCAACTTTTCATGAAAAAACGAAACAGATCTCGCAAGGAGTTGGAAGGCCTGACTGAACTTTTTTTAGTCCCACAAACTCCATTTCCTTGCAGCAGAAGAGAAACGCACCACAGCTCGAAAGCAGGGTAAGCAAAGAAATGCTTTCGGAAAGAGGGAATTGCTGCACCGGGGCTGCCGTTCAGATGCGGGGCAATGCAGGGCAGCAAGCAAGTGCTGTTCTCTGTTCTGCATCCCTGCGCAGAGCCACTGCATTCTCTGTGAGACAGGCGACAAAGGACTGGTGCAGCGGGGGGAGGTTTGTGCCGCCTGGTCATGGTGCAAGCCACGGGAGAGTTGGCAGAGGACAAGGAGGCGGCAGCTGTGCCTGGGCAGGTGATCTGTGGAGCTTAAAGAAAGCCCCTTGAGTGGCACACACTGGCTCCAAAACGGCGGAGGGGGACCAGGCCTACCCTGTCCATCCCATCTGCTGTAGCGGGGGGGGACTCAGTTCTGGTACCCTTTTTCTTACAAAAAAAGCGCTGATTCTAGATCATCTGATTGGAAACCAGAGTGGAAAACCCAAGTTGGCTTTGGACTCGGTTTCATGATCTCTTTTATGGGGAAAAACTCAAGGATACAGACTAATGCTTGTTCTCTATTCAAAAACGTTATGAAATTCCTAGACTGAGAGTAAGACGACACCTGCAAGGCAAGTAACATTATCAGATCAAATCTCTACATACCAGGGGATCAGACATGGCTGTATGTTGGTTCCTTCCTTGCTCAATCTATTTATGAACTCAGTTGCAATTTAATTTGAATTTCTACCTACCCCAAACAGCAGACGTGAAATGCAGATGACGATGAGCAGTTATATCCATTTGGCCTTAGATGAGCTCTCAGCAGCTTAGAACAGGGCTTTTCAACCAGTGGTACGGGTACCACCTGTGGTACATTGACACCTGCCAGGTGGTACGCGACCATCCTAGAAAAGTGGTAGTGGGGGAGGGGAATGAGCTGAAGCCTGAGCAAGAGATGGCTGGAGCTGCAGGGCTGTCAGGGCTCAGCGGAAGTGCTAGGATCAGCGCTTCTTCAGGGCTGTCAGGGCTCAGTGGAAGTGCCAGGATCAGCACCAGGCTCCAGCTGGAGCTCGGCGCTGATCCTGGCACTCCAGAACCCAGAAGAAGCACCAATCACCTGGAATGTTGCAGCATCTCCAGGGTCTTCTGATTTACATTCAGATGCTTGGCAACTGATTCATATTTATGACGGTCACAGTGTCCCAGGGGCATGTAAAGTGACCAAAACCTTCTGCAACCACCCAGCAGATGCGGGGGAGAATAAAAATCAAACACCCCCCCACCCCACCCCTGCTGCCAGTTCTCAACAGAAATGCTCACAACAATGAAAACCTCAGACAGGAGGAAGAGCGCTGCCGGGTGGACAGGCAGACGTCTTGCTCGGCTGTGGCTTGGGGGGCACTTTTTTCAGTGCCATTGTAACTTCGAACAGTCACTAAGCAAACTGTTGCAAGTCGAGGACTACCTGTACATCACTTTTTTCCTTTTTTTTGTGTTTTGGTCATCACGTTTTTGACACCTTGCTAGGCGACTGGTGGTACTCAAATGTTGCCATATCCTAAAAGTGGTACAATGGGTGAAAAGGTTGAAAAGCCCTGGCTTAGAACAATATTTTAAGGAAGGCTAGAGAATCCTTGTTTAGTGATGGCTTTTGTAAACAAAAAAACAAAAAAACAAACCTTTAGAAATGGAGTTGGATGTTAGAAACACAGGTGATGGAGCATGTGACGAGTTTTAAAAACTTTGGGGACTACTTTATAATTCAAGATCATGAAATATACTCATGGACTTTATGGAGCCTCAAATGAAACTTTTCAACAATTTTAAAATCGTTTTTCACAAAAGGTAAAAACCTTTGAAGCTATACGCTACTCAGTATTTACTTCAGATGCTCAATGGTTCACAAATGGGTGCTTACCCCAATTACAAATCATTGAAAATAGTACATACCAAACCTTTGAGACCAGTACTTCAAGCCATGTGTATCCAATGCACCCCATGGTAGAGACTACTCAGTTGAAGAATGAGATAAAAGCATGGTTGACAGTAATTAATTAATGGTTTAAATGCCATCATTTCCCAATAGTGCCAGGAGAATTTGCAACATGTGGCTTTCTTGTAGATTTTCTAACATCTGTTAACATTAACCACAAAAATCATCAGAGAAGATTCTGATGATTAGATTAGATTCTGAATACCAAAACAAAGCTAACCCTATCACAGAGAACGCCAGAGAACAAACAGAACATGTGTCTGTTTATTTGTCTGCTTGTTTGATTGCTTGTCAAATTTATATAGTCACCCATCTCAGGAGAAGTGACTGTTCTGAACCAGCCTGCTACCGGCCTTGCAATAAGGCAAACCCCTGTTCAAACAGTAGAGACTGGAGAGCGTCTAAGGTTGGAAAGCGTCTGCCAAGATTTATTACTCAAATAACAGAACAAGAAACAAAAACACTGGAACTTGAATCCTCAAACGGAAGGGTTGCTTTCAGCAACCAGCCCTTCCCCAAACACTCCTTTTATTTAGAGATCAGGGCGTGGCCTCCCTGTGCCTCCTCCCGAGGAGTCCCACAGCCTTTCTCTGTTTGGTCCTGCTCGACTGCCTCCTGCGTCGGGCGTCCTTGAACAGGGCCAGCTGTGGGTCATCATCCTCCGCACTATCGGGCTCACGCAGCTGAGAAGAGGGCCCCGGCTGGGGGCTCTGCGAAGCCTCCAAGCCATCATCAGCCGGTTCGTCTTCCACACACTCCTCCTCCCCCTCATCTGAGTCATCCGAGACATCTGAGCCGGCTGCCGGACCCACAGGCTGGCCCTGAGTCACAACACTATCCCGCACCGCAGGGCCCTTCCCCCGGGGCTGCCGATCCGGATGCGGTCGGGATGGGAATTGTTCGTGAAAAGCAGTCACCAACGCAGGGGCATGAACGGCGGTCGCGTCTTCCCATGTGAAGTCCTCCGGCCCGTACCCTTTCCACTCGATCAGGTACTGAAAGCGACCTTTCAGCCAACGGGAATCCCTGATGCTGGCGACCTCGTACTCAGGGGTGCTGCCTCCATCACGAGGTCCTGATGGGGGAGGTTCCGCTTGGCGAAGTGGACAAGCCGGTTGTTCGGGGACCAACAAGGACCGATGGAAGACGGGGTGCACGCGCAGGGAACGTGGCAGAGTTAAACGATAGGCGACCGGATTGATGACAGCCTCGACTGGGAACGGTCCAAGGTAACGGTGGTCCAGCTTCCTCGCCGGCCGTGTGGATGGTAGGTTCCTGGTGGACAGCCAGACCCGATCCCCCACCGATAGTGGAGGCGTATCACTTCTCGACCGATCGGCGAACCTCTTGTAGTCGGCCTTGGCCTTCTCCAGCTGCCGTCGCACCAACCGATGGATCGCCTGTAACTCCGCCATGAAGTCGTTCGCTGCCGGCTCCGGTGAGTCCACGGGAGAAAGGGGGAAAAACCGGGGGTGATAACCCACATTGGCCAAGAACGGTGTCATCTGCGTGGAGGTGTGCTGCGAGTTGTTAAAAGCAAACTCGGCTATGGCCAAATAGTCCACCCAATTGTCCTGCTGCAGGTTAACGTAGCAGCGCAGATACTGCTCTAAGATACCGATGACCTTCTCGGTACCCCCGTCAGTTTGAGGATGATGCGCGGACGAGAGGCAAACCTTAATGTCCAACGCACGCATCAACTCCTGCCAGAAACGGGCTGTAAACTGGGCCCCCCTATCGGAGACGACTCTATCGGGAAGGCCGTGCAGCCGGAACACCTGTTGGATGAACATGCGACTAGTGGCGCGAGCTGACGGTAAGCCGCGACAGGGGATGAAGTGCGCCATCTTGGTCAGCATGTCCACCACCACAAACACTGTCGTGAAGCCGGAGGATGGGGGTAGATCCGTCAGAAAGTCCATGGACACAGCCCCCCAGGGTCTCTTGGGTGTTGGCAAAGGCTGCAGTAAACCAGGCGGGGCCCCTGTCGCTGACTTGGCCTGCCTGCATGGGATGCAGGAGGTGACATAAGACTGGACGTCGTGTCGGACTCGGGGCCACCAGAAGGTACGGGAGACCAGGTTCAGAGTCTTGAACAGGCCAAAATGCCCCGTAGCCGGGTTATCATGACACTGGCTGAGGACGAGTCCCCTGAGTGGCCCTCCCGGAACATAGAGCTGGTCACGATAATACAGAAGACCATCCGTGACCGACCAAGGCGAATCTGGCCCCACCTCTTCCTTCCGCTGAGCCACCCACGCCTCCTGCTGCTGCGCCTCCCGGATCCGAGCCCGTATATCAACCGGCTCCCGCACCGCAGCAAAAGACTCGACGGGGATCACTGTCCTGGGCAGAAGCTTGTCTTCCACTCGGGTGTATTCGGGCTTCCTGGACAGAGCATCCGCTCTCTGATTGTGCCCGCTTGGTATGTACCGCACCCGGAAGTCAAACCTCGCAAAGAAAAGGGACCACCGGATCTGGCGTTGGTTCAAATTCCGAGCGGTCTGCAGGCTTTCCAGATTCTTGTGGTCCGTCCGGACCTCGATTTGATGCCGCGCCCCCTCCAGATGATGCCTCCAAGCCTCGAACGCCGCCTTGATGGCCAGCAGCTCCTTCTCCCAGATGGTATAGTTGCGCTCCGAGGGGTTCAATTTCCGAGAGTGATACGCGCAAGGGAAAAGGGTACCGCTGGGCGTCGTTGCCTGGAGTAACACGGCCCCAATGGCAATGTCGGAGGCGTCCGCCTCCACGACAAATGGCCATTGCGGGTCGGGATGCTTCAAGATGGGCTCCTTCATGAAGGCGTCCTTCAAAGCCTGGAACGCCTGTTGTTCGGGGGCGTTCCACTGGAACCGAGTCTTCTTCTGCAGGAGCCGGGTGAGGGGGGCTGTCAAGGCAGCAAAGCCAGGGATGAATGTTCGATAGTAGTTGGCAAATCCAAGAAGTCGCTGAACATCCTTCACGCGACGCGGGGGTTGCCAACTCTGCAACGACTCAACTTTACTCGGCTCCATGGCGATGCCCTCAGGAGAAATGCGGTGACCCAGGAAATCGATGGTCACCTGGTAGAACTGGCACTTCTCCAACTTGGCAAACAGCCGATGTTTCCGGAGGCGCTGCAGGACCTGACGGAGATGCTGATGCGCTTCACGCGACGGGGAGTAAATCAGGATGTCGTCCAGGTAAATCACGACAAACTGGTCCAACAGATCCCGAAAGATGTCGTTCATAAAATGCTGAAACACCGCGGGGGCGTTGGTCAGGCCAAACGGCATCACCGTGTACTCGAAATGTCCATAGCGAGTACCAAACGCCGTCTTCCACTCATCACCCGGCCGAACCCTGACGAGGTTGTAAGCTCCACGCAGGTCCAGTTTCGTGAAGATCTTAGCCTCCCGGAGTCGGTCCAAGAGCTCGGGGATGAGGGGCAGCAGGTAGCGGTTACGCACCGTGATGGCGTTGAGTTTCCGGTAGTCACAGCAAAGCCGTAACTCGCCCGACTTCTTTTTGACGAAGAGCACGGGCGCAGACACTGGCGAGGACGAGGGCCAGATGAAACCACGAGCCAAATTCTTTGTCAGGAAGTCCCGCAATGCAGCCAACTCGGGCTCCGACATGGAGTACAAACGCCCCACTGGGAGAGGCGCATCAGGGACTAGATCAATGGAGCAGTCATAGGGCCTGTGTGGGGGTAATTGATCCGCCTCTGACTCGCTGAACACATCAGCAAAGTCGGACAGTTCGGGAGGCAAGGAAACCCCTGGGGAACCCTCCACCTGGCCGGCACAGATATGGCGGGTGTGGTCCACGCACTGCAAACTTGGGAAGGTGACCAAGTTCTGAGACCAATAGATCTGTGGATCATGCGCCCGGAGCCACGCCAGTCCCAAGACCACGGGGAAGTGCAGATCCGAAGTGATGTAGAACTGGATGGCCTCCACATGGGAACTGATGGCCATACACACTGGTTGCGTGGCGGCCGTAATAGTCCCGGACAAGAGCACTCGACCATCGATAGTCTCCACTAGCATGGGCGGATCCACCGGACACTGGGGAACAGCCCATTTGGCCACAAAGGCCGAGTCCATAAAGTTTGTGGTAGCCCCAGAGTCAATTAAGGCATGGACCGGAATCCCCTCTGGCTTGCCAGGAAGGATCAGACGTGCCTCCAAAATCAACTGCCGTGGAGGTTCACAGGCACCATCGGAACGGCGTCGCTCGGTGTGGTCGTTGTGGGTCGCCCGATCTATCACACCGTCTAGATCGGGCTCGGGCCATTTCCCGACAGCAAAGTAGGGGACTTTCTCGGGGCAGGCTTGGTCACTGATGCCCGCTGACGCTTCTTTGGGCAAGAAGCAGCCAAATGTCCAGGGTCCCCACAGTAAAAACACAACCCCCCCGATCGTCGTCTGTCCATTTCCGTCACCGATAGACGGGACCTGGCGGCACCCAGCTCCATTGGCTCCTCCCTCTGGACTGGGGGCTCACGCTCAACAGGGGCGGCAGGGGTCTGTGGGGTGGCACGGCGACTCTTTCGCTGCTGCAGCCGGGCATCGATCCGCAGACAAAGATGGATCAGCCCATTCAGGTCTGAGGGAATGTCCACGCGGGCCAGCTCATCCAACATCTCCTCCGACAAGCCATCCTGGAAGGCATCCACGAGCGCAGCCTCATTCCAGGCGGAATCCTGGCTAAGCAGCCGGAAATCGCTGATATAGGCCTGTAGGGGGCGCTGACCCTGCCTCAGAGCTTTCAGGCATCGGGTGGCAGTCTGCGCCTTAATTGGGTCCTCGTACATGAGGCGCATATGGTCACAAAACCCCACAAAGTTATCCAACAAGGGGCTAGGTTGTGCCAGCAGAGGCGTGCCCCAACGAGCTGCATCCCCCGACAGAAGGCTTAACACGAATCCCACCTTATCCCGGTCAGTGGGGAAATCAGCTGCTCTCACGCTGATAAAAAGCTGGCATTGTCCCAGGAAGGCAGGAAACAGTTCTGGATTGCCAGCAAATTTATCCGGCATAGCTATCTGACATTTCCTCCTGGGTGGGGGTGCAGCATGTACCTGAGCTTGCAGTTGAGCCACCTGAGCTGCCAGCAAAGTGAGTTGCTGGGTGAGCTGAGCATT